>NC_092820.1:128811202-129495785 GCF_023375885.2 Dermacentor andersoni
AGAACCTATATGTTAGAAGCTTCCTTTAGTAACCAGAGTGTGGCTGATTTATTAAACCATATTTGGTACTTTGCATACTCACATGCTACAGGAAGCCCTAATCTTGCATTGAAGCACGTAAGTGCAAATAAGTTAGACATTTACAATGTATTTTGAAACACTTCATGCACATTTTGTGCTCAGCAAACTACTCTAATGAGAAATGGTTTGTTTTTATAAGGCCGCCATTGATACTGCACTTTGCACTGAAATAGTAGTAAATGGCGAAGGTTTCAGTCTTTCGTTTTACACTAAGAAAAGGATCCATCTTCAAACGACATATCGTTTAAAAGACCAGTGTCTTCGGTTTACAATAGACAAATTTCATGAAACCGAAATTTTGTAGTTAGAAAATCTGCTACACGGCACTTTTAGCCCAGAGAACACTCCTTTCATATAGGGAAAAAAAGCTTTAGGCACGGAAAAATTCTACATATTTTTCGTGATCAAGTAACGCTGTTGGAAAGGGAAAATCTTGAAAAAATGCTCCTATGTTAAATGTTAATTAAAGCACGTTTATTCCTGGAAAATATTGCCTGTCTATCGAAAATGTTGGCCTGGTATGCCTCACATCGATTTTCCAAATGAACTTTGTATGTACTTTGTAGGTAACTTTGTAAGACTTCCAAATGTACTTTCCTAATTGACCTTTTCAATATCCCCCTTTTTTTTCAAGGCATCAAAACCTGAATTTTGGTATATTGCAGCTTAATACTGAAACTTTATTGCTTTAAGTGGCCCAAAACACTTCGAGGCCAACTGAGGCTCTTTAAGTGTTAATTACATATTTGATCAATACATATATTTTTAAATACTTTTGTTGGAAATGTAAATGTTCTTGTACTTACTAATATGATTGGTGATTGCGTGTGTGTATATTTCATGTGATTTATGTATATTTGTACTCTGTATGGTAGCATGCAATAAATATTTAAAATTTTTTTAAATGCAGCATACGTCTTGCCAGGCTGTGTGCATGTTTTCCGGATCTGAAAATCGTGATAACCATTGCTGTTGATATACATGCTGAACAGTTTCAAATTTGCTAGGTGTACTTGTGCAGCGAAGGCAGGTTTTGCAGCATACGCTATGAATTACTTATATTTGTTGTGATCCACACGCATTGATGTTGTGTATATCTAACGAAGCTTCAAGGCCGGCTGTTGAACGGTGGGTTTGTTAACCGAACTTCAACCTTCTGGCACACACGAGTGTCACACGTGGTTCGCTGTACGCGTGGATTGAAGGCGTGTACTGCCGTACATGCCTTCCATGTACAGCAGAAATAGAAGGATGTGCACCCTTTCAACACTCAATCAGATGGGTGTTAATGGGGACTAGCACCCTTAGACCGTAAGTTAATTGTGCTTGGCACCCTTCCTCTAGGATGCTATAATTGCACTGCAACTGTATGGTGTAGGCAACAACACCCTTAGGGTGTCCGACTGGCGACAGATTCATTTACACCCTTAAGGCTGTTAAAATGTTTAGTGTGTATCCCGCACCAGTATACATTGCACGACACTCGGCTCATAATCAGGCTCGCAACTGGGCACTGGGTATTGCGTATTGCAATAAGGAGGTAGCACAAACTAACATGAGCAGCTAATCCAGAGAATGAATAAGGGCCGTTTGGGAAAAAAGGTGACCTGATGCAATTCTTAAGAACAAAATGAAACAAAGTATATTTACTAAAATTTAATTACAGGAATTGGTAACATAGTTGATTGTTATGCTTCTTTCCGTACGTTGTATGTTACAAGGAACTGAAAGACGCTATATATATTCTACAGAGTAACAATGAGACCCACCATGAGCGTGACATTTTTTTGCTTGCCTCACCTTAGTTGCCTTGGACGCACATGGAATCTTACGACCTAACTCGTTCTAGTCTCCTAAATATATCTCAACATGGCGAACTCGAGGAGCTTGTAAAAGTGGCCGCTTAGGAAATGAGATGAACTGTAGACACTACATGGGCAATGGTTGGTTGCCACGCTTCCGGGAGAAGAGTTTCCGCGTGCACAGTAAACTTTATGACGATATTTACAGTGACTTGGAAGTCGGCGCTTCCATTTCGTGGTGTGATACATGGCTGCTACTTACGAAGCAGGATCTTCTTACTCAAGAACTGCTCCTGTAAGTGCTTAATTTTGTATGTATTCTACTGGTGGGATAAAGAACAAGTTATTTGTTGTTTCGTTCTGCGTTCTTGAGGTGCGCTGTAGGATGAAGTTGTGGCAACCATCGTCCATTTCTTTTCATATGAGCACAGTTGGGAGCATGTTTGTTTTCGTTATCCTACTTTTCATCTTGTATTATGAAATCGCGCTCCCACGCGAACTCCTCTTGTTAGGCCTCTTTACATCAAGAAGCAGGAACACTGTACTGCAGTGAATTGACACTATGAACAGCTGGGAACTGTCACAGAAATGTTGCCACATGTTAGAATGAGAACAATCTGTTTTTGATACCAAATGTTCATTGTTGTACAGTTATTCAAGCACATATCTAACCACTCTGTTTTACGCTGTCATTCAATTATTATTGTTGAAACATTTGTTTCTCATATAGCTGTTTATGAATGTAGCTGCATAATGGTTCTATATTGTATCGTTGTACTTGAGTTGTGGTTGTATATAATGTTACTATTTTTGGTCAATGTCTACTGCAGCAGGTAAAATCTACAGGTTATTTTTTGCAGTTTTGCCTATATGACTTGCATGTTAATTTTCGTCTTGTACGAGAATATCTTTTGTGAAATGAATGCTCATTCGGTGCCAGAGGGCTAAACAGGTGACTATACAATGTCACCTTTTGCCCCAACCGTTGTGAGAATCATGTATCGGTAACCGACAAAAATTAATCTATAAATAAATATCCGGTGTCGAGAAATGGACAATCAGTGGAACTGAAAGTTTTGTACCTAAATTGTCGCCGCGGTCAGCTTGAACGACCCAGAACCTGAGCTCTCGCGAATGAGTGACGGAGTGAACTCTGCTCCTCAACGACGTTATTGGAGAGAACTATAGCATTATGTGGCAATGACAAGTGCAAATCAAAAGGCGTACGATAAAACTAAAAATAGATTTTTCCTAAAGCCAGGACACGTACCCAGCTTGTTGCTTTATCGTGAAATACACTCGCTCTTCTCAACGTATTCTTTTTTTCATAGTGTCGCAGCCAGTAAGTAGTGCATACGTAGTGCTGCCTATTAAGACAATTTCTAATGCAAATATTATTAAACCGATGTCTATAGTAGGATTAGGCACTCAAACAGTCTTTTTTTAATTTTAGGCGGCGGATACTTAGTTCTTTCTAATTTAGATAAAATTTCGGGGCATTTATTGTATGCTTACTTTGAATATTTACATTGCGATCAGGGTAAGCGGTCCTCCCTAGGCTTACTTTAGTTAAAAGTGGATAAAGGTTTGTCGTAAAGCACGACTAACACTAGGTGACCCTTATTTTGACCGCTTAATGTGGGTTTTCAAAAAGCACCACCGCAGCGTGCCCACCGGTTAGATGATGTGACCGTCACCAAAAAGAATAATAATGGGGCGTGTTGTAGTAACGACAGTTACAAGAAATTTAGGGCTGGGTTCTAATCAATAAAACTTTTATAACACGCAAATCACTCCATATATCATTGCGAAGGTCATTGTAACAGTGAAGGCTATTATTTCGCTACGAAACAACTGGAAGTAGGAAAGTGCAGCTGATGCAACTGCACCACGTTCCGACTTTGAAAGGGTAAATAAAGTTTAAAATGTTCAATTAATTCTTACACTTTTGTAGCTTCCCTACACAACATTATTGTGGAAATGAAAGAACCTCAATTTACTCCTCAAGCCCAGAACAGAAACAACAGTAAGCTAAAATGCTGGCCTTGTTTGGCGTGTAATAACTGTGCCTCGCAAAACTTTCCTCCGTTTACACTTTGCAACCATGTGAAAAATATATTTCGTCACTGTAAACTTATAATAATAATAATAATAATAATAATAATAATAATAATAATAATAATAATAATAATAATAATAATAATAATAATAATAATAATATAACAATAATAATATTGTTGTTGTTGTAATCACAAACATGAGCCTGTTCCTTTTTACACAGGACGAGGGCCTCTCCCAGTGATTACAAGTTAGGACTCTCTTGCACCAGCTTATTCTATCTTATGCTAGTGAACTTCATAACTCTATCACACCACCAAATTTCTGTGTCGCCCTCGCGTGCCCTACTGTTTCCTCTGCTTTCTCTCTCTAACTCACAGACAAAGGTTTATCTGTCCTAAGCAATAAATGGCCCGCCCCGCTCCATTTCTTTCTCTAATAGCAACCAGAATATCAGCTACCCCTGTTTGATTTCTAGTCTACGCTACTGTGTTCCTGCCTCCTGAAGTGGCGATAATAATTTTTAATTTCATCGCGCACAGGGTGTTCTAAAATGTTTCCCATGTTCCCTTGTTATTGCCCAAGTTCCTGCTCCAGGTTAAAGGAGACGATTGTACGCTTGCCTTTTGAAGTAGAGCAGCAATCTACGCGCCATGACGTGTGGAGGTCAACCGTAGGTGCTGCAACCCTTTCTCATTCTTCGATAATCTTTTCGATATCATGGTCAGCTGTGAATATATAAACTCGATATGTACAGTCGCGATCAATATGAAGGTGATCGCTCGAGCGGCGACCGAAACTAGGAGCAGCGCCACGTTACGTCATCACCGTCAGTCAAGAGGGAAACATCAGATAGCTTCCCTCTCTCTCTTTTGCTGTTCCCTGAGCAGGTGTCACTCCCGTCTGGCAACTCGCAGCTTTTCGTCACCCTTCACGAGATGACCTGCGAATTCATTTTGATTGCCTTATCAGCTATTGCACAGAGGCGTCATTGTTAGCCAATGTATGCATGAGGCAGGGACGCGCACACATCATTGCCATGAAACGGTAACAAACACAAAAATGTGTCGAGTTAGTCTTGGGGGTGACGGCTGCAGCCTGTACGAGCGTAAAAGGGGAAGAAGGCAGGGCAATTTTTATCTTCGCAGTTCCGAAATCGGCCGCTATGCTGCTTGGAAGGCTCGCCGGTCGCAGCTCGAGCGATCACCTTCAAATTGATCGCGACTGTACACTCTCTCTATAATTCGACAGGCTATCGCAAATTCACCGCCTTGTTTAAACTTTTGAACAACACGTTAGTCTTCCGCATAAAAATGTTTAACCCCACGGCACTCTGAGGTGTAACGACCACAATGAAAAGCTACAAGTCAGTTAAAGCCTTGGTAAACAGGACGATATCATTTGTGAACGTAGCTGGCTAAGATATACGTAACTATAAAAATAAATCCTCTGCCTTAACAAGAATGACATATTGAGTTGTATGTCATTGCCCAGCTTATCTTTGAATTCATAATGGGGGAGGAAAGAGGAAGTGAAGGAAAATGCTGTACCTACACTGTCCTGTATGCTACCGTACACGTCGGTACCGCACACGTCTAGGTGATTCACACGCACCATGCAATGGGCCATGTAAGTCAATTAGGGCACAAAAGTGTTCGCCTTCGTGTACTCTAGAAGAGCTTATGTCGCTATCTGGGTTCACGAGCCTCGATGGCAGGATCCAATTCACTGCATACGCATTCCTCTTTCGTATGCCCACTTTTCTTCTCACTGATTTCTTGCTTCCCCCATTTCCTACTGTTTCGTTAACGTCTCCGGCATTTCAATATTACCTGTAACCTTTTTGTTCCTGTTTTTTCAAACTTCAATTAGCAGCCTATTCTATATGGCCGCTTGAGTTTGCCTCCATAGTTCTGTGTCGATTCTTTTTTTCGGTTTACTGTTTTTTTTTTGGAAACCATACTTATTGGTTGCTTGACCTTCAATTTAATTTCGCTTCTTATATCAGTCTAGGTTCCGGCGGATTCATAATCTCTAGGATATATTCCCCTTTCAATCCTAAACGTACATGCTGTTTGCGAGAACTAGCTTGCTCTTATGTTCTTCCCCCTGTTTGTTTGCTGGTCGAATCTGATACCCGATGGTGCCTAATTTCGCAGCCGCCGTGATGAATACCAAACCTGCGACGTCGGGCTCTGCAGCGCAACGTCAAAGGCATTAAACTACAATGGCGATTATACGCAGACAATGTGCATGTATTGTTTTGCAGTACGGTGAATATTACCGAAATTGAGGAAGGCATTATATGACATAAAAAAGAACCTTCGATATGCGTGGTAAAGTCGAGTATCGGACGGTTTGCACTGGCTCAATTTAATTAACAAATATTTTATCCCAGTTTTATTATTCAAGGCATAAGGAAACTTGACTCTCGCGAAAATTTCAATAACCCAGAATATTAACCAATAATTACGTGTTAATAATTACAAAGCACTTGAATGCCCCATACAAATAAGCCATTCATGTGAGCGCCCTACTGATTAGGGCGTGAGAGGAGATCACTCGGCTGCGCACATCAGACGAAATATGCGGTAATGTTTCCAACATTGCTATAAATAGCGATTGTTGAAACTTCTTTATTAAACAACAAATATTTCTCAGTGCACCGAGTCAGAGTGACAGCTAACCGAGCGTTGAACTTTATTTCAGCGCGAAACGCCAAATATTTTACTTGCACACACGAGAACACTGTCCACAGACACCAATTACCGAAAAGCTATTTTTATTTTTTTCTTGGATGGCATCTCTCCTACGTTCATCATGCAAAAGGTGCATTCGCCACTCTGTAAAACAAAAGAATTAAAATGAGCTCGCATTCAGTGAACAAGCTTGAATATAAACCAAAGAAAAATTCAGTGTTGTGGCTTTTGTATGTGGCAGAACGACTTGCACTTGCTGCATTTATTCCGTATCGTGGCTTTTAGTAACACTGCAGCATCGAATTGGAGATACATTCACTCCATATTTGATGTCATCTGGGAACATCTATGTCGCTAATTTGTGATATTACAGTACAGACTTGTGCTGTTGGTGTTTATACAAGTGTACGTGTTCCGCGTTGGTTACGTGCATAACATTTCATGACCAATTCTTGTTTCTTCAATCCACTTCCTGTAGAAGACAGGTATTCGGTGTCGCCGAGCATTTGTGTACTGACTTCGAACAAGAACTCGATACAGAAAAAAAAAACATCTTGCGCGGGACAGCGAACACAAATGACGGGATACGCATCCGATGGGAGAAGTATGTGAACTAATAGTCGGACGAAGTTCGCAATAAAACACTTGCGCACACTCCTTTGTATGTTTTCACTTTTACTCGAAACTATTAAACAAAGTTTCGTCTAAGCTAGAACAGAACAAGCAGCTTGAATGTACCCTCACTTGTATTTTTTGGGTCAGCAGTGCATAAATTATGCAGATGACCAGTAATGCTCCCAGCCCACACAGTTATTCGACCGCCAAGAACACCTACAACCTACGCACATGCACCGCACCCGTCATAAAACTCGTACTTGTATGTTAACTTTTAAACGCGTGGTAACCACTCGAGTCAACCTAATTTTGTAGTGTAAGCTCTTACACTTTGTTTACAATAACCGCCTACCAGTGAATGCACCTGCGTCAGCCTGCATTGCTGGACGTTTGCATAGATTAAAGAAATATAGCCTCATAGGAAACATCTAAAACGTAAGCGTTGAAGTTCAATATTCTTGTAGATCATTCAATAAGTTCACAATTGTGAAAACATTATGCCAATCTGTTCCTTTACGTTATAATGCTGGAGCCGGCCCTTTTGAAAGGATGTTTAATCTCATGCGGCACCGTCATCTTTGTCGCACTTCTGAGTGCACATCTTCCATGGCGTGGACTATAAACAAGTATGTGTAGCGGTATTGCCAATACAGTATTACACGCATCGTGATACATTTCATGTTGTTCACTTAGCCTAAATGCGGCATATAAGAGTGCCTGAGCACCCGCATCATGACAGTTTCAAGGTAAGGGCTAGGATGAAGATATTAGGCACCTCGACGCATTTTTGCTAATGCAATTATAAGGTTGCTTGGCATATCCTTTTACGACACAGTCAAGTGTTGCAAGGAGTAAAAAGCAATGTGAAACACCAAAAAAGCGTATTTCTTAGCATGTGCAGTGGGATTTTGCGTGTGAAGATTCGGAACTGCCGCACGACAGGCCGTTCGGGGCACTTTGTATGTATTCGTAAACTTCTTTCACGCTCGGAAAATACATTTGTATGTAGCACGTATTGAGCAACGGAAAGCTGTATGGAACTTCTGCACGTTGCTCTACAATTTTGTCATTGACACTTTTCATGTAATTAAAATATTTGAGAAGTTAATAATGATGTAGACTAATTATGTAATTCAACGGAACGCAAAAATAATCTCGGTATCTCCAAGGGACAGCCCACAACAATACCTTTGTTCTGTCTAACTACGTGGCATTTGTATATTTTGTAAATCCTGGTGAATGATGGTAGGGACATTATATGTATATATATATATATATATATATATATATATATATATAAAGCTGTGTCACTACGCTTAATTGTTGTTTTCAGTTTATGTTCGTAGATTATGCCTTGTTTATAAACTTATTTTCTAGCTATGTTGGTTCGCACACGGTTGTTGCAATTACTGATATTTTTGTACTTGCGTGTGTATTTGACAACAGAATTAGCCGTCGTCGTTTCTGTATCATTGATGTTAGAATAAATACTTCTTATGTGTTGATTAGTATTTTTCCTTAATCGTAAGCCTTCAATATTATGATGTCTTATTTATTTATTTTCTTTATGCCGACTTGCGTTTTCCAGCTGTTCCTGCCTTAGTTGGTAATAGCATGTTCTACATCTCAAAACGTGTACGAACAATAGTTCGCCCTGACAGTTTCTACTTTGGCGCCTCCTAGTGCACAAGACTTTGGGATTGTAACAACGTCTAACATTAAAATGACTGCATATGTCTTGAAAAAAAGAGTCTTGCTGAAATCTCCAAGTGACGTAGGGCCATTTCTCTCGTGACATAGGCTGTAGAACAACTTTTGGCTTCTGAGTTGATTCATTCCCAGCAAAGTTCTTCAACAGGACTCATCTAACTTGCAGAGCATGAAGTAGTTACACAGCAAGTGCCTAATTAACTGTCGTTTAAACATTGATTTATATAAACGTTGAATTTCAAGAATTATGTAAAGAAACTTGAAATCCTTTTAATAGCCACGCTGGCGACACTAGTAACTTAAAAAATGAAAACAGAAAGCAAGAGTATTTCACATAGCTAGTTGAAAGTTACTTCAATAAAAACAAAGCAACCTCAGCATGATAATGCAGTAAACAAACGCATATAAAGACGTTGCAGCAAGGATGTCAGAATAAAATATAATCAAATAGTATTATGATGTACTATCTCGAGCAAAAAAATACCGAAACTCCGCGAACAATAAGCTCCGAACCTAAGGTTCTACAAAAATACAGACCACGTAGAAATAAATCCAACCTTCTTAAGCATTAGGAGTTCAAGAAAGCTAAAGTCTGCAAAATTCTTAACAGTTGCACATGGTATGTTACTGTACTTCACACTATATAAATTGCATACTTGTGAAAGATAAAGTCACAATTTACTTATCTATACAATACTTCTTTCTTTGTTATCACATAATTTATATACTTTTAAACAGGTAGATACATGCATAATTCCTAATTTTGTAACTTATGATTCTTTGGCAACACTCCTCCACGCCTCAACTAAGAACCCTGTAACAGTTGATACTTTGTCCATTTCCCCGAGTGAATGTGTGCAAATATTTGTGGAAAAATCAATCTAGCCAATTTACCGTGGTGTTTCTGGTTTTGCGTATATTTAAGCTGGTTTTGCAATAAACGAGAATACAGCCGAAGCAATCACTGAAGTCACCTTCTTTTTTGTTCTTCTTTGTTGTTAGTGGTAATGGCTAACATAAAATTACGTTGCCAATGCATGCTAAGCGTTTCTGTGTGGTGATCTGGTAGGCGGTTACAATGCGGAGCAATGACACCTAGACTGAAAAAAATAAATTAAGGAAGCAGTGTATTTTGTGGTTACTCACCTGTCTAGAAGCCGACAAGTGCCGAACCTTGCACGACCCCTGTTCTAAAGCTACATTTGATATTTGTGTCCCAATATGGTAAATATTTTAAATAAAACTCGTGAAGTAAGACTTGCTTTTATAAAGGCATACTGTATCCGTTAATTCGCCGTTAGTTCGTTAGTTATGAGGTTAAACATTTTTATCACGAAGTTCTTGATACGTACAGCAGCGGCACACACATCCATATCTCGTAAGCTGGCATCGAGGCCAAGTTCGGGAGGCCCAGCATTTTCGCATCCAATACGTGCTGCAGAGCACCCAGTCGGAGACTGAACACAGAAAGGAAATCCAGAAGATGTTACTTCCAAATGATATTTCTCCATCAATTTCTACGTTATAGCAGGTTCTGATAGGTTTCATAGTGCGCGAATAAAGTACAGAATTCAAACGTTATTTGAGTCGGCTACTCCTATTTTCAGGGCAAGCAAGACTGAAAGCCCTAGAAAAGTCATAAGAACTAGACGCAGTGAAATAGCATGGACATATGTGAAGCTCTGTGTACAGAATAGAGTGAAATGAGACTTAGGGCCACACACAACTCAGTAAACAAGTGAAAATCTTGGAACGCGCACATAAACTACGTTTGGTGGGTGAGACGGCTAGCGTATGACACCCCAAATAAGAACACACAATAAAATCAGACGTGAGCTACACACATACAAGGCCTATGTTATTTGACGCACAAAATGTTAGAGTCAACCATGAACGTTTAGTATGAACATAGTTTTGATTTCGCAAGATGAAAGTCAGAAGGGCCCTTTTCATGCATGAGCCAAGTTTTTTTTGTTTATTTTACACAGACAACGATCGACGGTCAAACAACATTAAAACAACGCTTGGTCGTTGCTTCGTGCTATCATCGCGTGGGCACTGCAGAAGGAAGTGATGTGCGCCTTTTTTAGTGATGTACGCCTTTGTCAATAGCACTTCCGCATAGGAAGGCCTAAAATTCTGTGCCAGAAGTGGCATGTAAATGCTGTGCGAAACCGCAGGCGGTGCCATAGAGTTAAAAATGTTCTTCCTATGCCTTGGAGTAATTTACTATATATATTAGGGTTTAGTGTGTAGATCGCAGGGAGAAGCCTTCGTCCTTCAGTGGACGTAAACTAGGCTGATGACGACGATGATGAAGCCACAGATCTGAGGATTTCGATTTTTGCTCAAAGCAGCCATTTTAGTCAAGTCGACAGTGTCTCGGCTTCAACAAAATTCGGGTTTCACTACGCAATAAGGGGAGATTTACTGCAATTTAATTTTCGCGTGGAAGCCATGTGAACTTTAGGAATCTTTTCCGCGATTCTAGGGAGGCACATTCGCAGTGGCATATACATATTGACTAATTTTTAGGTGAAATACGTTCAATAAAAAGCGGCACACATCTACTGCCGCACACCCAGTGACCCAACTTGGCATCAAATAGGTTTGTTGGAGACCAGCGCAGACCCAGTAACCAATACCCAGACTCTCAGTCCTCACCTAAGAGTTTCTTCGAACAGTGGTGCCTACCCATTTCAGCGTCTACAGTAACCCATGTCGGCGTGAAAGGCTCTTTGAAGAGAGGCACGTATACACACACTTCTGCATATTCAGTGAACTAAGGTGGTCCCATGGTTGGTATCGAACCCTGTTACCTCTGCACTGCAGCCCTATGTGCTATTCATTGGTGCGCTGACCACGCAGCGACCCCGGCAAGCGGGATGACGGTTAGTACAAAGATAGATAGAAACATATAGAGGTGTGGGAATGGTAATTTTAGAGACCTAATCGAATACGAATCGAACAGTGCGAATTGTGAATTGAATGGAAGGTCAAATAGCTTACGATTAGTTTCAAATAATGAATAGCCGTTGCCGCAATTATTGTAAAAAATTTTTCACATTACGGTATCCTAAAAGTTAGCAAGTGTCTGTCGTTTCATAGTGCCTTATAAAGCGCTCTTCAATAAAAACACAAATGACGCATTAGGCGCAAACATGTAGTTTATTCGCATGCACACATCTCTTGAGTTAGTGTGAGTGATCGCTCTGGAGCCTGCTAAGTATGGCTAAATAAGTGAGGCAACCTGCTCCCCTACGCAAGTTCTCATATTTTATGCCTACGCTATCCTCACGGGATAAAAAATTCGCCTCAATTTAGTTCCAATATTTAGTTTTTTCGATGCAGTGGACGTTTTAAAATATTCCTAAGGTATTCCAAAAATAATATTTATCTGTAGTGAATATTCGGTTCAAATACCAAATTGAATAGGACTCTTTTCAATTCGTTATCCCATTTCGAATATTCGCACATTCCTCTACATATACATAGCTAGCACCCTGAAAGTGCTTGAAGTATCCAAGGAATGCTACCGTTTCAAAAAAGTTTGCAGTCGGCTGTACACTGCGTTTCCTAGTTTTAAAAAAACTTATTTTTAACTGGCATCCTTGTGATATTGTCAAAATAAGCCACCTAAATATTGGCTTCGAAGGCCTCTCTGTACTAAATGGTGCACTACGAGTGCTGAAGGGGCTTCTCCTATAGCACAGAGATAGATAGATACCCGTCTGCCTACTTAAGCAAGTAGCACCTACAGATGCCCTGCCGAATAAAGGTACAATAGTGACTCCGTCCACTATGCAATATATATGACGTCAATGTTGTTCTATGACTTCTATCAGCTTGCCCGTGCTTGCCCGTTTGATACAAGACTTCAATTTGCGTAGCGTTCAGGTTACTTGTGTGCGACTTAGAACTCACTGTGGACGTGTCTTCTGCCTTCCTTGGACTATCCATGTTGGATCGCAAGTAGACGCAAAGTTCATTCCTTTGTCGATGTCCGCTGAAGATATATCAAGAACGCGGGGTTCCTCTTGTAATTCCTTCAGCTTTATTTTCTGCATGTGAAATTGGCACTTTCGCAGGCTCATGATCTCTTACTTAGTGAATGACAGAAAACAAAACATGTCTACAATTCGGATGTTACGTGTAGCACGCAGGAAGGTGGCGGTGTGGAGCCGAATATTTCTTCTCCCAGCAACTACAGTTTTCTTGTGCTTCTCGCGTTGTACCAGGCTGTTTTCACGAGCCAACGAGTGGACTACTACCACCATCTGCACCCTAGTATGAGAACTAGCTGTGGTTTCGGTCGTCGGCCGTGAAAGCGACGACGCTGGAGGAGAACCCAAGCACGTTGAGTGTGAGCTCATTGCCCCCATGCGCCGTGTTCTGCCAGCACCTCCTTTCTTGACGCGCCCGTTTGCCTGCTATCGTATTAGCCAGAGCAAGAGAGCCGAACGAGCGTCAGTGGCGATTTGTTGGCTCACAGTAGCAATGGTGTTCACTTGTGCCGCCCACCTCCTCGCTGTGCTGCGTGCTGTGCACGTTTTTACGTTCCACAATCGACCGTAATATCTGCCATTGAATGTTTTGAACTTAGGCCACATCTGCCACTTTATTGCTGTGGAGGGGAGCTGTCTTAACGCTCTGCAGGTGATCGCAGTGGATGGCGATTCTAGTCTCCACCGACCACGCTAAATTGGCACAGGCACTGTCTTTTTTTAATATGCCACCAGCTCCAGTTATATATCATAGGTTGCCATGCGAAGCAGCCACACTTTTGAATGATCATGTTTCCCGACACATTCTACTTTAGCCAGATCCGGCTTTGCGACTTGGCCGCGACTAGGCGGCGGCGATTAGCATCGATTTTACCGCGCTTGCTGCCCAGCAGCAAAGCGACAAAGGGGTAATTCTGGTTCGCGGAAAACCTGGCGCCTTATATCTGTGTGATTTCTACCTTCCACATTGTGCCGTCGCCATTCTTGGTGATGAATGCACGTGCATCGCACATACAATCGTACCAGTCAATTTCCGGCACACCAGTTTCGATGCCCTTCATAATGTATACCACCCTGGAACCCAGGCCACGCAACATCAGGTGGCAAGTTTTGTCCGGCCGGGCATCAACAAGGACGTACGTGCCTGGGCGCGTGGTTGTCTGGTATGTCAACAGTCGAAGGTTCACCGACACAGGCACTGTCCTGCTCGTTTACGCCACCATCTGAACGATTCGACAAGGTAGACATTGACATTATGGAACCACGGCCACCATCATATAGGAATACCTACGTTCTGACCTGCATAGATCGCTTTAGCCGATGGCCAGAAACTTTCCCTCATCCTGACATCGGTACTGAAACCATCGAAAACGCGTTCGTCGCAGGATGAGTCTCGCGATAGGGCGTGCCTTCTTCTAATACAACCGATAGAGGACGCCCGTTTGAATCGGCACTATTCAATAACCTGCTGTGCCTCCTTGGCACGTCTCGCATATACACCAGGCATATGAACCCACAACAAATGGTCTTGTTGAACGTTTTCACTGTTGCATCAAGACCTCGCTCAGAGCACAGGCTGACGCCACTCTATGGTCCTGATCTTCGGGCTACACTGAAGCAGCATCTGCGCTATACGCCCATCGAGATGGTTTTTAGAGCATCACTACGCCTTCCAGGGGAGTTCTTCCATCATACCGTTTCGTCGCCGTGCGTTGACGCCGCCTTCTACATCTACAGGCTATAGTTCGAACGCTTTGTGATCTTTCACCGCGCTGCCAGCACCGTACCGCATCGCATATTCTCGAACCCTATCTTTCGTTTTCGTCTGTTGTGGCTCCAAACGGCAGCCCCTGCAACGCCCTTACGATGGTCCATAACGCGTCATTCATCGTACCTACATTTCACCATGGACTTAAATGGAAGGTAGGGCACTATTTCTATCGATCATCTGACACCCGCTTTTGGTGAGGACCGACTGCCTCAGTCGTAGGATGAACCAATTACTCCAGAGCCAGTTGGTCCTCCTCAGTCATCGAACACACTAAATCCCAACACCCCGACCGAAATGCCTCAAATTATCGTTCCGGCTACCTTCACAGTTCCGTCACTAGAGGGGGGCCTCCTGTAGCAGGGTCGACGTCGAGGAAGATGAGGAGAACAGCGGCTGGCTAGGAAAAGGTCATTGCCTAGGAAGCGAAGCCGGCGCGTAGCTGCGATCACGCGCGACTCGCGCGAGGCCCCTGGGAGATTGATCCGCTGAGGCGAATGACCGTCAGCTAGGATCTTCTGTTCAGTAAAGATTGTACTCCTGTTTATGGTGGCTCATCATCCTCACTGATTTTGCACGCCACAACACCAGATGCCATCAACAGCACGAATAACACAAGCCACTTCCTAACGTCCGAGTCTTCTCAAACTGACCATTTCATGACAGTGTAGACTTTTCTGTTTGTTATGACGCGTATGCCGTGATATATAGTAGCACTCAGGTACTCCGAGAATTTTGTTTATCGGTACATGCTATATTGTCTTATAAATGCATTTTAGATGTGTATTTCCTCATTTTTGTTTGTTTCTTTGTGGTTTCTCATGACTTTCTATCTTCTCGAGATTTTTCTTGACGCACTCCACGTCGGAAAGCGTCATAAACCTCAGATATTGACAAGGCACATCGCTTAGACGTTGAAACATTCCATATAGCCAAAGTTACGGAATGGTGCCAGTGAGGGTGCTCTTAACGAATATAATTTCAATTCGTAGTGCAGCGGTGGTAACAAGTCCAAGTGTCTCCTGGCGCTATTTTTCATGCTGCTTAATTCGCACCCGGCGCATGTGGCAGTAATGACTTCGTGGCGTTCGTCCACGGCGTGGCATTCTTCGAAACGCGGTCCCAGATCTCAACTTCTGCACTCGTTGTGCACACGTTGGCGACAACGTCATGAGTGTTGAATTGTATTGCTAGGCCATTGTGTATTCTAAGACGCATTGTGCTACATGCCTTATGCACGCCCTCAGCACGTGTAGCCTGTGGCACCATAGCGCACATACATGTTCGTCGCGTACTTTCCTTTCGCAGGCCCGTCATCTCGAGCCTTGTACAATCGTGCGCTCGATTGTCTCAAGCTCTGCACCTGCGCCTCTCTTTTCTATTCTCTCGCTCTTCAGCTCCATACATAATGATACCCTCTCCGTCCCTGGAGCGAGAAATATCAACCACCAGAGATAGGGGAATGAGGTAAATAAAAGTGTGGCTTTAACACTGTTCCGATTTTATAGCCAGTGTGTTGCAGTTGGCGTATTCATTTTGTTATAGGAAAACAGTTTATGTTTTACTGACACGACAACGATACTCCCTCAGTAGGCTGTAGCTTGCGACTTGGAATTGACATTAATAGGCGACTGCTTGACATATAAAGAATAGTCCACGAATCGGCTAGCCCCTGTATGACAAAATCCGGAAAATAAAGACAATGCTGAAATATTGTATGTATGTGTAGGTTTTATGCTACCATTTATTCTTTCATTACTCATAATTAAGGTGCGTTTACAGGCATTACATTGTAAGTGGAAAGTCCGTGCTATGTATGCCACACGATTCGGACAGATAAATATACAGTAGTATGAAATTGGGGTAACCTAAATTATTAAAATACAGCAATTAAATTATTGAAATGCGCTATGTCATTCAGCGGCTGGTCTGCTTTAATTAAATCTACGAATGAGAGGACATCTGATATATTTATACGGTTTTAACAGTAAATGTCGAACTATCGGGGGCGACTGTATGCAGCAACAATGATAAGAAGGCGCATAAATCTAAGGCGGCGATTGCAGAAAAATGGACCATTCAACAAGACTAGAACTGCTGGTGGCCACACCAAAGTTGCTTGTTATCAGGGGCCCGCCGTGGTTGCTTAGTGGTTTTGGCGTTGCGCTGGTAAGCATGAGGTCGCGGGATCAACCCTCGGCCGCGGTGGCCGTTCGTCTATGGGACAAATTAAAAAAATAACGCACGTGTACCATACCCTGAGTGCGCGTTCGAGAACCCAAGGTGGTCGAAGTCATTTCGTAGTCTCTACACATCGTGCTTCATAATCGCATCTTGCTGTTGGCTCGTGAAACCACAGCATTCATGTTTTTATGCGTGAGCATTCTTTCAGTACGCACTTTACGAGGCCACTGCTTGTATCTAAGCATTTTACCACATACCTGCGTCAGTGGGCAGTGTGCGGTCGAACGGGTAGCGCAGCTGGCTGCTGTGTTGAGAGAACAGGGTTCCACATCAACCAACGGACCAACTTGGGTCATTGAGTATGTGGAAGTGTGTGCCACTCTTCAACGTGCTTGTCCCGCCGACATAGGAGCAAATGTGGGTATTTGTCGCTGTGCAGCGAAACTGATTGACGCTGACTGAGAGAACTCGGTATGCGGCACGTTGTTCGTGCGGGTCTTCAATGCGTGTAAATTTGATGCCGACTTGTGTCTCTGGGTATCGACCAGTACTTGTTCTGCTCTACAGTGACACATACGAATTTCTCAACGTTCTCCCATGCCGGGCGGAATCGAGCCTACGTCACACGGGTTCCACAAGGATAACAACCTGACGCTTTAGCAGGCTGCACCACAAAGGCACTGCGTATGAGCCGCTTTTCGACGAACGTCTTTTACGCCAGCACTTTAGCGTGGTGTGCCATAAATTTGCTTGGAATATGCCACTCTTAACTGAAAAAAAAAGTATGGGATTTTCATGCCAAGCCACTATCTGATTATGAGACGCGCCTTAGTGGGGACTCCGAAAATTTGAACCACCTGCGGTTCTTTAACCTCCACCTAAATCTAAGCCGACGGATGTTTTCGCCTCCGGCGAAATGTGACCCCCGTGGCCGGGATTCGATCCCGCGACCTCCTGCTTAGCGGCTTAGCAGCATGGCCACTAAGCAACCACGGCGGGTATCAAATGAACCTCTCGCCTGCTTAGGCCACTGACTTTGAGGCAAGCGAGTGAACAATTCAGCGCCGGCGCGCCACGTTTCTCGTCTCGGAAGCCATACGTAGATTTGTTATAAGTGCCACTAGATGACGTTGCCACCCCCCCTCTCCCCGAAAGAACCACGAGAGGGGATCCCGGTTGCCGTCTTACACGATTCTCAGCGTTAAAACGAAAGCACGTGTCTTATATTTCGGAGGCTACCAGGAGGCTTCATGGCAGCACCGCAAGATGTTGCTGAGTGTTCTTAGGGGAGAGAGAAAAAGCAGTTCCGCTGCAGTGGCAGGCCTCATATGCATAACTTGTTTCGACAGTGACAATATGCCGCGTCGCAATATTGACGCAATGCCATTGCTTTGATGTAGGGAGTCGTCGTGAGATTGGTTCTGCCGCAATTTTTTAATTTGCTGTCAGGCACTGAATGAAATGTGGAGTTTGCGGTGACGGTGCCTGTCGCGCATCCTGAACCATTGTTTTACCGTTTATTCGATTACCATTGGCCGCTCTTAGGAGCTGGTGATAGACAACTTCTCGTTGCCATTGCACTGGCTCAGATTTCCATGGCTACTAATACTGTGGTAGTTTAGTAGTGATGGCAGGCTGGTTTATAGTAACGGCCAGCTCTGCCTTGTAAAGGGTTCTAAGAGTGAAAGACAAGAAACGGCTAAAATGTTGCTCATTTCAGGCGTTCCCCGGGAGTGTGCCAATTCCGCGAACATTGTTTAATATCCCGTTAGATTTCTAGCATAGCAATCATATTTCCTACACAGAGCTCTAAGAGGTAAATGCAGCTGAATATATTTTGCGCTGAAGCGCTATTGTGCATATTACAACAGGATGATTTTTACGTTTAGCACTTTCTTTGGTTCAACGCAATATCGTTAATACCACTTAAGATATGCACAAATAATAAATAAATCGCCACGAAGTAGCACAAATAGATATGGTGATAATCTCAATGTGGACGCTTTCATTACAAATTGTCAGAAACGTTCGGAATATATGTCGATATATAAAATAAAATATGCTAATTAATACATATGTGCTATATTGTGAACCTACCAGCACGGCGGTATTATTACATTATTGCTATGCACTTCTTACACATTTGCAGGCCTAGGAAACTGTGAGAGTTTGTGAAACACTGTCACGTCACTGTTCACCACAATAAGTATGTTAGATCTTTCCATTTCATCAGGAGCGAACTAACGGGCATATAAATACACATTTAAGAAAAATGTACTGCCTGCAAATAGCATTTGTCTGCTTTAAGGCCATTATATTTCAGTTAGTCTCCCCATTTATCGCGAATAGCCTAGGCGCATGTCAACAGCCATCGTCGTACATCCGGAGGAATGCATATACCGAAGGAAGGACTAATATTCTTCCATTCTCACGCACGAATGATTAATCGCATTACATCAAATAGTTATTCCTTAAAACGTACGTTTACTTAAACCAATCGAGCAAAACTTAGTTTTAGAAAGTAATAAATCTTTAACGTTTTTGGACATGCAATCCGTCAACAAGATTCCCTCATCCTCTATACTTATTTCATTACATATTTGTGGTGCCTGTTAAAATAAAACTGCGCCAATTTTGTTGAGATTTCAAAATCTAAAAACTTACTGCACTCTGTATACACCTGTCCTTTCTGTACCAAGCAGGCAAGCTTGTTTCCGAGTGGACAGTATGTATTTCCACATAATGGTTCAACTGAAAAGAAAATGCACATGAAAGACCCTAAGAGGCATGAATGATCTCATGGCAGTGCTATTCCTCTTAAATATTTTCAGAGATTTCACTTGCGAAAGCTTAAGAACCTCACAGAGCTCGTTACCAAAACCTGTTAGCAGAAAAACTCACTGCCCTTCACCTCTGCGAAGAAGGATGACCGGCGAAGCTGCTTATGTGTGCGAACTTCACTTCCGCCGCGGGTCGGCCCGGCATTGCGCAAACTTCGGGATCGGCCTAGGTATGGAGTGCTTGACACTTGCTGCACCTCCGCCGTGATCGGCCCGGTATTGCACCATCTTGGAAATCGGCCCACGTATGGGGAGTGCTTAACGCCGGCTTCACCTCCGGCTCGGGTCGGCCAAGTATTGTACTATGATCGGCATTTTTTTCTTGAGACGGACACGATAGTCGGGTAAGTAGCCCTTAACAGGTTCGCTGTAAAAGTAGCTTGAAAGAACGTCATTCCTTTCATTGAAAAAAGCATTCTCCTTTAAAGCGAAGTGTTCTTGTATGTCCGCCCCATTGCGTTTGTGGTGGTTGCGGCTTCCCGCTGTCTGCTACCACTGATCATCAGTGGTCTAGGAAGGGAACTATGCGCACTCCCACACGCACACACACGCACACGCATACACACACACACACACACACACACACACACACGCACACGCATACACACACACACACACACACGCACGCACACGCACACGCATACACACACACACACACACACACACACACACACACACACGCACACGCATACACACACACACACACACACACACGCACACACACGCACACACACGCACGCACACACACACACACACACACACACACACGCACACACACACACACGCACGCACGCGCACACACGCACACGCACACAAAAGGACCCCGAAGCGCATACTTCGTGCTCATGAAAGGCTCAGGAGAAGCGTAGAGTTGTCGATAACGAACGTGTCAGATATTCTACGAAGCATGCTGGCTTGTAAACGCGAACAGTTTTAGCGTCGAGTGGTGACGATGAAGACAAAGGAGCATGTATAATTATTTCTCCTGGAAGTATCGAGCGTAGCTTCGTTTTATTAGCGGCAAATAATCGCTTAGAACCTGAGTGAACACTTGCTTTTATATATGAAGCTGGCCAGCGAAAAAACTGATTGTCGAGGGGCACATAAGCCCTTTGAAGATAAAAACACCTTGTGTTCAAGAGGTTTGGTCATTCTGCACTATGTTATTGGTTTTGGCCGAACATGTCTGCTGGGTCGGAGCGCCCCAGCCTTTCTTTATGAGTTGCGGCTCCCGTTAAAGATGTGTTCGATTTAGTTGCGTGGCCTAAGATTGGAGATGTTGCTATAGAAGAACAGCGATCATTTCCATCACGAAGAAAACGGTTGTCTGATCTTGAGATATTTTTTCTGTTGTGACAGACAGAAACAAGCAGTACAAAGCGATGCAGCAGTTGGAGGGAGCTGGAGTGGTGTACGTCGTGTGCTTTTATGGTCCTGGCACCGCCATAGGCACCCCATGGCTCTTATCGCCCCAAATACACACAGACCCCTCCCTCCCCCCTTCCACCTCCAGAGAAAAATAAAGCTTCGTTTTAACTATTTCTCTCAGCAGCCAGAATAAACAATTCTTTTTTAGTGACTCGGTACTGGCCGCGCTTCGTAATGTACAATTAGAGATCAAGCCCTTGCATATTCGGCTCCTAGCCCACCTGCGCGCCATTGTCTGTATAGGTGACGATTCACTTTTCGAATGCTACTAATTTTTACTGCAACATCTACGAGTTAGGTACTGCTTTTATCTATTTTTTCACACTTGCGCCTTGAAATTGCGTAAGAACCCTGCCCAGGTCCATCAAGGAGTGTGGAAACTACCCCTTATGCTAAAAAAGACATTTTCAAAGCAAGGTGCTTTGTATAAAGTGAACATTGAGCTTGAGTGATACAAACATGAACCTTAATTTATGCCGACCAAGATTACAAATACTACTAGCATCATTTATTGTCAAGTAATAGCCAGAATACATATGCCATGTCAAGTATTGCTGCAGATTTGCAGGCTGCTTTCCTGATGGTAGAACACTGCGGTCCGGAGCATGTGATAGTTGTCACGGCAAAAGTTCATGTGATTTATGTGGTATAAAGTTTGTAAACAGGGATAAGGTGCCTCATAAAGGCTGGCCAACGTTTCGATAGCAGGACCTATCTTCGATAGGTCCTCCTATCGAAGCGTTGGTCAGCCTTTCTGAGGAACCTTATCCCAGTTTACAAACTTTATATCACATTGTGCTATTCCATCTGTCAGCCTCTTTCTTGATTTCGGAATACGATTTACGTAGGTTTTATTTTTAGATATTACCGTTAAGAGCAGCCCCTTAAATAGATAATGCTTAAGCCCATTGTGGTGTTTTTTCGAGGCAACAGTAGACTCGGATAGTTTTTATATCGGGTGCCGCGGCTTTCCATCGCATTCTACTCACCTTCATGCTTTGGCCGGAATGGGCTCCACCACACTCCTGCGTGAAGAATTTTGAGAATTTAATTGTAAAAAAGACCGTCATTACCTAGTCTTCTGATTACAATTTTCTTGGTCGCAACTAATTAGGGTGTCTCGAAGATGGTTTCATACCCTCGCTGATCAGTAGAGACACCGCATCGAAGTGGCGAATATTTTTTTTTATAAGACGTAAATATTATACGAATGGCCACCTAAGAGAATGCAGTCTGATTAGCATACACACTGATATTGTTGATACGTACAAACCGACAATAAAACAGCACCACTGATTTCATAAAGCGTCGTGTAATTTGTGAGCAGAAAAAGAATAAAATTATAACAAAAATGTTTAAAGTAGTGCATCCCACTCCGAAAAGAGGCCAACAAAGAGGCCCTCTAACACAAAAAAAGAAACTCTCGTTCTGATTTCAGTTTCAAGTCGAATGGAAAAAGTGCCGTTATTTATACTTGAGGACGTATTTCAGCTGTATGATGAAACCTTAAGCATGAATAATCGGCTTGCTTTGCCATATAATGTGCCAATTGGATACCAGAAAATTAAGAGGCATCCGTCCCTTTTTTCACAACACCCCACATCAGTAGTCGTTTGACTTAAATAAATTCAAAATCAGAACCTCAAGGTGCTTGTTTTCTGTCGCAAAGAAAAAGTGCTGTAAACAATCTAGGTCAGTCAATTAAAATAAAGTTGATATATATATATATATATATATATATATATATATATATATATATATATATATATATATATATATATATATATATATATATACATATATATGTATATATATATATATATACACACTATTTCACTGCATACGTGTGCGTCCAGAAGTACTTACGCAGAGACAAAAATGCTTTTATACCAGTTTTCCATGGTCTCCATATATATATATATATATATATATATATATATATATATATATGTGTGTGTGTGTGTGTGTGTGTGTGTGTTCAAGTAAGATTCATCGGAATGTCTAGGCGGCGTCAAGCTATTATAGGAATACCAATTCAATGTTTCGTGAGATCACTTAGTACCAAATCAGCCGACCCTATGTCACTCAATATGCAGACACGTGCAGGACCTAAGTTGACAAACCTTGCCGTAAAAAGATGATTACCTGAGGTCATCGCAGTGAGGAAGCTGAGAAGCAGGTAGCCAATGAAGAGTTGCCTTGATGTCATGACTGAGTAAAAAATAAGAAAATATAAGAGCGAGCGTGAATATATTAGCAGTAAACAATAACAGTGATAACATATTAGTATTCAAAATAATAAAGTGTATCAACATAACAGTACTAACCATTTATGTGTAAAAGAGTCTCCGTTAAACTATCGTCTCATCTTTTTAACCAGTGTGCCTCGCAAACTCATGGAACGTGACATTTATTCACATATCATCACCTTTCTAGATTCCAACAGTTTCGTCCATCGGGCTTAGCACGGGTTTCGTAGAGGACTCTCCTGTGAAGCACAGTTGGAAAATGAAGTTGATTGTACAAATATGTACATCTTTAATGGGAAATTTTCGGAGAGATGGTGCACTGGCTTCATTCCATGGCTTCTGATTTTTGGAGAACTGTGTATAAATACCAGGTTGCTATGGGCGTGTGCAGGCATCTTATTATTATTAACGAATCCTTATTTGGGTAACATGTTATGCATGGGGGTAACGTTATTTAGTTTCGTTATCTCAAGTTATCTTTCTCGCAAGCTTACAAAAGCAAGCTGAAGCCAGTGAAAAAAGTTTTTTTCTAGATATGGTAGGTAATGTTGCACATATATTTTCACTGTACTGAGACATTCAGTTAGTGTTGAACAAGTGGAACAATGCGTCGTATTTGCACCTTCGCATGCTGTCTAGCAAGACAGAGAGACAGATTTGTTCAACATCATGATTACACATTGTCACGAACATGGGCAAAATGGGGGAAGAGCGGGGCTTGACAAAGGCCCATGTTCCCTCTACAGTATGTTTAAGTCGCGCAGATCTATTACTATTCTCTATATTTATTACGCACACCGCCAATCTTGTTATTAAAGTAAAATGCAAACCTAGCACGTGAACAAATACTTTTCGGCTGAAAGAAAATGAATCTTGACGCACATGCGTCATTCAGGGTTATATTACGAACATGCGCTGATTGAATCTTTTACATCCAAGGCGCCTTCAAGATGTATCGCCTTTATCTTGTGCGTGGTTATCTGGTGTGGTCATTTCCTTCTTTTTTTTCAGGATATGTATAGCTCTGTATTCCCATTAACCTCTGTTGTGATTAACCGTTGAGTGAGCCCCGTTAACGGTAACAGGGCTCACCAAACGAGACACGTGAAGAGGTTTCATGTAAGCGGCATGTGTAGAGGCTTGGTTTTTCATTACCATTTCTGTTCACGATGAGTTTGACGAGGATGAGGATTTATTGGCATCCCTTTTGAAATGCGACGGCGACAAATAGTCACCTAGCCTGCTTCAGTTAATCAAGTATGCTAAGCATGCTTTTTGCTCTAGCATTGTTGTATACATCTCCTTATTCTTTTTTCTTTTCTTCAAAATTTACCTACTCACCTTCTAACGCTACCCATGCTTGTAGCACACCGGGTCCTAGCAATGCGTTACCTGTTCTTTATCCACCAATACTCCAAACGTCGCTTGCTTATCTCGACTGTTGACCAGTTATATTATGGGGTTTTACGTGCCAAAAGCACTTTCTGATTATGAGGCACCACTCCTGACCAGTTGATATGCTAGTTAAGTTCTTATATTTCGTAACACCTCTTTCCTCTTTCGCATTGACAAGCCGCTCATTTTATTGCTTGTTTAAGCATCACTTTTCACGAGAAGTTGCTCTTACAAACAATGTTAGAGCTGAAGCTTACATTCTTTATGAGAAAAGGAGCTGATTAACTTTACAACTGACGGCAATGCGCACAATAAGGTCACTTTAACTCTAAACGATGAAAATGGCGCGAGATCGTAATGAGGCAAACCACATGCATATGAAGGAAGAGTTAGATCTTAAACATGGAAAATTTTCTGCAATCTCTTAATCCACAGAAACCACCACAACCTGTTCCTTTTGAAGAATCACTATCAAATATATGTAGCTTAGAGCAAAAATTAAGTAATAAATAGCACGTTTATTATGCAGGAAGCTATTCGGCGCCATGTGTAGCAGATGAGACCACGGCTTATGCGAAAGCTGGTCGAAGAATACAGTGGATGTCAGTGCTTCAACTCGACTCAATTGCGACATTATGAACGAGCGATCCGCCATGTAATCTGCTCTTCCCATTATCAACCCTACCTAGAATCAAGAGAGACAATCAGCCAGAAATCAGGAAACTACTTTTTGCCATAGCAACGATGAAAATTTCATATCGCTGTTGTCGTGCTGTAAGCATTCTGTAGCAATGTGTTCACAGGGCTGAAACAGGGTTGTTCTGTACTTTCTAGGAGCTACTTACTGTTATCTTATGCCAATAATATGCACTTCAATTCGTCATAATTTCTTCATGGCTTCTAAAGCTAGGGTTGTTTCGTATTTTCAAAGATTCAGCTACACAAAACCGCTTCAGATGACTCGTAGTAAGACATTTAGGCCTGATACAGAAATCTATACAAATTCAAGCGGCAACGCTCGTCGTCTTGAACTGTCGCATATATTCTATTAGTGATTTATTGGCACTGACCTGGTTTTAACCAAGAAAAGCGGCTACAAACGAGAGAACTGCTTCTTCGTCCTGCAATTTTTTGCTTCTCATGCAGCGGCACACTATAATTCTTCTACTGTACTTATAGTTATTTCCGGGAATAATTGCCATTGTATATGGAGATGCCGACGCTGTAGCGTCCTTTTCGCTCAGTGTTTTGTTAATTGTATTGCTCTTCTCTGCAGTTGTCACAGTGGAGGGCCAGTGGACGGCTGGCACCTGTGCGGCTAAAATAAATTTACCAAGTGTGAATTTTCCGCAGCTGCAGAAGTGTATATCTGACGTTAAAATGAGTTTATAATATGCCGGCACCTTATCTTTGTAAACCAGGAGCACTTATTAAAAAGGCCTAACGATCCCAGGTATACTATATTACGCAAAGGAAAAGTGTGGAATTCGCCTGCTACATTTAGAAAAAAGGTGCACAGGCTGCTGCGACACCCGAAGTAGACCCAGCAGTGGTGGACAAGAGGCATTGTCTACATTTCGTATTGTAAGAGTTGACGTTTGAATGAAGTACAGGCAGCTGGCATTCCGTGCTCGCAAGAGGGCTGCACATGAGCTTTGTCCCATGTGCTTCATTTTGTACTTGCGTACTGTACAAGAAAACACATATTATGAGCATACCGTGAAAATACTTATGTTCCAAGCTTTAAGCCCGGAAAACGCAATCATCGTTGAGCAGGAGAAAGCTGTCCTCCTAACTTATTATCATAGATTACGGGAAAAATTTCAGTTTATTGATATTACCGGGCGTTGAAGAAAGACCATAGATTTAGCACGTGATACTAACGTAAGGCTGTTTGCAAAGCACGTGCATCTCTCGAGCTGCGATAATTTTTAGTCCTAAATGAATCGTGCAGCCGGTAGAATGCATTAATTGTACCCCTTTCGTTTTAGTGATAATGGTAAGCTCCATTAAGGATACGAATATGTCTGCCGTATCAGCTCCAACGCAATTTTTTTATCTGTAAATTTCCCTCTCATGATCACGGTCCCCTGCCAGTACTTGTCGAAGGTAGACGTATTCCTTCGCATACTCTAGAGGCTGACTGGCGATTCTGAACTCTTGTTCCCTCGCCACGCTACTGATCATTATCTTTGTACTCTGCATTCTAATCTTCAGCCCCACTCTTAGACTCTCTCTCCTAAAGTCCTCAGTCGTTCCAACTCGTCCCCAGTTATGCTGAACAGGACAATGTCATCTGCAAACCGAACGTCGCTGCGATATTCGCCGTTTATGCTTACCCCTTAGCCGTCCTCATTTAATAGTGGAATAGTTCTTCTAAGCAGGCAGTGAATAACATTGGAGACATTGTGTCTCCTTGTCTGTCCGCTTTCTTTATAGCACGCTTCCTGCTTTTCTTGTGGAGAATTAGGGTAGCTGTGGAATCTTTAGATATTTTCCAAGACATTTAAGTAAGCCTGCTCTACTCCTTGATTACGTAGTGTCTCTATGACTGCTGGTGTCTCTACTGAATCAAATGCATTTTTGTAATCTATGAAAACTATTTAAATAGGTTGATTCTACTCTGAAGATTTGTCGATTACCTGATTGGTTATATGGGTGTGCTCCATTGTACAGTATTCCTTCCTGAAGCCACCCTGCTCCCTTGGTTGACTGAAGTCAAGTGTTGCTGTTATTGTATTGGAAATTATCTTCGAGTATATTTTATGCAATACTGGAAGTAAGCTAATGGGCCTATAATTTATCAACTCTGTAATATCTCCCTTTTTGTTGATTAGTATAATGTTGGCATTCTTCCAGTTCTCTCGGACCTTTGAAGTCGTGAAACATGAAGCGTGGTGTCTCCTGCATCTTTTAATAAATCCACTATCATTCCATGTCTACCTGCCGCCTTGCCACGTATCATGTCTTCTAAGGCCCTTATAACTTAATCGCAAGTTAAAGAAGGAGCCCCTGTAACCTGTTCATTACTACTCTCAAAGCAGGGTTCCTGGCGGCTCTGGGTATTGTACAGGTCAGTATAGAATTATCCCGCTACTTTTACAATATCCTGAAAATTGCTCATGTCACTACCCTGCTTATCTTCCAGGTCATATATCTTGGGTTGTCCTTTGCCAAGTCTTCTTTTCACTGATTTCATGCTGCGTCCGTTTATTACTGCTTGCTCAGTCATTCCTACGGTATAATTAGAAATGTCCTTTATTTTCTCCTTGTTGATCAGTTTTGATAATTCAGCGAAGTCTATCTCATCTCTCGAGTTGGAGTGTGTCTTTCCTTGCCATTTCTTTATTAGGTCCTTCGTTGATTGGGAGAGCTTACCTACTGGCTGCTTTGGAGCGTTGCCTCCCACGTCAAGTGCGGCTTCTGAAGCCAGCTTATATTTACGGTTTCATTCATTACGTCTATCTCATCTACATCTCGCTGTTGCAGGCAGGATATCTGTTTGCAAGTACGAGCCTGAATTGGTACGCTTCTATTCTTACTGCGTCTAGGTTGACCTATTTCTTCTTGAGCAGTTTTACTCTTTCTCTCTTCAAATTCAGGTGAATCCTAGACCTCGCTAACCTATGATCACTGCACCTTTACCCTACCTAACACTTCTACATCCTACACTACGCTGAGATCCGCAGAAAGTATGAAATCGACTGCATTCCTTCTTTGACGATTAGGGTTTTTTCAAGTCCACTTTTTATTACTACGCTTCCTGAAGAAGGAGTTTTGCATTGAGGTCGCCCATTATTACAGTACACAGTACAGTAACAGTGCAGTTACAGTACAGTACAAATAAAATAAATAAATAACATAAATAAGCAAATAAAAAGATATGAAAGATTAGGGGGGTGATTTTCTACGCCGAAATGCCGCGGCAGCATGCGCAAGAGTAATCTTCCTAGGGAAACGTATGCGGAGAGCGCTACGTGATTCGCATTGTTATAAGAAGCGATTTATCATCAACTATGCGGTTCGGATGCTTGTTTTGTGCTTGTACATTATTGAAACGTGTGCTGTTCTATATGTTGTAGGCGCGATTCCAAATACTCTACGCACTGTCCACCTCACTTTTGTGAGTGTTCGAAGAAACTGCCTTACTAGGATACGAGCCACTGTTCTTCGCCTGCACGGCTGCCGGAACGAAAAAGGAAAAACAAACTGCCGACTACCGAGAGGATAACAGCTTCGCTGTATGAGTACTTACTATACCTATCCGACTTTGAACTATGGCTTTTTCACAATTATAGATACGTGCGAAGACAAAATAGATGGGTAGATTGCAACGGCTTTTTAACCCAACCTTCGAATTGGGTCTAGCCACTTTACTATAGCCCCATGTGATCACTCACGACGGGACACTCGGAGCGCATATGCATCGTCGGTTGCACGAGCGCTGTCAGCCTGTCCTGCGATCGACGACACATGCATGACCGGCAATCTTAGGAGAAGATACTTTCCTGAGACGTGGGTGCGAATGGTTTAAAAAAAAACACAAGGTGAAGACGACGCTTGGAACTGCTGAATAGTGGAGCCAGACCAGCATTATGCCTTCTGCAGCTGTCTTGAGCGCGGTGCACAGGCCTAATGTAAGAATTCTAGTGCCTTTCCTGAATTGATGTGTGGATGTACTGGTATGAGTTGAGCAAACCATAAACGTAAACCTAACATTTTTAAGGACCTTACTCCACGCTGACTAACACCGACGGTTTCCTGTTCCTGCCATCTCGTAAATCGTGCAGCACAGCCATGCTAAAGACTTGACCTAAATTAGGGGAGTCACTAAGAGAAGATCAAGGTTAAGAATCAACTGAACGTAGGTTCCATACATATTGTACCAGGCCAGAACTGTCTCCAAATTGGAAATATTCTACAATACATTTTTCGTAATAATGCTGATAGAGGAAGCACTAAAACTTCACATAAACTTTCCTCCAGCTCGAAGTCGGGCAAATTGCATTCCCCTGCTAGCAATATAGTAGGGTGAGACGCTTCCAAGTCATTAGCCCGCAACGTAACCAAAAATGTTCAAATGTGAGACCCGTGGTTGATAGAAAGCTAAAATAAACAAAGGTTAACCAGTGTAAATGCGAAACTAAACCTGCTTACGTCAAATCAGTTCTGCGGATTACCGCAAGGTAGAGAAAGGATCGGGAAACGGAAAAAAAATTGTGATCCACCTCAATGTAGCAGGAAGCTGCAAAGGAAACCCATACGAGCTTTCCATAAAGAAAGCTTTGCTGCTGTAGAAAAATTTGTCACTGTCCTCGTCCTCGCCACTTCGGAATAAACCAGCTTGACGGCACCGCGACTTATGTTCAGCAACGAGTAAATAACACTAGGTATTCTTGAAATGACTCAAACCCCTTCACACATGGCCAATTGATGCGGCTAAGTTTACCGAGATTCCATTCTATCAGCGATGAACTGGTTGAGCCACGTTCCTGTTCCGAACAACGTATCAACTTCGAGAAGATTGAAGCACTCCAGCAAATTCATTTCTTTTGCTTAGTACACATACACCCGTACTACAGAGCCTGCGCCTAACCGCAATTAAGCTTTGAGGCGGTTACTGACTTGACCAACGAAACTACTGTCTGCCGAGTTACAGAGACATTGATAATCACGGTGGAGATAAATTAGGCACCAGAAATACAATGAAGCACCTTACTATAGTTTCGAAGCACTGCTGCGGAAATTCTTAAAACTAACGCAAAAATAATGCTAGTTTTCACACGAGAATGAGCACCGCTAAAACAACAGGCCGTGAATCACGGTTTTCTCTTGACGGTATCGATGCGGCTAGCTCCTCTGCGCAGAGCGCTGAAACAGGTGCTGTGTTATCTGACCAGTGCAGATTTTCGCGCCTATAGTTCGTTCTGCAGGTTTTTCTTGCTCTATCCCAGACGCAATTAAACTGGTGTAAGCAGTTGCCGGTAAAATTTGCTCACATTGTCGAGCTTCAGTCGCCGCATTTGATTCTTTTTGAATGGCCCTATGTCAGCAGGAAGATCGCCATCTAACGGTGCCCCACGTTGAAGTAGAGGTGAACACTCCGACTATTTCAGTGAAGATATGCCAGACTGTCTTTCCAAATGGTAAACATGACGTCCGTCGTCGCGTCAGGTCAATTCACACGCTCTTAAAGACCTGTGGAGGATACTCCGTTGATGGATCGTCCGCCATCTTGACCGTCTGCGAAGCACCGGTTAATCTGAATTGAGATTGCCAAGATCGCTTCGCAACCCGAGTCATGTTTTGCGCGACTTCAACGTGTCGATCTAATGTCCGTAGAGCCGTTTTGCTAGCGCTAACAAACTCTGCAGCTTTATTTCTGTGTTGCTTTCTTATTTTACTTTAATACGCATGCTTTTGTTTTTTTCGAGGTTCATGTTCTGTCTGCAACATCACGAAACTTCTTAAAAGAGATGCATTGGCAGGTGTACATCTGGAATCGTCTGGAATGGTATCAGTGATAACTTCGGTTACCTGTGTTGTCAGCGAACCTTATGTAATCTGGATTTCTGTGGGGCACGAATAGCGTAGCATGTTTTGAAAGGTAAGCGACCACCCGGCGTTGTGGTGGAACCTTCGATGAGTTATTTATAAATATCCGACTCGCTTTACCCGTAAATAAAGTGTCGACAATTCTCGCATGTACTGGTCGCTAACGATGCGGTTCAGTATTACTTGTATCGCTGGGCCAACTTCACCCAATAAACAATTAGTTGTCTGATGCGCCGTTGCGCCGCACTTTGTCTTTAACGTAGAAAACATGCAAATATGAAGCGCTTACATTTATTTTTTCTTCGCTACGCTCTAATAAAACAAAGCGGTAGCAAATAAAATATTTGATATAATAAGAATCATGATATGAGTGGCCAGTACACTGCCATTGAAGTGTGCAGGTTAATGGAACTTTTCTCTTGATTTTCGTATAGTATATTCGGTGGCACCAAATCATATTTTGCCAACTAAGCAAGAACTCAGCCAAATCTCATTATATAAATGAAAGTCTCAAGAAGTAATCTCTGCAGAAAATGGGGGGAATTTGATGACTAATCTGTGGGCAAAATTTCAGAAGTGTTTAGTAAATACGGTGGTTTCAAAAATACTTCATGCTTCAGGGCATTATATGACCTTTATTACGCATTCCTTGCAAAAATACTAAAATATGTCATCGTAAAACATATTCCAGTGGTGGCTTTGTTTGAGATAATGAGTGAAGAAAGCTCAACAATATTGGCTTGACTGTGATTATTGCACATTACTGCTGAATCACCTCCCACCCCCCCTTTACCCCATGCTTCTTTTTGGGGCCTGTAGGGAAATATTAACGAATCAATAAAAGACAAGCGTGATAACGAAGAATATTTTATTTCCAAATCACAGAACACATGCAGATCCTTGATTCACCCCACAATGTACCTAGGCCTGACTGAAGTTTTGTGTTTTCCCCACAAATAGCATTCCCCCTACGCAGTTGACTTTTTAGGCATAAGTTCCTTCTCTATTACCAAGCGCATTTTTGATGTATTCAGGATTTTATGTATCCTGTCCTTATTTTGCTCATCTAGCAGTCCTGCATGCGTTTGCTTATCTGCTTGTGGTCGATGTTTTTTTTTGTACTGAAGGTAAATGTGATGATTGACGAAATATGTGTGTTCCAACTGTTACTTAAAAGAAGAATACTGTTGAAAGAAAGGTTCTACACTGTGCTGAAATTCTAGACATAACCTATTTCTATTATACAATACAACAACAGGTGTGGACAAAGCAAGGTACTTATGGTGAGAGTAGTAGGTTAGGTGAGTAATAGAGTGGCCTCAGCTCAGATATACAAGGTCCATGTAGGTTTCGAGTGACACTCTTTCCCTTCAGCTGCTCTGCTAAGCAAAGTGTACAATACACTTTGAATGCTTCCAGCAAAGGATTCGGTTAGCAAAACACCACAGCTACGGGCACTCTTCTTAATCCGGGCCCTGCTGCCAGTGCTGATCTGGAGTGAGAATAAAAATTTTTATTACTAATAATGACACAGAGGCAAATCTCTAACCTTTAGAAAGCAGAGGATATGCTACGCTATTACTGTGGAGTCTGTAAATCTTATTGTAATGTTACCATTTCCCGGAATGCATTCCTTTTCTGTATTTAGTATTCAAATGTTTATTTATATATATATATATAAATCCTTCAGACTGATAAATATCACAGCATTGTGTTAGGTAACTTCCTACATGTACCCAGGCACAAAATGCTCTGCAGAAAAGAAAATAAATACTACTGTGCTTCTCTCAGGAGGCCCCAGGATGCTTCCGCACACACGCAGCCGCATAATACATCAACATTCATTATTGAAGAATAGGCAGTGGGAGGCATGGCTTGTGTACGAGGGCTAAGAGAGCCAATTGGCTCTATTGAACCAAGCCCAGCAAACCGCTCGTGCTAGTGAGGCCCTGGAATAGGGTCCCCAACCATCATTCCTTATTTTATTTATTTTCAATCAAGTTTTTGCTCACTCTCAAATGACGGTAATGAATAGTGGATCACAACATCATTACAAGATAACTGTTCCATTCAACAAAAGGTCTAGGGAAAATAATAGCAGATCAACCAGATATTTCGAGGAAGTAAATGCGTTACCATGAAATTATACGATTACCTTGAAATCAACAGTTTGACAAAATCTCGTCTCGTCGGGAAGTAACGGCATATTAGGAAAACAAAGAGAACGCCGATAAAATTGGGATACCGGATCCGCCAGAATACGTGATTGTATTTCACGTATTATTCATATGCCAGCATCTCAATAACTGATGAAAAGAAGCTGGACCGTCAATTTCAGTTTTAATGGTAAGAGTCATCCAGTTAATCTTCTTACTGCAGTAACTGGCGTATGCCGGCACAGAATATGGACAGACCACACGACTTTCCTCTGTTCTCTCTGCAGTGTTCCGATGTAAATCCTGGTGCAGGAGTATCAAATGACTACTATACACTAAAGAATTTTACATATAATATGCTGGTATGCACGTATATGTACAGAAGGCGTGGATAATTTCAAACAGTGTCTTAAAAGCAACAATTTGCGCAGAGTTTTCCTTGTGACAGCGTGGATGTGTTTCTTCCAAGACAGAATATTTGTGACCCATAAGCCCAAATATAAATATTCGTTAGCTCTTAATAACAAATGCTGTTTGCCTAGTTACGAGAAAGAAGTTGCTTTTCTGTTTTTATTTCCATAGAAATGCTTTTCTTTCAAAAGTTATTCACCTCCCACTTGTTACAGCAGGATGTGACTTGGTTTTTAAATTCATGATTACCTTCACTTCCCGTTAACTTAAGCTAAGTCATTCATAAAGCACACACAGGCCTGCATACTGTTCGATAGATTCCAGTGACGACACTGCTGGTAAAGAAAATAAAAATAATAGCGCACAAAGCAGACACATCTACGAAACGCCATTTTACAAAGGATCCATCTGATAGCAATTGAAAATGTAAGCTTCAATCGATGTATTTAATTTGTGGTATGTCATTATGAACCATCATTTCTGAAGCAGTGTATTGCGCAAGACATTATGAAAACCTTATCAAAAAACTAGGTAAATACCTTGCGCTTGTGTTTCTTTCTTTATTGTGGATGCAAATGTATGAGTAATATCAATTAGTTGCCCGTTACTTGCACGGCCACGTCTGAAGCCGCGTTCTGCATTCAGCACAAAACGGCAAGCAAATTCCCGTCTTTTCCACAGACCGAAACATTAACAAGAGTAGATTGCACACTTGTTGCAAAGTGAAACCTGCATCGATGCTTTTCCGGGAGGTGGGGGAGGCAAACGCACCCATGTAGCTGGCAATGTGTGCACGTTAAATATTCCGGGGTTGTCATTATCTTCAGAGTACCCAATTATGCCTCAAAAGGATAGCCTCGTTTTGACATGTAAAGCCCCACATTTTACTTCAATGTTATATTCGAGGTTGTTAAAATGTCACCTTTTTCATGTCGATCCGCCGTTTTGTTTTACGTTTTCCTGTTCACTGCAGTCGGAATTATAAATCAGCGCCCTGTTGCTGTCGTTCTCGTGTTTTAGCCATCCCTGTTTATTGAGCAGTTTTTATTTTGGAAAGCAGCGCCTTCTATAAATTTTATTGCTTCTTTTTTCATCTAGTTTATTACTGTGCTCCGAATTACTAGCATTATTAACGTAGGAAGTTTGACACACCCACATGCAGTGCTTTGTACTGGGCAAACAGGAGTAGTGGCGCTGCAATTCATTGGCAGAAGAACACCACTTACGTTCCACCGAGAGACCTCAAGGTATTTTGCATTGCTCCCGCATATAACGAGGAGTAAATGGAAGTCACGTGACTCTGCTACCTAACATTTTGCTGTTTTGTTTCGTTCTAGTGTCATTTGTTTGGGGCAGCTCATTTTACCGTGTAGAGCCCCCACGCAGTTGCACATACTGAGAAATGCAACAAGATCCGATTTCTTTTTGAACAAGGATAGAACTCTTGCAAAAAAGCACTGTAATGTTCAGTTGTAGCCTAATAAAGCACTAAAAATATTTAGTCAATTGTTTACCGAACTATTCACAACTAAACAAAAAACTCGCTCAACCATTTCAAAAACTATGCTATAAGCTATGCGTTAGGCCTTGATTAAATCAGAGCTTTAATTTATCAACCCAGGCATAACTTCAAAGCTGTGTTGGGCATTACAGATTTAACAAAAAAAAAAGAAACTGTCTCAAAGAACGCGCACGTTGAACGATGAGATTGTGATGACAGAATCTTACTAAACCTTGGATTGATTCAACAAGAGGAAATATTGTTTGCCCCGACAAGCATCCTCAATGGCTGCAGCAGCACTAAACAGTCCTCGTTTTCAATCGTCAAGTAAAAAGAGTATGTCATTGCGCTTTGAGCGCCAACAGTTCGCCGACATAAAACCAAAGGCGACAGGACACACTTCCATGCCAATAGTGTCGGCCCTAAGCTGTGATTTTTTTCGCGTAAGCACAGAATATACACCTGTGCAATTCACACACAAAGCACTTTAAGTAGGCCTCCATCGATTGCAACTGACCAAATTTCTTCAATTTCTCAGTGGCTGCTGCTTCTTCTAAAATCAGCTGTGTATTGTATCATATGGTCCTTGAGTCAGAGCTTCAATTCACTCTTGTACTTCTGGTGGCTACACCTCCATTTCTAGGCTGGCCCAGTGACATGCACTGCCTACACTTGTTCAATATTGCGTCATGCGTGTCAGATATACTATTGTTAGCAGCTGTCTGTTACACTGAACGAGTCACATAGCATTGTCGAATGTTTGGAATATTCCATTATAGACGGTACCGTGGTTCCAGTGTACAAGAGGGGGCGGTGTGTTCATAGACGACCCGCTTCTGCCGCTCTGGTGAATGCCGCCAGGTGGCACCGCTTAAGTATGAGCTACTGTATGCAAACGGCACGTTGCTAGTAGTGGATAATGCAAGGTATTTACACACACATGCGAATTTCTGTGGCAACGCCGCGACAAATCTAGGCCTTAAGTGTAGCACAGAGAAATTGGCAAATACAATCATTATTGAAGAGAGGAGCCATTACGTAGAGTCAATTGAGCTGCAATCCATTCCCATAGTCAATCACTATAAGTACCTTGGCGTATATGAAGTACCCACGAAGATAATCTGAAGATAAAGCGGAAGCGGAATGCAATAATAATGAAACATTGCTCAATTTGAGCTCGACACAATAAATATAATTTATTGCGTGGAATATGGAATGGAGACATGGGACCAGCGCTAAAATCAGAAAACGCCATTCTGTACTTAGAATGAGATATATTGTAAGGGCTTGAAGCTAACCAAAAATATTTAAGGCGGTTCCCTTTCAGAGTCCACGGTTAAGCCACAAGTGAGACAGTGCACGCTGACATGGCTCAGGGCACTTTGGATGTCAGAGAACCTCAGAGCAAAATTAGTTTTGAAGACACACTCAGGAGCATGGATCAAAATGAATGGGCAGCTAAAGTGCGCAAGTATATGTACCTGAACAGCGTAGACACAGAGCAGAGGAAGCCAAGAAAGTTGGCGAGCAAGCAGAGCGTAACATAAAGTACAAATGGACAACCCGAAGTGATCAGAAAGAAAGTGAGAGAAACAGGTACAGCGAATTGGATGAAGACAATGGAAACAGAAAAGACTGAGGAGATTTACAGGAATCGGATGAAGGAACTTGGAAAAGAAAATCTGTACAAAAAAACAAAAGAGCAGTGCCTTGCTATTTGAGGCTCGAGATGGCTAGGTGACTATCTGTTAGCTCCCCGTGTTAAAAGGATGGCCAAAAAATCATCAGCATCTCTATGTAAGGCGCTTGTTTCCCCCAATAAGATCAACAAGAACCACTTGTTGCGTCCCTTGCACTTTTGAATGCTCGCATTTTATTATTTCATTTTTTCAATGTTTTACGGGCTCCGAGGTGAAGTATTGTGTGGGGAAGTAAGAATGATGAAAAAAAAAAGTAAGAAGGAGCAGAAGTCACAGATTATACAAAAGTTAGCGGTCGAGGGAACACTTGTTGATTTATACATTGTTAGGCGATAGAAAACCATCAATGAAAATGCACATGCGATTCTTGCAATAACGTGTTACACATACTATATATATAATAAAAAACTACTAATTTCAGTGCAGGTTTGAGTAATACAATGTATAAACAATATGTAAAAGAGCTCTTTGCTGCATTTCTTAAGTAACATTATCAACAATGTAAGGGAAATTGCACAATACATATTAAATTTCAATGATTAGGATGTTTACTCGAATAAATAAAATAATCTTCTAATTACTTAAATAACGTGGTTAATTGGTTATTATATAAACAATTATTGAACTAATGTATTTCATTTACCTAACTAAGAAGGGTAGTAACTTATTAGTCAAGTATGCATTAAGTTTTCCGATACTTAGTTATTATTAACACTTTCTTTTAAATGCGCAATTCATTAGGGATAATGCAGCTAAATTTATGCAACTGATTACGTTAATAATGAAGCATTTACGTCCGCTGATATTGTGGGGAAAACCGCGATATAGAAAACAAGCTGGAATAGCTCAGAAAAAAGGAACGCTTTATTTAAACGAATGCATCGTTTATACTAGATGCACTATTAAAAAACTTTGCTGATTTCACGGTAACTTCAAGAGAAATGGAGTAGGATTACACCGCACTTCTGTGACGTCCTCAGTGCGTCATGTAAAACATGTTCAAACGGTTGCAAATTGTTGTCCAGGAGTTAACTCGACATACTTCCGTCCTCTTCAAGGAGCGTAGTGCTACTTACAGTATTATTATACATTAAAACTTCTTTCTGGGCGATTTGGTGCATACTTGACATAAAAATTGTTACAGCGCGAACACATGCAACCACAAGGAATCAAAAACGAGACAAAAGCGCGGTGGAGGTTGACGAGGTACAAGCGGTGGTACCGGTGGTTGGCGAGAAAAGCCAAAGCTTGGCATATAGCTAAAAGAATAGCTGCATAGACCAAGGAAGCTATAGCGCTCATCATATGAGGTTTGCACATGATTATCTCAGTACTTAAGACGAGTGGAAACACAAATTGCGTCATTTCACTGCTTCACACATTACGTGATCAAAAAAGGTCACCCTTTTTCGATTACGCACGGCGTCGTAAAAGCGTGAACGATTTGGCTAAATGAGTAGTTTCATACTATAGGCAATCGTTCCTTGGCTTGAACTGCAGCACGATGTCGGTTGGCGTCTATGTAAAAACAAATCATCTTACAGGATTACTGTTTATGGTGTTGTCGCGTACCGTCCAGTTGTTATCGGTTCCTAACCACAACATAGGTGGATGACAGCTACTTATACCTGCCTGGCACTAGTTCGCACTTGTGCTAGGAAGGCACAAGCAGACTAGTGCCAACCTAACTATAGTAGCGTGGTACATGCTATATAGAAGGCTGCCCCGGAGAAGCATTATGCTCGGTAACTGCGCTGTTTTTCCATGCTTCTGCCCATCCTTCTGTTTATTTTGCTTATTTTTTGCCTACATTCCTTAGTCACTTAAGTTTACTTTTTTTGTTTGGCATAGTTGGCAGAATAATGGATTATTGTTCCACCGCATATTATATTAACAAGCAGCTATTTCCACGCATGCCTAGAGCGATGTCCCTAACCCTATAGAACATTAAATTTTCTTATTTGGAAGTTATACTGTGCACATGTGTTTATCGCAGATTCAAAACAGGTGGGAAACAGGTGCTATAAGAGAGAAACTGAGACAGAACATTTTGCAAAACGACATGAAATAAACTTGGAGGAGCCCGCGCAGAAAGCGATGACTCGAAGGTATGTCTAATTTATACGCAATAATGTATTATTTGTACATACAATATCAAGTAAGAGTTGCTTGCATGTGCACAAGCTAAGGCACTTGTCACCACTCAGTACCTCTGCATGCCGAATTATCTATGTATTTCACTTGCCTTTACGAGAATGCTATCGAGGTAGGACGAATACAGCCAGCACGGTCGTGCGCAGTGCAAGCTGCTTGGAGTATCACCCTTGCTTAGTGATACTCCAAAATAAATAGTCTGTTTAAATAGTCAACAAGTGTCGGTGTGCTACTGCGCTGTTGTTACAACATAAACGAATGCCAACTGGCCCGCCTTTACATCATACGCTAATAGAGACCGAAAAGGCAGGTTTGACTTCAGCAAGGAGACTAGAAGCTCTTCCAATATTCTTGGAACAGCTTCACCAATGAATTTTGAGACTTCATGTTGCAAAAATAAATCTTTTCTACTTACGACGTACACGTAAATGTAAACGATGTCCATGACATGAAAATGTTTTTCGCACACCCAGATGTGCGGTGAGCTCAATGAGATGCAGCAATTTCCGTGCGATGTATGCAATAAATTTTTTTCACTGCTTTGCATCCGACAGAAAACATAAAAGTGGCACCTCGTCGTTGCTACCGCTGCGCGAGGAGCCAGTCACACCACACGTTATGGGCACCACAGTTGCAATTTATCGGCAGTGGTACTCAAACTACGCCATTTGATTGCTGCTACAACTCAAAAGCGCAAACTCAGCTCGAAAGTGACGGTGGCACCACTTGGTCCAGCGCCAGTGGCCCAGCTACTCTGTCGATGATGGCGGTGATGATAATTTATCGGCATCCCTTTCGAAGTGGGGCGGTGATAAGCAGACACCTAGCCTACTTGAGCTAATCAAGTAACCATACTAGGTTATCACTCCGCAATGCAGTCTATACCTCCCTAGTCTTTTTTTTTTCCCATAACAATCTCTATATCTGCCTTTCATAGTTGCCCATGTCTGTGACGTATTCGGTTTTAGCTCTTCTGTGCTTTTTTTCTTACGTCTCTTGCTTATGTGAACTGCTAATCGGTTAGCGGAAACGTCCGCTATAAACACACGCACATCTGTCGTATATTTCGCTTTATTGAGGTCAATGCCTTAGAAGGCTCATGTTGAAAAAAATCCGATGATCGTCCACCGTAATGGCATCAAATTTAAAGGGTTTGCTCCAGTAAGCCATCAATGTCTATATGAATGAAAAAGCTCGATTATCTATATTCGCATTAAAACAGCACCCTTCTAAATAATCAGTGTGACCACAAAATTGTCTCAGTGTGGTCTTCTAGGTTTTATTCACATTCGTCGAGAAATGTACACGTGTCCTATATGTTTTAAGGCGTGTGAGTACGCTTGCGAGAACTCAAAATAAATCTTTTGTTTAATGTTAGCTCAGCGTGTCCCTTTAATTCTGCCAGCACTACGAGAAAGTAGAATGCACCAAATATACAAGCCCATGTAGCTACCATTGTCGATTAAAGTGCTAAAATAGAAAAAAAATCATTCTCTGAACCTGCGAATCCGTCTTCGTGGTGTTCATAGACTTGCACGACCGTTCAGACATGCCATTCACCACGCAGAACCAGTGGTTATGTTTGGTGATCGAAAGTGAGAGGAAGTGAATAAAAAAACAAGATAAAACAAGCAATATGAAGTAAGAACGGTAGAAATGTGAATATTAATGTACTTAATTGAATGTCTCGTGAATGCGCAGGCTTTAGCGTTCGTAATCTTTAGCGTAGGCTGAAGTGACTGTCAACTTTTTGCAGCACTTAGGCACTTCCAACAGCGCCAGCGCTGCAGTTCAACTGCATTAGCTAGCCAATCTTACCATTACAGTTCCTTAAGCGGTAGCTTAAGGAACTGTAATGTACAGAGTAACTCTTAATACGAACCTTGGCTGAATCATTGTATAAAGTGTAAATCTTTGCCGTGTTATTCGGATCAGCGTTCCGAGATAGGCGCACTTACCAGGAGCAGTTGCAAATGCAGCCGTCAGCACCATTACACCCGAGTGTATTGCCTTGGGGACAAAGTTCGATCCAATAATGGCCGCATGTCTGATTAAAGCCAACTGTAATATTGAGGTAAAGTGGTGAAAAAAGTTTGTCAAATACAAACTTTTTGTGACCATACAGGGCAAACGTTAAGTTTGCCCTGTATGCCCTGTATATTTTATTTGAAAAGCTTTAGTGAAGCAGGCAATCAAATTCTATTGAGCTAATTTATGCCCGTACGAGAGCGTTCATTTTCACCTCAAGCAACGTGAAATCTCATGCAAAGTCAGTCCATGCTCCACACAGGTCACAAAAGCTCGGGCCATTTTATGCACTAAACCGCTCGCCGGCATTTTGACAAGCAAAGAAAGATTGGCTTGTTTATGTGCACACGCGTTATGAAATTACTCGACTCTATGTCGCAAAAATGAACCCTATGCGGAAATGAACCTATTATGATACGTGCAGTTGAGCAGATACAGAAGCTTGGTTGTCTGTGTGTAGTTTTTGAGTGGTGGGTACATTTACGAACAGAAGAATAAATTTCATAAGCTGATGAGCAAGGGCGATAAAGGCCACCCGTTCATAAACAAAGGCTACATTACAAGGCGGTACAAATGTGCAGCCCTACGGACACTTGCTGAAAAGCTAAATGTAAGACCTACGCTATTTCAGCATCACCAGTATCAACGAACCAGGCCAGCAACACGGTTTCTTAAATCATTGATGGCAGTGACAGAAAGTTAACTAACTGGTAACGTGTCGTAAAGTGTCAGGCATCCACTCGAATAATTGCTAGCAGTGACATATATTTGTGACAACTATACCTGCTTTCTCTAGGCGTACATGCGAATACAAATGCGACAGTATATCACTTAGGACGTGCAGTAAAAGCTTGGCTATTATGAAACTTTGCCTTCTATATCGCAAATTGGAACCGACTGAAGAACAACATCAGTTTGTTGTTACATTGACTAGAGAAAGTAAGATATTCCTTTTCGAGAGTACAAGTGATGTGCGATATGTAAGAGGTCCACATATTTTGCTTGCTGAAAAAACAAATTGCTATGGAATGACTGGACACAGGCTATTTTGATCGCGGTTCATTGATAGCAAAAATGAGGCCGGGCACGTGGAATACGGTCAAATGATGTAATGATTAGGCAGCAACATATTTTCACTTGAGACATGGCGTGTTTATTAGCTGTAATTGAAGGACCCAAAGACCTGCACACACTGTATCAAAGATTTTAATATTTTTGTTATTTTAATTTATAAACTATATATAAATATTTATTACAGACTATTTATAGGTATTTTGTTATTATTCAATGGCACTTATGTATGCAAATGTCTAGAGCCACTAAAGAAGGACAATTTCTGTCCAATGCAATGGCAAGAGCTGTCTTTCAGAATCTGCTGGGTGACTCTACTTTCGTAGTGCTTCTATTTACTGTGAAAGCCAAGGACTATCTCAAGTTCGACAATATTTTAAAGATAAAAGAAATGTTTGTTTAATGTGGGCTAACCATGAAATTTTTCATCTAAACCATGGGCTCAATGACACTGATAATAAATAAAAATAAATTTAAATCTGTTTCTGTCCTAATATTACGCTATTTTTTTCGTAAACATTCTAGTACAAATGTAGATACACTGGCAAAACGAAGAACTAATAATATGTAGGGCTGTAAACTTAGGCTTGCGACACCTCTGTATGAACTCCATGTGCCTCACGCACATATAAAGTAAGCGCATTTTTATTGAAATTACCATCCAGTTCCGAGCGAATACACTGACCATTAAAACCTGTAAGAACAGAACGTGAATGATCGCACCAAAACTGGAATGGAAGGTAGGTTGCCATAGAAAATACTCTAACATTTCGTCATAGGTGCTACATTACCGGAACAATAACGGCTGTGTGGACTGCCGAGCAAGCGCTGGCGCCAAGTATTTAGTTGGAATTCTAGGGGAAAGAGTACAGTTTGGCATGTTATCTTTTGCATGCCATTTTGGCACGTTAGTGCGAGCGGGAAGCCCGAGGCATGCCATGGGAAAGTAGACGTGGCGGAGAGTGGCGTGGCAAAGATGTGTAGGGTGCATAAACGCTAGGAATATAATCTGAGATTGGAGTATCTCACAAACGTAGCATACCGCCGTACTCAGCCCACTAACGTCGGTGGCTGTAGCGCGAAATATTGCTGCGTATGCCACACTAGAAGCAAACAGGGTGCGAAGACGCCATGGAGGCTAATACTGTGGTGCCGGGCTATCGCTGCCATCGAGGCCAGAAGGTTGCAGAAAGTGTGCTCAGGTACAGGTGAAACTGGTGCAAGACACCGGGCAGCAGCATTTCCATACGTGACCGCAGCAAGTCACAAAGGGGTCCTGGCAGGTTGGGTGATTTTCAACGACGCCAGTTAATCTTTGATGATAATGCGTCCGCCAAGAGAAAGATGGGGAACCGACGCAATGGTTGTGTGGCTCGAAACGTGTCCACGAAGTATTTGTATGATAATTCTGCCTATTAATGTTCACAACTAGGAATTGCCACTGATGCGTGTGTCGTAACAGGCGCATGGAAGGCGAACGGAATAGAGCGTGTCAAGGCGCTGGCATGTCGTGATAATGTCACAAATTTTGTTTGGGCTTCAAGCAGCAAGATAGTTGAAGTTGAAGAAGTTGGTGCATTTTAGTATGCGGCGAACACGACCGGCGTCCGTCATGTCCCTTTGTGTGTCATGGCAGAGAGGGAGGACGTCCTTAACATATATTGTGTAGGATTCGTGCAGTTTTTGGATGCTTGTGGCCAGCTTCTGTTTCACCACTTCTGAGCAGTCAGTGGACGTTCCAAATATCTAACGCAATTGCTGAGTGAATGCTGACCAATCAGTGGAGTCACGTTCGTAGTTGAGGAACCATGCCTTTGCAGCATTGCTGAGGTAGAAAGTGGCATTCCGTATTTTATGTGTATCATTCAAAGGTTCCAATGGGTTACTCTGTCTTAATTGTCGAGCCACTCTTCCACGCCTCCTCCTTGAAGCCCGAAAAATACCAAGAATCCCGTTTCCTGGTGGTCACGGTCGATGTAGGCCCAACTGGCTCAACAGGGGTGGAAGAGTTAGCTGATGATGTGGTTTTTTAGTGTGATCACCGGGGTTGGCAAGCGCAAACGGCATCTGGAGTCGAGCTCGACGAGGGCTGGGCGAACGACAAGAGGAGACAGTCAAGGCAACCTCCACCAATTTTGAGGCGTTGGCCGAGGCGATGTTTTGATTGTAGTACAGCCGCGTGAGACAGAGCCTCAGCACATGTTGAGGGAAATAATGATGAGTAATTTTTACAGAGGACGACGGCGACGTGCAAGAAAAAGTGTACGTGAAGATGTGAAGTGTGTGTGTGTATATATATGTATATATATATATATATATATATATATATATATATATATATATATATATATATATATATAGATAGATAGATAGATAGATAGATAGATAGATAGATAGATAGATAGATCGGTAGATATTAAAACCCTTTTGCTAGCGCATTAATATACATTCACGCATAGGAGTTGGCTCCAGCAGGCAAGCAAACAATACATTTAACACGACTACTACGACCATAGGGTTATAGAAGTATGATAACAGCCGTTCAAAGAGCACCAGGCGATAGCGCTTGTTCCTAGAGAAACCCCCACTATTCCCTTTCTGGTGCAGCATTCTCCTTGACAATTTTTTTTCACATGAATACTATCAATATGTCTAAAAGTGGCTGGCCTATATAGAACAACACATCTGAGAAGCTGATGTTTAGATAATGCATCTCTTACGATGTGCTTCACGACAAATTAGTGCAATATTGTACGGTCCACATACTTCCATCAACGCAGTGCTGTTCTTTTGACTCTCATCTTTAATACTTCTGCACAATGTATCCTTAATGAAAGTGAATGAGAGTGAGTTGCTATGTCCTGCAATCGAAGCAAAGTTCAGTTTAGTTGCAACTAGCACTCAGTCGTTACCATTGGATATCCTGGAATAGTTTGCAAAGCCATTAAACCCTTTTGAAGACATGGAACAATGCCGCACGAGTTTTAATATTGAATAAGTGTTAAGCCCTTCACGGTAAGATTAGCCTGTTACAAAAAAAAAAAAATATTTTGATATTGCCTGAGGTAACGGGTGAAAATTGTATGAAGACCGATAATCTGCGCCTTGTTTACTATTATACCATTGAAACTTTCAACTGCTCTCACTAATGATCATTTCAAAGCAGTATATGTATAAGCACTCACTATATGGCCATCTCATATTTTTTCAAGCACAAAGAAATATTCACTAGCCTATACAAAGAAAAGTGAGGCCAATCATTCATGGATAATATTATGGAGCCAGAGACTAACCTGAAAACGAAATTCACTACAGGGAGCTTCACGTTGCTCTTTTCTTATGGCCACACGAGTCAATGTATTAGCAATTATCAATGTGGTGCCAAATGATTACCCTATTCAATTGCCATTACTTAGCGAGCACGTACTTCCTCTTTCCCTTCCCGAATTCTCTGACGTATTATAAAAGGCGCTTGTTTGATGATTGATGGGCGTATAAAAGAAGACACGGCCACACCATTCCCATAGATTCGAATCATTTTGGCGCTAGTGTAACTTGAGATCATTAATGAAATTTCTTATTTGTCATAATATACGCCAACTATTTATCACCCACGGTCAACAATATTGTCCTACCTGGCAAGAAAATTGGTTTCGATGTGACAATGAGACAGAAATACCCCAAAACTTCATAAAATGACTAGGTTTTTGATTAGTAATACAGCTCAGTGCTTACCACAAGCCGTCAAAGTATTTTCTCCTTTCGTCATGCAGCTGCGTTTTTGGTCAGCAGGGCAGGTTGGTAGGTGCCCCTCACACGAACTCCTCTCTGAGGAAGATAATCAGAAATGAGGGACTGTACCTATTACGAACTATGTACTTATGTAACTTATGTACTTATGATCTTATGTAAGTCAAGCATTTCATGCTGTTTTCTAATATGAGAACCGTGGTTTTTATTCTGAAAGGTAGAAATAAATTCCGTTAGTTCAGCTATTTATACGATATAATATCGTCATCATCGTTCTCATCATCAGCAGCAGCATCCTTTTTTATGTCCATTGCATGACGGAGGACTGTCCTGCGCCAACGGATTCTAACTAGCACCTGCGAATTTCTCAATTTCGTCACCCCACCTACTCTTCTGCCGTCCTCGACTGCGCTTCCCTTCTCTTGGCACCTATTCTGTAACCCTAATGGTCCAATAATTATCTAACCTACGCATTAGATGACCTGCTTAGCTTTATTTTTTTCTCGTATTGCCAACTAGAACATTGGCTATCGAAGTTTGCCCTCTGATCTACACCGCTCTCTTCCTGTGTAATACCTAACATTATTCGTTCCATCGCTCTTCGCGGGGACCTTAACCTGTTCTCGAGTTTCTTTGTCAGTATCCAAGTTTCGGCTCCGTATGTTAGCACCAGTAGAATGCGCTCACTGTACATCTTTATTTTCCGTAATCGTGGCAAGTTTCCAGTCGGGATTGGACAGTGTCTCCCGCATGAGCTCCAACCATTTTTTATTCTATAAATTGCCTTTTTATGATCTGGGTCCACTGTGAGTAACTGACCTAGGTACGCATACTCCTTAACAGACTGTTGAGCCTGAATGGTGATCTTGAACTCGTAATGCCTCTCTGACTGCTGGTATCTCTACTGGACCAAATGCATTTTCATAATTTATGAAAGCCATATAGAGAGGCTGATTGTACTCTGCGGATTCCTCGAATACCTGATTGAAGACATGGATATGATACATTGTAGAGCATCTCCTCCTGAAGACAGCTTGTTCTCTTGGTTGATTGAATTACAGTGTTGCCATTATTCTGTGGAAATATCTTGTTGAATATTTTATACAATACTGGAAGTAAGCCAATGCGTTTATATTTTTTAAATTCTTTACGTCTCCCTTCTTGAGGATTAGCAAATTGTTTGCCTTCTTCCAGTTTGCGGGGACCCTTACAGTCGATAAACACTTCGTATAGATAGCCGCCAGTTTTCCAAGCTATATATCTCCTGCAGCTTTGATTAAATTGACTGCTATTCCATTTTCTCCTACCACTTTTCCCCGTTTCACGTCTTACAAGGCCCTTCTAACTTCATCGCTAGGTATTGAAGGAGCCTCTGTAACCTTATTATTTCGTGTACTTCGTGTGCAGGCATCGCGGGTGCTCAGGGTGCTGTGCAGTTCAGTATAGAATTCTTCCCATGCTTTTACTACATCTTCGAAATTGCTGATGATTTTAGCCTGCTTGTCTTTCAGTACATATACCTTGGCTTCCCCTATGCCATGTTTTCTTCTGACTAATTTCATCTTGCGCCCATTGTTTACTACTTCCTAAATCTTTCTAAAGGTATAATTTCGAATATTCGTTACTTTATCATTGATCATCAGTTTCCAAATGTCCGCGATCTCTTGGGTTGGACCCTTTCATTCTTTGTTGTTTCATTATTAGGTCCTTTGTTACTCGGGCGAGTTTACACACTGCTTGCCTTGGTGCTTTACCACCCCCTTCAGTCGGCTTGTGAAGCCAGCCAAATTGAGCTTTCATTCATTACCTTAATGTCGTTTTCATCTCTCTGTTCTAATCCTGCATATTTCTTTTGAAGTATCAGCCTGAATTGGTCTGCTTTTACCCTTACTGCGTCTAAGTTGGCCTGTTTCTTTTTGACCCATTTTACTCTTTCTCTTTTTAAAATGAGGTGAATCCTAGACCTCACGAAACTATGATCACTGCACTTTACGCTGCTTAACACTTCTACATCCCGCACTATGCCAAGATCTGCAAAAATCATAAAATAGAATTCCTTTCTCGTTTAGGCTTTTCTGCTTCTCCAAGTCAACTTTCTGCCGCTTTACTTCCTGTAGAAGGTGTTCATTATTTGCAGCTTATTCCTTTCCGCGTATTCCGTCAGCATTTCTCCTTTAGTGTTCCTTGAATCGACGCCGTAGTTGCGATTTGCGGGCTAACCAGCCTGCTTCTTCCCTACTTTTGCATTGAAGTCGCCCATTACTTCACGGGAAAGACTGCTTCGATATATTTCACATTATAAATTTGCGACCATTTAGAAAATTGTCCCACATACCACGTGCTCGTAAATGAAAGCCAAAGCGGTACGAACACACTGGCATCTGGTTTTTCCCGCATGCAAATAATATTGTTGATTTTTAAGGTGTTGGTGAGGATGACTTCGATCTTGTGCTGCTGTACCGGCAACTGAAGGTAACGTATGGGTTTGTTGGTCTATATTATCCGAGACATTGTTGCAACCGGGGCAAGCAAGAAAAGCAAGACAGCCACAAAGTGAACCATTTATTCTCTGTTCTTTCTGCATTCTCTGTGTTTTTGAATTCAAATAATCATTTTCAATATAAGAAATGGCTCCCCCATGAAAAGCATTCTTACTTTATCGCAGCAACGAATTAAAAATAGGCACTACACGTTGAAGTGGACTGTTTCAACTACAATCCTCCCTTTGTGAACATACAAATCAGAAGATTTCGCCATTTTCGGGACATTCGGAGAAGTCGAAATTAGCTGGGGATTTCAATGTTGATAAACTTCTTTATATTGCTTTTCATCTCTGCAGGTTGAGAATGTTGCCAAATGTTGATAATTGAAGGTAATTTTCTAATTTTTGAATATGAACCTGAACATCAATATTTCACATATTGAATAATCCTTGTACAACTCTCATATCACATGTGAGAGATCTAAACAAGCCTGTTATCTTCCTATGAGACAACTTATGATGCATATGTGTTCTCACACGATAAAGAGATACACGTCTACATACTTCATTGACAAACATAGAGTCAAGCTAATGCATCATCTATTACAAATGATGTTTAGAAGTTAAGAACATAATGACGAATGCAAGACTGGTAGTATAACAGCCTGGAAAACATGGTTTTCCTGTGAGAACAAATTTCCGGTTCATAAGCCTCACATTTACACAATTCAAGTTGTGGTTGCTTACGTTCCAAACATACTGCCACATTTACGCATCCTTTATGATTTATTTTAAACAAAAACGTTTTACTCACCACATTTGCATATGCATAATCCGGCGTCTCTCCTGCATTTGTGAGTTTGACCACTGGGGCACCGGTATTTCTTTTTGACAGCATCGCAGGCATCTCCACTCTCTACTATAGAATGTGTATATCGAGAACACAAATAGTACAAGATTACACATGGTGCTGAATGAACGTTTCAGAAGCGGCCATGAATTTAATTGTAAATTCCTATATTCCACTGCCTTATATGTCAACATTGTTATAAGTAAATAAGTAACAATATGTGTAACCCTCTCTTCAGAAGACCGTTGTCAGATTCAGGAATGTGAAAATAAAAAGATGGCTTTTGAAGCACACAAACAGAGGACGAGCTGTTCGGTTCAGGGGAATTAGGCCATTACCTGGTAGTAGCTATAGAATGTTGTCGCAAAAAAAGACATTACCATTGTTGAGATGACAGCATGCCGCTCGCTGACGCAACGAAGCTTTCAAAGGTAGATACATGGACATGTTGGTAGTTCATGTTTGAAATAAAAACACCGAGACAGACAGGGAGAAATGACCAAAGTAACACATGATCCTGTGTGTCTTTCTTCTTTTGTCCTTTTGCCCTGTCTCTCGCACTGTCCTTACTTAAGTAACGAAGTAGTCAAAGTCTCGTGAGCGTCTAGCCAATTATCCGCTATGCGACCTTACATGCGGCGCTGCACGCATATGGTCTTCGCCATTCTTTATAATGGTGCAGCCATATTAGGCATAGCGTTTTGATGATGTAATTTTTGTTAGCGTATGGAATTAGAAAAAAAGAAGTGAAAATATATTGCATGTGATGTACTACATTGGCAGAGATAGGTCTTTGTTTTGTCTATTTTCCAAGCGAACGCACTTCTAGTTTCTGGAGGCCTTCAAATCCTCCGCTCATGAGCAGCCCATGCGCCACCAAGTGGGGCAGCCTGACAATGGTAGCGGAGGTGACGGTGGCCCCGACGGGCGTGTTTACATGGCTAATGTTCGTACACTTATTATCGGATGAAAAATGTTCTACCTCTGTCACTGTCAGCACCGCTATTTGTAAAGGTAGAACATTGGACGGAATTAATGTAGGCCCAATCGCACACATAAACATTATTTGTGTATAGTAAATAAACGGGTTCACTAAAGGTTTGTATCACATAGGATCTAGCAATCATGTTGAATCTTCATAATTACTATCCATGTGCTTAGAAAATAACATTTGGTTGTCTTTCTTTCCCAATACTACTGGATTGTAGAGCTGAAGCGGCTGTGCGGTTGCACGCCGAAGCGTTAGTCTGTGCTAAATGACAAGCAAGTGAAGTGTCTTAGAAATTTTGAATACCAATGTGTTAAGGAACTTATCAAGGAAAGATCCACCTATGGTAAACAAATCAAGTGTTGTGTTTTCATTCACAGGTTTACTTAGCCAAGTCGTTTCTGAAATGCTTTGTATTTCATGAAAGTTCTGCACGAAGGAAAACTTTTTATGCACGATCCTAATATGGCAGTATAAATGGTCTCGATCTTATCCCGTTGATGCACATGTTTATGCATCTACTTGTCTGCCTTCGGTTTGTGCTCGCACTATTAACTAGGTTTCTTTAAAGTTAAACCCTGATAATGGTATCAATCAATGGAATTTCTCTATGCCATGACCTACACCGCATCATTTGACTTAGGATTCAGACCGTAACGTTCCTAAAATGAAGAAAGTACAATCTCTAGACTGGCCTGTGTTATTTAAGAAGAAGCAGCTAATTAAACGAACGCTGACAATTCGGAAGATGACAGCGACACCGGAGACCAAAGACCAGCTCAAGAAAGGACGCAAAAAGGGGTCTTGCGGTCCCATGCCGCGAAGTACCCAAAAGGTGGGGGTCCTTCCAAGTGTCTGTTACTCCCTTATTTGTGAAATACCAGGCAGTGAGCACGCCTGTTATCATTTCACCGGCAGATACCCGGTGGCATCGCTCGTCCGCCTACCACATCAGTGGCGGATGTTCAACTAGCTCGCCAGACCTGCTCTGGGAACAAGGCGCACCCAGAGACCCTTGAAAATCTCTCGAGGGCGCTCTATTGAAATCGATCAATCAATCAATCAATAAATCAATCAACTTTATTTCCCTTGGAATAGGAGTACGGGACTAAAAGCTTGAGCAGCTAGATGAGGTCCCAACCCCTTTACAGTTGGCAAAAAGCAGGATGACGGTCAGTCATGCACAAATAGTTCAAATGAATCAATGAATATTACATACTATCGAGCAACAACAAAAAGTTACCCGCCATGGTTACTCAATGGCTATGGGGTTGGGCTGCTGAGCACGAGGTCGCGGGATCGAATCCTGCCCACGACGGCCACATTTCGATGGGGGCTAAATGCGAAAACACCCGTGTACTTAGATTTAGGTGCACGTTAATGAACCGCAGGTGGTCGAAATTTCCGGAGTCCTCCCCTACGGCATGCCTCATAATCTGAAAGTGGCTTTGGTACGTAAAACCCGTAATTAAAAACACTTTGCTACACAGCGCAAGAACAACACAACCCAATTGCGTAGGCTTCAAATGCCATGAACATGAAAAACAGCGATCGGCAAGTAGAGGGAAAAAAATTCGAAAGGATGTACTATTCCTCAAAATAATTGGACTGGCGAAACGTTTAATGAGAGAATTTCGATTACACGAAGGATCAAAATCTCCATGGTTTAATAGGTTCAGAAGGGAAACCCATATGGGAATCCATATGGGAAATTAAAACCTATATGCCGGTTGTGGCTACTACAGCGACAGCTTAGTTGCAGTGCATTCGCCTCGAAGCGGGCGGTACGTGTTTCAAATCCTTCTACCGCTGGAAACCAAGCGAGTTTTCTGTTAGTTAGGGATGTACCTCACTCTGGTGCTCGGCCACTTGTCGGAGTGTTAATCTCGGAAGCGCGCCGACAGGGACGATGTGCGTGGTCTCTGGCTGCCCCTTGTCCAAGCACACACGGTCTCGATGACGAGCAAATGCCGTGGCTGAAGGGGGCCGACTATCTCTGCTACCAGGTAACTAGTGCTAGAATTGGCTGAAGTGTGATCCTCGATAAGTTATTGCGAATATGAGAGTTCAACAAAGGGGAAAGGGTGTTCCTGCCCAACCCAATAGCGTCCTCACCTAATACGCTCATTGGGACACGACATCAGAAGTGGCTGCCATGGGAGCAGCACAAACCTTCCTAAGTAAATATCAAGCGCACAGTGCGTGGCGACATTCTCAGGAAATAAGAGCGGGTAGTACACCCGGGTGGTCTATGAAACGCACTGCAACTTTTTGGAAGCTCCAGCGGGGTTGAAATGATAGGGTATCCACCTCGTATGCAGGAAATACAATTTTCGAATTCTGGTGCCACCGAAAGCCTAGCGCTATTTTAAGGCAATTTATTATTGTTTTTTTTATGCAACAAGACCTGACGCTTTGTTTGTGCGCATGGTTTTTCATTTCGAAACGGGTCGTATGGAGATTTCGTCTCTGTGTACCCTTTCTCTGACAACAGCTTCGGCTAAGTAGTCGAGCATTCTCCGAGAGAGTGACGTCTCTCGCAGTCCATGTATTTCGCGCCGTACGTCGTTTTTATCATGAATTACCAACTAGCCCAAGCTACCACACTAGTTCCCATCATTCTTAGTACAATGGACCCTTTCTCTTAGGCGTGCCGTCTCTCGCAGTCCTCGTCTTTCGCGCTTTACGTCGTTTTCATCATAAATTGCCAACTACGCAAGCAACCAACCTAGTTTATTTCATTTCTTGTAGAATGGACCATTTCTCTTCGGCGTGTCTTCTCTCGCAGTTCTCATCTTTCGCGCTGTACGTCGTTTTCATCATGAATTACCAACTAGGCCAAGCGATCACCCCAGTTCCCTTCATTTCTAGTACAATGGGCCCTTTCTCTTAGGCGTGTCGTCTCTCGCAGCCCTCATCTTTCGCGCTGTACGTCGTTTTTATCATTAATTACCAACTAGCTCGAGCAACCACCCTAGTTCACTTCATTTCTAGCACAATGGACCATTTCTCTTTCGCGTGTCGTCTCTCGCAGTCCTTGTCTTTCGCGCTGTACATCGTTTATAGTATGAATTACCAACTAGCTCAAGCAACTACCCTAGAGCACTCTGCGGAGTTGTGGGAAGAACACGAGTGCTGGCACGAAGTAGTCATCTGTAAAATAGGTACAATTGCATTTCTGTTCAGTTGTTTGGCAATTATTGGGCTCTCAGACGTGTGGAAGGAGACTCACATATACGAAAGTTGGCAGTACGGTACCGTCAGACATCTGTTCAAACCGCGGCGGTAGTGAAATGGTAGAGTAGTAGAGTGCCTGCCTCATATGCGGGAAGCATTGGATTCGAATCACGCAAACGACAGAAGCCCACCTGTTTTTTCTATGAGAGATGTACAACGACCTAGCGCTCGGTTGTTGATATGGGTTCTAATTTTTAAAAAGTCGCCTCCAGAGACTTTATAGGGCTCTGGGCACCCCTTGTCCGCACCACAGCAGTGGTGCAGTAGTGAAATAATCTAGTATGCGCTGCGGCTATGGGAGCAGACGAGTTCTGACCCGGGGTGCCTACGTTAATATAGGAACAAACGCGCTGGTGGCCTGGTCTTCTGCCAAGAGACGGGTTCCATGTATTTGGAAGGACATCCAGTTATTGGGAAGTTGGCGGCATGGGGTCGCCATATTCCGTTTCTGAATTTGTTAGGCATTTTGCCGTGGCACTGCAACCATAGTGGCCTGAAGGAAACTCTACCAGGCGGGACACTCTTGGAAGAGGGATGCTGCATATAGCTGATGAAATGTGGCTAAAACGGCGCGCGAAGAATGCAAGGAGAAGAGTCGACGAACCTAAACTGAGTTTCATTACAAGTGAGCTAAGTTGACGTTCGGCGATGGCCTCCATACATTTCTTCGTTGTCCCGTCCTTACAGACGCAGATTTACCCATGTTTCATCAAGCTAACAACCAACTAGCCCATATAGGTCTCTGACTGGTATATCTGCTCCGGTGCTCGCGAAGTCTTCTTGTTATTTCTGTGTGATTGTTTATCAAGTCCGCACTGCAAACACTAATGTGAGCTTCAGTAACAACCAGCTCGCTTCACCGCGTTAGCTAGATAGGCGACTCCGTCAGCACTTTTGTTATGTGTTGAGTTTATGAGATCACAGCTACTCATGTTTTCTGTTTTTTTATATGTCGTTAAATAGCTTACGTTATATGGAGCACAAATATTGGCGCCAGAGAGCATCTTGTAAAGGTTGCACGCAGCCGTCGCTTGCATTCAATTACTACAAGTGATACCGTTAATACCTTGGCAGTTTTGCACAAGACACCATCGTTCAATTGTAAGATTACAGTAGCAATGATTCGCGAATCCAAAACGTTTCACCATAATAATCTTCTCACCACAGTCGCACATGCAGGCATCGTTGACTTGCATGAAACATCCAGCTTCTTGTGTTCTGAGGCAACTTTTGCTGCATTCCGAGGCCGGCTTTTCTAGAACGAAAATTACAAGTCTGAGTATGAGAATACAGAAAACAAAGCAAATCTTCGCTCGGATGCTTTCTACGGCCACCATGGTAGGAAACGTCGCTCACTGTTTTTTCATCAAGCACACTTGCGAAATAATAGATAACATAACTTGAGCCTGGCGGGACATGCTGTGTTGCGCAGACGACCTGTTGCGTATATATCTATAAATTACAACACCATGTATTTCCAAAAGAAATTACAATTACCAGTTTGTGTAACTAAATACAATGTCATATTTCCTTCCTCAACGTTAAAGTCAATACGATTTTGCGTGCTGAATAAAAACGCAGCAGTGGGCCTGTCTTTTTGAAACGCACAAGTTCGCATGCAGTGCTGTATTTTTGACTACGACCAATGCCAATGGTCATATTCACAAAGCTTCGTTTTTTGTTACTGCTCTTTCTCATTGACTAATCCCATCACTAACAGTATTATACCTGAGCGCCATGACTGTCCAGGATTCGCCATTAGGCAGAATTCTACAGCTAAATCTTGCGACCTCATTTGACCGTTTAGAATAGGAAAGCCTTTGAGGTGTCAGCATGGTATGGCGGCAGCAATTATAAAATTAAGCGCTAGGATTTTGGTAACACATTCATTGATTTTAGGACTTCATTCCCAGCTAAGATGCCTACACTGATGAATAATCGGGAGTAGGCCAAGTTGGTAAACTAAAAACAATTCTCTAAGTTTGGCGGAGAATGACAATACGGGGAAGCTTATTCGCCACTGAATTCTGAACACATTGCCTTTCTTAGTGAGTTACAGCCACTTTCGTGTATCGGGTATCTTCCTCGTGTTCTTGGAGGGCGTATAGCAAAGATAATACGGTTGAAAAAATTTGGGCGATATGTGTTGCTGCGTACGTGGGTACGTGCTTTGAAGACACACACACACACACACACACACACGCACACACACACACACACACACACACACACACACACCCACACACACCCACACACATATATATATATATATATATATATATATATATATATATATATATATATAGAGAGAGAGAGAGAGAGAGAGAGAGAGAAACGAGAAGGAAAAGCGTTAACCAAGGGGCCCGATATTTATTAGTCATATCATAAGAAGCCAACGAACACTGACACCAACTACAACATGGGGAAATTATCGGTGCACAAGTATTTTCCTCTATGTTGTCGTTGGTGTCAGTGTTTGTTGGCTTCTTACGATAAGATTATATATATATATATATATATATATATATATATATGTATATATATGTATGTGTCTGTGTGTGTGCGTGCGTGATGTGTGTGTGTTTTATAGCTAGATTTGAACAGAGGACACATGTCAAAGAATTCTGATATTGTGCCAAGTACACGAAGGATTCTTGCCCCTACTCCGCTCTGATCATATGACTAATTTTGGCAGGAAACATTTCACAGTACATTTGAAAGTTATTTAACACGTCATGAAACAATTACATGTGGCTCATCCCATATATAGAGCAATCTAAAGATGTGTTGCAATCCTGAATTTAGCACGGTAAAAAAAAAATTAATCTGTTAGCCACTCCTCCTATTCCTCCCAGCTCTAACACGAAGGGTGATGTGTAGTGACAGAGGGCCGCCCGCCGTGACTCTATACCCAATCCGCACGCTCCACTTTCCCAGGGAAACGCTGCGCTTTGTAAACTTCAAGCAGACCTTGAATACTCTTCCTACTTTTTATTAGAATAAACATCATGCGTATACGGAAGAATAACACGCATGCTCTAGGTATTCTAAAAATGCAAGGACATTGATTATAGTGACACATGTACTTATTTACCGCTTTCCGGGGAAGCTGATTCACGCGCTGACTTTATGTCATCCCTTAACGCAAGACGCGTTAAGGTACTTACTTACTTACTCGAACATTGGTACGATGGTACTTACTCGAACGCTATGGTTGAATTATCTGTTGAATCTACTTGTTCTCTGTGCTCTCGCCCAAGCTTGTGTCATAAGATTGTGCACGTGAGCGGAATTGCCTAGTGCTTTCTGGAAAGCACGCGGGAACTGGCGAATACGCTGGAACGTTCAACGAGTGATGTATGAAAGCCGACGTGCTTGACCGCAAATGACATACCGACGATCACCTACTGTGCTCGCCAGTATTGTTATGCGTTAAGTGTAGCACGTTTTTTTTCTGGGCACAGGTTCGCACACTAAATGTTTTCTTTCGTGATTCACAGTTTTTTTCTACTGTGCTCATCCCCGTAACTATCATGTGGGACCAGGTTCATAATCACACTCAAGGTACAATACCTCAGCGTCACGCAACATTATTCACCTTGTAATGATACTTCTGGTTGCATTATTTTCTTGCGCGTTTAGGGTACGCCTCATTCGCTAGTTGAATATAGTTTTTTTCGCGGCCTCTCATCATTTGTGCAATGTCTCTAGCCTTCGAAAAACAATTACGAAAGAACCAATCTGACAATGAACGTTCAAGTTCATGCGATTAGCACCGAAGCAGTGTGGTGAAACGCCATACCGCCGCCTTCAAAACGCGCATATTTTAGGCGGCAATGCAGCCGGACGTTGTCTTCTTTGTCTTCGAGCCTCCGCTGTTGCTTTTGGTAGTGAACAGCTTGGCCAATGTTGAATTAATAAAGCTCAGCATAATGTCACAGATTACTTCTGGGGCACAGCAGATTAATATTATGATTTGTATTGCTTGTTTCTATAACACTGACAGCGATATTTTTTCTCTTAGAGGTTTAAATGCTGCTTGACTGTAGCGACGCAGACTGGCGTCGTTGAGCCTCGTTAAAAAGCTGCACATACCCAGTGTCCCAAGGCGGCATCAAAAAGCTTAATTAGAGAGCGGTACATACACAGTAGCATATATCCAATTAAATTAAATGTTAAATTATGTAATTTTACTTGCCAAAACCACAATCTGACTGTGAAAAAATTCAGAACCCTTCCGCTATGTGAAGATCGAAGACCAGCGAAGCTCTTTAGAGCACAACACAGAGGTGACCCAGAATATGCAACAAAGGTACTAACATATATTGTTATTATTGATTGCCCTAATCTGTGGACATTGTGGCGATATAGGCAGGCACACACATTAGCGTATGACCCCTTTTATTAAATGTGCCCATCACCTAAGACAGTATATGGGTCATACCCCCGTAACCGCGGTATCTCCATTACAACGACAGAAGTAAAATTCTTCGCTGGAATGATGAGCGGCAACGGAGCCAGCTGTGGAAGACGACGACGCACGAGCCGTTACTGACGATGATAGTTTTTGCACAACGGAGGTTCATTGAAGAGTGGCAGATACCCACTGTTTCACATCCAGTCACCTAAATTAGTCCAATAGTTGCTTTCGAACCCCGTTCCCTCAGCACAACAGCCACAATGTACTACACATTAGAACATTGACTATCCTGCGACACAAACTGGTGCGAAGATTGTTAGGTGTGGACACAGAGAGACAGCGCAAACTGAGTGAAGTTCCGAAAGAGGGCTGATAAAATAAATATAAAATACGGGACCTTGTGACTTTCCTCATTAGATTTGACTGTCACAAGTCTTTACATATTTTTGAACTGTACAGTTGAATGGAACACAACTCGTGTGGTCAAATTCGATAGACCTAAGTATTGGAAGCGATTTCTGAAGCCAAGGTACGAGAATATTTATGTGGATCCTACTTGAAATATTCTTTATATATTTGAGCACTTAGTTTTAAAGCTTTTAAAAAGCTTTAAAAGCTTTTAGAAGAGGCAGCGTCTCACAACAGCCCATGTTCATGTATGACTAGCTGGTTCGTACTTCTTACGAGAGAAAGGCTGCCAAATAGTGGGAATAAAAAACCAGACGCGAATGAGTGATACTTGTTACAAGCAGACACAAAAGACTGGCGCGTAATTTTTTTTTTGCCCGGTGGTAATTTTTTTCTATGCCTGTTCGTTTTTAAATTTTCTTATAATAGAAAAAACTTTGTTCCAACAGAACTCTTATCTAGTAAAAGCGAAGGACTCTGATTCACAGTTGTAGGTAGCACATCTTGCAATAGGCGCAATAGGAAATAGCACAATGGAAGAAAATCCCCGCCTAAGTTCTCACTTGACATAGATTGTGTGTAAACGCACAACATTTCACTCATAACCACTCAAGTAAATATGCCACAATAGGCCAAATTTCCGTCTTCTGATTACAAATTCCTTGCATAGATTTGTGATGAGATCCATGCGGGCAACTTATACTGTAGATATACGGAGAAATTGCCTAAAAAGTTTCATGAAAGAACAGTCTAATCTCAGTTTTAACACCAATGCCTTCTTGGATTGCTGTAGAACTCAGTGTAATTTTCTTCAGTCGGGATAGGTTGAGTGGAATGCACTTCCAAAGCCTGACAGCATGGTAACGTACACCAGTACATCACAGGGTAGTGGTAGTGGTTCGTCGGGGTCCTATTGCACCAGGCTTGGAGAAGAATTTACAGATTTTTCAACGGAACAAAATGCCTTATGACAAGTTCTATCCCTGCACCACGGTGAAGCATTCAGCACTAACTGTGTTTGTGTCAAGGACACATGATTGCCAATTTCAAATCGGAAAAATAAGACCTAGCTATTTAGTTTGATGTTGTTGGTTTGCATCGATATATTCCAGCTTCAAATCTCATCAACATTGCTGATCAATAGTAGTTTCTTCCTAAACTTTCGCAGGAAGCAATTTACATCATTCTTCTCGCGCATATTTCATTCACGCGTGCTTTATAGGGCTTGTGATTGACTCTGCCATAAAGTGCGGACCCGTAATTTAGGTCTTCTCACCCGACTGTGGCTCCCATATTTATCTGATCATTCGGGGGTCATTGGGCGTATTTTGAATGCGAATATAAAGGTTAACCTGTATTACGTGCCTATGCGATAAGCTCATAGCTGAAATTATGCATTCCCACAGTATTTAGGTATGCACAAGCATGATCACATACATCTTGAAACAAAACATATTTCAAACGTTAGCAAAATAGTTTCGTCAGGTTCTAAGAAAGCGCACAAGTGTGGATATGTTTTCAGAAGCAGAATGACAGCCTATGAGACGCCGTGCGCTAAACAAGAGGAAAAGATTACTTTAAGAACTTCCGTTCGCAGTCGCCTGCTGTTACTTTCGCTTGGGGTAGAATAAAAATTATGGCGCTGTTAGCCAGAGAATGTGGCATGCACAACCACATATCGCAATCCGTAGTCATTCTGGAACCTCCCAACTAAGTAATTTTGGTATGTCGGTGCATAATAACAGTTTTAATGGACATAAACATCTTGTTAACTGCACGGTGCCACTTTAAGATCCTGTACCCTTTGAAAAACATGAGATACTAGATTCTTTCAACGGGTGGCCACAAATGTTTGATGTTCTGGCGTGCGTGAAAAATATGAAGATGCTTGCAGTGTGCACTGCGTAAATGCGCACTACTGTATTGCTTTAGGAGTTAGGTTCAAGTGAAAGTGTATACAATAAAGGCGACTGTAACATAACTGTGAATTGGTTGCGCATATTTTTGGGTCTATCGTGGTTAATATTACATTTCGCAGGTCTCCCCGGATATTGAGCATAGGTGTTAATGTCTTCATGGCGGCAATATCCATGAGGTAACATTCAAGTGAGAGTAATCTAGGGTAAAGTAGAGCCACCCGCGCAGACTTCGTGATTTAAGTGCTCGCAGGCTGGTTATGTGCATGCCTTCTATACCCTTTTCACGTATGCTGTGTCCACCGCCGTGTAAAACAGCTTTAATTGTGTTTACTGTTAAGTCACAAAGAATAGGAAAACTAATTCGGGTGTAATGTAAAACTAGATGTAGGAGATATCATACTTCAATAACGTAACAGTTTTGTTGCTGCTTGTTTGTGGGGAAATTGCAACCTAATGTGTGATCCGCTGCGGCCTCGTCACGAAAGACGGGACGTAAATGTGCTGCGCAATCGAAATGCTAGCGAATGACGCTGCAATTCGCGTCTAATTTGGAGACAATGAAGCACCAAGTTGTGGTATACTTGTATTTCTTATTTCAGAAAAAAATGTGCTTTTACCTGAATAAATTAGAAAAATGAACCCTCTATTCACATATCTATAGACGTGCAGATGGAAGCATGGAACCATGCGATCTGATTAGGCAAGTACATTTGCTGAAATGCCGCATGCTGTTTCACAGTTAGAACGTACTTTAAAAGGTGCTGTATCACTCTTGCTGCGGAGTGTGAGGAGGATACAGTAAATACGGCTGGCTTTACTGCGCACGTGCTGCTATAAAAATCAGCATCAAGCACCCAAATATGATAATAGCCAGGTCAAATTAAGCAGCATCTCGCAAGCCATACAGCAATTTATTGCTGATAGGTTTGCCACCACTGAAGTCTCGCCGCATCATATCACGTCTTTGCTTGCTGCACTCTTTTTTTTACAATCCACGCTCAAGGCACCACCTTCTTAAACCACCATTACGAACTTCCTCTCGCATAAGTCACAGCTCTGCCATAGCACGTTTACCCAGCCGCTCATCTGCCATGACCACTTCCTTCTTTCCTGATGCAATCGTTTATTGGAATGCGCTCCCTGACAACTTCGTTACCTGTACTGACCGCAAAAAATTTCGTGAATACCTAACAAATCACTTTGAATAACTTTCTGTTCCCAGTGTACATCGTTCATGAACCCATCATAAACCTATCGGAATAGTCTACCCTTGTCAACCCTTCCACCTAGTCTTTTTCTTTTGTTTCTTTTATTGCTAATGTATTGCCGTGTTACTTCTTTCAATTCGAATTTTTTCTTTGATTGTTTAAAGTCGTACAAAATCAGCGATGTGTTATTTCTCTTTTTTTTCGGTGTTTTTGCAAGAAACTACTCTTACACGTGTTTGTATTGCCCCCCCTTGTGTAATGCCTTCGGGCCTTCAAGGTGATAATAAATGAAATGAAATGAAATGAAAAAATATAGCCGGCAGCAATTAGATTTAGAGAAAGCCAAACACGCAGGATCTGAATTTGTACCGTGGCAAAATATTTTGAAGCTGCCAGACCGGTTTACCTGGGGACAGTGACGCAATCTTCAATGGGTTGAAAGAAATTCTGGTGTGCCTCTTTCACTGGTATTTTTAGACGTTAACTGTTCCAAATGCGACATAATAACAGGATGTTCATAGCAGTACAAAATACTGTATTATAAACTATTGCAAATTCCACCGCTGTACAGTGTGTCACCGGAGATACAATTATTGTAATAAATTGTGAGAGTGGTTTGTTTCGAAGCTAAATGCTACCGGTAATATAACTGCACTCGAAACAGTCGACGAAATAAAAACACTAGTTAGGAGCCCTTTAGTAGCAGCGAAACTGTCCATCGCTTAGTGGTGCTAGGAATCTATGGTAATTACAGCATAACTTTATATCTTTTTTTTTTACCTGCTGGCATTTCCACCATGTTCTTTCTGCGCAAAGTGCCCGGCCAGATGATGAATTGATGATGGTGCCTCATAACCTTTTAAGAACTACATCAGAAAATTAAGCAACGTGTTTTTACCTGTGTTCCGTAAAGCCACGTGTTGCATCACACAAATAAAGAGCATGTATGTGCCGAGGAATATTTCGGGACTGAGTACTTTCATTCTTGCGTGCTGCCCAGCCACTAAATCTGGCAAGTACCCAATGGGCGGGGGGGGGGGGGGAGGGGGAGTCCTCCTTTCTCAATTAAGCGACATATTCTTGAGAAATGACAGCTGTTCGGCGGTGAACATTTTGCTGCCTTCTTCACTCCTTTTGGATGGCGGTAGTTATCGGCATTTCCTGGGGGTGAAGCCCAGTTTTCTCATCGGTTCTGTGCCCGCGCGATTAACTCGAGGTGCGTTCAGTTGTCACCATTTACTGCAACGGTCACGCGCATCGCTCTTGCTTCGTTAGTTCAACCTTCTTTGTTAAGACTGATCTAGGGTTCAGGAAAGGGGTTCAGTTCGTAGTGAGCTGGTCTGTATGCGGCCCGAGAAAACGCCAATTGCGTTTAACTTTTCCTTTCGCTTCATTATTTCCTCGAATGACGGCTCGCCGCGACGCTGGTAGATCCTCGGAATCATAAACCCGTGATATGGGTTAGATCAGGTGGAGAATAAAATCATGTGAAACATCGTTCATCATCAAATCCTGCAATAACCGTTAAACCCATAAGCGATAAGAATGTCACCCGTTACCCCGTCTTGTTTTTCCGTTATGGTACAGGACTTTTCGTTCAAAATTGGCAACTGGAAACAAGTGTAGCAAGGAGCTGAGAAATTAAGCGATCTACTAAGGGAGATAGCCGAGGCAACAGCCCAACAACATGGAAAAGAAAAGGCTAATAAATTGAACCGTTATTTATGAAACTATTTATCGATTCACATCTTTTTATTTATAAAGGAAGTAGACAAAACGGCGCCGGAAATGGAGAATGATTCCGTGTGTTTTGACTGATGCTTCTACAGTTATCAGTGGAGCCACCTGACGTAGCCACTCCTCTGCTGTGCTTATGTGGGTGTTTTTCTAACCGCCGCGGCGGGCGCAGTACGTCTAGAATCGCAGCGTTCTGCGCTGTACGTGGTTGGACGGGACTGGCTGCCACGCATCGTTACGCAACTTCCCAAGCAACTATACGAGCCAGTTTTGGCACTTCGTAGAGCACTAAACAAGGAATCGAAAAGAACTGTCGCTCCTCTGCAAAATGTATATTTCTCCAAAGTTCTCTTCCAAGGCTAATTGAAAAACGCTAGTAGAAATTTTTATTTTACGCTTTCGCTTATTTACTTCTTTTTGGCAGTGCTCTTCCTGTGCTTCTTTCCTGCGCGAGTCCATTTGATGTGGTTCCTTGCTTCTCAATTAGGTTAAAGGAGTGGTGTATCTCACAGGCATACCTAGGAGATACACCTTATTTCATTTCTCTTTGGCGGTTTTACGCCTCTTAATGGCGAAAGGTGGGCATTATTCACAGCTGCACTAGTAAAGGTACCCTCCCCCTCATTGGCGTAGAAAAGTTACCTTGGATTGCCCCCTCCTCCCCGAAAAAAATCAAGGGTACATGCCTGCACTAAATTAAAATGTTCTTTAAGAATGTTGTCCCAAGTAGTTCTACATATTTAATATTCACAGAACCAGATGTAGACGAAGCTAGCCCTGCATGTAACCCACTTAATGGCACTGCAGTAAGGAGGAGCCCGATTGTCATTCAGTATCAAGCGCAAAACTCGGGATTCTGCAGTGCTCAGGCACTGTAGCCTAATTTTATAGCGCCGTACAATATCAGGGCACGCTACCCTATTTCACGACTACTCTGTTTGCTATTTAAATTATTTGAACCGGCTCTCTGGCCTCTAAAAATGGCGAATGTACCGATTACCTGGCTATGCATATTGAAGGCTGATGTTTCTAGTCATAGCATTGAACTAATTATCAGCAGGAGATATAATTTGCGGACACTATGAAAATATTGTTCGCGTTGCATGCGCTGCCACTCTCTCTCTTGAGATCTAATGTGTGTTAACTTAGGAACACAGAGGCTGCTTAATTCATTTTAAAATACACTGCTTCCTTTATTTTATGACATTTATACAATATACTGCATATTCACTGCTCAACAATACTTCACGCCTAAGTGCATTAATATTTCGCTTTCTATAAACAAGTTATGCAGACGTGTCATTCCTAATTGCGGCGTTTTTAATAAAAGGGGGCGTTCAATCATAAATTATATTTAGCATTTTCATTTGTGTGAATATAATCTATTTCGACTGCCCAACAAATAACCTGGCGTATCTTAGCCATAATATACTTACCACACTTACAGTCACACCCTCCTGAACCTGGGCACGTCACCGAAGAACCTCGGCCACATTTGCCTTTCCAAAGAGCGTTACATTCGGTATTTAGAGGAACTGCACCAAGGTTAGGGAAATGCGAGAAATACCATCAGCAAGTCGCAGGCATGGCGGTATTCATCTGATCACATGCACAATGAACAAGCGCTTAAGAGAACGGAATAAACTTGATATGAAATACAGACAAGTGATATTCACTATCCCAAAGATAGGAAAAAGAATGGTACATTCGCCTGACACCTGCGTTGTAAGATAGCCTGGGGAAATTCACTGCCATCAAACCGTTGATATTATCTACCTTAATGAAATATACAGCTACACAAATTTTTACACTACCAATGGTAAAACTGGAGCTTGAAATAACGCCATTGTGCACCGCTGAGTAAGTGTTGTCACTTTGTGACATTGTAAAGGACAAAAGTCATCCACCACGTGGAAATTCCGCTTACAAGATAAACAATGCACTTTATAGGCCTCCTCCACGCCACATGTATGATAAAGGAACAACTAATCAAAAGACAGTCACACTAACACACTGTCGCACAACATAATATTTAGCAGCAATTTATGCATTTAATATTTGCGTCTCATCCGTCATCGATGCATTAAAAAGGGAACTGTAGTACCATCAAAACAATGCTTTGCTACTACATGCGAGAACAGGCATGCTTTGTATAACAAAATGAGAACATGACACAAAACTAACACATGACAATAAAAACTGCAAAAGAACACATTCTAACGCGAAGCTTATGAATGAAACAATCGTAAACTCGAGACCAGAATCAACGCTATTCTTTAAGGCGGCAAACAGTAACAACAGAAAGAGCAAAAAGAGGGAAAGAAAAGCGAAATAATGCACCACGACATACTAGTCCTATGAGAAACGAAAAAAAAAACGATGCGATCTACGCCTGGTCATCAAAGTTAAAAATATAAGGGAAGCTTTGCTATCAGAAATACAGTGGGATCCTGCATGGATGCATTATTATTGCGATGGCCCGGCTATTTTTCGGAGGACGTAGCTTGAACATAAGCCATGTTGCGGCCCTATAACGTAAATCTATTCAAAATTCAAATCCCCTGAAGTCAAATTTACGTAACCTATGACGCAAGAGTTGGCCGGTGACCCGCAGCGTTGTCTGAACAGTCCAATCAAATTCAAGTTTATAGGAGGCCACTTTTCCATGATGTCGAAAGAAATAACATTGCCAACGTTGCGCAATTTTTGTTATCTAATTGGCTGACAAGACGCTAGGAACATGCTCAAGCGAAGAAGGTTTTGAGTAACTGAGCCAACGCAGTGAAAATCGACAAGTGGATGAGGAGGGTGAGGCCGGCATCTTCGATTGGTCCGTTTCTCCTTATATAGCTTGTGGTGGTTGGCCTGAAAGCGCAACGACGTGCAATTCAAGCTTAAAAATTGTGGTACAATGAATCCTCACAATAGAAGAGTTGGCAGAGCGATATCCTATACGTGCCGAATAGGCTTGACAACGTTTTACTGCAACAAAGAAAGCTTTATTATACGCGACTAAGTCCATGCTCTCGGCGGATGCGAGTGCCTGAGCGATTGGTGGGCAGCGATCTTCTATTGCTTTCGGAACGGGACAATCTCCATGTTTTCAGAAAAATAAATTCTGTTTTCTTCGGCATATTATTGCAGCTTTACCACGTGCATGTCAATTTGACTAGGTGAGCTTTCGCGATTTTGTGACGTCGTGTTCTGCCAGATGCACCGTTGAGCACTCCTAAAATTCTACAAAATAAACTGCCTATAATGGGAAACAAATACTTACCACAGGTGTGACTGTATTTACCATTCTCCATTTCAAGGCAGGCTGGTTTTTGTCCTCGCTTGCATTTAGTATTTCCTATTTTACAAGGTGAGTGATTTGAGGCTGTAAAGCAAAATTTGCAAGTCACTGACAGGTTCTTTATTTTATGGTCTGACGTCGCCTACAAGAATTGACTGCTGGTGAGTCAAGAATGCTGGTGAGTATGCTGGTGATTGCATCAATCGTGTTTTCATGCTAACTTTCTAAGAAAATAAGATATCTAGAAGTATTTATTTGTGTCGCTATTTCATTCATTAGTTTGACAATATACAAATTTCATAACTAGAAAACAATTGGTAGCGGGAAAAGTGTCAACAAATATTTTATGATAATTAGCAAGTATTTTACAAAAGAATCAGCAAGAAATTATTACGCCAGAGAAGTGTTTTGAAATGTTCTACACAATGATATCACGTGATTTTGTACTGCTGGCGAACAATTAATTCAGTATTATTTTGCTGTGGTAAAGGAAAATGGTCCGCTGTAGATATAAAACGAAGAAAGATGGGATTTTATAGCTAAAAAGAATAGTAAGAACGTCAAATACATTTGATGCTTCAATTAATTATTAAACATTAAATTGTGATTCAGTATAGTTAGTGGGATGGTGAGGTAGGCCTTTGGACGAAATATGTCAAGTGCTTCGTGTCATGTGCCACGCGTGTTGCGTATTTGGTCCTATTGCCACTTGCGGTCCCAATCATTAGCGACGCACCTCGTATGCGTAAAGGATGCATACAAGAAGTAAGCGCGGAGAACGAGGGCAACAAAAAAAAAGTGGCAAAAAACTTTCGCCCCAAGTTCGAAACACTGGCAGCGATAGCATGGTTTGCTGTTACGCTGGGATTATTTCATTTGAGGCCTCAACTCTGAGATTACGCCACAGATATGTTTTCTCTGCAGTCTAGCAATTTATTATGGAGGACAACCAATTGCCCAGTCAAGCGTGTATCTCTCCTAAAGTTTAACTGCCCCCTCCCCCCTTGTATTTGCATATTTCACATCACCCATTACCAATTTTCTTATTCATCTCCTATCAGTGGGCATGAGCCACAAGTTCCAAGAGCTGCAGCAACAGCAACAACTCCGTGAGCGGTGCTCAAAACAGAAAACCACGAATCCCCCATAGAAGGTATGAGCCACGAGTTGGAGTGTCAACAACAAGTCCATGGGTGGTGGTAAAGCTATTAAAATGTACGCGGGCGCGCAATATTAGCGCGACACAAGCAGGAAGGGTAACTCCTAAGGCAAGGAAGGAACAGTGGGGGGACAGGTGCGAGCTGCCTCTTGCACAGAGGAAATTTCTAAAATGTTATAGTGCACCTGCCGACGGAAGCATTCGTGGCCTAATTGTAAATGATTGGGCTCCTTTGCCAGACGTCCATGGATGGAATCGAACCGTTAGAAAGCTTTGTTTGTTTAATTATGTAAACATATCATGGCGACGGCAAAATTTGTCAGGTGGTGTCGATAAAGTGGTGTTCGCAATTCATAAAGTGAAACAGTACGAGTGCTGTGGTACTACCACAACGGTCATCCGTGTCACTTTGTTGTTGCCGTTGTTTTGCGGGCTGGTTTCAAACACACGATCACTTCAACTAGCGTAACTTTCTATCCTAGGAGAAGGGTTTACGCAGCTGCCATGCGAAGGAAGTTGTGCACAGGGTTGCCCGATCGCTCCAACCACAGGTAGCCAAATTGGCCTCTGCAGTAGCCCAAATGTAGCGAAAAGTAAAATTTTGAGTAGCCCAAAAGCAGCCAAAAAGCTTTGTCTTTTTGTGAAGTCATTTCTTCACCATATTGAACTAATTTTCGGCAAGAATGCCTCCATATTAATTTTTCCAGGCTTGACCACTCATGACCTCCGCGCGCATCGTCACGGAGACCATGCGGCACGGGAAACAGATGCTGCACAAGCGCAAGAAGTGCAGAAACGCTGGCATACATGCAAATTCGTTATAAGGCAAATGCGGTCTTCATTGCAAACGCACTGTGTTATTTTTCACAAAGCATCTAAAAATCGCAGAAAGAACGACACACAGATAGCACCTCACACTAAACACGCCAAGCAATAGCATGCATTCAGGCGTTCGGTAGTATTACTTACAGCTCATGATAATTTCCCATAACACCGCACAATACACTAAACGAAAAACTACAAAAAATTGCGAGACAAAGTCTAACACAATAGATGGCGGTTGGTAAAAAATATAGTTCGCTGCATAGGCATAAAAGGTATGCTATGATTGAGCATCACGAGCTTATTGCGAAGTGGAACTGCTTGGTCCATAGAAATTGTCAGAGCTGAAACGGGAAAAAATCCCTGCAGCAGCCTCCGTTGCTGGCCAGGCCAAACACCACGTGGAGGAACGCTACCAATGTCTCGTTCAACATTCTATTTCGAAGGTCAGTTTTAATGAGCAAGACCTGGCTAAACACTCATTCGACCGCGGCATTTGATACGAATAGTGATAGCAAACACACGAGGAGGGTTTGGAGTTGTGTAGGAAAGGATGGCTGTGGTGGCTGTGAGGCAAGGGAAGAGGATATGTTGTACGCTGGCGTTGGAGCAGGGGAAATTTGGGCAGGACGGGTCCGAACGAATTGCCACGTAGGCGCCATGCGGCAGGCAGAAAATTCGGCAAATGTCTGTAAGGTTCACATCGGTGTTGCCCCTCCGTTCTGGCACCGAGGTCGCCCACGGCACATCGTCAACGGGAGCGAAAAGCATCTACGGCTTAAAACGTACCTAGGACGCCGAGGAGGAGGAATAAACATTTATTGATGAGACAAAAAAAAAAAAAAAAAGTGGCGGAAGGGAGCGGTGCAGGGTGGGTCCCTATTCCAAGACTCCAGTGGCCATCGCGACCCGCCCAGCTTGGTCCAAGAGGCACTTCTGGGCCTCGAGGTCAGCAAGAGCGAGGATGGCCTCCCAGGGCTCCCTTAGCAAGGTGAGTACCAAAGATGAATTAATGGCATGAGGTCTTTTGGCGCACTCCCATGTTACGTGAGGCAATGAAGGCCATGACCCGCACCGCGGGACGCCGAAAGCTCACACGTGGAGACAGCTTGTAAATGTCTATGTTCGCTGGCGCGCGCGCGCGGGTAGCGTTAGTTCGCGGATGGAGACGTATTTCCTGAGGCCAGCTTTCCTAATTAAAATTATCAAAAGGACACGAACCTGGACCTTTTGACATGCATATGTGTAATCTCACATAGAACTTGCAAATTTTGATTTTGTCACACACGCGCTGAATTTCTTTAACCTGCTGTCGTCTGCATTATGATTTCAGCGTCCTTTTCATTCCTGCATAACTATTTTTGCTTTCTTTTACGCAGGAAAAAGATGTAGCCCAAAAATAGCCGCATTGCCAAAAGGAATATTCTGACGCCAACTCGGGCAAAATGTAGCCCAATTTGGCTATTTTTAGCCCAAACTAGCAACCCTGGTTGTGCATGGGATATTACATCATCATCATCATCATCAGCCTGGTTACGCCCACTGCAGGGCAAAGGCCTCTCCCATACTTCTCCAACAACCCCGGTCATGTACTAATTGCGGCCATGCCGTCCCTGCAAACTTCTTAATCTCATCCGCCCACCTAACTTTCTGCCGCCCCCTGCTACGCTTCCCTTCCCTTGGGATCCAGTCCGTAACCCTTAATGACCATCGGTTATCTTCCCTCCTCATTACATGTCCTGCCCATGCCCATTTCTTTTTCTTGATTTCAACTAAGATGTCATTAACTCGCGTTTGTTCCCTCACCCAATCTGCTCTTTTCTTATCCCTTAACGTTACACCTATCATTCTTCTTTCCATAGCTCGTTGCGTCGTCCTCAATTTGAGTAGAACCCTTTTCGTAAGCCTCCAGGTTTCTGCCCCGTAGGTGAGTACTGGTAAGACACAGCTATTATACACTTTTCTCTTGAGGGATAATGGCAACCTGCTGTTCATGATCTGAGAATGCCTGCCAAACGCACCCCAGCCCATTCTTATTCTTCTGATTATTTCCGTCTCATGATCCGGATCCGCCGTCACTACCTGCCCTAAGTAGATGTATTCCCTTACGACTTCCAGTGCCTCGCTGCCTATTGTAAATTGCTGTTCTCTTCCGAGACTGTTAAACATTACTTTAGTTTTCTGCAGATTAATTTTTAGACCCACTCTTCTGCTTTGCCTCTCCAGGTCAGTGAGCATGCATTGCAATTGGTCCCCTGAGTTACTAAGCAAGGCAATATCATCAGCGAATCGCAAGTTACTAAGGTATTCTCCATTAATTTTTATCCCCAATTCTTCCCAATCCAGGTCTCTGAATACCTCCTGTAAACATGCTGTGAATAGCATTGGAGATATCGTATCTCCCTGCCTGACGCCTTTCTTTATTGGGATTTTGTTGCTTTCTTTATGGAGGACTACGGTGGCTGTGGAGCCGCTATAGATATTTTTCAGTATTTTTACATACGGCTCGTCTACACCCTGATTCCTTAATGCCTCCATGACTGCTGAGGTTTCGACAGAATCAAACGCTTTCTCATAATCAATGAAAGCTATATATAAGGGTTGGTTATATTCCGCACATTTCTCTATCACCTGATTGATAGTGTGAATATGATCTATTGTTGAGTAGCCTTTACGGAATCCTGCCTGGTCCTTTGCTTGACAGAAGTCTAAGGTGTTCCTGATTCTATTTGCGATTACCTTAGTAAATATTTTGTAGGCAACGGACAGTAAGCTGATCGGTCTATAATTTTTCAAGTCTTTGGCGTCCCCTTTCTTATGGATTAGGATTATGTTAGCGTTCTTCCAAGATTCCGGTACGCTCGACGTCATGAGGCATTGCGTATACAGGGTGGCCAGTTTTTCTAGAACAATCTGCCCACCATCCTTCAACAAATCTGCTGTTACCTGATCCTCCCCAGCTGCCTTCCCCCTTTGCATTTCTCCCAAGGCTTTCTTTACTTCTTCCGGCGTTACCTTTGGGACTTCGAATTCCTCTAGACTATTTTCTCTTCCATTATCGTCGTGGGTGCCACTGGTACTGTATAAATCTCTATAGAACTCCTCAGCCACTTGAACTATCTCATCCATATTAGTAATGATAATGCCGCCTAAATATTGAGCGTATAACTGGCTTGAAACAACGAGAACCACTCCGACAAGCGCAGGAGTTGTTTGCTTGTACTTCTTTAGCTTACAAAATTAGCGAACATCCATTACTTGGTTTTTGAAATCAGGTCTTCATATTTGACTGCTTAGCGTTACATGCTGTTTTATATCTTCAATTGTCTGCAATGCCAGAGACAAGTGACTTCCTTTCTCGTCCAAGCCTTGACTGCTAGGCCCCTCAATCGAGTGTATATTTTTTTAATTTTGCCCCATCTACACAGGAAAAAGCTAGTGCTTGTCTTCTGCATGTGTCTCATTCATTGCTTGCAAATAGAAAGGGGAAAGCTGGGGAAATTTGTATGTTGGTAATATCTTTCAGAACTACGCATCACATACGATAAGACCTAATGTAGTATTCTGCATTTAATTCAGGGAAAGCAAAAAAAAAATCAATATTGTGAAAAGCTTGATGGATGCGGAGTGGCATATCTTTCCATAATGGGGTAGAAGTGGCCTAAACTTAGGCGGTGTAGATACGACTTCGTCGAAAGCGTTCCAATTTTGTATTATTGCGGTGAACTCCATCAACAACATTATAGCCCCCAATGTCGGGAGCACTGATCTCTCACGAAATGCTAACGTACGATTGCAGCTGTAGCATACCAATATCAACGTGCGAAACCGAAAAATTTAGACCCGGTACAATTATAGAAAGTAGTGCCACACATAGTGTTTTTATTCGCCCTGTTGCATAAAAACTAACCAAAGACGCTCGTGCCACTAATAAACAGCATCTGCACGAATTTACCTATGAGCAAAAACGTGTTGTGGGCACAAAATAAGACACGGACTAATAAGAAACATGAACAAGTACACACTCGCAGCTACTTAAATTTCCTAACGCATATTACCTCAGACATGCGCACAGTACTACACCTATTGACCTAACCGATTGACATCAAAGTCACCCATACCGTCTCGAAGATGAAACACATTGGGGTAACCCTGAGTCACTAAATAACTTGCGAGCACGGCTTGCCAGTTAGGAATGGCACCGAATCACATCTATCATGTCACTTCAAAACTTGCAAGTGCGAACTACTGTTAGCTAACCTAGTTATTTGACTGAAGAGCAGATATACTCCGACACGTGAGGTGACAGAGACATATATCAGAAAATTTGGTGATAGGTGCATCAGCGCTCTATCAATTTTTTTGAAATTATGGGGTTTTACGTGCAAAAACCACTTTCTGATTATGAGGCAAGCCGTAGTGGGGGACTCCGGAAATTTCTACCACATGGTGTTCTTTAACCTGCTCCTAAATCTAAGTACACGGGTGTTTTCGCATTTCGCCCCCACCGAAATGCGGCCGCCATGGCCGGGATTCGATCCCGCGACCTCGTGCTCAGCAGCCTAACACCATAGCCACTGAGCAACCACGGCGGGTAGCGTTCTATCGTTGTCACGTTACATGGAGCCTTATCTTATTGATGTTAGGATAGCGTAAATGTGCCAATCTGGTAAGTCATCCATTGTGGTGTTGTGCGCATGTCTGGCATATATGTATTGAATAATTGGGAAATTAAATCAGTTCCGAGTGTCCGCTTATCCGTGTCCGTTCTTATTACGTGTCCTTTTTTGCGCCAAAAAACAATTTCTAGCCATGCACCAACTATCCCTACAGTAGACGTTACCGTAACGTGAGCTCCTGGATACTATAGACTCTTTCGGTGTTTGCAGAAACAGGTCCTGGACAGCTTCCTGTTTTGCTCAATGACGTAGGCTGCTAAATGTAGCGAGCAAGAATAGCATTGGCGGTGATATTGAGTAGCAGAAATCCATTAAAATCTAAGCCCCTAAATTCTAAAAAGTTTTGCTATGCACGTAACGAACACATTACAAGTCCAGATTGCCGTAAGTTATACAAAAATTTTAAGAATTACTCTTGAGGCGTAGTTTGTATGTATTTTTTCTCAAAACATAAAATAAATTTTTCGCACAGTGAAACAACTTAAAAACGCGCTTTGTGTTCCGGTGCAATAGACTGATAAGGCCTATTACAGGAGGTTTCTTGGGTCCACACTCCCGCTGCTGTTATTGCGCGAGAGCAATCATCTATAGAAGGTAGCGTTTCGGGGTTGGTCCAGTAAGAATGTCGTCGCTAATACTATTGCCACCGATTGTCCACGTTGAGAGCTAAAGCTTGGATAAGTATACAATGCTGTGCCTCCTAAACCCCGCCAGAAAAGAAAACTCACTCCAAGTCCCGCGAGTGCTACGAAGGCCAACCTGTGTCTCGCGATCTAACTTTCGATGTAAAGACAGCAGTGGCAACGCATCAACTGCCGCTCATTAATGCTCACATCGTAACAATTTCACAAGCTCTTGGTCTAGCATCGAGCGTTTCAAACAGTTGCAAATGGAATATATGATACGAACGATCGGATGAGCGCCGGCGACAACCTACGGCGTTCTCCCCACACGTACCCTAGATAGAATAAACATTATTGTCCAACGGATAAGGTGATCGACCCACGCCCCGACCCGCAGGTCACGGGGCGAGTGCCGCGCCTGATATCTGTGAATATTAAAAAAAAACCACACGCGCTAACTTATCACATAGGCATTACAACACAGTTATTAAGCATTGGTAAATACATAACAATCAGAGAAGGGTTACTTGCCTGAATATGATATGTTGATAAAGGCGCACAGCAGCGCTTCCACGAAAACGTACCTCCAATGCATGGCTCTACAGAAATAAAACCGATTAACTTGCTTTCATAACTAGCCAGCCGTATTCATTTATAAAATTACCACGTGTATATGCATTATCAAGGCCCGTCTTTCACGCTTTCCGCATGTTACACAGTCGTAAAATGCGCAGCCATTTTTGTACAGCAAGACCAGGGTCCGTGTTCACAAAATCTTGCGTTGGTTAGTGACCCTTGTCACTGAGCAGCAGCCTTTGCTATTATTAGATCCAGTACAGAAATTTGGTTGAATTCGCTTTGACGAATAGTTCGAGTTAAAGAGTATATTGTGAATACGGGCCCATATTCTTATATAAGAATGCCAAGGCAGTTGCATGTCTAGAAATAAACGCGACGTATTTCCGCACATTTCGATCATAAAAGCAGTAGATGCTGTAATTCCTCGCAGAAGGTTGTAACACGATGTCTCGTTGCCATTCAAGTCATTTGAAGGCAGCAGAGGCCTACGCAACATGTATGCCGAGCGCTTAAATTCTGAGTACAATTGGAAATGCTTTAGTGAGATGGAATTCAGATACAGAAAAGTGTAAACGTGCATCAGTATAAAAATCTCAAGTAAGTAACCCTATTGAGCAGATGAATCCCGTTTATTCAAGATCTCTTAAAGCTTCACCTACAAAAGAAATATATAAATAAAACACGTAGAAGATTAATGCAGTGAAACTTACTGAACGCGTGTTCTTTGCAGCAAAAAGAGAAATGTGAAAGTTTAAGGATTATTCATAAGGATGAAAAAGTGAAATACCTATTTCCGCCTGCCACACACGGGCATCAGCACGCGTATTTGCAGCCTACTTCTACCTCGCAACAGCATTCCTATAAAATTATCCGAAAAACTCTGACAACGGTACAGAATGCGTACAGCAGGTGCATTATAAATAATTTTCCCGTGACGATCCTGTGTGCTGGGTTGTCGAAATAGCTGCACAATTTTAAATAGGTTGGAGATAACGGATTTTTCTGGGAAGGACCACGGCTATGCATTTCTTACAAAAGACCGCGATGTTTACGTTGGTAACGATTGGAGAATCCCTTACTTGTGACGGATGGCAAAACCACAAAAGCGTCCTAAAGTTGCTAACGGATGCTCTAGAATATTTTTAGTGAGTGTACTTGAGAACGAAGCAATTTCGCTTTCAGAAAGACAAACATCTATTCATTCACGCCTTGTAAACACATTCATTAAATCTAAAAAGAAGCTCACCAAACTATAAAAATGCACTCGAAAAAGTCCTAGTTGGTACAAGTGTTAATCATTTGGTGCAAAATATCGCTTTTTTATTTTTCACAGAGTATCACCGTTTCTCTGAAAACGCCCACGCTCGAGTTGGAAAATCTACTGAACAGTCATTCGAACCTGAAGGAAATGAAGAGGAAAACAAAAAATGATCACGCTATTACGTATTTGTACTTTTTACAAAGACTGTATTTCACCCTATAAATTAAACTTATCGCTCCTCGCAAGACGCGCCTGTGTGACTTGCCACATGCTCGAACGTTACCGCGGATCCTATCTGTTATGTATGTTCTCACCGAACTTTGTGTAATCTTACTGTATGCGCTTAAGTAATTGTAGAGTACTTTAGAGAAGGCAGCAGTCACCAACGATTACGCTGCAACGTTTGAGGAGTCATGTAAAAAAGCCAAGGCACTTGACCCACGCGGCATTTTCCGATGATTGCCGACTATGCTCGCTGCTCTCGTTGTGAGTTCAGTGTAGCCTGTTTTTCTTGGCATAGGTTCACCCAATAATGAGTTAGTCGTGTGATTAACCAGTTTTTACTACTGTGTTCTTCACCGTCCCTATGTGAGCTGACATGTCATATATCACTGTCACTATTGTATCTGACAGTTCAAGCCGAACCTCAGCTTCGAAACGAACATGTAGTGCTCAGTGAGTTGTAATACTGGTTTGTTATAGAGAAGATAGCTAAAGTGTTACTCATCTGTCGATTATTAGGATTATTGAATATTTCTGGTTGTGTCGGAAAGTATATTCCAGAGAAACGCATGCGCAATGGAAATTCAGCTGCATGAATAATGATTGCACCCCACATCCATACTTTAACAACAAAGACGGTGAATGTTAATAATACTAGACTGCATAGATACCTCTACCAACATCATGCGTTTGCGTAACTATAAAAATAGAAGTACAGGAGAAGCGTTGATTTACGAAAAAGAAAAAGAATATTTGTCTTTCCTATACACCTTACCAATTCGAAGCCATTTTAGTAGACGTGACGTTTCGGCTTAGCCGGGCAGCCGAAGGCACATTTGAAAAAATAACGTCTTCTATGCCAGTATATCAAAGTTGCAGCATGCAACTATCAAATAAAAAGCGTGGTCTATATATACAGATACGTACCAATCCCGCATTAAAATCACGAGGGCTAAGATATCAAAGGAGGACTTCGTTAAATAAACGAAACTATGCGGATCTGCAGAAGCTATCCACAACCATCCAAATATCTTTTTATACTGAAACAGCTCCATTGTTCGCATTGAAGCAGTACTCCTTTGTGGGTGGTACCAAAAAATGATCACCCAACCAGGCCATTTCTCGAGGCGTCCTTCTGAGCGATTTGTTCTATTTTGTTTCTTTAGGCATGTAGTGAACTCAGATATGAATGAACTCATAAATTACTATGCATCGGGTACGTTACTGCGAATGAAATGTCAGCCACTTGCCTTAAGCCATGGCATATTTTTGCTGTAAGCTGCCACAAACTATTGTATGTGCAGGCGATGGCGTCATTCTTTTGGACAATGCCAGTAGCTTCTTTGCTCATTTTAGATACATAATACTTGTTGCAATTGTCTGCGTGTGGATGTAATGAAGATATCCAGGGTTTCGCATGAGCAATCGAAATAACAAAGGCATCTTTTTTGAGCCGACGCATACGGCCACAAGGTGCTGTTTACAAGCCTAAAAAATGACCTGTAGTGCATAGCACAATTCGTATCTTTGACCTAGACATCTTGCAGAAACTGACAATCTTTTTACAACAAATTGTATTGCATATATGCAATAAGGAGCTAAATGTTATTCATTTCGTTTATTTTATTTCGTTTATTGTGTACATGAATATGTAGCAAAAACAAAAAAAATGCTGCCGATGAGCTTACAAGGCGTTTCATCTTTTTCTGATATGTGTCATTCAAAAGGGGATAGCATGCACTGTTTTGTAACATTGCTGGATAGAAACTAAGGAAACACGACTGGGTTTGATCGAACACTTATTAAATGCGTATGACAAAAATGTTGTAAGTTTGAGAGTTCCAAGTGAAGTTGATCCAAGTGAATATGCCAGTGCGAAATTGCCACTTGCAATTCAGAAATTACAACAGGTGTCGTGATACACTTAAATAAATGACCAATGATTGCTTTGGCATCTAGGTGAAGCAAAGCTTTATTGAAGTGGTAAATAAATTCTCTACGACCGCATTCAAAGCATGCGCACGAGTACACAAAGAAAACTTCCTCGAAAAGTCATTTAGACAATATTTCAGAACAACTTGTGGCTTACTTTCAAGTTTCATACAAACATACTACGCCTATAAAAGTAATGAAGCTCAATGAAAATTGTAAAATGCCCCACAGGTGCTCTTAGAAAATTATGTTTACTCAGAAGGAAAACACCCTTTATGTACACATGTCGTAGATATAAGTATTAACATTATCAACCACTATTAAAGCATTATATATCATGCAGGTACGTCTGGTGAATATTGCTAATTTCTTTGCACAAGTAACGGTGAATGGCTCGCTATCGTTCCCTGTAGTCTTCCTGAATGCAACATATTGTGTATTCGAATACCATAACTTAACATCAAGCTTACTATGACACATAGTATTTTTTAAGCAAGAAAATTTGTGTTTTGGAGGTTTATGGTGTGCGGATGATGTCTCCGATGTCGTTCAGCTCAACAGTAATATTGTGCAGCAGCGGATAATATTTCAAGATATATAGGTGCAATATGCAATCTCTCGTTAAAAACGCGCAAGGGGCATCACCAGGTGGGTATTGTTACTTTTTTCGATAAATATAGCATGCCCAATGGAGAACGTGTGCGTCAGACACATGGCATTATCCCGCGAGCTCAGATTTGTCATGAACCTGCGCGTGACGCAATAAAGAAAGCAATGACGCAAAAGACCGCTGCCGTTTCTCTCCAGGTGTCGACAACAACGGTTAAGATGTATGCTCGCGATATTTTAACAGTTACAGTGTAAATGTGCATGTTCCAAAAGCCTTACATATTGAATGCTAATGGTGGCGCTTCTAACAGGATTTGAAACATCTTCTTTGGCCCCTCTTTAGAACGTAGGAGGGGTGTGGTAGAGCTTTCTGGACAACTTGTAATTTCCCAGAAGGCATTCCGTAAGTCTCACAACAAAACGAGCGCTATTTACAGACCTAACTTCCAGGCCAGCGTTCGGCCCCCAACGCAATCTTGAAATAAAACTTCTCCGGCTAGTAGGTCGATATGTACTGAAGCCATTGTAGCCCAAATAAGCAAGGACACATAAGAGCACGGGACACCACGGGCGCTGATTGACAACTAAGTTATTAGGCGACCCAATAAACCAATTGTTAGTTAGCGCCCGTGGTGTCGTGTTCTCCTCTTTGTCCGCGCTTCTTTGCGCTACAATGGCTTCAATGCAATCTTTGAGGTTTTAGTTTTCACAGTAAACGGTCGAGAAAGCAGGTGGATCAGCAACATGTTTATGCTACAGATATTCTGCCGTGCAAAAGAGTCGTCAGAACATTTTGCCGTCATCGACAAACAGTGATGCATTTTCCTTTTATTTCTCTAGCCGACCACTGCTTATGCTTTCTAGGCATTACGAGGCCCTAAGAACGCGCCCATGTCTCACTCTTTCTGTCATGTGACCTGCCCAACTGTACTTCTCCCTCAAAATGTAAAATCGAATGCGAACTGCTCTGGTCTGCTCTGCTCGCCCCGCTTTCTTCGTGTCGTAAAACCGCACGTTTAGCCCTTTTTCATATATTATACCGTAATTTAACACTGCGCAACGATTTCACTTTTCGGCCACAACGCATATCGCCTCGAATCGACCACTGTTATGAAGTTCGTTTTCAATCATGCCACACTAAAACTTGTTTGCAGTGATTCTTTATGTGGTTATTCGCAGAATGGAACCATCTTCCTTGTGAAATCGTATCCATTTACAATAACGAAAGATTTCGAGCAGTTGTAGCCAACGTTGTGTAATTGAAGCATTGTTTTGTTGTTGTTTACTGTATGGTTGCAACCTAAGTACTTTTGCATTTACCGCTTTACTGCCTTAGTTTGCAAACAATTAATCATGACGTTGTTACGTCAAGCTAAAATTGTAAAATCAAAAGCGTTCGTACTTTAACGTTATAAGAGCTTATATTTGTTTCCTTCCTCATTTGCTGTAACACACTCCTCTCTTTAATGACATTGGCCCAGAGGGCAATAATAAATAAGTGAATAAATAAATAAATAAATAAATAAATAAATAAATAAAAAAATAAATAAATAAATAAAAGGACAGTCAAATGGTTTCCAAAATCTCCGCTTATGAGATTTTTTAGCGGTCGTGTCGTAGCATTTACCTTCGTTTCACATTTCTTTCTCAACCTTTAAGTAATCTTTTTAAGGTAGTACTTGGGGAACGCACGGATTTTTACAGCTCTATTTTGAATTATGCAATACACCATCACTTGTTTACACCTCTTGTAAATGCTCCCACCTATCTTGATTCACTTGGCACTTTTTTCTTATGAACACAAATATTTTGCCATACCTGCTCTACAAAAATATATTCTGGTACAGCGTAAAGGTCTGCTGCAACAAAGCTTTAACAGCCAAAAGAGCGTAGTTTCTGATAAAGCAGATATAGAAAAAAATTGTCAACAAAATTTCGAAGTCGAATGCTCACAAAAATACGTATTTAACAATAAAATGAAAACAAAACATTACTAAAATTTTTGGACAGAAGCGATGCCTGATGTAAATTAAAGAGAACCAGCACAGAACAACACAGGCTGCCCACCGCGCGCTGAAAAATCTTCAAGGGTACGCGCTGGGATTTACTTCATATCTGCTAAGCACCCTACTCACACTTTACCTGATCAGGTGGTATATAAAGCCTGCTCTTAGACAATTTCCTTCTCTTTTCTTAGAATAAAATTACAGAAGAATAAAAATGGGTTGCACTGCATACGACGGACATTACCATATCCTGATTGGTAGCGTACCATAAAACTGTGGCTGAAAAAACGGTGCATACAATCATTGCATTCTACCAGTGTTAACATATGGGGCAGCAACTTTAAGGTTAACAAGCTTTTGATCAACTTAATGATAGTGCAAAGGACGATAGAGCAAGAAATATCAGGTGTAACGTTTATAGGCACGGAGATGACGGTGTATATGAGAGAGCTAATGGGCATATATACATTAATGTAGTTGAGACTGGGAGATAAAATGGAGCTGAATAGGCTATGCAATACGTAGCGCTGATAAGCTATAGAATGGGTGCCAAGAGAAGGGAAGCGCAGTTGAGAACGGCTGAATTTTAGATCTGAAGATGAAATTAGCAAATTTGAAGGTGCAAGCTGGAATCAACTTGCGTGAGACAAAGGTAATCGGAATTCACTGGGACATGAAAATAGGCGTATTGTAATGACGATGAATAGAATAATGATACGATTTCCAGCCCGGCAGATTTGCAGAAATAAGTTTAACAATACATGGTAGTAATTTAGAACGAATTTCGTTCAACTAATGTTCTGATGGTGCTGGCCTAAGGGTAATATCAAAAAATCAGAACAACCGCTCTGCTGCCTGGCTACTGAACCATCGCAGTTTATTTTACATTCAAACCCACACCTTTTATTTTGTTTTTTGAGGTCGCTTATCATTTCTAATACGTAGTTTTGGTAATTTTGAGCATGCAAATTTTATTTGGAATCATTTTTGCTTTTACTGACCTCACCGTCCAACCTAATCATCTGCAATCTTATACAGAGGGTTGTTCAAGGCGTGTACTGAATAACAGTCACCCATTCCTTCTGCATGCCATGCAATATTTTCTGTTGTAGTGGAAAGTGTCTAGCCCTAACAGGTTCGCATCTTTGACACAGTATGGTACAACTACCTAGCCGAAACTAGAATTTCAGAAGCCTACTACCAACAACATTAGAGAACCAGCGCTGATCAGTAACTTCAGGGAATAATCTCGCTCGTAGCGAGCATGAATGCATCAGTAATATGTTAGTTCTGCCTTTACGATTTACAGCATACATTGTTCAACCAGCAATGAATGGAAAATGTTATAAATCAAAATATGGTAGCTATACAATATTGTGCCATTCATTCTGTATTAGGCCACAAAAATATGCCTCACATACGATAAATTCTTCTTGATGAATCTAACACGGGGAGATATCCTTAGGTCTGCGGGAATAAGATGGTACAGAAAGAAACTGTTATACACAACAAACATGCGGTTAGTTGTAGCCGTGTGCATTGAATATCTGTCCAGCTCTGTACTTAACCGCCAAATCTACAGGTTATATCAGCTTCTGGTCAATGACAGCTGACGGTTCTCGTTGACTTTTTTTGTCATCTCTCCTGCCCCGTTTATTACTCTAAGTAAGAAATAGGTGAATATTCAGCCAATACTCTGCAAAACCCAACCCTGGTCAACAATTACTTGGGACAGCCAAACCTTCTTACTGAAATAACCGGCCTGACTCCCTGAACTGTTGTGGAGAAGAGCGGTGCTGATGAACCCGGTAGGTGTGTGCTGGAAAGCGTTTCACAAAAATTATTTAGCAGAACAAGTGGCTTGCACTGGTCGATGCGGATAAAAGACACCAACGTATGCCCGGAAGAAAACACGGGTTGTACGTTCCAAAAGAAACGTTCTTAAGGCACGATTATATCATCGTCATTGCAGACGTTCTGGTCATGCGCTCACACCATTGATCGGTGACACACTTTACACTATGACGCACTTCAAAGGTAGAATTCGTTGATATCAAATTTGACATCAGAAACTTCTGTCAGTTTCTTTCAATGCACTGCTTGTTTAATTCCCTCTGTATTAACCATGCGATGAAATTCGTATGCAAAAGAAGTAAATCCCGTACGCACACTGAAGCTATTATTAAGAAAGAACCTTATACAGTGATTGTAGTTCTACAAAAATCGCCAGAACCCATCTCACGATGACAGTATATGGCAATATGTTTATTATGGAACTAATGTAGTTACTAAACGTATTGTCAACGTAGAAACGAGACAATTATGAGGTACCAGCGTACGCCGTAGGTGCCACGTAGGTGCCAGCGTAGGTGCCAGTGAACCTAGGTGCCAGCGAACGCCGAGAACCTATTTCTCGATTGCCGCATACTCATTCGCACATACAGAGTCACCAACATTGGCAAGATGCTTATTGAAGAGTGGTAATTATCCAGGCAATTCATAGCGCAACACGCGGAAATGATGGAGGGTGAATCATTCATTAAAAACCGGTACATGCAAAGTGCACTTGTGGCGCAGCTTGCTAAGGCTTTGGGCTGCTGTCCGTGCGGGACCCTTGTGGCATCGAAGGAACTTGAGGCGTTTGTTTCGTCATTATAAAGCGGCGTATTCCCAGTGGCACATATGTTATTAATCACGTTTTCGTCAAAAACATTCACTGAAGGACAACGCACACCTTCAGCACATACCCAGTGCTCCTAGTAAGCAGTAAAGAATTTCGTTAAGCAGTGGAACCTACGCAGCCGCCCATCTAGTGACTCATGTCAGCGTGACAGATGTTCAATGAATAGCGGTATATATGTACGCATTACTACGCACTCACTGACTCAAGTTAGCCCGTCGGTTTGTTGTGTAACCTTTTCCCTCAGAACAGCAGACCGATGTACAACCCATTTTACTACGACCTGCCCCAGTAACGCAAGTACGCGGGAAAGCAGTTAGATAAAACATACATAGAAAAGTACATTGATAGCCCCAGAAATGTGCGTAAAGTAGCCTAAGATTGCTAACGCGTTAAAATCGCGATAGGCACTTGAAGTAGCAGGTGACAGGCACGCTTAAAGTGAGGGTAGGAGTGCTCTTTATTTTAATATGCGCAGCACCTAAGCATCTTTCATAGAGAAGGAGTCCTCTTGATGGGAAGACAAATCAAACTTTGCCTCTTTTTTTTAATTATGACCTAAACGAAACAGCTGTCGACAATCTCTTTCGCTTCTCGGAGACTCGACGGAATTTGGTAAAATTGTCTTGTCGAATGCGGCGTAGCTGAGGTCTTGCAATAAAAGAGCAGTTGCTTCCGGCGTAGCGCTTACAAGTAGTTCTGTTTGTGGTGTTGTCGGTTTCTGCTTTCTCTGTTCGACAGAGAGTGGTGGCAGGTTCTGGTGCAGGTGATATCGTAGGACCGCTTGGCTGGGGAACGTCACTAGAACATGTCGGTTGACTTCTCTGGAATGGAAAGGGATGGAGAATCAACTGACACTCTAAACTGAAATGTAGCTTCTACGAGGTGGTCCACGTGGTTGACACGTTTTTGTACGTTGCCATTATAAGAAAATTACGCTGACTCGTCGGATGACAGTCCCAAGAAGCCAAGCACGATCACTTTAACTCGGTTCTTCGTTCGTACTCTGTCACCTTCTTTAAACTTGTACCAATTGTTAGCCGTCTACTTGGCATGCTGTCGGAGCTCTTTCCCTACAAATATATGACCTTCATCGGTTCTTTTTGAGGGCCGTTTCCGTGACGCGTGGATAAGAACACCTTCGACAATAGTTTGCCTGTGCTGGTTTCTTTGCGAAACCTGCTTGCTAATAAGGACATTTCCGCCGTTATCTAAAAAAAACGAATTACGATAGAGCTCATCTCACGATCACTGTCGATGGTAATATGATAAGCAGTGGAGTAATGCCGCGTCATGCGACAATGTAATGTTTCTGTACAATGTAACGCCTTCCGTTTCTCCGGCTAATATGACTTGTTCCGATGTCACCACACATTGCTATGACACTCCATTTCCAAGCCACCTAATGATAAGCATGCCTTTCTTAAAGAAACGTAGTTTGATGCAGTCAAGCACGAAAGTAACTTGAACGCCAAGACATTTCTCCCAAAAATTAGGGAAATAATATCTAGAAACTGGTGTCATCCTGAGAATTTGCTACAAGTGGATCCACCTTCCAAACTCCACGGCTAGAATGTGTAAATTGAAATGCGTGCCATAAAGTAGTTAGCTGAAAACTTAATTAGTGAATGTTCGTAATCAGTTGAATATGGATTTTAAGACAGACAGACAGACAGACAGACAGACAGACAGACAGACAGACAGACAGACAGACAGATAGATAGATAGATAGATAGATAGATAGATAGATAGATAGATAGATAGATAGATAGATAGATAGATAGATAGATAGATAGATAGATAGATAGATAGATAGATAGATAGATAGATAGATAGATAGATAGATAGATAGATAGATAGATAGATAGATAGATAGATAGATAGATAGATAGATAGATAGATAGATAGATAGATAGATAGATAGATAGATAGATAGATAGATAGATAGATAGATAGATAGATAGATAGATAGATAGATAGATAGATAGATAGATAGATAGATAGATAGATAGATAGATAGATAGATAGATAGATAGATAGATAGATAGATAGATAGATAGATAGATAGATAGATAGATAGATAGATAGATAGATAGATAGATAGATAGATAGATAGATAGATAGATAGATAGATAGATAGATAGATAGATAGATAGGTCAGAACGTCTCGAGTAAGCAAAGGCTGCTAAAGCATTATTACGAAGGCTTATGCTCCCACTTGCCTCCGAGAAATTATAGCATAGCTTATAGGAAACTGATCATGCTTTGTACTTGAGCTTTTCGAATCGCTACATTGTTATTTTTAAATAGGAAGCCCACGAGAAAACACACGACGCGCCATGAAAACATTGATTGACGTTATCCTGGTTTGTCAAATTTACTGATGAGGAATATTATCAGCCCTATAAGTATACATACTAACTATTTTGCATAATGGCTTATGGTATCTAATGTACAACAGCATTCAAGGGTACAAATATTTCCTTAAGGAATGACTTGGTTATTATAAGACACCCAAGATGTTGGGCCTTTTCCGTGCAAAATAATAACTGAGAGAATAAAGAACGCAGGACTGGGCTGCTCTCGCACTTGCAACAAACCCTAGAATCCTTACAGTAAGGCATAAGCAGTGCGATTCCAGGCACTCTTATGGTTTACAATATAGACACTTCGTCCTTCATAGGAACTGTTACAACATCTAGCAACTATCCTGCACCTTCATGGCAATAGTGATAACCTTAATATTGGATCCTGCACCTTTCAACAAAAGTTAAATCTATCCCACCAAAGGACGCAACCTAATGAAATTTCGTAGCACTCGCACCAGAATTTGCTTTGTCTGTTGCTAGGAGTCTCCGATGAACATTTTCTTTTTTTTTAGTTTTGAGCGCTTCCATGTACTGTTACGAGGCTATTGAAATGCTTTCTGTATGATTTCTGAATATTTTTGATAGTGTATTAACTTTATCACCTGTAATGCGCAAGGGATTTCTGCAGAAAATCTAAATTTTGGCCGATGCAGGACATCTACTCCATTGTTAAAGACACCTAACAAAGCCTCCAACACGAGTACACTGCTTCATGTAGTATTGTCCTGTTCTGGGCAATCCATAAAGCCATTTTTTGTGCTATGTCGGCTGTACTTGTCCTTGGTGCCGTATGACGTATATTTAGGGCATAATGCTATACGCATGCGTTACATGAAAAAAGCGCAGATAATGGCAATTGTAACCTATTTATAATGCAGTCGCCAATGCCAAATGTGGAGGAGAACTTCGTGCATATTTTTATATGCATACTCATTTCTTCTTCAAGTAATAGATATGTTCAAGGGCTATACAGTACGTTGATCACCATCGTTTATCAGGTTAACACGCAACAAACATCGTGATGGAACGACAGACGTAAAAACAGAGCATACTTGCGCGACGTTGCATATTGCCATCCGAATTTCTAGCGTGGCTATTTCACTCGAGTACTCGCATTAAAAATTTAATTTCCCGTCACGAATGTAGAAACTAGTGTAAGACTTACGGGAGAACATTCCCGTTCACGTTCTTAAAGTATGGGCTGTCCAGAAGTTCTTCTGCAACCACATTCTCCGAAGACTCTGACTACGTCTGAGTGGAACGCTTATAACACGCAGGGAGCTGCTTATCGTAGCACAGACTTTCGAGTCAGTAGATGGACTAGGCGCGATTCTGCACAAACAAGAAGGAGAATGCGTGTGCACTTCTTCACAATGACGACTATGGTTAATGCAAGCGCGGTTCATGGTTGCCTATTCTAAAGGAAAACGCTCTTACAAGTGGCTCAAGGCATGCAATACACAGGTGTTTCACTGAATGTCAAAAAAATTTTCAAATTCCCTCTGGCCGATAGCGCAATTCAAGTCAATGAGCTGGTCTACTTAAACAGGCGGACATTACTTGCACGAGAAATTGACATGTATAATGGACATATTAAGAAAAATCCCTAATTGTATTGAACTAATGACTTTGTCGCACATATTGCAATTTACGAATTCTAGTGGGTGAGAGGGCCAGGCATATCCACTTGAAAAGAATTGTGTGAATGACACCAATTGCGAGATATGCGCCGTCAAACGTGCCGTAAAAATGCAAAGTCATTCCACTTACATTCTTAACTAAACGTCATCTTTCGAATGGAAACAAAAAAGCTACTTGAACGCCAATGAATTTCTCCGCAAAGTTTAGAAAAGAATAACTCCAAAGTGCTGCCATTTTGAGAATTGAAAAAGGTGCTAATGCAATCACGGTCTGAGGACAACTGTGTGACAACGCCATAACGAAAGTGCAATGACGAATTTTAGATGACGTTTGAGTGACCACGGTGGGATCACGACCACAAGATAATAACGAATGCATGATTGTCATTCCTTCACAACGACGCAAAGACTACGATGGTGTTACAAGGGTGTGGGAAAACGAGATGACGACGATGACATGACGCCGACGGTATGAAGAAATTCGGACGACGAAGCTAGAATGGCAGTGATAGACAGATCGCAACGGCGTCATGACGGCGCCATCACAACGAATGCCGCGCGAGTGTATAAGGACAATAGCGCGACAGCGACGCTGGATGCGAGTACGATTACAAAGCTGTAATGGCGATAACGGAATGACGGTGAGTGCATCACACCGTGAACAGATACCTAATGGCCCAAGCTGTTTGGTTTATTTATTTATTTAATATACTTTCAGGGCCCGAAGGCATTACAGAAAGGAGTGGGTGAACATAACAAAATAAATTGTGCTATATACAAAGGCATATTCAACGTGGCGTTTCATGAATGCTGGTTTTGAAGGTGTCGGTATCCAGGATGGCTGCAACGGTGGCGGGAAGGTAGTTCCAATCTTTGCAGTAGAAGGTATGACGACGACATGGGGAGAATGATATAATGAAGCTGGAACTACGGTGAATGAGCAACCACAACGGCATGACAATGAGTACCCATCTAGTGGCTTAATCAGATAGATAGATAGATAGATATATAGATAGATAGATAGATAGATAGATAGATAGATAGATAGATACTCCATCTTTAAAATAATGTTATTGAAGTTCCTTCATAAGAATGACGAACCAGAGAATATTCAATCACACCTTTAGTCCACAAAGCCGTATCTTTCAGCTTCGCACAGAAAAAGAAGACATGTTGAAGGCATTGATTAGAGGAAAGCGTTTTATTTTTACCTGGAGGACATTGCTTCTGCAGCCCGGTCAATGCAAAAGGTGTGTCTTTGCCTCTGAAAACAAAATGTGGCAAGTTTGTGAATGTGCCTGCAAAAAGAATGATAAAATGGTTTTTTTTCAGGCGCCAGATAAATTAAGACTTTAAGCATTTATCAACACTTTCCGAAATAAAAAGAAAAAGTCGGCTTCACATGCCTTCGTAATCTGTATGGTTGACACAAAACTGCGACGTGGTATGGTGACCAAGAGGAATGTATTAGGTACTTGATATCTTCGAAGTACAATCTAAGTAGTTCATTTAAAATTTTACAGAAGTAATTTGTAATGCGGAACTTCCTTCACATAGAGAAACCCGTATGTGCATACCATGTTCAAGCCTGCATCCTGTATTATACCTACAGGGTATACTATATATTTTGATTGACATCTATGAAAAATGACCTTGGCAGTTCTTGCTAAAATTTCAGAAAAAGATCACTTTTTCGAGTCCACTCATTTCGCTGTATCACATAGCAGAATCGGTTGCCAAGTTCGCAAGTGCAATTTGTCTTTGCTTATTGGGATGCGAGCTGCTGTCGCGATGGCGTTAGGCTAACCTTGTGTCGCCTGCTACCGGCTGCTACAGAAAGCAGTCGGTCAAGGAGTGTTGCCACGTGTTTCCCGCTGCCAGGAAAGCCCTCCCAGAAACACCCCTTGCGGGAGCTGCTACCAGGCGGCGACACAAGATTATGCTAGCGCTGTCGCGGCAACAGTTCGCTTCCGCATTAACAAATGCAAATGTGCACTTAAAAAAACAGGAAATACATTCTGAAAGATGTTAACTGACGCCGCTCACTGCAAAATGCTATCATTCGGCAGAACTTTAAAAGCAACGCTGCAGCGGTAAGCGCAAAATCTTTTTTTTTTCGAACACGTTCAGCAAAATAGGAAGGATCCTGTATTCGTCATGGAACCAGATGGTAGAGTAACCACATATGCGTTTTATTTCAAATGACACACTAAATGCGTGCCATAATTCCTACTCACTTGCCTGCAGGTACGAATTTTCGTTTCGTTTTAAATGTGGTAGTCCTTCTGCAGATCAATTGCGAGCGCGTGTGCGGCTTTGCTTGTGGTCAGAAATTAACCCGTAAAAATTATTTTGAGAAAAAATTTAGTGTGCTAGGCAGGGATCAAGCTCCTGGTTGTCGCGTTGTGTGCCAAGTTCTCAAAGGAAGCACCACGTGCCCATTTAGAGTGATGCCTTCATTGCATATTTTCCCGGATTTTGGTACTTCCTATGTTAGGTGGTTTGAACCTGTCTGCAATGTAACTATGAACGTGTCCGATTGCATCAATATTTTAATCTAGACTAGGCTGATCACGGCTGACATAAATCCATACCTACGTCATAGGATGAGGCTCTCCGTGATCCCACGCTCTCTGGGCATGTACACTAATGTTGTGCAACATAACTTTTGCAGTTCCATGTTATGTACCAAAAAAGCACTAAATATACTCTATTCTACTTTTATAACATGTTCTACTGTCGAAGCTAAATATTACTGTGATGTTGACCTGCATAATTCCTAGAGATCCAGGGAAAACACCGGGAATGCGGCAGATGGAAAGTCCAGAGGATGAGCGTGGAAGACAAGTCCACTTGTCGAAACGTTGGCTCCTGCTTTCACCTTGTTCTCGTTTTGCTCATAATTCGTAGAGGTATTTCACGTAAGAGATAGAAGAAGACACGATCAATGAGTTCTATTTTGGGGGGGGAGGGGGTGGAAATCCTACGAGAAGCTATGGTAATCCTACTTCTTAACAGCAGTTGCTGCAATAAGGACGTCGTCTTTAAATATGTTTCTTTTCCACTGCAGACCAGTGATGTCAGCTACATGGTTCCTCCTCAGACCGTCTTGCGCAGCCTTCTTCTGCATGCAGCGACACTCCTGCTTGCACATGCTGCCTCAATGCGCCTCCCTCTGAGCACCGTGGTGCCTGCGCTGCATTAGCATCAAGGGGATATAAAAAGGAACTATTGAGGCACTCAGTCCACTTCCGAGCAGCAGTTGCAGGCATTGGGACGTCTTTTAAATACCTGGTTTTTACCCTGCAGGTCGGTTTTCTTTTACGTTATATTCGTCCCATTTTGCTTACCTACCTGTGACGGCTGGTCACTAGTGTTTCCTTGAGTTATTGCCTGCACTATAACATCTCTTCAAATGATGAACTGACCAAAGAACTTGAGCAACCTGTATCGCAGCTTATTAATAAACTCGATAAGCTTGTTGAAGACCTTTCTTCTGAAATTGCAAAACAGCTTCATGACCAGGGTCTTGGTAACCTAACGTCTCTGGCTGTCAGTGTGCGTTACATGAGGGACCAATACGATAAAGTGCGCACGACTGTCGATGAAATTGCAAACTTAAACAAAGATTTGAGGGCCGAAAATAAAGCTCTGGCCAGGAGGATTGCAGACTTGGAGCAATACAGCCAATTAAACAACGCCCAGATCAAAGGCATACCCTGTACTGAGGGCGAGGATTGCACTCTAATCTTGACAAAGCTTAATGAAGTTGTTGAATGCCCCATTTCATCGTCAGACATCGACACAGTTCACCGTATCGATAGCAACACAGCGGAAAATAGCATTGGCGCTCGTTTTTGCTCGTCTGACAAGAAAATTTAATTTCTTCGGAAAGCTCATAAGGCGCGTTTACGTATGCCTCAGAAACGTCTGACTGGGAATATGGATAGCGCTGTTTACGTCAATGAACATCTGACAATTGCCCACAAATGACTATTCAGTGAAGCGCTCGCTCTAAAAAAGAAAGGAAATGGCGTGGCCTCGTAGCGAGAATTGCCTTCTCAAAGGGCGCAAAACTGATGATAGCAAGGTCTCCCGGAGAAGTGGCGTGTCTAATTGCCGCATCTTCCCGTAAATAACAAACTCAAGGTTTTTCATTTTCCCCAATCTGTTCCTACAACATCTCTCTAGGGCATTGCTCTCATCGGCGGAAACAACATCGTGGCTCGCTGATTCTAACTGCCGCTTATACACATAAATGCGCGAAGTTTATGCAAAAACCTAGATAGTATTACTGCCTGTATTGATTCACTTTGTCATGCCTTTTGAATTTTCTGCATTTCCAAAACTTGGGTTGGCTCTTCTGATGGCAACTTAAAAAGTTTTCGGTCATTCCAATCCGAATACTGTCACCGCAGTTGGGATCGGCATGGTGATTTAGCTATTTTCATATCCTCAAAAATTGGGTACGAAAGTAGGCTTGACCTGCGTTCTAACTGTGAATCAGTGTGGATTGAAACTAACTTGCCACCTTATAGTAATTGCATTGGTTTAATCATTGGTTTCATTTATGTCTCCCTAGCTTCATGTATTCCAGATTTCTTCCCAACCTTCACACAGTTCACATAATTTCTGCTGAAAAGAACCAGAATTGATTAGTTGGTGACACCAATATTTAATTTAGTGGATACTAATAATAGTTCAGTAATATCATACAGCGATTGCTTTGGTGGATTTGGGCTTGAGTCTTTGATTACTTCTCCTACCTTGTTTTCCGCTTCTGGAACTAATACTCTTCTTGATAAGGCCTTAAGAAATGTCACGCTATCTCCGAGTGCAGTTGTCATTGACATGGCTATCACGCATCATCTAGCCATTTTAATTACCTTCGCCAAAGAAAAATCTCACCCTGACAATAGTTATTTCACTTCCAGTTTCGACCGGCATAAGTTTGTCTATGCAATAAGTGGTACTAAATGGATATCAGTTAGCACTCTACGGGATCCTAAAAAGGTGCTGCCACTGCTAACATTGTAATGTGCAAGTGGGTCATAGAACAATTAGCCGAAACATCGTTTAGTGAATTCTTCTTAATTAGTCAGTTTTGCATTTGACTGTCTTGGGCAAGTAGTGCCGGCCGTTTCGAGTAGACCAGCTCATCAACTAGAATCTAGCTATCTCCCACAGGCAACCTTTATAAAATTGGGAAAATGTTCGCTGGAACACCTTGCATGTGTGTGTGTGTATATATATATATATATATATATATATATATATATATATATATATATATATATATATATGTGTGTGTGTGTGTGTGTGTGTGTGTGTGTGTGTGTGTGTGTGTGTGTGTGTGTGTGTGTAGAAACACGGTTTCTATTAGTAACTGGTTGGAAATTACCTTTTCCGATTATTTCGCTAATCGAGCGGCGACCCTGTGAGTTCTACATGAAGCTTAAATCCTTTTTTTGTATTATTTTTTATTGTTCAATGTTGGATTTATTAAAGGGGTCCAATATTATCACATCATACTCTAACGTAGGACGGGTAATCGATTTGTAGGGAAGAATATGCACTTGAGGGGTATCTAACCTAAATGTACACCCTAAAAAGAATGACTTCTTTATAGAATCGGCTACAACATTATCTATGTGTGTATTCCAATAGAGATTGCTAGTAAAGAGTAATTGTAAATATTTATAGCGCTCAACCTCAGAAAAAACTCAATCAGCAACATAATAACTAAGTAAGAAAAAAGCAGGATTTCTCATGAAAACATTTCTTTTTTCAAGATTGATGAGCATTTGCCACGGCTCACACCACACAATGATCTTGGCAAAGTCCTCATTTAGCTCTGTTTGATCCTGTACAGAACTACGATTTTGTGCAAAACGTAACCACTGCCGTGCAACCTGGTATTGGCAGAGATGTCCTTACCAATATCATGTATAAGTACAAAAAAGCAAAGGCTCGAGCACCGACCCTGGGGAGCGCCAGAACCAATTGCCATACCTCTGGAAAAAACCCGATTGAACACCCCATGTTGAAAGCGATTAGAAAGATAGGTCCTGATCCAATTTACTATCTCTTCGCTTTTTATTACGTAGCTTAATTTATGAAATTATTTTTGTGTAACACCCTATTAAGAGCTTTCTTTAAGAGGAAGCTGTAGCTCGGGTGCTCCTATCTAAATACCTGTAAAAGGAGGATCAATTTTTCTCAGCAACCACTGCAAAAAATTTGACGAGGTTTGTTGCATTTAACAGAAAAAATCTAGCGACTGTTGATTTCGAAATTTTGAGTTAGGTCGTCAATTTTTTAATAAAAATTGGCAAAAATCGAAAAGTTTCAATAAACGAAACTATGAAGTTTACAACTCTCTAACTCAACAATGAAAAATGATAATGTGAATTGCATCTAATAGGACATCTAAAGTGGGCAAAATTGATATGTTACACATGAATGTAAAAAAATTTTATAATATACAAATACAGCTTTTGCAGAACCCTTGCAACCAACTTAACGAATTGACATAAAATGTAAAATGACAGATTGCATTTGTGCGCTTTGAATGATCTAATTGATGCCGTTTGTAGAACCGCGATATCTGTTCATGATGCAGAGTTATAAATTTGTAAACTTTGTGCTTCTATACTTTCAAACTTTCGAAATTTTGAAAATATTTTTAACAAGATTCAAGCCCTGAATAGAAATTCGGCTTCCAACAGTCCCTAGAACTTAACTTTTCTCTCTAATGAAACAAGTTTCATTAAAATTGGTGCAGGAGTTATCTCAGAAAACGTTTCTGCGTTTTACATGTACTTGATTAGGCCGCGTTGGAGTTGGGCCCGAGATAAAGCTTCCTCTTAAAATCCATGAAAATTACATCCACCTGCTTCCCTTTATTTAAAGCTTCTGCAAAGTAATGTATAATGCTAACTTATTGGGTTGAAATATAATATCTCAGTCGGAAAACATGTTGAGCGTTTGATAATATGATATGTTCTTCAAAAAAAAAAACGGGCTATGTGTTTATGTACTATGTGTTCTAGAATTTTGCAAGGTGTTCAGGTTAATGATATCGGACGGTAATTTGTAATACCTTTTTACCTCCTGATTTATGAATCATCTTGATTTGGGCAGTTCTCGAGTCGTCCGATATGACGCCCTCTCTCAATGACCTCGTAAATAGTACACGAAGACACTTAAAGCACCATTCTGTGTACTGTTTAAAAAAAGTGCTTGGTACTCCTCAAGTCCTGGCGACTTTTTTCCATACAAGGTTAACAATAAAGTAAGGGAGCCCTGTTTCGAGATTTCTATTTCATGCATCTGAGGTACTGACACACTAAATTTTGGCAGTCGTCCGTTGTCTTCAGTGACGACAATTGGAAAATAGCTATTGAAAGCGGAAGAAATTACCTTTTTGGTCGCTATAACTTGTTCCAGCTATGATAAATATTTCACCAGGATTAGAATCTGGTTTAATTTTTCTCCAAAAGTTGTCGGGAAAAGTTCTTATGAAAGCGGTGAGAGTATCCCCAAAATATTTTTCTTTATGAAATTCAGTTTATACTTCTAACGTTTCTGATACATCGCCTATGGTACTTTTCATTTCGTGACAGTTTGGTTTTAAGGACTTTCGCTTTTTAATCTTTTAAGTTGGTGCTTCAAATGTAGGGTATTTCGAGTAATTCAAGGTCTTTGTGCACAGATTTCTTAGTTATTTTGTGTACAAAGTGTTCTCTACACTCTTGTACAATTTGTTTAAGAAGAGTCCTAAGCTGCCGTATAGAACACGTATTATTTTGAAAAATATTATAGAGAATGCTCAACTCATCAATTACAGACTCATTGTGTGCGCGACGAAAGTTAGGAATAATTTTAATTTCATTATGACGACGTTGTAACGTGCTCTTTAAACTTAATACAACAGCAAAATGGTCCAACATGTCATCCGTCAATTGAACGCAAATACCATTTATGTTACCGCTTATAAAGACTAAGTCTCGCATAGACTCAGAGTAATTATGTTTTCTGGTAGGCTCGCTGACAACCTGTAGGTGATCGAAATCATAGGCAATATTGAGTGTTCAGATTCAGGATTTGGAGGATTGAGTCGTGAAAGTAGCTCAGTTAAGGTTAGGCAGATTAAGATTACCAGCAATGGTAAGTTATCATCAATTTTGACGTGACACTGCATATAAGACTTAAGTTGTTCAATTGTTCAGGACAATAAGCCGAAGAACCAATGGTCGATGGAAGGCTCCAAGTACGTATCTTACGTTGTTTACATAAGCTTTACAAAACAAGGCTTCTATGTCGATATTCCTACTTAGCCCTTCTTTCGCGTGAAACTCAACCTACTTTGCCCTTTCCCTTTCACAACTAAGGGCAACAAATAGGTTGCGGTTGCAACCAATAACCCGCGCGCTTCGCCATTATGGGAGCTCTGCTTACAAGTTGTGCCACTGATGTCACGGATTTCCTCCTACACAACGTCATCCTGCACCATAGTGCTCCATGTCAGCTCGTCATGGATCGCGGACGTTACTTCATGTCAAAGGTCACTGATGATATCCTCCACCTATGCTGTACTGAACATCGAATAGCCACTGTTTACCATCCACAGACTAACGGTTCACAGAGCGACTGAATAGAATGCCTATGGTGCATCCAGACGAAAGACCGAATCAGGATTTACAGGGCCGGACGGCGCATCACGTGACGTCACATCAGCGATGTGCTTCGTCCGCGCCTCTACCGTGAGCCGCGCGGACGGATAACGCCAACCCCTTTTCACATCCATTTGTTGGCGGGGTAAAGCTGCAGCTTTAACTGGCCAGGAGAGAAGTGCCTGGCAACCAGTACACTTCTCTCCTGCTAGAGGACAGCCACATTGCAGTCAACATCCGTCCTTCATTTTCTGGCGCCTGGTTTCAGTAGTTCATACACTGTAAACAGGTTTGACCCTTTTAGGGAGTTTTGGCCTCGTTGCATAACTTCAGCCCTTAAGGGAGGACAATATCCTCCATTCGAACGGAGTTTTTTTTCACACCCTTGTGTTTGGTGGTGTTAAGGGGAATTATGGGAGTTTTTTAATTCTCCTTTGAACACCAACCCCTGAGTGGTTGCAGGAGTCTATATGGAGAATTATGGGAGGTTTTTAATTCTCCTTTGAACACCAACCCCCGAGTGGTTGCAGGAGTCTATATGGGGAACGTTGGGAGTTTTTCATTCCTCTTTTGAACACCAGAACTATGGAAGTTCTTATGAGGAGCTTTGGGAGCTTTTACAAGTTGACATGGGTATTTTATTTTGCTTCTTATGGGAATTTATAGGAGAAGCGATGGGAGTTCTTACGTACATATTTTCGGAAACGTTTGGCTTCTTAAGGGCGTTTTGAAGGATACCTTTGGGAAATTATTTTACCTCCTTGTAGGAGTGCTTAGGTGTAAACCTGGGAGCAACCGTTCCCATATTTTGGGAGCTCTGCTTAAGGGAGCACTTATGGATAGTTTTGAGTTCGATTTTTGCTTTTTATGGGAACATATACGAGAATGCTTGGGAGTGAATTTTTACAGCTTTAGGGAGCTGTTTTACTAAGGGAGTTTTAAACAGATGTTTTGGGAGTGCATTTTAGCTCCTTATTAGGGCTTTTACAGGTAGGTCTGGGAGTTTATTATGCACTTTTTGGGAATTTTACGAGGTTGAAGGGAGTTCTTTTTGTGTGTGTGTTTAGTAGATTGTGTCTGACGAGTGCAAAAACCATGACAAAGCAATAAAATGTCTGGAAATTTATTGCAGTTCCGGAATCAAATGTGCCAGCATGATAGTACAATCAATGACTATTAGCATAATGAAAGTGAAATAATTCAATAAATTGGATACAAACAAGCAAACCAGTTTGACAGGAAATTCAAGCATATTGCAAGCTTCAGTACAGATGAAAATCCACAAGTGCAGCCAAGACTGAAATTCAGCGGCTCAAATCATCATGAGCTATTGGGCAGTCCTTGCATGCATTAGAACAGGCCACATTTGTTTTTTTCATGTAAAAAGCATGCTACAAAAAATGATGCAAAGGAGGCCAGACAGCACCAATGACCTAGAACATAATGAAAGTACCTTTGAATACCTATGCTATTTCTAATAGACATCTACGTACAACTTAATCTCTCATGTAACACACAGCTGCAAAGAAAAAGCAGAAGTGGTACCACCCACTCTGAATCAATTTCCTTAGCGTGCGGCACCTGAAATTCAAGCTTGCCAGCTAGAGAACATGACAAGTTCACAGCAAAATGGGCATAATGTGATAACAGTAGACAAACAGGTGATATCTCAGGCTGAAGTTAATTCAACAAGGGGACTAGTCGTCATCAGGGAAAGAAAATCCAAGCAGACAATTCCAGCTCACACTTACTTGCATACACAGATGTAGCATACACAGATGTCGCTACATAGGTTTGTGTTGTGATGCCCCATGACCTAAGTCAGCATCAAAGAGGTTCATTAAAGAGTGGCACATATGCAGTGGCACACACCCAGCGTACATACACAAGTTTGTGTCAAAAAAGTTCATTGGAGAGCTGCATCTACCCAGTGGCCCCAAGTGCTCGTAGTAGCCCCAGGGGCACATACTGAATTTCCACAAATATAAGGAGTTTTTTTTTTCAAAATTTCTGGCGTCAGAAGACGCCTCGCATTATATAACTGACATAGACACAAACAACAAGATCACTCATAGAAATTGGTGCCAGCAACCTGCCAAACTCCCATACTTCTACACACCTTGCTACCCCAACTAAACCCCCATGGTGAGCATTTAAACTTACCTTACCTTCTCTATGCACTCACTCATTTTGCTGGATATCCATGGAGTGGAGAAAAGTGAACTATATAAATACTGCCAAAGAAAACGGTTGTTACCCTAACGAAGAAGTCCACTTCTCAAAAAAATTTCTCCACCTGACATAACACTTGTTCGACCTCTGCTGATCACCTTCAGCTGAATATTGCATATCACACAAAGCAGCAATTCAACTATAATTTTTAGTTTTATAATGAAACAAAAATTTCTTAGGATGTGAAAGAAAATATGATACAGGAACCTTTAACAGTATCCATAAGTGTGAAATTTTTACACAGGCAAAGAGGCAAACACTTTGCCACCAGGGCACACATAAGGCGTCATTACATTTTCTCTGCAAAAAGCCTTAACACCCCAACGACAGGTGGTGTTGCATGAAGCCATGCATGCATTTCAAAAAATAGGCATTTTGTATTTTCTTCTTCCGCAAGATCAAGGCAGGCAGGCTGTGATGCTGTGCAAACAGTGGTGGCCTTCAAAAGGGAAGGAATCCACACAAAAAGCCATGGTACTGTTGAGATGGCAGTGCATGATAGGGAGCATTCTGGAAAACCAAACAAAATAGATTATGTACTATTGTATTGCAAACAGACACCACATGAATATTTAAACATAGCATCACCAATTATTCAACAGTGCTGGGCCATTCAATGCTACCACTCCAAGTGCATCTTGGCCACCTCAGATTTTAGGAAAAATTACAGCCCATTGTACAGTTGCAGACTGGATGAAGTGGAGAGTATGACGAAAGCCCGTCTGGTCGGGATGATGCATACTAAAAGGAAGAGGTCTAGACACCGACCAAAATGTTTAAAATAGTTTTTTACATTTTCAAATTCAAATAAATTCAAATAACTTCAAAAATTCAAATAAGTACTTTAAACCATTTTGGTCAGTGTCCAGACCTCTTCCTTTTAAGTCGCAGAATGCACAAACAGACTACTTCGCGAAAATTTCACATGGTGTGAGTATCGTTATCTTGTAGGCTAAGGTTGAAACATCACGGCACTGACAAAGCTACAAACAAGTGTTTCTACGAATGACCACAAGGCCTTCCAGAATGTTTCATTATGTGAGATAGACCATTAATGTTTTTTATCTGCAAAGAGTATCTTCTTATTCTGACTTAAGTATAATAGACCTTCGAGCAATTTCTGAAAAGTATTTTCATCCAGCTCGGGTGGTTTATAGGCGCAAATAACCAATTTAGGAACCCCCATTTTGTAGTGAAGAAAGCTTATATTAAAAAAACCTATAGCTGCAGTGATTAAAAGCTTCTGAAATTTTGAATCAACTCTTTATGTCTGCAGAAGCTCTTTAATTAGGTATTAGGACGCCTTGCAGCACTGAAAATGAAAGGAAATCATGACAACATATTACAAAACTAATAAAATGAATGTGTTCTTGATAATATATGTTGTTGTATTATACACAGATTATACAAAACACCAGCAGTAATGTGCATATCTTCAGAGTGCACACACAGTTCACCAACGTAATAATAAATACAGGTCAACATCATAAAGCAACACATAGGTACTGGCGTTTTTCTTTCACATTGGCCTAAAAACCAATCACATGAGCATTCAGCCATCATATAAGCAGCACCTGCTTGCATGAATTCAAGGAACTTTCAGATGTGCAAAATCATTTAGGAGCTTTTAAGCAATAGGCATGACACTACTATTATGATTAATTTGTTGCCTGTAAGTGGTAAATCAAGTGAACTGCTAGTTGTCCTTCCGGTGAAGGATATTGCAGAAAATGTGAGGACAAAAAGATTATAGTAGCTATTTGGAACTCATGAATGTTAAGAAGATAATATGCAATGTTACCATGCTGACACAGTCAGATAAAAGATGATACAAAGAAAATATTATATATAGATTACACAGACGCAAGCATTCTGCTTCTTTATTGCTGCAAAACTCTGTAGTTATAGAAGTGCTTCATCCCCTGAAAAATATTTTTAGCAATACATTCACTATGGAGTTCTATTGAGGATGCATCAGATTTGCATGCTACAAGTGGTTTGAGCTGTTCACAGACAGACATCTGGCTTGTAAACGCAAGAGCATGACGAAATACTGCAAGTGCTCCAGAAAAATGCTTGCATGGTAAGGGAAATGACAAAAACAAGAATGTGGATGAAAAGACCAAACTGCCCCAAAGTCTAATTTTAGCAATGTAAGGTTTTATGAAACATAATTACAGTTCTAAGACAAAACAAAATACCAACATGATATGCAGAGAATGGGTGCTGGACATCAAGCAACCTCACTAAACAATGATTACATACATAAAAACGACACATTCGCAGGAAATTTCACAATACACGACATATAAACTATGTGATTCATGATGCACCCATGTCATACATCATATTGTTCAAGTAACCAACTTCTTTATTCAAGACCCCTGTAGAAGGTTTGTTAATGCAGTCATTGGTTTCTTGGATGGAAAAGACCTAGTATACAAATCTGCACTTCCCTGCCTTATATTTGCAAACTGCATGTGTACAGTCACAGTTTGGCATGTTTTGCAATGTTTTGTGAGATATCCAGATGCTGTTACCACCTACATCTGTGCACAATGCTCCTGCAGCCTGCCATTACCACAAATCCTGGTCTATCCTACATAATACCCCAGTCACACGGGCACTTTCAAAGTCCTTTGAACCAAAGATTCTTTACTTCAAGGGAGAATGTGCACTGTCACACAGGCACAGCAAAGGAGCCCTACTGGAAGGTGGCTTTGAGTCAAAGGAGTGCGCGTTCGTCCTTTGAAACCTCAAGGGAATACTCCCAAGCCTAGAGGGCGTCTGACAGTAGAAAAAATAATCTAAAGATATGGAAGTTCAATTTTTACCTCTTCAGAACAAGCTTATAAGTACTGAATACTGTTACTAAAGTACTAAACACTTTCGGGACACCCGCAATCTCCATCATGAAAGCGCCGGTACAGCAACACCGGTACGGCCTGTCGTCAGCAGCAACCTCGACACAACACGGTTGCCATGTGCGATTTGGTTCTTTGGTTAGTGGCTGCTAGGCATCCCAGTCTCCTTGGCTTTTTTCTGCACATCTTTCCTTGTCACTTTTGTTTTTTAGTTTTTACAGCGTTTACGTGTACCTACCGCTACCTAGCCACAACGAACGAAACAAAGCAGCTGAAGCAAAGGCAACAATGAATAATCGACGCCAATGTGCGGTGTACGAAGCGGTACACATGGTGGCCATCATTACAATACATCTGTTTGTGATAAAGTAATGCCTTTACTACGTGTGCATTTTGTTTTGATGTTTCTATGTATTAGGAAAAATAAATGTTGCTGAAAAAAATGTGACAAATTTATTATAAGACGCATTGGGCTATATTTTTTTATTACTTTCAAGGTGATGGTAGCGCTAAGGATACATTGCGGTCTCTGTTAAAAGCTTCAACGGAGACTACCTGGAGACCATGTAGCACCGACATATATCCGTTGAACTAATGTCTTTGAAAGCTCAATGCTCCTTAACTTCAAAGGACCTTTGGCATGCTCGTGTGACGGGTATAACACTTGCTGCTGAAGGCATTAAAGGCACTCAAAGGTGCCTCAAAGACAGGCTGAGCATTCTGCGCAGGTTAGCGTGTCAGCAAGGCCTGAAACACTTGCAGGACATTGTAAAAGATGTCAATACATGGCAAAATACAACAGCACAACATACTCAGAAAATGTAAGGCTAAAATTCCACACTGATATATAAGGGCCTTCCCAGACAAACCGATAAATGCAATAGCACACCTTCAATTGAAATCTCGAATATAAAAATTGATTACTTGAAAAAGATGTACGGTACATGCAAAATAGAATGAGTGATGTATGTTATATGTCACGTATAGCCAAATTTTGCTGCAAATTTGAGCATTTCATGCATGCATATAATCGCACTCATGTACAAAAACAAGTTCATGTGTAGTGCTCATCCTGTGCATTTCATGTGTTTCATCTTATAGTGTAGTAACTATGTTTCCTAATGCCAGTAACCAACTCTCCCAGCTTTCAGCAATAGTATGCAAGATTATTTATTCTTAGGAGTATGATAGCAGGAAGAAACAAGGATAAAGACCTGTCAACAGGACTAGCATCAACTACAAGCTGATTTGGCTCCTGGATGGAAACGAGTATTAGTAATCCTAATCATTATCAATGTTTCAATGAGGGAGTGGGTGAACCCAGAACTTGCACAAATAACTACAGTAGCCACATGGCTGAACATATGAGCCGTGGGTGTTTCCCTATCTTCCAGCACATGAGGTTAGTTGCAGAGCCCCGAGAGGGAAGTGATTGTGGTTTTCCACATTAGCAAATAAAGATCGACATGTGTCGGAAAATAATCACCATCTCTCATCGAAAACATGTAATTGTTTATAGAGCATTTATCCTCAATTCATTACACAGATTGCGTTTGGTGACTAATTTGTTTGACTATTGTTCTTAGTGCCCCATACAAGATTAACCTTTTCCATGCCAATTTTATTTTCAGAAAACCACTGAAATTTCTAAAATATTTTTATTAGCTATTCTTTGTGAAGAGTTTTTATTACTGCAATATCAGCAGTTCGTTTAAAATTTTCTGCTGCCTTTTACTAGCTGTTTTTCATGTTTTTAGGTTGCAAACAGACAAGGACGCAGAAACTGTCTACATGAAGCATATTTTTTTAAAGAAAGTCAAGCGTGCTTTTGTTATCCTCCATGAAAAATGTTATTGCAGGAAGCAAGGTGGTTAACCGAGGGCCCCTATTTTTATTATTCATATCATAAGAAGCCAACAAACACTGACACCAAGGACAACATAGGGGAAATTACTTGAGCTTAATAAATGAAATAATGAAACGATAAATTAATGGAAATGAAAGTGGATGAAAAAACAACCTGCCACAGGTGGGGAACGATCCCACAACCTTCGCATTTCGCATGCGATGCTCTACCAATTGAGCACCGCGGCGCCGTTTACCGATCCACTTTCTTGGGCATTTATGTTTCCTTGTAGAACCCTGGGAGTGTTAGCCAGCGTTACCACTCACAGACCTTGGCGGCGGACATGGAACATCCTTTCTGCCGCAGGCGTCACGAGAACGTGATCTTTTTTTAATGAAGGCAACCGGTCAATAAACCCACACATGCTACCTGAAGGCATCAATGTTGCCTGATTCGAGACACTCGTTATGTAATAAATGAGAAGAAAGAGGGTTAACCGAGGGCCCAGTTTTTACTAGTAATATCATAAGAAGCCAACAAACACCAAGGACAACATAGGGGAAATTACTTGAGCTTAATAAATGAAATAACGAAACGATAAATTAATCGAAATGAAAGTGGATGAAAAAACAACTTGCCACAGGTGGAGAACGATCCCACAAGTTCACTTTCTTTTTTTGGGGTGGGGGCAAAAACTGAACACATAACTAATCACTGATCTATCATGCAAGTGGTGTTTGCCTATCTCAATAGTCTATATAGACAGAAAACTAGGCTCAGGTGTTTTTATCTCTAAAAGAAAAGACAAGCTTTTATACGGCAACCTATCAACTTGAAGCCCATGGTAGTAGTTCTCTTCTATGGCATCTAGCTGTTGAGCACGAGTCAAATAAAAATTAATGCAAATGTATTAGTGTTCCATGCTTTTAATGCATGGAAAAGGGACACTAAAGGAAATTAATGAGTTAAGTTAGATTAAAGGTTAGCCTTTTGTAATAACAAATTCATCATTTATACCAAGAACAGAGCTTTTATAAGCAAGAAAATTAGAGAACTGGAACATCAAAGGGCACCAACTAATATATTGAACCAAATTCTGTAGTTTTATTTGCCAAAACCACAATATGATTATGAGGCATGAAGTACGAGGGATTCTGGAATAATTTTGACCCCCTTGGTTACTCTACTGTGCATACAGTGCAAAACACACATGCATTTTTGCATTTCACACCTATCAAAATGCAGCTGCCACAGCTACAATTTGATTATCCACCATCAGGCTTGGCAGCGCAACACCAAACAGCCCAACTCAGAGCCCATGCTTGTCAGCAACCTTCTGCAGTGAGTGCATCACTTGGTGCTCATGAGGCAGTACTTCCAGCTGCTTCAGCTGCTTTAAAGTGTGCGCACTGCTGGCTTTTGCTGTTTTACAGCCCTTAAAGCCCAACCACAACAAAAGTTAGGGCTGCATAAAAAAATGATTCAAACAGTGTAAATACAAAACAGCATTCTAGCAATCTTGATACCGAGACTGAAATGAATGCCACAATTACCAGTAACTGGCAGTGAGGCATGACTCAGATTGCAGGGCACCTTAGTGTGGCCTACGAGATAAGGGACCACCTGCAGCTGCCTGCAGTGATAAAAACCTGAAGGCAATGTGGACTCTCGTCATAGCCACTAACCACCAGGTTCATGTGTCGTCTGCTAATACAGTATTAAAAGAATATCAAAAAGAAAATTAGATACCAGCCCCGCAGCTTTGCCAAGATTACTAGTAGTATTTACTACTAATTTATTACCAATATAGCCAAAGTGAAATTTCATTGCATTTGGAATTTAAGCTTTTGCAGTAGGGGTTTTGAGATGTGATAATCGCAATGCTCCTGTGCTTTGTGACATTACATCACTAGATATTTGACAACGCCGTGGTTCTAAGTGTTTTTACACACATCGATATCTTGATTCTTTTACAACCTAACTCTAATATGACACATGAGAATACGGTAGATAACATTTGAAATGTCTTTAATGGGCACGGAAAAGGACTAACCTTTACACATGAGACACGCATGGTGAAAGCATTGTAAGCAAGGCTCCCACGTGTCTTTAAATAATTTTTCACTTTGGTCGGTGTCAGTTCTGTTTTTTCCCTTGACTCTTCCTAACCGGACAAGACTTCGTCAGACTCAACTTCATTAACCCATTGACAATATGCTGCATATCTTAGGTAAACATTTGATGCTCACCCTAACGCATGTTTCCTGAAGTTACCAACTAAGAGCATGGAAAGGTTAGCTACTGTATGAACCAGCCTAAATCCATGTTAAGCCCACAATTGCCCAATGTGCCTTGAATAGGCTCTAAAAATGTGTATTAACACAAGGCGCAATAGATTTTGTGCTCACGTTGGCATGTTCATAACAGCTGGCCTCCCTCACTCTCATCATCGGAATCTCAGAATCCCTACTGCGAAAACTTCAGGAGTGGAAAGCAGCAAAGGTAACAGTGCGCAGTTTGAAGCAACCAGAGGCACTGCCTCATGAGCACAGCAGTTGCACTCACTGAAGAAGGTTAATGACAAATATGGGGCCCCATTCGTGCTGCTGGTTCCGAAGAAGCCATCTAAGCTTTTTCCCCACGCTTGAGTGTAAAAATACAGCTGCTTTTAACAAAAGGCATGCAACACCGTTCATGAATTGTGCCATTGGAATGGTTTACCAAATAACCTCTTACTTCTGGTAAGCTCTACACAAGCCAAATTGGACGCTGCACTGATGAAAGGGCAAGAGAACATTTGCAGAATATAAAAACAAAGTAAGACCAATGTAGGTGAGCATTGTAACACATGCACTTGTCATCCACAACTTGAAATATATTCTTGGCAGAAGTAGAAACACGAATTCACAACTGATATCAGAAGCTCTTTTAATATCAAAGAATGACTGTGTAATTATTCTTTTTTTTTTCTATTTCTCACAAGTATGTGTGTGAATGTTTTTTGCTTTCGGTTTACACAGGTTGCTACACCTCGATTTGTTTGACCCTGTTCCCTTCTTTGCAATCTTTCCTCCCTCCCCCTCTTTTATGAACTTCCAGAGAGATTATATGAATAGTTCCTGCTTTCTTAGAAAACATGGCACACACGCGGTGGATGTGGAACATCCTTTCTGCTGCAGGCATCACAAGTACGTGATCTTTTTGGGTGAAGGCAACTGGTCAATAAAGCCGCACATGCCAACTGAAGGCATCAATGTTGCCGGAATCGAGACCCTTGTTATGTAATGAACGAGAAGAAAGCAGGTTAACCGAGGGGCCGATTTTTATTAATCATAAGACGCCAACAAACAAAGGCACCAAGGACAACACAGGGAAAATTAACGGAACTGAAAGTGGATGAAGAAACAACTTCCCGCAGGTGGGGAACGATTCCACATCTACGCATTACGTGTGTGATGCTCTACCGATCGAGCTAACACAGCACCGTCTTCCCATCTATTTTCTGGGGTATTTATGTTACTACTAGAACTAACCCTGGGATTGTTAGCCAGTGCCACCACTCACAAACCTTGGCGATATGTAGAGCATCCTTTCTGTCGCAGGCATCACGAGTATGTGATCTTTTTGGGTGAAGGCAACTGGTCAATAAACCCACACGTAGTACCTGAAGGCACCAATGTTGCCAGATTCGAGACCCTCGTTATGTAATGAACGAGAAGGGGGTTAACCAAGGGGCCAGATTTTTTACTGCTGGTGTAGTACACACTTTCCTGCGTTTAGGGTGATGCCAGCTTCTTGCAGGTGCTGAAGTACTTTGTGCAGTCGTGCATCATGCTCTGTCTTCGTGCGGCCAAACACTATTATGTCGTCTTGCAGACATGCTTGGCCGTCCAGGCCTTCTAGCAGTCTTAGCATTTCCCAGTGGAAAAATTCAGTTGCTGTGGAAATTCTGAAGGACAATCAGAGGAACTTAAAATGGCCAAGTGGCGTCAGGAAAGTGTTGTACCTCTGGGACTCGGGTAACCAGTAACCAATATCCGGCTATAGCATCAAGTTTGCTAAACCAGGCAGCTCCGGTGAGTTTGTCCAGGCAATCATTGATGGTGGGCACTAAGACTCATTCTCACAGAATGTTCTATTTTAACCCTCCAAAGTCACTGCAGATTTGAAGCTCGCCTCCTTTATTTTTAGCCACTACCATAGGTGCATGCCACTCTGTGGTTTCTTCGACCTTTATGATGACACCCAGGCTCTCCGTTCTCTCCAACTCACATTTGGACACTCGGCAACATGGGCAGAGGTACTCGCCCCGAGTACATAATAGCACACCGCTTGGCATCAGGGAGTAGCGATATATTGTAATCGGTCCTGAGAAGGTAGGCCCAGGTCTGTAGCCAGGTAGAGGTAGTGGCATAAAATGTTGGCTGGGTCGCTGACCTTGCCTTTTGACTCCGCTACTTCTAGGAGACTTGGTTGGACATTGAAGGATTTGATTGCGGGGGGACGTCAAAAAGTGCGTCATGCAGCTTGTCTATTACATAAATTTGTTCTTGACACAACCAGCCATTTCAGCACACGGTAGCAGTCTAACCGTTGCTTTTTTTGGTCCTGCCGGGTCCGAGCAGCTGTTCTTTTGCTTGCTTCAGGTTTCCCGTGACTTGTTCGTCGTAGAGGCTTGTTGGCATGGCAGTCACGTCTGCACCAGTGTCTACCTTGAAGCCATTGACCATCACATTGATTTTTCATGGCCCAGGATCCTGTTGGTCAGTTAATTGTCCAAGTAAACCTCTTCCAAAACAGCTTGGTATGTGCATTTTGTTCTGCTTTTTGGAAGCGGAAAAGCATATGGCAGCTGTGTTCCTTTTTACTGCAGGCACTGCATGTTTTGCCATTCGCCGTGCACATAGTGTGTGATGGTGAACCATAGGTGTCTTGTTGAGCCATACCACTTGCATGTCAGCGCAGTTTGGTCACGCTGGTTTTTACGAGAATTATTTGACTTTCCTTTGCTCTTCGAGAAGCTGTGCATGGTGTCTACAGCTTCAAGTGATTGTAGCTGTGGCCGTAGGTCCTTTTGCTGCTGTTTGATTGTTGCCGCCATGTTGTGAGCAGCGTTGACAGCGGCTTCCAGAGTAAGCTCAGCATTAAGTTGCAGCTTCTCACTTACCTACGTGTCTGTGGGACCGACCACGAGTCTATCACAGATCAGTTCCTCTTTCAGGGCGCTGTACTCAGAGGCTTCAGCGAGCCTGAAGAGTTCGGTGATGAACATATCGGCTGTCTCATGCACGTCTTGCTTCTGGCTGTTGAACTTTGCACACTCGTATATCATGTTCATCCGTGTCAGGAAATTTTTTATGAACAGTTGCATTACTGTATTGTAGTCGAGTTTCTCAGCATCACAGAGCCTGAGCAAGGCTAGGACGTCTTTGGCTTCACGACCCATGGCATAAATGAGTGTGTTCACCTGCGTCTCGTCGTCGTCTTTAGTCTGGAGATAGCTCTATAGCCCTCCCTTCTCGTGAGCCACCGTTTCTACTCCTCGGGCTGCCGAAAATCAAGTTTTTCCGGCAGTTTGACGACGAACGAGTTTAGTGGAGCTGCGTGCTGGGCTGTGGACACTGTAGGTGAAGCCATGGGTAGCAAAGTGTCGTATTCACCGCAGTGCGCTGTGATGTAGCCTTCTACTTGCGTGGTGCATTTCTCACAGCGTTGTCGAGTATCCCACCGTTGCCTCCATGTCATGGTCGGGTGACGAGCATACGTGAATGACAAAACGTAAGTGTTAACTGGAACTGTTAACTAGGTTGTGTATGCAAAACAAGCACGGCTACATGCTGGCTCGGCTTACACGGTCTGGTCCGCTCTCCCAGAGGCGTTGTTCCGCATCTTACATGACCGTGTACACAGCGCCATCTCGTTGCGGTAGCTCGCATGACACGGTGCACCAGTGTAACTCAATGGACAGCAACTTCAAAAAAAGTATATTTCGGAAGGCTGCCCAAGTTTAAACAACTCTCAGTTACCGTTAAGGCGATTTGCCCTCTTATTAACATGCACATTTACGCCACTAGACCATAACCTCATTGCTACATTATAGCACAGTTTTGTTCCGAATTAAAACACTGATATAACACAGCGGAAAAGTTACGAATAAGTGCCATAAATACGAAGAATATTAGAAGGGCATACACTATCATTCTTGCTAACTGCTCATTTGTTGAAATTCTGGCAGTCTTCTGAATTATAATCTTTAAACGTGCTGCCCATTGAGTTATGATAATGCATTGCGGTGAAATTTGATAGATGGCCGCAGAGCCAATTCAACATTTCAGTTTCAACCACAGCTAGTTACCCCTATGCTTTTCTTGGCTTCATTGCCTGCTGGCTTTATATGGTCGTGATTTTAAAAAAATGAAGCCCGTTTTCCTTCTCATTCATTCATGCGAGGGTTTGAAACCTCACAGCTTTGATGCCTTTAGGTAGCATGCATGGGTTTATTAGCCACATGCCTGCTCTCTTCAGTTCAGGTGTTACGCGACACCATCGTGCAAAAAAAGATGTTCTACATCTGCCCACCATGGCTCTAAATGGCGCTGGCTAACACTCCCAGGGCATAAATACCATAAGTACCCAAGTTAGCACAATTGGTAGTGCATCGCGTGTGTACTGCAAAGGTTGTGGGTTCAGTCACCACCACAGACAAGGTCCTTTCGTCTGCTTTCATGACTTTCAATATTTTCTACATTTCAATTTCAACCACAGCTAATTACACCAACGCTTTTCTTGGCTTAATTGCCTGCGACCTTTATATAATCAGCAAAAATAAGGTTACAAGAAAATTAAAATAAATAAGTGGAGGACAGGGTCATCGGTGTTCAAAGAAGCACCTTCCTTTTTGTATCGTTAACCAACATGTGCGCCCAATAGGTAACTCCTCTACCTGCACATCGAATGACAATGCAAGAGATGCAGCTGGAACCCACAGTCAAATATATGTACAGCATACCAATGCATCTCTCCTCCGAAGGTAGTGAAGAGCACAGGTGCCTGTAGAGTTGCGTGCCACGGTTCCTCTTGCCAACCCATGGAAAGGAGCATAAGTGATGCTGTAGAGCTTGCTCCTTCAAGCAGTGTTCAGGTATCCATTCATAATCCTGCATGTAGTGTCCAATGTATTGTAGATATCAAGACAGCTTCAGTCCTGCAGCAAATAAAGTGATCAGTTCTAACCAAAATGTTGAGATGTAGACACTTTGGCAGGCGGATGTTAAATGTTGAAGTTTCTGGGATGCCAGTGATAATTTCATTAAACATTATATGGGCCACTCATACAGGGATGGAAGCAGTCAAAGAAGCTTTGGAGCAGCTCTGGGAGGTGGCAAATTTGACACACTGGAGCATGAATTGCCCGTTTTCGAGCAGTAAATACATATTTACATGAGTAGCTTGATAGAGGTCAATGAGTGAAATACAGGTATATGAAGAAAAGGTGTTCCTTATTTTACTTTACAGAGCACTATTTGATTATGGCAGATCAGTTCTGTGGAAGCCTGCAAGGCAAGTAAAATTCATGACAGGAAAAATTTTCACCCACCCTACTTTAGCATGAAGCTACGAAGGAGACCTGTACAGGTTTCTCGGAAACCACCATTAAATTACATACTGGATATGACAACTAACTGTGGCCAAGAAAAAAATTACTGAGTGCTTTCCGTGAACATCACCCACTATGTTGATAGGTTTATGTTTGTGCTACTAAAGTTTTTTTTTTTCCATTGTGAACAAGCAATTAATATGTACTTGTAATGAATGTTTATTTCCTTACATATCCAATATGGTGCCAATGCAAAGGTTGTGGAATACGCCGAGAAATGACCGATAACAGCGTTACAACGACCTAGTTCATGTGTGGTCTTTTTTTTTTTCCGACAAAAAAAACAAACAAACAAGCGAATTTTTCTTTAGAAATTCACGTGACAATGCGCTCCGCATCAGTAATATAAGTGGTCTCAGACAGAAACAGTGTCATCAGTGCACTGCATATATTATGAATGTGCAAACCTGGGGCACACTCTTGTAAAGGTTCGCAAAGCGAACTGTTACCAAGATCGCGCTACTTCGCATTTGGTAGGGACTGTACTTGCACGCCAAAAACTGCTGACATGTCGAGAAAAAACTGCAGCTGCTCTTTCCCAGTGCCCCTATTTGACAAAGTTTTTGTAAAGATTGATGCAATAGTGCGCAGAAGCATTGTCATGGTAAGGGCAGTTTATTTTCACCTTTTATTTATTTCACGGGCTTTCATTCTCGTGCCTTCACAAATCCTAGGCTGTCTTAAATGCTGTTACCGGCCATTTGTAACCATCATACAAAGCTTTTCACTGACATCTCATCGATTAGGTAAATCAAGACACTCATCAGATACAGTGAACACCATTCGAGTAGTGCACTCTGGTAATTTTTCATTCTTGGCAACCTGCAGTTGAGATAGCAGAATATTGCAGAATAAATGTGAAGTGACGTAGTGGTCATTGCATATTTGCGAGTATTTTATATCTGTTTAGACACACTGGTTGGAAAAAAGACATGAACGGGCATGTTAATTGCACTTGAGCTATGGTATACAAGTTTCCCTTGTTGTGCAAGGGCGTCTACATTAGACAGACGGGAAGGGGTATCAATGATTCATAATAAGGTTAGTTACAGCGCAACCTAAGACAAGGACAACAGAAGGTACAAAATGACGACACGGCGCTGTTTTGTACCTTCTGTTGTCCTTGTCTTAGGTTGCGCTGTAACAAACCTTAGTATGAATCCCAACCAACTGGCCCAACTAGCCGTTCTGATGCAGTATCAACGATTGCTTGGGCGAGCATAGTTACAACCTTCATAAAAGTTAACCAAGTAGGCCCCTTGCGATGCATTGCAAGACTTGTGGATGCAAACTAGTTTTTTTAAAGAATGTGTCATCATAGGATGCAGTAACATTCAACTGATGCGCGAGATTACTGATCAGGCTAATTCCATTGCCAAATACGTTAGGGTGTGCGTGAGTACACCCTCCTTATCTTTATCAGGCAAGGAACTTTACTTTCTAAGTTGGTCGGCACGTTTTCAGTGAACTGCAGCCGTCTGCTTCTTGTAAGGTTGTTGTTTCAGTTGTTTTTCTCATGTGTGCTATGAGCGGCGCATATAATGTGCAGTAGGGTCGTGGAATCAGACCAGTTAGAAGTTAGTGCTCATCCTGTCACCTGTACTTTTTCTTCCATACTCAAACTGAGTTATGCTAAAGCAAGATAAGAATCCATTCAGTCAGTTTGTGCCTTCGAACCAGTTCACCTCCACAGTGCACAATGATGCTATTATAAAGGGACATTGAAAATATTGTTTATTTTCTTTGAATAAATAAAGTTTAGTATGAAGTTTCACACTGCATTTTGCAAGTTTTAATTACCCTAGTATAAATTTGTATTCTAGAATGTGAAGGATGAAAACAAGCATTTCCAACCTTACACATTTCCAATGACATCTAATCACTACAACTTAGAGGAAAGGCGCTACGATCTCAAACAGTCGCAACTTCTATCCGCGGTTGTTGTATATAAAGGCATTACGCACTGAGAGAATATGGTCAAATCTTAAAGCTAAAGCTACGGTAAAGGCTTGTACCAACACGCTTAAACAAGGGAGAACATTTCAAAACACATAGTGCGGAGGTAAAAAAAATAGATCATGGAGTTTTACTTGCCAAAACTACAATCTGATTATGAGGCACGCCATAGTGGGGGGACTCCGAAATAATTTTGACCACCTGAGGTTCTTTAACGTGCACCTAAATCAAAGTACACGGGTGTTTCTGCATTCTGCCCCCATCAAAATGCGGCCGCCGTGGCCGGGAATCGATCCCACGACCTCGTGCTTAGCAGCCCAACACCATAACCCCTAAGCAACCACGGTGGGTACAGTGCACAGCTGTGAAAATTTTTCCTATACCAGAAATAAGTTTTTGGCCAGGGGCTCAAGAACCGGGGGAATCGCGCCCTGTCTGGCGCTGTTCACAGTGCCACCTCAGCCAACTGGCACATTTGCACGCGAGAACGAGAGCACCAAGTCCGGCCATGACTGGTAAACCCATATGACGATACATTACCAAAATATACAGTAACTAAAACAAAAGGACGCGTACAAACGAGATCTGTCCTTTTTATTCAACTGACATATAATCTTCGCGCCTTCTCCCCCTTGTACGATATAGAGGTTACACAGTTCTGCTTATTCTATCGTCTTACATCATGCATGCGCACTGAGCACATCAATACGTTCTGGATATCGCAGAAGCCGTTGTTCACGGCGTGAGACTCACGATAGCGAAGTCAAATGCGATCCTTCTAGAAATAAAGAAATTGTTTGCCTGCGACAAACTTTGCAAACAAGAAATAAAATACGAGCTTACCAAAATGCTTCGTCCAGGTTGGTGGCGGCACGCAGTTCGTTGGCGTTCACCGTTGCGCATTACGCTGTGTTGTTAATCACGCCGCCCTCGCTTGTAGGCGCGAGAAGAGCATCAAAGTATTATTCTTTTCTGTCAAATACTGCTGCTTCGTAAGTACAAATAGAAAATTTTGAGTTGTCAAGCCTACCCCAGCATACTGGCACATAACAGCTTCCCGCGCTCAAATCTCGCTGTGGATTCGAATTCGCGCTGCGTGCATTTCGATGAGCTGTGGGGCGCCACCTAGAAGAGTTTGAATATGGACAAAACAAAACAAAGTTCTAACATATGTCCGTCTAGATTATTTTATATTTATTTATTTAAGATATAAGGCACATGCTGTTTAGAAAATACTCACGGCAAACAATGTTTCAGTTTAGTTTCTTTGGCCCCTCGGCCCCTCCGATTTATGTCCATTGTCAGCTGGCCTGCGGCCTTTAAACGATATTCCTTACATATTGTGGCTCAATGTCGAGGACATTAAACCTGGTTGAATGGGGTTTAAATGTAGGGACAATATTTCGTTTTGTAGAGTATTGCTGCTGGGGATAAAGCGAGAAATATAGGCTGCTTCTCGTCGGCAAAAGGAGCCGGACGAGCAAGCCACGAAATGCAAGAAAACGAACGGCTTGCATGATTACTAGTACAGTCTCGCTTGGTTGACCAGTGAGAAACAGCATAATTAACAACCTAACAAATACAATGGACAGCCGCCAAATCGTTGGTCAATTAGACATGTTAATGATGAGTCAGAGTGGTTGTTATTTCGTGTTTGTCCGTTTGTAAACGTGTTGTGCAAAGCTTCGTTTATTCGATGTTGTGCCCCATTTCCACCAGAAAAAGAAAGAAAGAAAAGCGGCGTGTTTCTGTTGACGCGGCACGCGCAAGTGAAACGGATTTACGGGCAAGCCGCGCGTGTCACATTCACACATATATCGCTCAATAAAGCATTCCGGCGGTATCGATCGACATACCGGCCGCACCACTGGTGGTAACGGCTATAGTGGTACCGGTGGTAATAAGGGGAGCCGAAAGGACTTAGAACCTCAGGGCACTACAAGAATATATTTCATGGTTTCACACCTGCTTACTGCAAAAGTGTACAAAGTACATGCATGGTATAGCATGCACTGTACTCGTAATGCAAAAATAAACGAATTAAAATTAATTTGTAAACTAAGAAACCAAGGTGAACCTTCAATAATTCACGAACAGGTAGGTTCACACTCAACTGACTCATGAAACAGTATGCTAGCTGTGCCAAGAATCTTAATTAGTCGAGCAATTAAGGGTGGTGACTGTCATGTGCAATGCCTTGGGGAAATGCATGCAGAAGTAGGACAATAGCTGTTGCTCTGTCTTTGCTCATGCCCTATCAACTGATTAATCACTTATTTATTTATTTATTTTTATTTTCACATACTGTAGTCCAATTGGGCTATCGCAGGAGTGGGTTTGTACATTGCATATAACAAAATATTTTTCTGCACAAGTCAACTTCAATGCCTTAAAAAACATGATAACTTCAATATAAAAGATACAATCAGTATAATAAACGCAGCATGAATCAAGTAAATACAATGATTTTTCTAATTTACCTAGTTTCACCTGGGAGTAAGTTCCATTTTTCAATTGTATGAGGAAAGCTATACTTAAACACGTTAGTATGCAGTTGAAATGGAGCAAGGTTAAGTTTGTGGCTATTCCTAGTAGGTTTCAAATTATCAGGAGACAGATAGTTGTTCTTTAATGAGTAGTGTGGGGTGTTATTTGAATTATGCAACAATTTAAGGCATTCATAATCACGCCGCTTGGACAGAGGTAGTAAACCGATTTGTTGTTTATTTAAGTTCATTATTCCAAAAAATTGGAGAGTTGGAATTTCCCCTCACAAGGCACTATTGGCAATAAAATCACCTACAGTGCTTGTCGAATGGGTGCCGCAGTGCTACAGTTGACCTGCAAAGACGGGGCCGAACCCCTGCTTAGAAAATGGAAGAGAGGCCGAACTCTCTCGAGCCCTGGCTAACTTTGAGCACTGACTGTGTTGAGTGGTATACTATATATTGTACTACCACACAGTACAATGATGTATATTAATGATTAATACAGTAATATTATGTATATAATAATAATAATAATAATAATAATAATAATAATAATAATAATAATAATAATAATAATGATTCAGATCTGCTACCATATCTGCATCTCCTTCCTTCATGCTACAGAAAATGTCTATGGAATTCTTGCTGTCAAATCAATAAATATATACTTCAGAGCATTGTTGCGTTGTTGTGACATCACTGGAAACATCACTTCACAACATTAAATCTTTATCGGTCAAACCTGTGCTCAGAAAAACATGTGGCACTCAAAGCACAACAACCCAGCGGCGAGCGTGGTGTGTCAAGCGCGTCACATGACTCGTCAAAGGTCGTAACATAATTGCTGGTGCTATATATATATATATATATATATATATATATATATATATATATACATACCTTCCGCAAAGTACAACACTATTTGCATCTCACGTTGACTGATATCTTTCAATTGTTAGTAGGTGAAATGCAATCCACAGAAAAAGGATAAACAATTGTATGCATATCTATCAGTATAATCATGGAGTATCAGGCTGGGCATCAACCAAATTGATTCTTAATATCTGTAACTGTGGCGAGGAAAGCATATGTCGCCTTGAAGAAGACAAGTCCACTTGTTGAAACGTTGGCTCCTGCTTTCATCTTGTTCTCGGTTTGCTCATCGTCTTGAATTTCCATTTCCTGCCTTCCCCATGTTTTCCCTGGGTTTGTATACATGGTATTTTAACACGCAGCCTAAAAGATTGCAGATTCTTCTCCTATATGCATAGTTGGTATATAATTGTGAATCAGCAACACACTAAAAAAACGTTTTCTTCTAGCATAACACTGAAGCATACAAAGTTGAAAATTTACTGTGCCTACCTGGGCGTCATTTCACATATTTAAGAGGTGAATCATTTTCCTTTGTGTACATGTGCATTGGGCTAGCTCCCAGATCAAACTATATGCCATCAATCTGCACAGTTGGCACAGTAGGAATTCACAAGACAAATTTTAGCAGAGTGCACCTTGTTTACACTTTTCTGCATTTCTGTATGCAAGATATAACACTACAATTTCCGCTGAAGATACTGTGCTTGTTATGCAGGCCATGTTTTGAAGCTAATGGATGGCACCTGTATAATCATGTAAGACTTTTGTGAATATATAGGCACAGCAGCACCTTCTGTTATTTTGTATGTATATTTCTGACCAGCAACACAACCAAGCAGAGGTATATTGTGCTGTAGGCAAAACATGTGGCCACTTAGATTTGGCAGCTCTAGATGGGCACATCGCATCTAGTCGTTCCTCACCCCACTTTAACATTTACATTTCACCAATGGCAAAGGACAATGTTGGATTCCGTAAAATATCCAATTTCAAATGCACTATGGATGACTGACTTTTGAAAGAACAATGAAGTGATGCCTGGAAACCTGTGTACCAACTTTCTTCCCATATTAGTTACTATAATGCCTTACAATGTGTCTTAAAATTCTTCACATGGTGCACCTAAATTTGGTGCTAGAGTGGAGAGGAGTGCAGTAGTTTGACTTTACCTAGGGTAGCAAAATGCCTCACAACACTGCTACATCAAAGTAGCAGTGTTGCAGCGCTCAACGGTGCCCTTAAAGACATCAGTTGCGCCCATCACATAACAGGGGCAGGGGGAGTACAAACATAAATGAGATTACAAAGAAATAGTTACAACAAATAATAGGACAAAGTACAGAACAAAGGTATGCTAACATTGTTTAGGTATTAAGAAACAGAATGTAAGAAATCATAAGAATTGCAAAACAAAAGTTATGCACACAGCAAAATAAAATGTTGAAAATATGCATGCACACATAAACTACGGTATTAATACAGGTATTTATTAGTAACTCACAAAAACAACTAAACAAGAATGTAATAAAAAAGGCAACTAATTAACAGTGCGTAGCACGTCGTAAAATTTTAATGTCAGATTCTGTGGCAATATCAGAGGGAAAACAGTTCCCTTCAGTGATTGTGCAGGGTATAAAGGAGCATGCATATTGTAACGTGCGAGATGGTGTACGCTTAAATATGAGGTGGTGATCCCGGCATGAAAATACGACAGGTGGTGACTGAAAGAAATCATTGTGAAGAGAAGTACGATTATAAAGTTTGTCAAGCAGGCAAAGACGCACTGATTTGTGGCGAAGGGATAGTGCTTGTAAATCAGTACGTGCTTTTAATGATGACACGGAAGTGTAAGATGAATAGTCGGAAAATATGAAGGTGAGCAGCCCAGTTTTGAACAAATGCAATCTCGTCAACAATGTTTACCTGCCAGAGTGCTATATTAGCGATGCGTATTCAAGCTTTGTGTGGATTAGTGTAGTGTAAGCAAGTTTATGTATGTTGACAAAAGCATGCTTTAGGTTTAATTTGATGATGCCAAGAGAGTGGTGAGCTGCTGCAAAGATGGAGTAAATGTGGTGGTTTCATGCTAAGTCGTAATGTAAATGAAAACCTGTGCTGGTAGTTGAATGTTAAACTGGGATCTTCGAAATAGTCGATGACTTGTGAATTAATAATGTGTTCCATAAGTTTGCGAATTGTACTGGTTAATAATATTCATAGGTAGTTAAAGGGTGATAAACACTCGCTGGATTTGTAGAATGGGATGACTTTAGCCACTCACCAGTCTTAAGAATGAACCCAGGGGGTATGTTGCGACACTAGCTGGGACACATTCTTGAGCAGCTTGTTATTAAATTTGCTGTGACCTGTTGTAGATGAAGTTTTTAATCTGTTTAGTAAGGTAAAAATGCCCGACCCACTAATAACAATTTCAGACATGTCAGATTGCATGGGGAAGTCAGGGCATGCAGTGATGTCTTCACATTTGGACACTCAACAAAACATGTCATTTAGTAACTGCACACACTATAACTCAGGAACTACATCACCACCAGAATTAGGATTATGTCAGGCTGTGAATAGGGGTTTATTACGTGCCATAATCACTGTTATTCATAATAAATCATAGCTGTAAACCTGTTGACGTGTGGATTTTAGTAGCATCTGGCATTCTTTGTCACATAATATGTATCTTTGCCATGTCTTGGCTTTTTTTTTTATTTGCCATTCTATAGAGCGCTTCATTTTATTTATGAGGTGCTGCAGGCGTTTATTGAATGTTTTGTTGCATCTAATGCTGAGAAAAAGGACGAACATTTTGATAAGATTTGCAAAGGTGGCTCTAAACATAACCAGTTCTCTTCAATAGCTCGACTGTGTCTGCAAAGGTGGCTAATTAACGATTATGCCGAGTAATGTTGGCCCTATTGTAGCACCTAATGTGTTTAGTAGTGTTTTCTTTTTTGTTAAAGAGAAGTTAAGCAGACCTACTATAACTGCATGATCAGACAGCCCGTCCAGGTGAGTAATGCCGGAACAGATTAGAGGATCGCTGGTCGAGATGAGGAGGAGGAGGAATAAACATTTATTTTTGAAACAGTATCCCGGGTTAAGCCCCAGTTCTACTCTAGGTGGGAGGTCTCCTCATTCCAGGAATCCTCTGGCCTTCGCTGCCTCCTTGGCCCTGGCGACGAGGTGTCATTGTTGCTCCAGGCCCTCGGAGACGAGCTTGGCCTCTCACGTTTCAATGAGGTCTTCGCTTTCTTGTCTGGCGTTATATTCTTTCGGTGAAGGCGATGCGTCTGTATCTAGATGCCATGGACACTCGAGGATCAGGTGCGCCAAGGTGTATGGTAAGCCGCACATTGGGCAGCGGTATCCTTGTAGCATTGGGCATAGTCTGTGCATGAGTATTTCCTTGTAGCATTTGGTATAGTCTGTGCATGAGTATTCCGTGGGTGTAAGTGTTACTCTGTAGTCTTCTGAGTATGGTACTTTCTTCTTCGGTGAGCTTTGGGTGAGGTGGTGGGTGCAGCCTGCGTTCCAGCCTGTGATATTGAAGGATCGCTGAGTAGGTGATGGGTACGGTCTCTGCCCCTGCTGACGCAGACCGGCATCTTGAGAGTAGGAAGGGTTGTCCCGGCAGGTGTGGCCTCGGGCCACGGCGTGTGCTGATTCGTTCCCCTCCAGCCCGTCATGCCCAGGAACCCAGGTCACGCAGGTGTAGCGGATCGAAGCGCTGTCGTGCTTCAATATCTTTAGTGCTTCTGTCGACACTAGACCCTTAGCATAGTTCCTGACAGCTGCTTCAGAATCGGAAAGAACTACAGCTGCGTCTGCACGTGGTAGTTGCTAGGGCGATCGCCGTCTCTTCTGCAGTCTCAGAGTTTTGCGCACGGACTGTGGCAGATGCTAGCTCTCTGCCCTTAGAATCTGTGACGTTCAGGGCGTAAGCATTTCTTTGCGGGTATTTGACTGTGTCGGTGTATCTGGCATCCGGACCTTGCCTGTGTCTTTGCCGTAGGGCATCCACTTGGGCTTGTCTTCTTTCCTTGTGGTACAATTGGTGCTATGCACAGGGATTTGCAGATGTTTGGAGGAATTCTTTCTTTTCAGTCCGTGGTGGCCTATAAAAGTTTCACTGTAGCTCAGCCGTTGCAGCACTGATCTCCTGGTGGGCATGAGCTTAAGTCATTCTAACTGACTGGCTTTACAAGCTTCGGCTAATTCTTGCCAGGTGTTGTGTATGCCCGTCTTGAGAAGTCTCGTAGTCAAAGCCGTAGATGGTAGGCCCAGGGCAGTTTTGATGGCTTTGCATATTTGAATGTTAATTTTTTTCTACCTCTGATGAGATCTAGAATATTGGCCAGTGTACATGATGAACAGGTTGGGAGAGTAATGAGTTGAGGTAACATGAAGTGTAGACAGGAATGAAGGAAAATATGCCATTGAGCGTGAGCAGCTGTGACAGATTCTGTTGTCCAGTTAATAATGGAGAAATTAAAATTGCCATAAATGATCACAGTAGAATGCCAAAATAGCATATGCACTTCATTTAGAATGTTTTGAAACTCGCTTGAAAATGCACAATTTACATCCGGAGGGCAGTAGTATGCACTTATGAGAACATTCTGCTTGAGCATTGAAGTGAAATGAAAATGTGCTCTAGGAATGAACGAATGCCAGTTGGAACTGCAAGAATTTATTTTTTTAAAGCTATGAGCATGCCACCTTCTATGCAGTTGCATCATTCACAACAAAAAGTGTTGCATGCAGATGTGAAAAGAAAAATTTTATAGGAGATGGTATCGTTTAGCCACGTCTTGATTAGTACAAGAAGAGATGTCACGCATGAATCAATAAGTGATGAAAGTGACATATATTTTGACATCAAACTTCAACCTCTAGTGCATAAGAATGACAGGTTTGTAGACGTGTTATGGGTGTGTGGTTGCATAAACTGTCAGTTTCCACACTTGCATAAGATGAAGGTTTGGCTTGTCATTCTTAAAGCATGCTGAGACAGACGCACTGCACAGTTTATTTCCGAGTCCCAAACGTATGTGTCGTTGTTGACCAAGAGCTTGTTAAAAACCAAGCAAGCTTAGTGTGAGCTGTCTCATACTGACTACAAATTTTAAAAAATTAATAAGAAAATAAATATATCTGTCATCCTGATTGCTGATTTGCTGTTCCTAAGTGATGTAGTAGTGTGAAAGTGACATATTTTATTTGTACATATTGTACTCAACCCACTGCAACAGTAAAAAAAAAGGAAAGAAAGGAAGGAAAATGTAATTTTGTGAAATTATACAGATGGAGCATCCTTCTTTTTTTATGCTGAAGTAAACAATCAATATATGCACATGTGAATACGATATATGTGCATGCACTAGAATAACTTTCACCAGTCATATTATGTCAGCAAGACAGCAAGGTGGGCGAATTGGTTAGGATTTATCTTAGTTTTGGTAACAGCTAGCGCAAAGGTACGATGAGTAGAAAACGTTATTAAATACACGAGCAGGGCTGTTAATGGTTTGTGAACACTTTTCTGTAACGCTATGTGTTATATCCGCGTCCACAGCGACCAGGCCGGCATGGATAAGCGTAGTTTATGATTGAGCTCTTCCTTGTCATTTGACGCGCTGATAACCACGACTTATTACAATACGGCAGTTTCTTAACGTTTGCTAATCCGGCTTGGGCAAAGCTCCCGTCGTTGTGTGCCACCTCACGTCCGCCGTACGCGGTGCCGGCCGGGCAATAATAGATTGACTTTTGGATGGTAGTACGCTCGCTGCGTGAGGGCACCCCGCAGGTGAAGGGCATGTTGGAAAATAGCCCATTCTTACGACGCGGGGTTCGGTATGTGACCTGTGATTAGCCCGAGGGTTCAGATTAACTGCGTAGCTGTTGCACGGCCCTATGCTTCGCGCTGCCCGATTGTAGACGGTGGACATTGTAACATATTTTAATTTCGCTTGCGTTTCGCTCGCGCAAGAACTTTCCACGACTCGCTGACTTCCCGTCTGTTGCCAATGAATGTTCCCCGGCCAGACGCTCCTAGGTCCAAGCCCGGCCCGGGCCCGAGTCAGCAATTGCTTGGCCGCCCCGAGCATCCTTGGACCGAGTTTGGCATATGCGGCCGACAACGCTTTCTGTCTGGCCAGCGCTAGTAGTAAAATCGTGTTTTGTCAACAATTAAGTTAGCGTGTTGACGGTACGTGAAACGTCGATCGCTTCCGTATCACAGCTCTGTTGGTATTAGCCTCTTTTTCTTATTGTGTTACACAATAGGTGCGATTGCGATCACTTTATTCCGACGGTTATGCTATGTTATGATAGAGCAGGCAGGCCGGATCGAGGTGCCGTACTCGCTAGGGCCTTTCCTTGCCGTGCTGCGCGTACACTATCACCGATAGGTCGTTTATATGGACGGTAGGTAATAATAATAACGATAACCCCGAGAAAGGAATCCATTGACATACTGGCCCTGGAGATAGGTTCATGTTTGCCGAATCGCACCGTATGTATGTATGTATGACTCGGTCGAATTGGCACGTACAGTTGAGAGGCTCTCATGAGATATGCTCGCCGACGACATGCCGATGAAGTGCTGTTTAGTATTTTTCTCGCACACAACTATGTAAACGAACTTCCTATTAGCGTGTATACGAATGATGAGGGCGGCATATAGGTACAGTACCGTACATATTCGCCTGAAGAGGAACATTACAAATGTGCACATGGTATTCACATTTTATTAATTTAATGATGATATATGTGGGCTGTGTGGACCTTTAGGGTGTAGTGTAATATGCAATGTAGGAATGAAGTATTAAGAACACAACAACAAAATTTCTTGTCATACGACCAACTGAGTAAAATCTGCTTTTCAAGTGAACAAACATACCCCACAGGAATGCCACTTGTAGCTTTTTCAACTGAGCTACCACATTTTTAGTCACATATGCAGCTAGGGTATGCAATCCAATTTTAGAACATGGCTTAATTAGCAAAAAGCTTTCATAATCTCGAATACAGTTAATGCATTAGAGGTGCAGCCTTAGTTACTGTACACATTGCATAATCTGCACACTGCAGAGCATTAATTTGCATAATTTGTTTTGTACTTTCTTCTGCATGTGGCTGCAAGCCTTTGTTTTCAAGAGTGCGCCTAGGAAAAAAAGTGTTTGTGTTTCGTTTGGATGATGCACTTCGGTGGCCAAGAGAAGAAACATGCAAATTATAATATTTTTTTATTAAGATAGCTGCATTGGACCAGCAGGACCTACCTTTCATACCATGATTAGGGCAAGACAGATGGCACCTGACAAAATCCAGAAAATGTATCATCCACTCTGAGTAATTGGTGAGCAAGCTTCAATACCATGAGGGGCCAGTGAGCCTTGGCTTTGGTATGACAGGAACAGTCTTGAAAATACCAAAACATATGTGCATAAGGGACAGGAGTTGCCTCTGTCTGAAACCCACTGATGACTCCATTATAGACGTAAGCAGCAGTGCTTGTGCCATGCTCTGCTGCTTAATTTCAGAGAGACTAAGAGATGAATGAAAGGCATAGATAGAAACATTGAGAGGAGCATTATTTATGTTCTTTTGCAATATCATGCTGCAATTACCACAAATTATAAACACTGCAATAGTTGTCTCTAGCTTGCTCATTTTAATAATCGTTCCATTCACAGTCTCAACTCAACAGCATAACACAACATATTAACTTATTGCGCTAAAGTCTGAGAGTGTGTTGGTTACATATACTACATTTGGTTACATTTACGTATACTGGATGAGTGAGGGGCATATGAACACACTTAGTGCTGCTTTCCAACTGAGATTATTCAATCCATTGAGCAACCTGACTTTAAACTTTTGCAGGTGACTGTTCAAGTCAATGCACATACATTTACCCACATCTACTGTTTGTTCTATATTGATTTCTCTTTTACAAGTAATCACTGTGGATTATAAGGGATATTACAATTAAACATTGAAGGCCATAATTATGAAAATAATATGGCCTTTGAAAACAAAAAGCATAGACAGGCCATCAAAATGACAGCAAAAATAAAGAATAAATTAATTGTTTGTTTAAAAAGAAGCCTAATAAGCTTATTAAATCACCCATGACATGCCTCTTAATTGGCTCTTGAAAGTTGAGCTCCAAGACTGGCATGCTGTGTATGTCACTGACAGTAAGCACCAGACTAGCAATACCAGAGTAACAGGGGAATCACCCATTGCAATCACCTCTGAAAATTTAGTCAATGGAGTTAGAGAGCTCTTCTAAATCACCTTTCTAGCAGCGGAGTAACACTGTACCATTTTGGAACAATACATTTGTGCTTCTCTGACATGACCCAAATACCTCAAATGGATCCCAGTACATATGGGAGAAGTAACCATGAATGGCCCTCCCAACCTCAATGAGAAGGCCGACCGAGCCGCGCGAGAACTAATCCACCGCGTCTCGGACAGTGACGGCACAACACCCCGCAACCCCCGGGGAAAGGGGAAGGACAGCGGGGAGGCAACGACAACGAAGTAGCGATACGAGACAACAGGCATAGACTGGTCACGTACCACGACATACTGACACACTATACGAAACGAGGAGAAACATACCCACAACCCCGCAAACAACTCGACAGGTTTCAAGAAACAGATTGGAGGAGGTTGCAAACCAGAATATTCCGAAACCCAGTACATTTAGACAGAGTAAATTCAACACAATACCCAGACGCGAGCTGCAAGCTCTGCAAGCACGAACCTGCATACAATGCACAGATCTCATGGAAGTGCACACAGATCAGATCTATATATCTAGAGGACAAGATAGAACAGGACCTTCTCGAGGAGCGATAGCTAAGCGCTCTGACTAGCTCGGAACTACACGACCAACTATGGGCTATCCAGTGGGCCCGGGCAGCAGTGGAAAGGCTATGCCTCACCGCACATAATGCCCGGGTGGCCTGAGCCTGGGCTGGAAACCTTGCAGATCCTTTTCTCATTAAAGTTATTTCCGTACGTCCCTCCCTGGTTCAAAAAAATTTACCTTCCTAAACGCCATGTGCATCTTTAGAGGCATGCCTTATAGAGATACACTGGCAATTTAATCTCTCCCCCATGGATGCTAAAAAGTCTCAAAAGGCAAAATGCTACTCCCTGATAGATGCTTCATATCAAAGAACATTTGCCCTTTTTACACACGATGCTTTGTTTAAGGTCACATTCAGAGCAAGTGAAAAGCACAATTAGGCCTATAATTCCCTGCCTGTAATGATACTTTGTAGAAACTTGCTGTGAAACAGTATTGCATGAAGCTACACTGACTCTCTACAACTGCAGAAGATTACTCTTTTCATTCAGGCAGCAGTGACATTTCTTTCCATTCATAATAAGTGAGTCAAGATGCCTGTGCTCACATTATTAAAATTACGTATTTCCTGATAATAAATTGCAGTTAAGAATACTGCGTCCTTGACAGTGCTTGCAAAATTGATGCAGCAATGGCTGTCAAACTTGAGCGTAAAAGCATGTGTCGCATCAGAGCAAACTTTTCAGGGTAGAAAGACGGTAAGTGAGCCTGGCACAAGAGGTGCGGGTAGATACATGTTCTTGATGTTGTTGTGTTCTTTGTTATCTGCCATGGCATTGAAAAGGCCAGAGATGTGTCCCTGTACCTAGTGTAAGCAAGCATTAAAAGTGAGTAGTTGTGAAGCTTGTGTATCTTCTGACAAAGCTATGTGGCTTTACTGTCTTGCTTCAGCTGCTAAATGGCACTCAAGGAATTGGTGTGTCTGTATTTGGGTGAAGTTTGATAAAAATGAGGCTGCCTCATTGGTGTCATGTGTGACTTTACCGTGTACCAGCCCCGTTCTGCAGACTCTTGTCATGTATGGTATGAAGCTCAAGTAGAGTTGCAGACATCCATTGTAGATTCCTTATTTTTATAAAGAGGGAAGTACTTAAGGCTGACTGATACTATGCTTCCATCTCTTGTAATAGCAGCGTCTGTACAAAATACATTGGTCCAAAGGAACATCAGTGTATAGCCGTGCCATGGCCTTAAGTCTGTTCTTGCACCCAAGCAATCAGAAGTGACTGCAACATGCAACCTCTTTAATTCAAATGCTCATTCACATTGAATTAGCAATGCTGCCGTGGTGTTCACCTGGGCATGTTCTTGAGCGAACAGAGGAAGAGCAGCTATTGCCCTCATCACGTTCTGAATAATGATCTCAATCTGGTCCCTCTGCTTCAGTGAGGGCCAGTAAAACTGAGCCTGATAAATAATATGTGGCTGGAGTACAGACCAAACAGCATTACTGGCTATTTCGGTACAATCTTCTCCACATTTAGATGCAATCCTTCATATCAGGTGGAAGGTTGACATTGGTGTCTTCTTTATTTTGCCTAGCCAATTTGATCTTGTTCCGGATTGGCGAACATCGAGACCAAGGATCCGTACTTCTATTTATGTAACAAGGACCAGTGCCGGTAGCCAGGAATATATTGGTGCATGTGTTGGGGGGTGGGGGGGGTGAGCATTGTCTGCACATTGTCCTATGCCAGGTAAACAGACATGTTGGGTTGGGGGGCAAGGAGTTACGTTCCCGGTGTAGAGCATGCTGCAAAGCAATGCCGGTCTAGCCTGGTGTGGTTGGAAACGCCTTTCTCAAACTAATTGCCAATAATTGTTAGAAAGCTATATTGTGGCTACTTTTCCTTGCAGCAAGGTGTGTATTGTCCAAAATGAGTGATGCACGAATGATGGATGTCGCTGCACCTATTGCTGCCTGCAAATGTGAGCCACCATTCAGGAGCACAGCAGTACTGGACGGTAGTGCTAGTAAATTTACATAATTAGCAAGGCTTCAATATGCATACCCTGGAGTTAAATGTCAATATTGATTAAAATGGCTGTGACATATGAGTAGGCTTTGTTTTTTGTGGCCATTATCTGGCTTTCGCGCACCCCCTGGATGGGCTGTATTATTCTTGCATCCCTCTGACAGCAAACATTTGCTTGTGAGTACTTCTTGCTACCTTTATTACTGATTTCTTTTCTTGATACTCAGATCCCTGTCTTTGCAATGTGGCCTCTGGCTGTTTATGTTCTTAGGAATGCAGACTTGTATGATGTTAACATATCTGAAAAGAAGCAGTATACACACTGAATACTTGAATGATAGAAAGCCACTGCTGTAAAATTAATGGTCAATCTCGGAAAGGGTCACCTGAATTGGCCACAATGAATAATTTACTGAAGCTATAAAAGCTGCTTTTCTGAATAAATTTTCCAAGACAAATACAGCAATATGCATGTCATGTTTGACGAGAATTCACAATTACCTGAAGCATATTTGCTTTGAGAATTAGTCCCAGGTGCCACAAGAACACTTGATGCAGAAGCTTGAAAGCAGTACAGTGACAGCCACACACCTCTACCACGTGGAATAAAAAAAATCCCAGACGGTAGCACACTACTCACCCAGTTAAAAAAACAAAACACATGTTGTCATTTATTGAAATTGCTCTTTATTTTTAAAAGTTCAATTCAGAACAAGTTACTACAGAGTGTATTAATGTTTATGTTGGTTTCCATATTACATACCCCTCTGTGGCAACAAAATGCTGCACATACGCAATCAGTCATGCATGCCCTCCTACAAAGAGTGAAATGGAATCTGAGTGAATCAAGTGACATGTGGCTCATTTGTAGTTGTAGGTAAACTTGATGGCTGATAGCACTAAGGGCAAGTAATAGTAGTATAAAGTTTATTTCTCTTAGTGGTTTGGGCGGTCGGTGCGTCCCTCAGTCCAGGGCTCCACTGATCTCTGTGGTTTGCTGGGCTTGATCGAGAATAGCTCTCTGGCTCTCTACATCTTCACTAGCAAGCCAAACATCCCAGTGCCTGTTACTTGGCACTTACGCCATAAGGGGCGAATTGGAATTTGGAGGCTGTAGTTTATACGTTCATGTTACGTGGGCAAGAGTTGGCAGCTCCTCGCACCAAGAACACATACTTTCATAGAATGCAGGGTGTACCTTAGTGAGTATTTGTAGGTGTAAATATGTGTTAGTCTGTACACAGCGCGAATCCCTGGCCTGTTCTTTCATAAGGTTGGAGTGCGGGCGGCTGTATTTTTGTCTCTCCTTTTCCTGGTTTTCGAAGTGTCGTGGGGGTCAATGGGAGTTCCTTGAAAGGACTGACTAGTGCTCGGATGCTTATTGCTCGAGCAGTTCGGTCCACCCTCTCATTTTCCTCGAGTCCAGAGTGCGCCGGGCACCAAATTACCACCTGGTGCAATTCTGTGAATTTTGTATGGGACGGTACCCGTCATGCACGAACAGCATGCTGCCTTAGAGTCCATCATGGCCAATGCAGATTGTTTCTTTTGCTTCTGCATCTCGAAAGGCCAGCGCTATGGCTGCTGCCTCCACGGTGCAGGTTAAAGGGTTCCGAATGGAAGTTGTTATCCCTGTGGACCAATTGAAGGCGACTATTTCGAATTTGTCTGTTGCCACTCTACATGCATCTGTGTAGTATACGTCTGGATTTCTTTCACATTTCTTTTGTAAAGCCTTTGATTGCGCTTTTCTTCTGCTTTGGTGGTGTTCCGTGCTCATATTCTTTGGGATTCGTGAAACTAGAATTTCCTCTCTTGTTTGTCTGGGTAGCAAAACTTTTTTTTCTCAGCCATACTGCGCTATCAGGGGATATCCTGCCTTTTGTAACAGAGCCTTTCCTTGTTTTGTAGAATTCAGATGTTCTCTCTGAGGCATGACCACATGCCATGTCATGTTCTTCATATGTGTTGTGAATACCAAGAGCCTTCAGCTTTTTGGCACATGTGTTTTTGGGAGCCCTAGCTGTCCTGATGATGGAGCTCACTTTAGACATTTCAGCCTTATTTAGTTTTTGAAAGGGGAGGCTATAGGTCACCCTGCTAATAATTAATGCTCGCACAAGTCTGACTGCCTCCGTTTCTTTGAAGCCTCTTTTTTGTTTTGTGACTCTGTGGATCATTTGTGCCACATTCCTTGTTCTTTGTCTTAATGTTTCTAGCATGTGTGATGCCCTGCTGTTGTCTTGGTACAAAAACTCAGAATACATTCAGGTATGTGGACACCAAGGGCAAGAAACAAGGAAGGAAATTGAGATTGGCTGGGTGGTCTCTTTTGATGCAGTGAAACGTAACTAAAGTCCAAGTATGCATTCACACGACATCTGCACATGAACACGTTACTAAAATACATCAAAGCCTGACCAAGCAAACAAATTCGCAGGCCTATTTGAATTTATTCCATTTGTCCTTTTCAGCACTGGTCAAACGTGCAATACATGACTATGAAAACACAGTTAGTGTCTGTATACAAAAAAAAAAGAAATTGTAGGCTGTAACTGCCTGAAACTGTGATTTCTAATGCACAAACCTTTGTGCATAGACAACTTGATACAAGGAAGTGCTGGTACAGATTTCCCAGTGAAAATGCATGCAGTTTGAAGCTTATTTCACAAAACTGACAAAATGAACGTAATTGTGTGCACACACTGCGCGCCTCCATTTAACACAGAAACAGGCTGGCTGTTCGCATTGTTCATGCTGCATAACAGTAATTTGCCGCCTTAAAAATAATGTTGCTGTGACGCAAATCGCTCCCAGTTGAAAAAGACAACAGGAGTTCCTGTTGCAACTACGGAAATTTCTGTTGTACGACAGAAGTTCCTGATGTTTCTGTAGTTGCGACAGACATTTCTGACATTATGACAGAAATTCTGATGTCCCAACAGAATCATCCTGTCGTGAAGACCAAGAGTTCTGAAGTCGCAACAGCAACTTTCTATCGCAACAGCGATTCTGACGTCGCAACAGGAACTCTCTGTCGGGACTACACATTTTCGGTCGTGGCGTTAGAAATGTGCCACTTTCTGTCGCAGCGACATAATTTCTGACGCCGCGACAGAAGCGCTTTCAGTCGCGACGCTTTAAAATTGTATGTCAATTTCGCATCGGTGGTGTACCCTGTACTTTTCTCTTGCGCGGTATTCAATCGTGCTTCTCTGAAGCCGGCAATGCTGATAGCACAGACACCGGTATTAAAGTCGAAGTGGCCAATTGTTATAATTGTGCCGTGACGACGAAGCACCATAAATGCCCTACCGGCCTCCTCAAAATCGGCCGCTGATGAAAATCATATCATCTGCGGGAATGGCTGCGTATCCGTTTTGTGTTATTTGGTAAGATGTGGCACACAGGCCTGTGGACTTACATGTGCCGTTACACTGACACAGTTAACTTCCCAGAAATATTGCATAAGCTTTTACAAAGCGAAAAAGAAGTTTTGGGTTGTTCCACAAAGTTGCGTGAAAAGCTGTCTCGCTCGGGTCTCATTATTCTGGTACAGCGCTGCCGAGAGATGCCAGTATGCTGTCAGAATGAACAATCATCCACGAATGTTTATGTAGCTATCTTGCATTGAACACAGAATTATATGCGCGCTCAAAAGTGCAGAGCGAGAGACAACTGTCGAAATTAGCAGTAACAACCTAACAGTGTCCCCGGTCACCGTTGTCTATTTCTGTATTTCTTATTTAATATGGATATCCTACAGCAAAATCGATGTTCTAGCACTACACAATGTACCTGTCGATGGTAATAACACTTTTACTTTTCTAGAGATGCGGCAGTTGACGCGGTGGAATGAAAGCGCCTGTTGACTCTTAAAAATGCAAATATAAACATAAACGCAAAGTGTTTGTATAGCTGAAATAGGCATCAAGGCGCATATTTGGCGTGGCGTAGTGGTAAGATGCTGGGCTCGGGATGCCTCAGTTCGGAGTTCGAATCCCCTGCAGGGAGACTTTTTTCTTTTTTCTACAAACAAATTTACATAGCCTTAAAGAGGTCTCTGTCAATTTTTAATTGAATATTGATCAAGAACTACAGGACGTCACACTACGGACAACAGAGCGACAGACTAAAATTTCCTGTTGTGTTTTTCAAGTGGGCTGTCACAACCTATATCGACACTTAAGGCGAAGTGGTTATCAAACACACCTGATGACGAAAACTCCAATACTCTTTGACCCGCCGTGGTTGTTATAAGCGTCCTTGGAGTTGTGCTTAGTATTAAGCACGAGGTCACAGGAACAGATAATGGTTCTGACACGTAAAACACGACAATTAAATTGAAAAAGAGAAAGAAAAAAGTTGAAACGTCTCTTTTTTGTGCGGCACTGGCTTCTTGAGTTTTATTGAGAGGACCGGTAAGTCTCAACACCGCGACATAAAAGGTGTGAGCATTATGCGCATAGCGCAATGCTTCCGCTCCGTACTCACCACCGCAGCTTGGAAAGGCCGCGTCAAACATGAGGCAACTGGGCAAACGGTAATCCGAAACGCGCCGTTGCCAAAAGCAGTCGACACCGTACGCGGTCCGATTTTGTGAGGACTGTGGGTGAGGTTTCACTAGCCGCTGTCATATCGTGGCGCAGGAGGGAATACCCGAGCACGGCCGCGCGAACCACGAAAGTGTATTGTAGTACACAGATCACGTCAAAGCGATGACTACGCGGTGGCCGATCACCGCCGTGCTGCGCAGTGGGGCAGGTAGCTTTCTTGTGAGGTTCCACACTACACGAAACACTCTCCGATGGCCGCCAAAATTACCTCGTAAGCACGCATATAGACACACACGCAGAACTACGATGAGCAAAACAGGTGCCGTCACCGGCGCCGACGACAGTGGCGCTTTGCGAGCTTTGCCTTCCGTTTCACTTTTAGTTGATGGGAAGACGAACAGAAGCGAGGACATTCTGCGGCCTAAGCCGTCGAAGTTTTGCATGGTCTCGCTTCCGAAGACAGTTCGTCAGATGCCGACCGGGGGTTCTGGCAGCGCGACAGGACATTGCGGTCGACGAGACGAACAAAGCGTCTATTATATCGCCCTAAATAAGTTGGCTTGCACTCCGGAAATGTATAAATTTGCAGAAAGAAAAAAAAAAAGAAGAAGAACCACTTGGACAATATATCTCTCCTTTCTCGTTTCCTTCTCACAGATGTGTAAAAGAAAAGAAAATAACGCATAAAATAAGAAACAGAACTCCGTTTACGCTAAAGGGAGGCCTGTATCTTCTAAACTCCCTCTTAAAAAGGATGTAGAATTGAGGTTCTGTCTCCTTCTTTCATCCGCATTTTGCGAGGGAGAGAAATGGAGGACGCTGAGCATTTCTACACCACTCTAAGGGAGCACGGTTTTCAGGCACGTAGTCTCAAGGGAGGTCACATCCCTTAAAATGCCTTTTTCGGCTCATTTCCGTTTACAGTGTAGCTCCTGGTGTCGTTTACTTCTATTGAACAATAAATTTGTGCAATGACGCTGCCTTTTATTTCGTCCACATCGTGGAAGAGTTTCCCGTTTTGTGGGACCGCAGTCGTGCAGATTATGCGTACACCGTAAAAAAACAATCAATCTGGGAACAGATCGTCGAACAGATGAAGCAGAATTGGCCAACCTACGGGCCGTACAGCGTCGGTAAGTGCTTTTACATATTCCAGTGCCGGAAGAAGCGATCCGATAGTACACGATACAGTAGGTTGCCTCTTCCGTGACCGACATTGTAAATAATTCAGGGGCCTTATTTTGCAGCGGTGTTTTTGGCCAATTACAGGCCGTACTATTCATGCATCGCTCACCTGTGGGCGGACGGTCGCTTTCACCACGATAAGGCAACTTGGGTAAAATTATCGCTACAATATAGGTGTCCAGGCTGCAAGAAGGGATTCAATCAGATCAGAACTGCGACAGATTCCACGTTGGCGTTACATAATTCTCCTTGCAAGGAAGCGGTACGTGGGATAGACTTTATCGCGCCTTTGGCGCTCGTGTTTAGTCATGCCGGATTGTACCTTCTTCGGGCCTTACGGCCATCTACCTTTAAAATACCATCATTGATTTTTTAAGGGGAGCAGTAGGGGTCGCGGTAGAGACCAGGCCTGCTCTCCTGGAATGGTATCTTCACTCGTATCAGGCTTTTCGCAAACTGCTATCCGTGACTTATGCATGCTGCTACGTGAGTGTTACTGATAACCCGAATTTCTCGCAGAGGCGCTGAATAGGTTCTTTGGCAATAAGAGGAGAACGTACCGGTTGGAACGGCCAAAAATTGACCACACTAAGGGCGGCCAACCCGCCAATGACGTCTACGCAGGCCGATGGAAATTCTTCAATGCATTGAAATTTCAGGATGCAGTGAAAGTTAAAGTATGCCGCTCAGTAATGGGCCAAGGTGTACAGGAGATGGTTGAGCCAGAAATTGTATATTTGAAAAGGCAACCGGTTACTAATCTCTTGAAATAGTACATTTTATTTCAAGATGCATCTTGTACCCAGAAGGGTAATTCAATTTTGTGTTCAATATTGTACTGCACCTTTTGTAGCCGCATTCCGATACATACAATATAACGCGTTACCAGACCGAATTTGGTCCTGCCAAGCGCTAATGTAATTGCAGTAAAACGTTGTGGCTTTGTTTTTGCTGCAGACAAGAAATTTCCTTTTTTTACAATTTATTTGAGTCAGAACCCCTTTGCTGCAGCCTCCTGTGTCACATGACGCTGATTAGGCACCAGACGCAGCCGCAATGGCCGAGGCTGCCTCAGTGGATGAGGCTACCACAGTTGATGATGGTGTCCTAGATAATGAAGGCTGCACCACGGAGAAAGAGAATGAACCGCACACCGACCTCTCCACAGCACCAAGTATATCTTTAAGTGAAACACCGACCAGAAAAAGATGGTGAAATTGTAATCCACTTGAAGACATCTGGTCGCAGCGGCAAAAGGTGCTCGAGAAAATAGCCGTACACATGCAGCCAACACAACCTGCGATCACTAACGATGCATATGAACACTTAGGGAAGCTTGTCACTTCGACTATGCGGGCGATACCCAAAACAAGGCAGCTGTCATGCCAAGTGGAAATGCTACAGGTGATGGAAAGACACATAGAAGTTTATTAAAAACAGGAAAAATAAAATGTTCATTCCACTTCAGTGTTGACTGTTGTATTCAGTTCCAAGGTTTTCTGTAAATGCTCACATCCAAGTGGGCGATCTGCCGCTGCCATGGCACCGCGCCCATGTCATTAAAGATCGAACACAGCTTATCACGCACTGCGGCGCCAACAGCAACAATTCTACCAAGCGACGCATATTGGCCAGACAGGAGTGACCCAGCAGAGTTTGGTTCGATTTCTAAGTCTAGCGCACTGATAACATCGTTGCCTAGAAAATTGTGCAGCACACATGCCGCATCGACGATGGGAGTCACCATGTCTGGGGATGCATTGATGACTGTTTGGATACACCGGAAGCGGTTCGTCAATATTCCAAAAGCGTTTTCGACGACACGGCGAGCCCTTGACAACCTGAAAAGTAAATGTTAATCCAGATCATGAATTGCGTGGCAGAGGAATTATAACTAGGCTACACCACCTGCCTAACGAAAGCCCAGCTAACGATTGCAGAAATTAAGGCTTCACTGAATATTAATAGCCACTAATTTAGACAATAATACGTTGCGTACATCGTAAGAGCTTGCATGTAATGAAATGAAACAGTCGAGTTGCGTTATGCCAACATTGGCACATCCCGATGCAGAATGTAGCATGCGCAGTATGAACTAAGCAACCTTGGAGACGTTAGTAGATGCGACAATGCATTGTTACAGTTCAAGCTTTCATCTGATATTCGCTGCATCATGTGCAATATGCATCTTACTTGTAATAAAAGATCTTATTTTCTGTCAGATTTGTGCCCCCAAAAGGTTTGGTTAAATTCTGTCCCATCGGAAATGCGTGATCTGCAAAGAACACAGGTGGAGCACATCAGGTGAGCCGGACACCTTCACAAGTTCTTGCAGGCCTGCCCTTCTGTTTTGTACGTCTCTCTTTAGGGATGTCGTTTGCTTGTGATCGAAGCCTTCCATCCCATATTTCCATTCCTCCTCCGTGCGGGATCTTGTCATAATGTTGCTTCCCAGCTCGTCGTAAATGGCAGTACATGTTTCATGTATAATGTCATTCACACTTGAATGACTGAGCCTGGACTGTCGGCTGAGGGAATAGTGACTCTCTCCTGCAATTAAAAAATAGAAATCTCAGTGAACTGCTCGCGAGCGGACTACAAAAAAGTAGGCAGTGTACAACATTACATCTTATATCTGGTCGTTTCAGAGCCGTAAATGAATACAGTATCAGCGAAAAGCCATCGCACTCAGTGGTGCAGTTATATGTAAACAGATCAATATTATATCATGCATGTTTATGCTGAAAGCCGGTGTGGACATCACAGCCATACAAAACTTGTCTTTACTCGTAATATCCCTTCCACGCGAACCCTCTGGATCTGCATTGGATATTTCGGGAGCGATCGAGCTTGTACGCTACCACATGATCAGCACCAAGCTCAGTTTTCAACCGATATACATTTACCACGGCGCTCTCCATAATAACTTGAAAACGTGTGACACTTACCTGAAGCAAGGCACCGCAATGTGACCTGCAGCCGTGTTTCCGCCGATATAGAAGGGCGCATAACGGTATTCTCCCTTCGTATGAGGGACCCCACGCGTTACAGCAGTTGCATAAACTGCTCTCTGCTTACACGAAGTAGCATCCGGTATTGTTCGAGGTCAGTCTTCAGGAGCTCTTCGTAGAGCAGATTTTGGAACCCCAATTCTTTCCTTCGCATCCAGTCTTTCCGCCAGCAACACCGTTTTCATAGAAGCAAATCAAAGTCCTCGTCAATCTCTGACAGAACAACTGCCATCGCGGCCGAAATTCGCTTTCTGCTGGCCTTCATTTTGTCGAATACTCTCACAATTCGCGGAAGAAACTCCCAGACCAGACTACGGCTAGTCAGCGCAGAGGCTGCGGTCGAGAGTAATCCGGCTCTGTGGCGCTGTCGTCTGCTAGGGCCTCGTCCGAATTGTGGATACGCTTGCAGCCGGACGGTCCGTGGCATAGTCGTCCGCATCCGCTAAAATACGCATTCGATCCTTCGTCTGGATGCACCATTACCGACATGTTAGCTATGTACGTTTCTCCCGACCACCCGACGACGCTCTGCCATGTAACCTTCGCGTACAATTCGTCCCGCCATGGCAGTGCATGTTACTCACCGTTTTATCCACTGTTTGGCTGTGACCCCGTTTTGCCCCTAGACGCTGTACTTCCACAAGTCACACAATGGAATATCATTATTTGAATGTCGGGACGTCGTCTACAGCTTACCTACATGAAAACCTCAATCGGCTCTGTTTGAATGTAAAGCGCTGTGATAAAAATTTCTGTGGCGAAAAAAAAAACAAGTGAATTGCTCGTTATATTCGAATAGAACTGCTGAGTAGAAGGTTTCATACTCCTCGGTGTCCTTAAAGGAGAGAAAGAGTGGCCTCCACTTACAAGCCTAGCTAGACAAGAGATACTGGCCACTCTAGATAAGTTAGTTGGGCCTACTGCGCAAACATGTTTAACGAAGGCGAAAACACATTGTTCGCATAGTAGACATGTTTTGTATAATATATAAATAATTGTTAAACACTAACCTGGTTTCACCCCAGAACCAGCCGCATAAACTAAACAGCTAGGTCCAGGTCGTTCAGTTTCCCGCTTACATTACAACTGCACAAGCCACCTGCCCACAAAATTTTTCGTAGACAATTCTCATTGTTTATCAAAGTGGCGAAGCAGTCATATTTTCTTTTTCCAAGGTTCTCATGATGCACTTGTTTCACAGTGCAATTTTCACAGCGAAAAGCCCCATTCAGGTGTTTTATGAGCTAAGGGCTAGGGCTTGCTACTCGTTTTACCCTTCTGGCTGAATACATTCACGACCTTTGAGTGGACCAGGTTGCAGCAGCCCCAGTACGGTGTTAAATTGTTGCTTGCTATTCGTGCAGTGCCTCGCCTGTTTTGCTGATCACACCTTCTGGGATGTCACATGACCTGAATTAGGTTCGTCTGACCTCGCTCCATCCTTTCTGGCCGCGAACGAGAAGTCTACCAATTGCTTGCTTTGGGACTACCTTATCACTGCGATAAGTGATGGTTCCGGCGTGTCCCTTTTGAAACTTCGGCTTTTGATCTGCCATTTACCGTCAACTGCCAGTTTGTGACGTCAGCGACCAGGAGTATAAATATCCTGCGCATCAATCCATTCTTTATTGGGCCAAATTGCGGCAGCACCAGTACGATGTTAAATTGCCGCTTGCTCTTCGTGCAGGTACGTTACTACTCCGACGCTTTACGCATTCGATCTGATGATCCATTCTTGCTGCTGCTTCCTTGCCCACATTGCCTTGTGCCCTCGTGTTTGCACCTTTTATATTGCACGAGTTGGCTCATCGTGAGCGGTGATATGGAACTCAAACGGGGCCACCAGTCCAAGTCAGCTTGTACCAGTAAAAGCAGTCACTCTGTTAATAATCCAGGAGCCCGGAATGCGACTTCTCCTAACACCGCTCTCGATGAGGCTGCTGATGCACGCTCTCTTCCTGTATGCCATGACACTCATTATCTTTTTCTATCCGAACTGTTCTCTAAACTACTGATTGATCAAAATAAGTTGGCTCGTGGCATTGCTGATAGGAATCCTAACCTAACGACTCTAGTTCAATTTGTGAATTATATGCAGAAATCAACTCCTTATCTTCTCAAATTAACAAGCTGGTCTTACAATATGATAACCTAGAAAATCTTTATCGAAGAAATAATGTTATAATACACGGTATTTTGGGAAACCCCAAAGAAAGCGCTACCATACTGTTGTCCAACGTTACGTCTGTATTTAGCAAGACCTTCAATATTAGCTGTCCTCACATTGAACGCGCCCACAGGCTTGGTAGAGCACGCGCTGTTAACACTTGTCCTATCATTCTGAAACTTTCTGACTTCAGTGATAAAACTGTGATTCTAGAAAACAGTTATAAACCCAAGCCCTCAAATTTATTCATTACAGAAGATTTCTCTGCAGGGATTAGATCAATTCAGAAAAAAGTCATGGAAGCATCAATTTGTTTTCGTAACAATGACTCTGTTGTGAAGTTAAGATACGATCATGTGTTCAGTGATAAAGATTGTTATAACTGGGACGATAGTTCAAGCACATTAGTAAACGTACCTAATCAACCATTACCGTGCGAGCCTGTGTCTACAACACCCGGCTCATCCACTACCTGACATCGTTCTAGCCATCTCGATAACTTCATCTTTTTGAACATTAACGCTCGCGGCATTGTTAAAAATCTTCCATACTTACTATCTCTTATTTCTATTTATTCCCCTTATGTTATAGGCGTCATTGAGTCATGGCTACATAGTAATATTTATCACTCAGAGTTTACTCCGCACGGTTTTATTGTCCTACGCTTAGACACGATCCAAGGCACTGGCGGCGACGTCGTACTGCTTATCCGCTCGGGTCTTCGTTTCTCAGTTTTGCCCTCGCCGGCCGATACAGAAACCGTGTGGTGCAAAATTGTCTTGTATAATCAGTGTATGATCAATATCGTTATAGATCTTCCGCCCGGTGCTTCCCTTGATGTCCTTCATGCCGTAGCGAATTTCATGTGCCTGACAACATTGCTTAATCACGATTTATCCGTATGGGCGACTTCAATGCTCCTGGCATTCACTGGCCTTCACTAAACACAGCAGGTCGTGACGTAGCAATTTGTAATCAATTATTATATATGTTCTTGCCCATTGGGCTGATTCAAGTTATTTCTAGTGAAGCTAGGCTAAATTCCATCCTCCACTTAGTTTTCTTAAGTGCTGATCTAGTGAAAAATGACCTCTCTTGCGAAGTAGTTGATGGACTCTCAGACCATAAAGGCGTTTCGTTATGGCTCTCTTGTGCAACCTCCAAATCGCCCTATACATTTACTAGTTTCCCTGATTGCACTCGTACGGACGACACTTCCATTACTGTTCTCTTAGGTGATCATTTCGATACGTTTTGCTCTCGCTCAGAAAGACATGATGTAAATTGTGTTGTGAATTACTTTGAAGGTCTTGTCTAGTCGAGTCATGAGTTCAACATTCCCTGGATGACTCGCGACATCTTGCTTTTATCTCGTCGTGTGCGCTGCCTGGGGCTTTCAAAACATACTAACGATCCCATAGCACTAGACCGGTTTCACAAGGCAAAAAATGAGCTTAATTTCAATATGCATACTGCCGAAGATTTCTTTTTCAGCGTTTAAATGCACCATCCGTTAAGAACTAACCCACGTAAATTTGTCTTCTATTTTACCTCGCTATCCTTCAGCCAGTTCTTTCAAAATTAATAATGACGTGGTCAGTTATCCATAAGATATATCGCATTATTTCAAGAAGTATTTTCAGTTCTTTTTTGTACCCGATAACAACTTCATTCGTTTTCTCACCAATATAGTTTGTTCTGAAGTAATAACTGACATTGACATAAACAATGAAGGCGTTCGTAACCTCGTAATAAACTTGGATACCAAGAAATGCACCAGCCCCAACGGGATAGACAATGCATTCTTGCTTCGCTATTCCTTGTGGTCATCAAGGTGTCTGATGGTGATATATAACAAATTTTTATCATCTGCCCCTGTTCCTTCCTCATGGAAGTTGGCTAAGTGCTTAATCGCTAAAAATATGGTGATAAGCAGTCTTTATCTAACTACAGGCCGACTTCAATAACATCACGAATGATGCAAACTCTTAGAACATACCATTCATAAATACACAGAATATTATAATCTGCTGTCTAACATACAGGACGGGCATAGGCGCGGTTTTAGTACGACAATGCAGTTAGTTGAGTTCACGCATGACATTTTCCTTAACCTTGATGTTGGCGACCAGGTTGACGCTATCTTTATAGACTTGTCTAAAGCATTTACACAGTATTACATTCTAAACTCTTTGCTAAACTGAACGCTGTACTAAATAATCCTCAACTAGTTAACTTGATTTCAAGCTTCCTTTCACTTCATTCCCAGTTCGTCTCTTATAGCTCGAGCGAATCTACTGCTATTGATGTGACATCTGCAGTGCCTCAAGGCTTTTTTGCCCTGAGGCACTGTGCCCCGAACAATGTACTGTGTGAACAAGGCACTGTACCCCGGCAATGTACCCCGAACGCATCCCAAGCCAGGTCTGCCCCCTGTGTGGTGGTTATGCGGATTTCGAGCATGTCCTGTGGGGCTGAACCCCTGCCGGTCCCTCTTTCGTCAAAGAGTAAATGATGAAAATTAAATTATGAGGTTTTACGTGCCAAAACCACTTTCTGATTATGAGGCACGCCGTTGTCGAAGGCTCCCCAAATTTAAGACACCTGGGGTTCTTTAACGTGCACCTAAATCTAGGTACACGGGCGTTTTTCGGATTTCGCCCCCATCGAAATACGGCCGCTTTGGCGGGGATTCAATCCCGCAACATCGTGCTCACCAGCCCAACTCCATAGCCACTGAGCAACCACGGCGGGTGAGGAAATGATGAAGCCTAATAAGGCCCTGGACCCGACGTATCTAATTCTGGCAATCCAGAGGGCCCACGAGACGGCCGACAGCTTTCACCCGATGGCTCCCGGGTGGGCCTAGCCGGGTGACGTTGAGGTCACTCGCATCTATTGCGGACCCAATAAAGATCTGTCACTCCCTCACTAACTCACTCACTGCTGGACTATTATGTCATCGAACTGTGAGCCCACCTCCAGCCCCTCTGCGACCACAGTACTCTTTCCTTACTTCCTGTAATCCGTCAGGTACTGTCGGCACCATTTGGTGTCTGTTTGCATGCTTAGAAATTGCTAGTTATTGCCTGGTTGCAAAACAATGCAAAACTTAGATGCAAAGCAGCATTAAAATTTACAGCGCTTCGGTGTGCTGCCTGAAATTACTGCCCTTTTGTAGGTACAAAAAAGTTGAAAGAAGAGAGATATAGAAACATGAGTGTAAACAGGAGACCGGGAAGCTGCGTGAATGAGCCTAACTCTAAAGGGTAACATACTAAGGAAACATCTGAAAGGAACTGTCACATGTATTTATTAAAGAAAATTTTATCACAACCAAAATCTGGTGCTTCGCACAACCGCTCGAGATACCAACAACGGCACGTGAGGCGCTGTCTTTTCGAAAATGTCGTTTTGTATCTAAATGGTAAGAATAAATGAAACATTCTGGCGCATTTGCCAAATTTTCTTTCGTCAATCATATGCATGTCTAAAGTTATGCTCTTAGAATAGCTTCACCCTATATTGTTCTCGTTGCCTCTTTTGTAAATGTCCTTTCGTGTACTACAACACTATAAGCATGTCTTGCTACCAATGCCAAATCGAAAGCAGGGAAGATTTCGCTGCGTCGAAAATACAACTCATGTGGATCTGTTTACAGAAAGAGGAAGCCTATCACGACTCTTGCTAAACCGTGAGCCTATACACTGGCATCATCTTCGTCATGCATATAGTGTTAATTTCTGCAATACAACTGCGTTGCAAAGCAATACTATATGATTTTTTGCCTGCCACAGCTTATATTCCTTCCGGTCAAGGTTTCGTCTTGCAGGTGCGCAGTGCTTCCACGTGTGCCACCAGAACAGTATAAATTACAAGTTATAGCAGGTGCAAAGAACCGCGGTAGAGGCGTCAGCAACCCAGCAGGCGTGTTTAGAGCAAATTACCATCTATCGTAAGAGCATTTGAAAATTTGGCTACGTCAACAATATCGCAGTGTTTGATTCTTCAAACAGATTTTATGTACTATACTCGTCGGTTTATTTTTCGCTTGCTTATTAGAAAACAATTTTTTTTCAGCTCATTTTGCTGTAACTTCATAAGTCTTCGGTTTACCTTGACTGACTTAGAGTTATCCACAAATTTCACTTCTTGTCCGCCTTTTGCTGCAGTGACAGTACGCAAAACGCATCAACAGTTTCAATAGGCGTAGAGTCACCAGTTTTTTAATATAAAAATAAAGAATTCATAGTATCTGTCTGAAATACATTCTACAGCGGGCGTGCTGGGTAAATGTAGCTATTTAGTTATTTATACTACCGACGTCAGAATAAAAACTTTTTTCTCTAAATTTGTTAGTGTCTTCGCTATTTTTCTATTCCTCTAGGGCATGGCCTGAACGATAACTTTTTTCTCGGCTGAGAGTTCATGTGTTTTGGGGTTATTATGAACAGCCTTGTACACTTGCCACTCTATTGTGATCCACCATAGTTGTATAGTGGCTATTGTGTCGGGCTGCTAAAAATGTGGTCGTGCGATCGCATCCTGGCCAGCGCGGCAGTATTTCAATGGGCGCGAAATGCGAAAACAACCGTGTACCCAGATGTACTTTAAAGAACCCTAGGTAGTCGAAATTTCCGGAATCCCTCACTACGGCGTTCCTCATAATCTGATCGTAGTTTTGGCAAGTAAACCTCCAGAAGTTAGTTTTTTAACTCTATTGTGCTTGCTTTTTTTCAGGGAAACTGGAAAGTGATATGCCTTGTGGGCATTTTTCTAGTGATGGTTGCTTCACAAATGGTAAAGGCAAAGCCTCCAGGCAAGTAAAGTAATATTCAGCAATGTTTGTCATCATCCACGGGGACCTTATTCTCTACATGACAAAAGTAGGTCATCACAAGGAAATTGTAGCTATGATTTATTAAGGAGACAGTGCGTGCCGAATTGCCTAAGAGGGAATTGTGCGACTGCGAAGTTTTGCGCATTTTCACGTTATTTCGCGTATCCTTACTTCGACTTACGTGGTGTTTTGGGAAGCCTGGATGAAATGGTTGGGCATTATACGAATCATTTTACCAATGCGCGCTGGGCCAGCAATTCATCGGCGTAAAATAAAGCCGCCCGAAATGGCATTACCGCAGCAGCAACCCTGCGCAACATGCGGCCTGAGCAACAAGAAAAATGACAGTAATACACGCATTGTACAATGATGCGTAATGTAGATATTGCTGAGTACATTTTCGGCTCAATTGGTAGATGACATGAAAATATTCATGAATTATTCCCCCTGATGCGCCTAGTATTAGTCTAATCAGTCAGATATATAGTCATTAGAAGCATCGTGATAATTTGCTCCTTGGAACTGAGTCTAGCGCAGAGCCAGTCATAAGGTTCGTAGATGGTTACACCTTCATGGTAGGACCAAGGTTTCAATAAATCAAAAGAAACAGAACTGTAATGGATCGCATTGAAGTTTTCTAAAAACAATGAACCGGGCCGCTCGACCCTCAATCGGCCGAAGTGCTTCACTGAGGTTCATTTAAGCTACATTAAAAAAGTTCCTTGGGTTGTTGCAATGCACAGCTACAGAGAACAAAGCTTTTTAGTTTGATGTTTGACGCAACCAAATTGGAGGATCTGAAAGCCACATGAACTTCCCACTTTCAGGACAGAAATAATAAGTGTGTATGCCTGATATGGCAAATTGCGGCTTGCGCGAAGCGAAACTCATAATGTGAGCTGCTGTTTGACGGATCGTCTTACGACTGTTTCTGAAGTTGCGAATTAACACCTATTCCGTTATTTCTGGGACTATTTCAAATGGTTGAAAAGTAGGACTTGTATGCCCTGTTCACTTTAGTGTATTTATTTTTTAGTTTACTTGTTGATGCATGCGGCTAGATAGAGGGTGTAGTTTTACCCGACGCGGTAATATCTAGTTAAACTTTCAGGCTTGCGCAGTGTGTAAAGTGGGCTTTCGCACTCGTAACAAAAAGTTGGAGAGTTCTTGAGCTGGTCTTTGCATAAACTGCGCTTGGCGTACGAATGATAGACTTGAGCCTGTGGTGAATGTTAACAAAAATCCGCTTAACAAAAGAGGAAAAAGAAAACAATCACGGAGCTTGCTTCTACATCTAAATAAATAGATACAATCACTCGGATCTCTTGGCCCCAGCCTGTGAGGAAATGTGTGGTTGGAGCAGGGGCCGTATAATGCCAAACCATTCTATTTTGCTTTCACAAAATCTCTTCGACAACGTCATACTTTCGCTCCTGGATCTTCAGTCTACGCAGACAAACTGATTTTGCATGGAATTTCTGAATAGTCGGTGCCAAAGCAATCAGTGAGCAGCCAGATTTTTTAGCTTCGGAAGGGGGCTTTCTCCGGTTGCATCAAATCATTTAGCTTTGCAATGTTATACAGGAACGCCAGAGCTTGTTGAATTTCGGAACCTGTGCGAGCTCTGTTGACGCCCTCAGCTCAATGAGCCAATTATACAATAACATTAAATTCAACTTATTGTGCACCACCAGCTTCACTGAATTATCTAGATTCACACTAGTGTTATCACCACCTGGGCATTACGTCATGGGTGGCCGTCAAAGATGGGGTCAAAGATGGAGTCACGTAGTCGAACCATTCTTGCCTTCGTACAGTTGTTCAACGTTCTACCCCAGTGAGGTACATCATTAGAAATTATCGTTTAACGTATTCAAAAAAAGAAAAGGGTTGGCGTGCAAATACGCCAGATCTGCACTATCTCGACATTTTATTGTCTGCTGCTTTCGCACGTTTCACGGTGTCTTTGTTGACTGACATTCTTCGAGCAAACTGAGGCACACAGGCGAACTAAATGTTTGGAGCATTACGCATGGCACCTTAGTTTGGCATATAACTGCATCTTTAGTGTCTAGACGTTAGTTTTACGTGGTGAGATTTCGCAATTTCACGACATTATGTGAAAGGCGAGCGTAGTGAAAGCATTCGAAACAATTTTAACCAAATTTGAAGGGTAGTGGAACAGAAAGACGCAGACTGCCAAATACCTTAAATTTATTTTCTTTGAATTAACCATGCGCATTCACATTCTTGTGGCCTTCGACTGAGACGTGAAGTGGGCAGGGGGGCGGAATTGTTTGGCCGATTGTAGAGGGCTAGTGGTACAACCGAAGTAAACTACGTTAGCTTTACGTTATAATACGCTTCATTATTCGATGGTGCCTCTTTAGTAGTGATGGAACTAACTAAAAAGTAGTATAGCAAGGATAGGTGATGCAATGATATTGATGCAAGGATAGGTGAATTCTTACGCGCTATCAACAAATATTGGAACGGTATTTGAAAATTTGAAAAAGGGATTCAGACGCAGCTACCTAGTATTAGGCCTTCCGTTCCAGGATCAATTGATCGGCGGGCTCTGGCCATGGTGGACTGAGCTGATTTCTCTTGTAGGCCCCCATCTTCATCCGTGGAAGAAGGCGAATTAGACCGTGTGCACCGGGCTACTGTCTTGGTTTTGATGGCAGTAAAGGGAATATGCCTCATGGCAAATGAAAATATAAACGCGGTTCATCTAGAATATCGTACAAGTTGGGCTTCTACTGGATGGACATTTTGGACTGTAAATACATGTGCCGAAGTGATCAGGTACCATGTTTCAAGAAAAGCTCAACTATGGCATCATATAGGCATCACATCTGCTCATCATCGTATAAAAGTTTCAGTCATCTGGAACCGGCGCTCAACGCACTAGTGACGAGAATAAAAGGTTGCGTTATTTGCAGATGCGCAGCTTGGTTGTGCAGTCGACCGATCCTTTAACATTACCACGCGAGCGTCAACTGGCCGACTGGTCACCACCCTCTGAGCACGCGAAGCAATGAAATCAGCAAGAGTATAGCGCATACGCACCAAGTACAGTCTCGTCCAGTTTTAGGGTGAACACGGCTCACCGTGGCCGCGCTCCGCGGGGCGCCAGTGTGTCCGGCGCGGCGGCGCATCGAAGCGAAGCGGCGCACGCGCACACGGACCCAGGGGAGGTGCTTCGCGTCGTCTGCTACAGCACTGGAGCACGCCGCCTCTTGCTTTGCTGTAAAGTACACTTCGCTAGACCTATGTGACTGAGTGGCCGAGGCGGCATTGCGGGAAGGCGCACTGCACTAACTGGAGCATTTTCCAGCTGGTTCCGTCTACAGCTTGTGAACAGCCTGCTTAATCAATATACATAAACAGAAACAAGCTTCTGGCCACATAAGTCACTTAGCATGTTTTTTTTTATAAGTGATGAGGGTAAAAATACAGCCATTTTTTCGCGCTCTTTATTAAGCTGGGGCGTAGAGGCGACGCTTGATAGTCGTGACAGGGACGTCACCCAGCCTGAGGCTGTTCTTAATTTCTGGAACGGTGGAGGTCGGGTTTGCAGCAGCGGCCGCAACAATGGTCACTCTTTGCTGGGCTTTAAGGGGAGAATCCGCAATTCTTCCATCCTTGTTGTAAGCCTGGACGATTCTATTTACAGTTTTCAGTGGCCTTTTTGTCATCTCCGATATAACGCGTTGGGAATAGTTTTGTGGGCACAGATCTACAAGGCGTCGTCTTTCTTTTTCCAGTACCCGGGACATGGCTAGTTTCCAAAGTGCACCGGGGAAATGAAATTATCCTGCACTGTTACAGCGTTTTTATCGCCGAAGCGCCATGGCAACCAGCAACCGAACAAAATGCAATTCATCATGGAAGTCGACGGAAATGCGTTTAAAGGAAACACCTCTGGTGGCTTTCGATTTGGCGAGTCATCCCAGAATCTTTAACTCCTGAGCGGCCTCAGTTGAGTAGTCGTTGGATGCACCACATCATCATATTTAGCTCAGATGGGGTAGCATTACCTCAGCAAAAAAAAAAAAAAAAAGGGGGGGGGGGGGGGGGGGGGCTCGGCGGTAGATCCGGCTGATGCCCATGGTCAGTTAAAAAGTAAACTGGCCCGACCACAGCAATCTGGCTTGGGCCGGGCTTAGGTTTTACAAATGGTGAGCCCGTTTGCCGACCACCGGCATGCTGTGGGCAGACGACACCGGGCGCCGGCCTCATGACCGCCGGTTTAAATATCGTGGCCGCGTTCGTCCAACACACGGACCGGCCACTTCCCCACGACGGCAACAGCATCGCTTGTACGCGGCAAGGGTTCCTGTGCCGTATTCATATTTGGGTTTTACCCACTCAGCCCAGCCCACCCCCGCCTACCCCCTGAAAATAAAAGAAGTCAATTCCTCCTAATCTCCAAATTTATCCGATGCCCACCCCCATGGCGTAACTCAAAGGCCTTGTGTCCCTTCGGGACGTATACCGCACAATTAACAAATTATTATATGCTAGCGAGAATATGCATATGGCCAATTCCGAGGAAGTACTGAAATGAAATAGAAGCCCATAATGACTTAATTACCCGGCAAGACGCAATTTAAGCTAGAAAACAGACATGTAGATTATACATTTTCCACTCCAATTGCCTCTTTAAAACTGACAGAAACAGCATTCCCTTGCGGCGTGCATTGACTCCCAGGAGAAAAAAACTAACAAAAAAATACGTCGGCGCCACATGTTTTACTTCACCTAATCAACGTAATCAAATAATTGACCGACGATTCTTCTAAATGAGAATGCGACTTCTCGCGTCAGGTAGCCGTCAGAGGACCGGCACCGCTTCGGGGATTTTACCCAAACTGTGACAACAAAAATGAATTTAGTTTTTTTATAGGACGTAGAAAGATGAAAAGGGGGTGTAAAATTGCCGCCAAATCAGTTGCTATGCCGGGGAGACCACTTTCCTACATCGCGTAAAGCGCTCCATGCTCTCATACCAGCGACATTAACGTGTCAATAAGAGAGTGCGAAGCAGCGGATATCACTTCTTAGTTGCTGTCGAAGCAATTGTATTGCCCTCCTTGATAGTAATATCCATGGCAAACATAATGCGCGATTGAACAATCGCTCTCTAACTTTCTGCGAAATTTATAGCGGGTTTTGATCGTTTTCTTAAGTCAATTAAGCACATTCGTTCTAGCATCAAGACTTGCGCGAAACGGCGCGCTAGGCTCACCACATGATGGCTCCAACCAAGAGCGCGCCTAATAGGTTTCTCGGTATGCACTACACCAAGTGCTGTGAGAGTAAAATAAAAAGGCCCCAGCTTAATAAAGAGCGCGAAAAAATGACTATTTTTACCCTCATCATTTATAAAAAAACATGCTAAGTGATTTATGTGGTTAAAAGCTTGTTTCTGTTGATGTATATTGATTAAGCAGGCTGTTCACGAGGTGTAGACGGAACCAGCCGGAAAATGCTCCAGTTAGTGAAGTGCGCCTTCCCGCAATGCCACCTCGGCCACTCAGTCACCTGGGTCTAGCGAAGTGTACTTTACAGCAAAGCAAGAGGTGGCACGCTCCAGCGCTGTAGCAGACGACGCGAAGCATCTCCCCTGGGTCCGTGTGCGCCTGCGCCGCTTTGCTTCGATGCGCCGCCGCGCCGGAAGCACTGGCGCCCCGCGGAGCGCGGCCACGGTGAGCCGTGTTCACCCTAAGAGTGGACGAGACTGTACATTGTGAGCCGCAAATCTGGCAGGCAAAACATCTCCTACAAGCTGCAAAATACTACAACACATTATTTTTAGTAAGCTTTAGGATTTTCGTTAGTCTAATTCATTTTGTTTCGCCATCACAGCCTGGTTATTGAAGATCATTCTCATGTGAATCACAATTATTAACATTTACTCACAAACTACAACAAATACTTGACCGTGCTTGTCTTCCCGATTGCATCTTTTTAGATTTTTTAAAACCCTTTGACAAAGTGGGCCATAAACTTTTACATTATAAGATAAGCAAATTAGACCTCGATCATAATGTTATAAAATGGATTGAGCCATTTCTCGTTAACCGTTACCAGTTTGTAACAACTAATGGCCATGACTCACCTGATAGCGGTGTTCAGTCTGGAGTGCCACAAGGCTCCATCCTGGGACCTCTATTATTATTTGTCTGTAATAATGACTTACGTTCAGCAATAACTTCTGACATGCACATATTTGCAGATGACTGTGCAATCTTCAGAGATATAACTAACGAACACGACATCACCCACCTTCAGGCCAACCTTAATACCGTGAGCAATTGGTGCCGATTGTGGCAAATGTAACTGAACATTAAAAAGTGTAAATTTGTGAGATTATCCTGATTTGTGAGATAGCCTGCCTTTGTACAACTCGAGAAACGTTGCTTTAGAATTGACAAGTTCGTGTAAGTACTTGGGCGTGCATTATTCTTGTGTGCCAGATATACACCCCAAAGGGTGCAATTGCTTTTAGAGTGCTGCAGACAAAACTTGCGTTTGCAGTAAACTTGGTGCGCATGCGCTACTCTTGTATATATGCATAGGCTCCTAGCTTCGCGCTGTTAGATGGTGCCCACCGGCCGGCCAGTTGATCCTCGCGCGCCAGTGTTAAAAATCTGTAGACTGTACTAGTTTGCGCACTAATACTGATCCGCGGTGCTCCTAAATTCCACATTTTTACTCGCACGAGGAAACATATCCGAAGAATTGGTTTTGGCGACTTACGTGATGGTATTGAAAGACACTCCAAAGTGCCTAATTAAGTGTAATTAATTTAAGTTACTCAGCATATCGTGTACAATATGGCCGGGCACATAATTTTACATACGCTTTGGGAATTACTAGCTTCAATGTAATTGCGAAGAATTGCGATTATTTAGCAGTGTCATGCAACATCATAAACTAATATTACGCAGAACTCATCTCACGTTGACTGTCGATGGCAATGCCATTAGTATTCGAGCAAGGCAAGCTGACATCTTATTTATCAAGCGGAGTTTTTTTAACAGCGGTGAAATTCTGACAATTCAGTTCTAGCTGCTTTATGTGACCTAATTCGCTTTTTTTTCTCGTGTTGCTATTGACTCAGTTGTCAAGGTATCCCATGAGTATGGCGGCATGACCACTTCTGTAGACACCATCCTAGTGCTGCCAATGGATTGTCGAAGAAAGAAACATGTCGATGGAATGGCAAAGGTGGTTTTACGCCAACAGCAGAACGACATTCAGATGATGATTCCTAAATGATGACAAAAATATAACGGTGGCAAAGCGAGATGACGACATTACGGCAACTGGAAAACGACGAGTTTTTGACGAAGAAGGCGGGAGGGTCTTGGTATGACAACAACAATATGATGATGGTGGTATGACGATGATGACATGACGGCGGTGTTAACAGATGCAGAATAGCTACTGTCTGGCGACGACGCAATGACCACAATAGCATGACAATGGTGACATATTGAGGAGTGAATGACAACAGCAGTAATATGACGGAATGAAAAAGAAGAAATGAGGTCGATAGATCAAGACAATATGACGTAGATGGGATGACGACAATGGGTTGACGATGTTGAAGTGATGGCAATGATAAGATAGCCGCGTGACTAGACAATACAGGGTCATTTCATACGAAACGTCCCAGACCCAAAAGTGACCATCATTAATTTTCTTGAAAAAATATTGGGCTACATGGTTATTGTGTGAATAAGGTTTCACCAAAGTATTTTCGCCGAAAAAGATTTTTGATCACATGAGCGCTCTTTGAAATTTCCATAAAGGTGCCAAAGTTGGCTGGAGGTACATTTTTTTATTCCGGTCTGAAGCTAGTTGCAATAACAAATTCTATTTTACACAATTGTATTGGCGTCCTTCTTTTATTTGACGTCTTAATTGAATGCGTTTTTGAATTTGGCTCATTAAAATAACAATAAAAGTGGCGTTTTCAGAAACTTTTTCATAAACTGCTTTATATTTTCAGCTATCATAATTCCCCCTCCCCCTTTTTGCCTGTTACTACAGTGTCTGATAAAAATAATTTGACATCATTTATAAATATGGTTTTTGAGAAAGATACCTTCAAAATTGGCCCGAAGTGAATTTCTAGTGACATTGAAAGCAAATTTAGGCATTAAGGCCCTGCAGCTGAAAAGATATCAGATAGCTCAATATACGCACCGACCTCTTAGCTTGTGATTTAGAAATTTTCCTTGGAGTAAATTTTGACTTATATACAGTTTTTCAGAAATATCATGCTTTTTGAAAAGAACAGATAAATTTATCCAGTGCTATAGTGTTTGTGCTAAGTATGTACATACAGAATACAGAAAAAAAATCAGGAACGGCATTTACTTACTTTTAACACAAGTGCTACACATGAAGGTATCGCAAGATGGTAAACGAAAAGAAATAGGGTTTGCAGTATAATGTCCGTACTAATTGTGCTGTTCTGTTTATTTAGCTGTTTCAACGTGCTATTCTATATGCAAGCGAGAGAAACCGAAGTCATTTTGCCTCGTCAAGCAAAATGGAACATGTACTTGCACCTGCGGTAAGAATCACGGCTGCATGTTTTCATTTCGCGTGCCCACTGAAGAGCACGACGTTTCATTCTACTCATTACAGTGAACCAGCCAAAAGTACATATTCAATTGTGACACTGGATAATGCCCGTGCTTTTTCCTCCTGTTTTTTTTTTCCAACACGTCAAGTGGAATTCTTCTAACCCACCAGTTGCTGGTTATTTTCATCCCACACATTTCTTCATAAAATGAATGCATTCCTCTCTGCATCGAACTAGACGTCTACTGGCAAACTTCCAATGGTTTTTGATGCCGCATGCTCCTATCGACAAGTTACTCCCTAATGACGGCATGCTGTATGCCACCAATAATTTCATTATTGTTTATTCCTTCTTACCTCTCATCGTGATCACTTTTTCTTTTTTTTCACTTTTCCTGTCTTCTATTCAAGCGGACGAATCAGAAAAACATTACCCCCCTTATTTCTTAGCCAAAAAGAAACACACACAGCTGTAAATGCGAAGTAAACACATCCATTCCAAGCGGTGTACCTTTCTTAGACGGGCCCGGCCTTATCTGCTGGTAGCTGCACTGCGCGCCGCGTCTTTCAGCTGTTGAAGATGGCGGTGGTGCTTGACAAGCCCATGGCGTACGAGCAACGAAGTGTGATAAGTTTTCTATGGAGCAAGGGACAAGCGCCTATCGAAATCTACAGGAAATCGCAGCCCATTTTTTTATTTTTTTTGTTAGGAAATCGCAGCCCAGGTAGAGGAAAATTTGTGTCGATTTTAGCAGTGTGAAGTGCTGTTGTTGCGAGCTCGCAAAATGCCGTGAATACTTTCATAACGATGAGCGTTTGGCAAGGCCGCGTGCGTCGCTGACTGAAGACAACAGGGCACAGGGGCATCTCAAATTTAGTGCTGCGATGGGACAAATGTCTGAACCGGTGGGGGGACTCTGTAGCAAAATATTATAAGGCCCGTGTAATAGTACGTATATTGGCGACTACCTTTATGTACTTTATATTGGCTAATAAAATATTCGGCTACCGGAATTATGATTCGCTGTCGTATACTTTCAAACAAGATATTACTACAAAAAAAGAATTTCTCTTTTTTCCTTTGCACAGCCCCTAAAGCCAACGTCGTCCTTACACCTTTACTCACTGAAGAGAAACATTACCCTACAAGTGGCCTTGCTCATACAGCCTTCTAGGTTATTGTCACATAGTAGTGACAGTGAATAATAGAGCGGTAAAACTGAATGACAAAACTAACTTTTTATTTAGCGAACTTGTGCCAGCCAACGCAGGTTACACTCACAGCATAGCAATAGAGGTGAACACGGTCGACAATCGTCAAAATCTCATCAGCGGTTCAAGGGAGTTGGCTTTTATACATCAGTCATCGAACGTTTCAGAGTAATCGCTGGTGCCAGTGTGTCTTCCAGAAAGTTCTACACCATTCGCATCACGCATACATCCAATCACATTATACAAGGTTCGGTGACAACGGACAGAACAATCGATAACTTTCCAGAAACTTCTGATACATGCAGGTGCCTCCTGCGGTGAATAATAACATTTGTTAGACGCTGAAACGCGGTCACAGGATGAACAAGTACACGGGTCAACACCCCCTCTTAAAAAGAATCGTGCTGATGCTACAAACATAAAAGAAGATCAAAAAGACGAAGTACACTTATTCATGAAAAAGTAAGAAATGGACAAGTAAAGTCTAAAGTAACAAAGTTTCAGGAAAATCCAAAGTTTAGCTATGCAATGTCCCCAAGTTCGTCAGCGCAGCTAAAATGACTGAAGTCGCACAACATGGAGTATTTCAGGTCGTGAGTGGCGGCCCTGTGATTGCGAAATGTTGTCTGGCACGACCTCACAATCCGGTGCGCCAATGCACCGGATGATCTTGTAGGGTCAGAAAAAGCAGCGTAAAAGCTTCTCACTAAGTCGTCCTGGGCGTATCGGAATCCAAACCCACACACGGTCGCGAGGCTCGTCTTCCACGCACCGTCGTCGAAGGTTGTAGTGCTGGCTGTCGGTCTTCTGCTGTTCCTAAAGCCCAAGGGGGCGAGCTGTCCGGTTTCTTCGGTGCTGGAGATAGGCGGCGACATCGAGATTCTCTTCTTCAGTGACGTGCGGCAATATGGGGTCCAGAGTCGAGAATCGTCGTAGGATTCCTGCCGTAAACCAGCTTCAACGGTGGGATCTGCGTTGTTTCTTGCACCGCCCTGTTGTAAGCTAAGGTTACGTACGGCAGGATGGCATCCCACATCTTGTGTTTGGCGTCGATGTACATTGCAAGGGTGTCGGCGAGGGTCTTATTCAGTCATCCGTAAGACCATTCTTCTGTGGCAGGTAGGCAGTTCTCCCGCGGCTTGCCTGACTGCGTTCTAATATGGTTTGTGTGAGTTCTGCAGTGAATGCCGTTCCTCTGTCGGTGATGAGGACTTCGGGGCACCATGTCGCAGCAGGATGTTCTCGACGAATTACTTAGCGACTTAGACAGCACAGCCGTCAAGCAGGGCTTTTGTTTTGGCGTAGCGCGTAAGGTAGTTAGTAGCCACGATGGACCACTTGTTTCGAGATGTTGACGTCGGGAAGCGCCCCAAGAAATCCATCCCGATCTGCTGAAACGGTTGGCAAGGAGGCCGGATCAGCTGGAAGAATCCCACCAGCCATGTCGCTGGTGTCTTGCGTGGCTGGTAGTCTCGACATGTATTGACGAAACGCGCGATGTCGGCCATCAGGCGCGCCCTATATCACTTCTCTTGCAATCTTGTGAGCGTACGGCAAAACCCGAGGAGCCCGGCTCTCTTGTTATTGTGTAGGGCACGCTGCACTTTTTACCGGAGTGCTGCGGGCACAACGAGAAAGTGGTTTGCGCCCGAAAAGTTCTTCTTGAGGACGTCATTTCGTAAGAAAAACGAAGACAATCCGCGCCTAAATACCCTCGGGACAACGTTGCCCTTGCCATGCAAGTACTAAGGCTTCTGAGCTCGGTGTCCGCTCGCTGCTGTTCGGCAAGGTCATCTGCACTAATTGTACATAAAAAGGCGACCTCGTCTTTGCCCTCTTGGGGCGGCGGGTCCACTGGAGCACGATACAGGCACTTGGCATCAAAGTGTTTTCGTCGAGACTTACAGTGATGTAGATTACAGTAGATTACAGTGATGTATTCTTGCAATTAAGGCTCCACCGCGCTAGGCGTTCTGTAGGGTCCTTTAAGTTTGCTAGCCATCACAGCGCGTAATTGTCGCAGACGACTTTGAATGGCTTGCCATATAGATAAGGGCGGAATTTCGCTGTGACCCAAATGATTTTGAGGCATTCCTTTTCGGTCGTAGAATATTTCCTTCCGCTTTTGACAGCGACCTGTTAGCGGCAGCTATGACAGCGGTCGGCTAGCACAAGCTATCACTCGTTGAAGGCCGTCTATCCTCTGGAGAAGGACGGCACGAATGCCTTGGTTGCTGGCGTCAATGAGTATTTCTTTTTCAGGTTCCTCATCGAAGAGAGCAAACACCGGTGACGACTGCATGCGTCGTTTGAGTTCCTGAAATGCGTTGGCCTGTGGAGTTTCCCATTTGAACTCGACACCACCTTTAGCTAGACGCGTCAGCTGCTCTGCGATGCGTGAAAAGTCCGTGACAAAGTTCTTGTAGTAGGCACGCATGCCAAGCAATCTACACAATTCCTACTTGTCGATGGGCTGCTGGAACTTTACGACGGCAGCCGTCTTCCTTGGGCCGGGCGCACTCCAGATTTGCTGGTGATATGGTCCAAGTGCAGAAGCTCGTCGTAAATGAAGCGGCACTTTCCCGGCTTCAGAGTGGGCTCTACTAACTTGATGGCCTCTAGTACTGTCACAAGCCAACTAAGCTCGTCGTCGAACTTTCCGCCAATTTCCGGCAATTTGCGACGTCATCCAAGTAAATAAGTCCGGTCTGCCACTTCATTCCTGCTAACACCCCATCACGCTCTGGAGCGTTGCAGGCACCGAGCACAGTCTGATGGCATGACCTTGAACTCATAAAGGCCATCTAGCATGATGAAGGCGCTCCTTTCGAGATCGCTCACGTTGACTCCTATTTCCCAGTAGTCAGTCTTGAGTTCCATTGACGAGAAATATTTCGCATTGCAGAGCCAATGCAGTGCGTCGTCTATCGGTGGGAGGGGTATACGTCCTTCTTTGTGACCTTGTGAAATGGACGATATTTGCCGCATAAAGGCCGGGTTCGGTCCTTTTGCTTCACCAAGACTACGTGACATGCCCACGGGCTTTTCAACGGCTAGATGTCGGCGTCGCGCAGCATTTCTTTGACTTGTTGCCATATAGCTTCACTTTATCGCGTCGAAACTTGGTAAAGGCTCTGGCGGAATGGTCGAGGTGATTTGTTTTTGATATTATGCGATGCTTCGCAACTGTTGTTTGTCGAATCTTCGATGACTTTGTATCGTCAGCGAAGATTTCTAAGCTGTTGCGGCTTACTGATGGGGAGGCTTGAATTTATGTCGAAGTCTGGCTCGACAACTGTGTCCTCGGGGTAGATACGGCAGAATCAGAGGACAAATGCATTGCTGGATTCCACAATTTTCTCGATGTGTGCGATCTTCGTGCTCTTGTGGACGTGCTTGAACTCCTGGCTGAAGTTGGTCAGCATCACTTTCACTTTTCCTCTTTGCTGTCAAGCGACCCCCTTGCGACGCAAATTCCACAATCGAGCAGTAGGCGTTCATCACCCTCGATGCGGTGTTTCGGTTCTGCCGCAAATAACAATAGCACTCGAGGCGTGCTACCTACGAGAGCTCTCCAGCGGTATCTCTTGATCATCCGACAGCATTATCGACTTCGACTTGAATTCTATTATTGCACCGTGCTGGGTCAGGAAGTTCATGCCGAGAATGACGTCTCGCGAACACTGATGGAGGATAACGAAGGTGGCTGGGTAAGTGCTGTCATGAATGGTTATTCTTGCTGTGCATATTCTAGTCGGCGTTATTAGGTGTCCCAAGCAATTGGAAATTGAGGGCCTTCCCATGCAGTCTTAACCTTCCTCAACTGGGCCCCGATGGGTTCATTCATGGCGAAGTACTCGGCTCCTCTGGCCACTAATGCGGTAACTGCGTGGCGTCGAGGAGCACGTTGAGGTCGGGGGTTCTGTGCCTTGCGTTGCAGTTAGGCCTTGGTGTAGGATCATGGCTGCGTCGTGTTGACCCGAAGTTGAAACGTCGCGTCATCAGGTCTTCTTTCGTCGATGTATCCTTGACTTTCAGACTTCGTCGGGATGGCGTCGTCTCGTTGATATGTCGTCCAAAAAGCCTTTACGGCGTCTTCGTCGGCAGCAAAGCATCTTCGTAAGTTCGACGAACAGCAACCGCATCTCCATCGGTTGCTGCTTTTAGTTTTCCGGATATGGGTTATAGGCCATACAGGCTAGTGCACGGTCGGCGTTGCGGAGATAGATGACGGCTTGGTGACTGTGAACGGGATGGTTGCTGAGTGCTCCACTGTGTGGCGGAGAGGTAGTCAGCGATGTAACGTGGGTGTTCGCGTTGCTGCGAGCGTGGTGCGGTAACGGCGAACCCTTGCAGCCCCATCTCGAGCCAAAGACATTGGCGGTAGATGTGGTCGGCTTCTCCACAAGGATGGCAAAGCAGACGGTGGTAGGGCGCGCGCCAAACATCAGTCGCGCTTGCAGTGGCCGTGGTGGAAAACGCAACTGTGGCGTTACCGGCCCTGCCGCGGGCGCGGAGGCGGAACGTGATGAGGCTAAGTCAGCGTACGTCATCGTTTTATCTGAGGCTGTGGCGATTGAGAGATTACGAGTGATTGTTGCAGCTCCTCACGTACGACCTCGCCAATCAGTGACTTGAGGTTGTGATGAAGAGAGCAACTTGTGATACTCCTCCCACACAGGCACTCTGATAGTCCCATGCAGGTTGTCGGTGGCCAGGGATTTAACTACCGCGTAGCTTGTTGAGTCTTCGGAGGGCTCCATATTTATTCCAAAGAAAAGTTATTTCCCTCACACCACGCATGAGTAGGCGTACTTTCTTCTCCTCGGATATTTCCGGGTCAGCGAGTCGGAATATGTGACTAATTTCTCCCGTAAAGATGGCAACGTTTTCGTTGGGTACTGGCACTCGCGCTTCCAATAGAACTTCGGACCTTTTTTTCCGGGCTATGCTCGTGAATGTCCCCAGGATGTTGCTGAGGAACAGGTCCCATGTTGTAAGGGTGGACTCCCGGTTCTCGAACCATGTAGCAGCAATAGTACAATAGTACGACCACGTAGCAGCAATAGTACGCTGACCTAGTCGCTTGGCGGTAGAGACCACGTCGTTTCTCGGAAAAACTGCCGAGAAACAGCAACTGGAGGTAGTCGGCAAGGTGACGCGCCGCGAGTGTGTCCGTATATTTAGTAAAGGGACATAACTAGGACATCACTAAAACTTTAATAAAACTTGACTAAAACGCGAGCTATTGCTGTCTACAGATAAAGTGTAGTTGAGATATATAGTCATATTTATGTCTTACGCTAAAAGTGTCACCACTCATTTTTTCCATTTATTTGTTTGTAAGACGAGATGCCATATAGAGAAATCGATAATTCTAATTATATGGCGCTAACATAGTGATGTAGTTCGAGGGTGCCCCACATGAGAAATACCTTTACGGAGAAAGCACACTATTCTTAGGCGTATTCGGGACGGTCATTAGAAAGATGCAAGCACCACGTATAATTAATAATTCTTGCGCTATGACGCGTTCTTCGATGAGACGGCACCTTGCATATAAGTTACATCAAGTGCTGCGATAGTTCTAAAGTCCCAGTATTCTAAACAAACCTCATTCAGGAAAGCAGGCTTAAGGAGAAGTTTCAGCCGAACACGTAGTGACAGGGCGCTATCGGAGGAACTGCCCTACTCTTAAAAGATGTGTAATCTAGAAACAATCGGGTACAGGGACACGCTCGCGCACCATTAAGACTATAATCAAGTTTATGTTTACCTGTAATGCTCGCATCGAACATAACAAATGATGTTTACTCTGGATGTTCTGAGCCCTGTACACGGTATATATTGCTGTTAGACCTTCCATATGCAAGAGCGTATCTCACATAAATTTGAAAGCATCATGCTACAGCCTACAATTCGTTGCAAGAGATTGGCGATATTGGAATGAACCGCTGTTTGCAGAAGTGTTTACAGGAAAGCCGGACTATGGAAATTGTTAGCTTACTTCATTGTTGGTTTCTTCAAAGATACAAACCATATTTTTGGGCATATGAATTCGGGCGTTTTATGTGTCATATATGTCTATTAATATTACACTACAGAACTTGAACGTTGAGGCCTTATAATGTGCCGTTGAAGCAAGAGTGGGTTCATTGCTTTAACTACTACTGTTCCTTGAGCATCAGCTATTCAGCGTCAATGCGAAATCAGTTAAGAAGAAAAGTCCTCGGTGGTATGTTTGTCCTGGCCTCACGTTTGCTCGCCAGCTTGGTTCACTGGATAGTCCATGGTCGAATGGGTAGATCATCTCGGGGCTGCGCTGAAGGAATCAGCTCGAACGCCAACAATCCGACCAATAACTTGGGTCGTTGGATATGTGACACTGAATATGGTGTCCCTCTTTAATCATAACCTTTTGCGTCAAGTTCAGTCACTCGGTATGTGCCACTGGGTATGTGGGCTTCTTCAATGAACCCACGTATTTCACGCCAACATGGGTCGCTAAATGTGCGATGCTGGGTATCTTCCGCGCTTAATTGAACCTCTTTGATAGAAACTTCAATCAGTAACTGGGTATTTGACCGTGTATGTGCCGGGGGCATCCAATAAAACCTTTGAGAACAACTTGGGTAACTGGGTGAGTGCTACTTGTGTGCCTTTTTGACGCCAGCTAGAGCCACTTGGTGGGGGCAACTCTCAATGAAGAAAAAATGTTTATAATTATGGGACGCTGGGCAGAATGAAACCCGTGGCAAGCATACTTAAAAAAACTTTTTGTAATACGGTAATGAAACACTCGCCATGCCCGTAATTCACGGCGGCGCCGCCAAAGTTTTACGCGTATTCGCAGGCATACGCGATACTGGAGCCAGGCTCTATAAGCTCCTAATACATGACACATCTTGGCATTGGCAATGCTGCGTGTCGCTATGTCGCTTCAGTGCTAATGACAATAACGCCGACATTGATTGTTAAAGGAATTCTCACGCATTTTTGGTTTTACCTAAAAGCGAAATGAACCTATGTAATCCGTCTGGTTTTGCAGTCACTACCAGTGTTCCTTGTGGGCCTTTGCTCAGCCAGAGTTGCGGCCCTAACAACACACAAAATTGCACTGATGGAAGTGAGTTGTGCCTCTGCCGTTGTGGTGAGCCATTCTCTGTTCTTTCGAGTATATAACGTTATAACGTGTACAATTTTACATGGCTGGTATTGTCACAGCATGGCAAGGATTGTAAGACTGTTTTCTATTTTTGCTATATATTTTTCAGAAGCGGCGACATAACCTCCCGTGCGTGTATGAAGTGGACAACTACCTTGTACTTCATAAACAGTCGACTGTTAGGAGCTCCAGTCATTTAGGCCAATAAAGCTTTTCTTTATTGAAGGTAGTCCTAAGTTTCTTTATTTATCTGAATGAATATTGTATGGTCAGTTTATTATGCAAATATTAACCTGAAAGGAGGAAACATGTAATTTTCTGAAAAAGAAATTAAAAAAATGGTAAATACTGTGTGAAAAGCACGAGTAGAGAAAACGTAAGGTGTTGCATAATGACACTTGGAGGTGGTGCTCAAAAGAGGGCCTACCTGTTTACCTGGAAGATTAGTCGCGGCCTATAGTAATTAGACCAGTTCCAATCCTAAACTGTGCAGAGGTTCTAGGAGATTACCTTACGACGCTACAGAGCAAAACCCCCGAAATCTACACTCATGCATATCATTTCTGATACAACGGACTCTGGTGTAGGTGATTAGTGCGCGCTCTGTCTTCTTGTCCGCATGAATCCAGCGCTATGACCTGATTGCTAGAATGGCAAAGCTTTATTTGTTGTGATAGTAAAGCGGATTGTCAGGCATTGGTTGCAGTAGGCTGACGCGTATGATGAGAAATCAGACTTCACAGGAGGCGCATCTACATTTGCGCACAAAGGCTCTGGGTCCGGTGGATATGGTGCAGACTCGACTGAAAACCCTCATCCTTTTCTAGGTTTGCTAAAATTGCGCATTGATAGCCGATATAACTAAAATTATGGGGTTTTACGTGCCAAAGCCACTTTCTGATTATGAGGCACGCCGTAGTGGAGGACTCCGGAAATTTCGACCGCCTGGGGTTCTTTTACGTGCACCAAAATCTAAGTACACGGGTATTTTCGCATTTTGCCCCCATCGAAATGCGGCCGCCGTGGCCGGGATTCGCTCCCGTGACCTCGTGCTCAGCAGCCCAACACTATAGCCACTGAGCAACCACGGCGGGTCCAATATAACTAAGCTATCACTCAAAATTCAACACTGGATCGCATGGTCGGTTGCCCTTCATGATTCCTCTGAGGTCGTATACAATCCTCTAATCCAGTAACAGACGTGGAGAAAGCAATCGAGGTCGAAGGTGTTGAAGAGCCGAGAGGAAAGAAAGGAGAAACATGTAGTTACGAATAATGAAAATAAAAGAGCAAGAGCTTTATTTACCTCTTTTGCGAAATTTCAATGAATGTATAGTTGAGGGCAGGGCAGTTGGAAAGCCATTACTACAAAACATCGCCAGAAGAAAAAGCATCCTCCACCACTGCAGCCCAGGTTTCGCAGTTTTTGCTGCATTCACTCATACTCCGACACTGGCCGCCTCGCGTAATAATAGGTGGCCGTGGTCGCCAATTTATTAACAATATTGTGGAAGAATTATTGCATTCGTGTACCTCCACGTTCCGACACTCCGCAGCTGATCATCCAAAAACTAATGGGCTCACCGAGCGCACAAACCGAACATTGATAAACATGCTACCAATGTACATCGCTTCGGACCACAAGAACTGGGATGAAGTATTATTGTTCGTGCCGTACGACCGGTTTCAGCCCTTTCTTCCTTCTTTACGCGCGCCCACCTCGTCATACTCTGGACACTATCTTTTCTTTTGTCATCCATGAAGATTTGTCTATGGCGTATACTTTTTGTCGGGCTGAAGACGCTAGTCGACTTGCTCACTTACGTACATCGACCGCGCAAGGCCATCCTAAAACACAGTACGACACTCACCACCATCTGTAACGTATGTTCCTGGCGACCTCGTGTGGCTGTGGCCTCCAATACGCAGATGTGGCTTGAGCCAAAAGCGGCTTGCCGACTATGCGGGGCCATTCCTTATCCTCGATCGTCTTTCTGGTAGTCATCGTAGTCATTCTGGTATCCTCGATTCTTTCTGGTACTCATCGCTTCGCGGGGCGTCCACCCACCTTTTACTGAAAACGGTGCCGCTTGACGCGGAGCATTGCCAGAGCTTGTGCGCCAGCGACCAGTACGATTCGCCACAATCCAGACATTGCGGCTCTATCTCTGGTGAATAAAGGCTCAGTGTGTCTCTCGAGGGGAGCGACCCTGTCTGAAGCATTCTGAATATCGATGATTGGGGTTAGGTGAGTTTAGCGTGGGGGAGCGGGTAGGTCCTCCTCGACAGCTGATAGTGCGTTGTTATTTCGTTGAAGGTGAGCAGCGGGTCTCGGTGCTCCCCTCCCTCCCCGCCACTTCGCTCGTCACGATCGCCACTATGCGTGAGTCCTCGCGCGTGGCCGTGCGCCAGCTCGTTAGCGTCGGGAAAGTCGGCGTGCACGTCGGTCCCCGTGTGGGCCGGAAGCCATTTTACGATGTGAAGACCCTCGAGGCTAACGAGGCCAACGCTCTGGCCACCGATCGTGAACCTGTGTACACGTAAGGACGCTGGGGTCCCTCATTGCCATGGCCATTGCCACAAGTTCGGCCACTTCGGATGTTACCCCCTTGACCGATGCCGCGTGAATGATCGTCCTATGCCAGCGTACGTAAGTTTTTTTTTTCGAAATACTTAACAAACAGCTTGCTTACGGAATTGTAGACTACAGATTGCTCCCGAATGCCAATTACACTAAGTATGCGCGTAATTTCAACTTTCTGGTAAATAAATATAACAGCTACATTGGACAAATTACATCCTCGTTTTCAGTGTTAAAAATAAGGAATAACCTACCACACTCAGTTAAACTAACCTAATCTTTGAATGTATGCAAACATGAATTAAAGTGTTTTATCTTCTGTAAATAGTTTCATGTCCTGTACTATGTTAATATGTGCAAATGTCCTTTTTGATATGTACTTTTTTGTTTATTTTGTCTTACAAGCGTTTTCCCTTTCGAGCGCTCATTTATTTTCCTCGTTCATTCTTCATAACTTTGCTTCTTTACCACACGTCTTGTATTATTTGTTTGCCTTTTCTAGAGCGGAGGTTCCCGTGGCAGTCATTGCCTTTGAGAACCTCGTCTGCGTAGTATCTCTTACATAACCATTGTAACTGAATAGATAATAAACGGAAACTGAAGTTGCCAAAATTAAACAATATTTTTACTGCACGTATTGTATTCCTCAATCATATAGCAAACGCTTTCCAAATACTATTTCATCTTTAGAGGGGAGCCAGCCTATTCTCACTCATGATACATTTTCGGAGGCGCGCGTAGCCTAAGTAGTTTACTTATTTATTTATTTATAAATACTGCGGCCTAAGTTAGGCAATAGTGGTTAGGTAGGTTTTCATACAAAAGGTACGTCTGTACAAGAAAGAAAAGATCACTAATATTAGTCATTATTAACAGGATACAGAACACTTCAAATTAAATACCCTTCAAAGGATACCAAATATTTTTGGGTTACAGCTTCACTAGAGAAATTATTTCACTCGTTTATTGCACGACGACAGAAACAATATTAAATGAACTGACTATTTGCCTTAAATTCGTAATTGCTTACGAGTGTCTGTTTCTAGATGTGTACCGTGCAGTTAAAGTCGAGAAATGTGATGTGTTGATTTTGCAATGACCATAAGCCAGTGGTCATTTCGAAGAGTCCTTATTTAGCAGGTCCGGCAGGCGGCAAAGGCCAGTGGTGCCCGGAACTGGGGGGCTCCTATCACCCCCCCCCCCCTTAGAATCTCTTTCTGACAAGTCTCTCTCTCTCTCTCTCTCTCTCTCTCTCTCTCTCTATATATATATATATATATATATATATATATATATATATATATATATATATATATATATATATATATATATATATATATATATGTATGTGTGTGTGTGTGTGTGTGTACAAACAGGGTTTCTACTAGTAACTGGTTGCAAATTACTCTTTCAGATTATTTCGCTAATAGAGCTGTGACCATATGAGTTGGCAATGAAGCTTCCAGCGTTTTTCTGTGTTCTATATAATTGCCAATGTTGGATTTATTGAAGGGGTTCCATATTATCATGGCATACTCTAACATAGGCCGGATAATTGATTTGTAGGCGAAAATACGCATTTGGGGGTACCTAACTTTAGTGTACGCCCTAAAAAAATAACTTCCTTAAAGCATTGTCTACAGCTTTATCTCTGTGTGTATTCCAAGAGAGTTTTTGGTAATCAGTAATCCTAAATATCTATTTTTTATTATCAGATTTACGAGTGATCTTAATTTGGGCAATCCTCCAGTCATCCTATTGACGACCTCTCTCAATGACCTCGTAAATAGTACATCAAGAAACTTAGAGCATATTTCGCGTACTGTTTCAAAAAAGTGCTTCGTACTCGGTCAGGTCCTGGCAACTTTTTAACATGCAAGTTTAAGAATAAATACAGAAGCCTCTGTTCTGAGATATGTGAGGTACAGGCATATTAAATTCTGGCAGACGTCCGTTGTCTACAGGGGAGACAATTTGGAAATAGCTATTGCAAACGCAAGCAATTACTTTTTCATCGCTTTCCCATGTTCCAGCTATAATAAATATTTCGCTAGGATAAGAATCCGGTTTAATTCTGCTCCACAAATTTTCGGGAGTTCTGATGAAAGAGCGGAGAGTGTCCTAAAAGTATCTTTCTTTATATCATGCAGTTTGTAGTTTTACCTGTTCTAACGCCTCGTCTATGATACTTTTAATTGCACAACAGTTTGATTTTAAGGACCTTCGCTTTTTCAATATTTTTAGTTTGTGCTTCAAGCGTAGTGTCTGGGCTAATCCAAATGTTCTTGTGCACAGATTTCTTAGACATATTGTGCACAAAGTGTTCTGTACAGTCTTGTGCAATTAGTTTAAAATAAATCTGAAGGTTGTGTATACACACGTATCATATTAAAAACTGTTATAGAGAATGCTCAACTTTTTAATGACAGACTCATTGCGCGAGGAAAGTTAGGAAACATTTTTATTTTATTATGATGACCTCATATAGTGCTTTTTAAACTTAATACAAGAGCAAAGTGGTCCGAGATGTCATTCGTTACTTGAACAGATATAATATTTGTTATGTTACCGCTTATTAACAATAAGTCTAGCGCGGACTCACAGTTATTGTTTTCTAGTAGGCTGACTGACAACCGATATCGAGTGCTTTAGATTTATGTTTTCTAGTAGGCTCACTGACAAGTGATATCGAGTGCTTTAGATTCAGGATTTGGAAGATTGAGTCGTGAAAGTAACTCTTTAACGTTAGGCAGATTAAAACTGTCAGTAACGATTAAACTGTCAACAATTTTAACGTGACACTGCATTTAAAACTTAAGTTCTTCAAGACCATAAGCTGAAGAACCAGGGGTCAATTGAAGGCTCCAAGTACGTATATGACGTTGTTTACAAACGCTTTACAAAACAACCCTTCTACGTCCGGTACACCATGCATTCTGAAATGAGTTCCAAGTTCCACTATATTGTTAACACTACTTCGACAATAAATATTTTAGATTGTTGTAAGTTTTTCCTGCTGTCCTCACTTACCATTTCTAGTGATATTGTGGCGCATGCGAGTGGCTTCGTCCCAAGTAAGTATAGTGTCATCTATGGCCAATTTATGAAAATGTAACTTTGCTTCAGCCCCGTTCTTTCGTTCTTCAGAGGAGCTTAACCATAGCTTTTTCCTAATTTCTCTTACTCTTTTGGAAAATCCTCACTGACAGAAATAGCGTAAGCTTTTTTTTGGGGCATGCTTTCAATATCGATATTTTTCACGATAATGTAGCAATTTAGCCCATTAGGGACCGGTTTCTTTTTTTTTGATATCTTGAAATAAATCCTATATATTAACTTATCTTTGTACTAATAATTCAAATGCAAAAGATTATTACTCTTGCCTAATTAGTTCTTGAAATATAGACCGTGACCATATGGTCACACTGGGCCCTTACGCTACAGCAAAATACGCGGAGTGAAAAACATTTATTTGAAGCCATGAAACATCACAAAAAACATATATAGCGAATAGTCGAGCATTTATTTAGTGTGATATGGTTTAAATCATGGAATACACATGCCGTCGTCATATTTTGCGCATTGTGTGTGCAATGTGCTGTTGGAATTATCTCATGCACACCTCCACCTCTTGCCATTAGGTATTGGCGCAACAAAGTTGGCCACTTGGTCATACCGTGTACCAGTCAGGACATCACCAGTGTTTGGGATTCTGCGTTGACCAGGTCCTCTATGCTTATTGGCCCATCGCATCAGGTAGCTTTGTGCAATTTGCCTGTGGAATTACACCTGCGTGACATTGAACCCTTTGCTACGAATTAGCGCCCAAGCGTTGCTGATAGATACATCACAAAGTCAAGTGAAAATTGGCCACCGCCACTTTTTGCCACGGATTACAATCCTGTGGGCGCCTACATTTGCATCAATCTGGTCCGTACCTCTCATAAAACTTGTACTGAGCAACAGTGTTTTTTGCGGGCCACCTCGATTTGCTTCTTCTGAACACGCGAGTACCTGTTTGCAGATGACATTGGCTCTACGCCGTGAATGGTGCTTACGATCGTTACTACAGAATTGTCCAGAATTGTTGTCCAGCGGACAACAATTATCCCATTGTCGCTCAGCACGGGCTCTTCTTACCCGCGAGGTTGGCGCTTGACTAATTGCGGTCGAGCGATAAGGCACTCTTTGGGAACACGGTTCTGCTTCACTGTGCCCGTGCCTTCGTATCCCTGTGCCTTGAGATGCCTGAGTAGTGGCATGCCTGTGAATAAATTATCAAAATAGAAAAAGAAAGGAAGGTCGTGCGTCTCTGCTGCGAGTTCATCCACCATTTGAAGAAGTGGCGCCGCTGCATTTCCGAAGCCCTTTTCTTATTTTCCAGATGTTCCGGGATCCCCTGCTTGCCTTGATGCACTTTGAAGTTTACAAGGTATCCGTTCTTGGCATTTAGGAAGCATACTTTATACCCGAAGCGGATAGGCTTTCCGCGTATAAACTGTATACAGCCATCACGACCATAATACTCAATCATACTTTCGTCATAGCTCAGGATACGCACAGGTTGAAAGTGCTCCAGAATCCTTGCTTTCAATAGTGCCATCAATCGACGCAACTTTGCCAACTTGTCACTCAGCGTTAGGCTTGCATTTCGCACAGTGCAGGAATCGCATTATCTGTACGAAGCGATTTCTTCGCATAGCATTGTAGGCCATCGCGTGGCGCATATCCAAGCCGCTGTCCCAATAGCACTTTTTCCCTGGCAAGCGGTTATAGCCGGACAAAACCGGCACTCCAAGAAAACCTAATTCTTCTTTGGTAACCTCCTGATCTGGCATATTGAAAAATAACGCATACTTTCTTGTTTGTTCGAATAGCAGCTCCACGACGGCTTTGTCAAAAAAGATTTCGAACAACTCAACAGGTGAAAAGCCCCTGTAAGCAGCAAAGTTTGGGTAGGGAAATATGCCAAGGCTTTTCGGGAGATCACCGTTCGTCCACTTAGAAGCAGTGGATAATTTCTCAGGAATGGCCGCATCAACTACGGCAGAAGAAACCTCTCATGTTCCGTCACGTTGCCCGCCTGGGGTCGTCACCGTCCTAGTCGGATCTACCAATACGGCGTCCGTCAGAGAAAACAGTTTCAGCGCCGGCTCATAGCTGCCGCCAGATTGTCAATGAGCCCGCCTGAGTCTTCATCGGCCGACTCTTCATCCGAATAGGTGCTAGCCTCTCGCGGGTCGATATAGATCATTGACTCGTCGTCATCGTCTTCTTCGAATAGCTTCGCTATTTATTCCAACATCAACCTATTCAGACATTAAAATAAGAAATAACCACTGTGGGAATGCGCCAGCAGCCGTGCAAGAGATGAGAATGCAGTTTAAAAAAATAAAAAGTTAGGTAACCTAAAGGCCTAGTGTGGCCATATGGCAACGCGCAAGATAATACGCTCGTTGACAGATAAATCAAACATAAATCTTTAAGAAATGCTCATCGAAGGTCACATATTCGAAGAGCAATATGGAGGTAAGGATATCGGACTATTGCTTAAACAAGTAGTGAAAAAAAAACACATTATCCCTTGGAGTGATGCATGGCGACGCTACTCGCCCAGCAACCCTTATTCCCGCCTTTGCGAGGTACTCTCACAACACGATTGACAGCTGCTGCCACTTGATATCCATAAAGGGAACTCTCATCTGCCTAACGGCATGTCAAAGGCGATTTTGGTGCCGTTTTGTTAATCTTAATTAAATGAAATTCACTGTGCGACTAACGTGACCATATGGTCACGCTGGTCTTTAATGGGTTAATAATGACCACCCATCCTTGACTGTCTTTCTTTTTCCCTAGCCTATGGCATCTCTCTGTTTCATCAATTGATATTTTTTTAGTAGAGTAGTTTGCCGGGCCAGTTGGTGCATGGTGAACGTATAACGGTTTCCAGCAAGTACGGACGCGTGCACCAGAAGTATAAATGGACAGGACAACGCTGGACTGACAACTGAAGTTTATTGTGTATACATTCCACAAATCTCCACCACGCATGCGCATACACCCAAGAACAAAAACAAGGTTTGTAGTCAAATATCAACAAAAGATATACATGCACACAAAAGCCAAGTCACGCTCCTTCCCGACAAAGGCAACAACACTTGGATTAACATGTTAAATTTAGAAATTGAAGTTCTTTATCATTGATATGAATCGAAGATTCACTCACACATGTAAGCGTCCAAGTTTTTGATGTGGAACGCTTCGCTAATTTCTCTTTCCAGTTTTACTGCGCTCACTTCCCACTATCGATACACTATAAAAAACTGTTCGGCTATCGTGCTTTTTGCAATGCAAAGGCAAGTGCCCTGCTGTACCTGTAGTCAACAAACAGCAATGCTCACGCATGCAGTCATTAATGGAACGACCTGTCTGGCCAATATAGGACAGTCCGTAAGAGAGGTATGCGAAAACAACCGAAGATGCACAGTTTCTGTGAAAACTCTATCTTGCAAAAACGATATCTTGCTTTTTCTGCAACAGATGATCTTTTACTACAGGGAGAAGGCCGTCCTTATTTTCACAGCTGGGCTCATCAATACCATAGATAACTAAATTGTTTCTTATGCTTCTATTTTCTTGTTCATCATTCATTCGTGTTAATTCATAATTGTTCCTTTGAAGCAATAGTACCTATGGTAAGAGCCCCTCGACTTCGTTTTTCAAAGTGTTAATAATTGGTAAAAGAGACTCAATACCACTGATACGTTCAGTCAAATTTGCTAAATTTGCTTCCACCCTTGCCTATTTAGTGAGAACTATGTCAAGTGTACCAGTCATATTTTGCTGTCCCTGAAGAATCTGACGCAGTATATTATGATCGGAGGGCCAAGCTTAGCCTCAACATCGCTGCATATTGAAAGACACTTTTTGAAAGCACAAATATCTGACAGAAGATTTGCTACAACCAATGCGCACGGCAGCAGCACTAAGAAACGATTGTCACTTCTTAACAATACGCTGGCAAATATGCACTAACGTTTACAGCGAAGCAAAGGAGATTTCTAAACATCGTGCCCGGTGTGCTGCTGCCAGGCCCCCTGAGCGGGATCCGATAGCTGGTGCGTCTTATAGTCTCCGGCAAGTCAACATCGTATTACGCCACAGTATTCAGCACAGACGCAGTTGGACGCACTGTGGGCGCAAAGTCATCGAAGAGGGAACACCGGTTGACGCGTGGCGTTGGTTCATGGAAGCCGGCGTTTTCTCGTTCAAGGATGGTGCGCCTGGACGGAGTACAGCCGAAAGTGGCTGTTTGCGCTGGCATCAAGGCAGCAAGAAGCTGCGCAGCAAATCAGAGGGGATTGCTCAACATCGTGCCCGATGTGCTGCGGCCAGGCCCGCTTTCATATTAAAGTGTGTCAAACTGCATCTTAACAGCTTAATTAAACGAACGGCATAGGTTAGTATGTCGTGCAGCTTGATGCACGGGGCGTTCTGAAATTAAACAGTGTTCTTTGGGATTTGTGCGCTATTAGGGCTACCCTGTGTTGTGAGGACCTCAAAACAATGCAAGACACAAGAAAGGCGCTTCCACAGTGTGCGCCATTTAGATAATATGATAATATTAGATAATATGATATAACGCTGTAAGCGAAAGTAGGTAGTTTACATTCAAGTCAAGGGTCCCAAGTAAGCTCTATAATAATGGATCACATTGGCGTTTGACGGGTCGCATTTTAGACGACAGGCTCAAGAAGAACATGTGTAATAACAGCCTTGAGAAATATTTGTACTCACAGAAAAAATCCGCCTATGGAAACCAATTGTTTTACATTTACGTTGTGTCCGCATCTCTGATTCACCGAATCAATGAGATAATGTGGCTGTGGAAGTGTATGTTAGTGAGTGATGTCCTCTTCATCAGACAGGACGATTGGCGCCCCTTTCACGAAACACAATAATTAAGGCCCCAAATACGTAGATATGACATATATTGCAGTCACTTTCATGGGGTGCTCAGATTTATTGAATTCATTTTAACTCTCATTTTCGGTGTACCGGTGAGTAGTCGTGTCCGTGGGTATCACCTTTCGTTTCATCCAGGCAAGACTCGTTTTTTTCATAGTGGCTGTCTTGCAGTACAGCAAGCATGGGTGCTGTGCACGATCTCTAGTCACTTCCAAATGTTGCTGCAACACTACATGCACTAATGTAAACGAATCTCAGTTGCTTCGTTGTGTATGTTTAAGGTCTGTTCGGAATACCGTGAAATCAATAGAAAGCCTGGACTAAATGTTGCGAAATTCACGGGAAGGAAACAGAAAGCATTCAAGATATGTAATATTGAGGCGGTATAAACACGGAGCACATAGTCACTAATCTTATGTTGAAAGTAAAGACTTGAATTGTTGTAGTCACCCACATAATTTCAATTAGACAGGTACGGGAGATAACACGCTGCGTATTTTGAATCAAACTGCACCAAGTAGCGTGCACATGGCAACAGATATCTAATCATTTATTCTGCGAGCGTACAGATGACTTTTACTTGTTATTATAAAGGTAATTTAGTTACAGCACCTGCACTTGTGAGGTTGCAGTGCGGCCATCATGATCCCGAACATTTGAAAGGCAATAGGCTCCGGAAAGCATCCAGTCAGACACTGAAAGTAAGATTTTTCAGAAAAAGCTTTATTTATTCATTTACGACTTCGCAACAAACAATTTTAAGATGACGAGGCATATCGCTGCAGTAAATCACCCTGCCGCAACTGCGTGTAGCGAAATATGGCCGACGCTGAAAAGAGCAAAACACGCCCAGAAATTGTCAGACTGACTTCACATTTACCAGAGAAGTTCCTAAAAGCGTAGCAAACCAGTGATTTGAAAAGAGAATTTGCTACATTTTGGTGTGGGTGGGAATCGAGCCTGGCACTCCAGGATCCGAGACGAGCACGGATCCCTGAAGCCATGGCTGCTCCACGATTTCAGCTTATTAATGGTGCCTCTAGTCCGTGCCTGATTGCACCCATCATATCAAAGCCATGTTGCTGACTAGTACGTGTGTCACTAGGCGGTGCACATTACGGCTTGCGGAGGAGGTGGCGTCACGTCACGAGTGTATCAAATGAGCGCGTTGATGACGTTCCAAGGTCTACAAGCGGTATAAGGCTTTAGCATTCCCCCGTGTACGACCCCTTAACTGTCTGCCGAATTTGAGGTTTAGTAATTGCTGTCGCGGCAGCGGTTGTGGTTGCAGAATAGCGGGCGCGCGTGCTCTGCACATTGACTTCACATTTGGAGCGGAGGCGGCAGCAGCTATTGTCGGCGGCTAGCCATAGAGGAGCGTGCACGTTCTTGCGGCTCGCGAGGAAGGACGCGCAAGTACACCAGTGCACAAGAAGCACGTGACGCTGTGCCTTAGTGAGGAGGTCGCTTTAGTGTGCCACGTGTTCTTCCCGTTTTGGCCCGTTATGACTGGCTATGACTTACTCATTATGAGGTAATGCATCGCAAGTATTTCTTGGAAAGCTCGAACCTCGATCGTACTACAGCATGTATTACCAGATGTTCAGCAGGTGTTCGCCTTCTGGTGTTACAAGGGTGTAACACCTGCCAGAACTTTTCTTTCGTATGTTAAGGGCACGCACTTCACATTCAGCTCTGCTTTGCGTTTTATAATTGCTGCTTTAGAGGATTAAGACGAATGAATAATGTCGACTGAACAATAAGTATAGATGCTCTGCATGTTGTAATTTGTGTGGTAGTTACCAATGTGCTGTAATCTCCAGTCAGTTGCTTGGAGAACTATTTTTCTAATTCACTTTTTAAGTATTTACTTAGCGGGTGTAATGTATTTGCGGTGAAAAGTCAGTCACTGCACTTACGATTAACGAATACACGAAACTGACTTCTGATTACTTGTAGTACATGTGTTGGAAATGGATTTATTTTTTTGCTGCACCCAATTCACCCCCTTTAGTTATGGTAAAAAGTTTATTTCCTTTATATTTATGTTTAAACATGAGCCTTAGTTCCATTTTCTCCTTGCCACTTTCTCTCAGACCTTGTCCCTGTTCTCTGAGCCACATCACTTATTTTTAATATAACCGCCCATTTAGGTAGTAAAAGGGTAAATTTTATTTCACTGCTGGACTAATATGTAATCGAACGGTGAGCACGCCTACAGCCCCTGTCCAACCACAGTACTCTTTTCTTACTCCAAGTAATCCATCAAGTACTGTCGGCACTATATCGCAACGGCCTATTTAGTGGTTGTTTACATGCTTCGAATTTCCCAGTTATTGCCTAATTGCAAAATCAGTGATGCAAATCTTACATGCAAAACAGCAATAAAGTTTGGAAGGCTTGACTGTACAGTCTGGAATTATCGGCCTTCTATCAAGCTCCAGATTTAAAAATTTTAAAGACGGGAGTTATCGAAAGGTGAGAGTAAATGAGACCGGAAAGTTGGATGAATCAGCTTAACTCCAAAGGATAGCGTACTGAGGCAACATCTGAAAGGAACTGTAACATGTTCATTAAAGATAAATTGTATCACAACCAAAACCTGGTGCTTCGCACAACTGCTCGAAAACCCATCTGCGGCACACGAGAGGCTGTCTTCTCGAGAATGCCGTTTTATATCTGAATGGTAATATAAAATGAAATTTTTTTGCGCATTCGACTAATTTCCTTTTGTCAATCATAAAGTTATGCTCTTAGAATAGCTTCACATAATATTTTCCTTGTGGCCTCTTCTGCAAATGTCCTTTTTTTTGCACTACAACATTATGAGCATGTCTTGCTAGCAAAGTCAAGTCGGAGGCAGAGAATAGTTACCTGCATCGAAAAGACAGCTCGTGTGGGTCTGTTGGTAGAAAGTGGAACCCTATGAAGATTCTTGCTCTACCGTGAGCCTAAACACTGGCATCATCTTCGTCATGCATGTAATGCTAATTTCTGCAATACAATCGCGTCGCAAAGAAATACTCTATCATTTCTTGTTTGCCACGGCTTACATTCCTTCGGGTCAAGATGTTGCCTCGCAGGTGCACAATGCTTCCACGTGTGCCAGCACAGCAGTACAATATACAAGTTATAGCAGGTGCAAATAACAGTGCTAAAGGCGCGAGTAACTCAGGAGAAGTATTTGCGGCGAATTACCATCTATGGTAAGAGCATGCGAAATTTTTGGCCACGTCAACAATATCGCAATGTCGTTGCGCTATACGCGTCGCTTCATTTTTCTATTGCTTATTATAAAACAATTTTAAATTTCTTACAGCTCATTTTGCTGTATCTTCATGCGCCTTCGGCTTACATTGATCGACTTAGAGTTATCCACAAATTGCACTCCCTGTCCGCCTATTGCTGTAGTGAGAGCACGCAAAACGCATCAGCGGTTTCAATAGGTGCAGGGTGACTAGTTTTGTGAATATAAATGTAAAGAATTCGTATCAAATGTTTTCTACAGCGGGCACGCTCGGTGAATGTAGGTTTTTAGTTGTTTATATTAGCGACGTCAGAGTACAAATTTTTTCTGTAAAATTATAAGTCTGTTCGCAATTTTTCTACTCTCCTAGGGCATAGCCCAAACGATAATTATTTTCTCGACTGAGTATTCTCGTGTTTTGGGATAATAATGAGTAGCCTTGGGCTCTTGCCACTTTATTGCGATTCAACGTCACTCTTTAGTGCTTATTGTGTCGGGCTTCTAAGCATGCGGTCGTGGGTCCGCATCCTGGCCAGCGCGGCCGCATTTCAATGGGGGCGAAATACAAAGCACCCATGTACTTAGATTTAAATGCACTTTAAAGAACCCTAGGTAGTCCTGATTTCCGGAGTCACCCACGACGGCGTGCCCCATAATCAAATCATGCTTTTGGCAAGTAAAACCTTATATGTTAGTTGTTTATAATTCTATTGTGCTTGCATGTTTTTCAGGGAAACTGGAAATTGATATGCCTTGTGGGCATTGTTCTAGAGATGGTTGCATCACGAATGGTAAAAGCAGAGCCTCCAGGCAAGTAAAGTAATATTGAGCCATATTTGTCAACATCCACGAGGACCTTATTCTTTACACGACTAAAGTAGGTCATCACCAGGAAATTGTAGATATGATTTAGTAGAGAAACAGTGGGCGTGTTAAATTACCTAAACGGGAATTGTGTGACTGCGACCTTTTGGGAATTGTCACGTTATTTCGCGTATCCTTATTTGGCCTTACGTTGCGTTTGTGAAGCGTGGATAAAATGGCTTGGCCTAATACGAATCAATTTACAAAGGCGCGCTGCGCCTGCAATTGATCAGTGTAAAATAAAGCAGCCCGAAATTGCATCACCGCTGCAGCGGCCTTGCGCAACTTGCGGTGTCAGCAACAAGGAAAACGACAGTAATAGGCTCATGTCACAATGATGCGTGACGCAGATATTTCTGGGTGCATTTTGCACTTAATTGGTACATGATATGAAAATATTCATGAAATATTCCCCCTGAAACGTGTAGTATTAGTCTGGTTGGTCTACTAGAAGCATCGTGATAACTTGGTCCTTAGAACCAGCCATAGGGTTCCGCCAGTCGTAGGGTTCGCAGATGGTTACACCTTCGTGGTAGCGGAAAGATTGCCCTAAATCAAGAGAAACATAATTGTGATGGGTCGCACAGACGTTTTCTAAAAAAGAGTCAAACGTGTCGCGCGATCCTCAATTGTCTGAAGTGCTTCATTGAGGTTCATTTAAACTACATCAAAAATGTTCCTTAAGTTGTTGCGAATGCACACCTATAGAAAACAAAGTTTTTTTGGTTTGGTGTTTGACGCAACCGAATTGGATGACGTGAAAGCCACGTATACTGCTCACTTTGAGGACAGAAATACCAAGTGCGTACGCCTGATACGGCAAATTGCTACTTGCGCGAAGCGAAACTCATCCTGTGAGCCGCTGTTTGATGGATCTTCTTACGACTTTTCGGGAACTTGCGAATTAACACCTATGCCATGATTTCTGGGACTACTTGAAATGTTTGAACAGTAGGACCTGTATGCCCTGTTTACTTTAGCGCAGTTACTTTTTAGTTTACTTGCTGATGCATGCAGCTAGATGGAGGGTGTCGTATTACTAGGCGCGGTAATATCTAGTTGAACTTACAGGATGGCGCAGTATTTAAAATGGGCTCTCACATTCGTAGCCACAAGTAGGAGAGTCTTGAGCTCGTCTTCACTGAAACTGTGCTTCGCCTATCCGTGATAGACTTGGGCTTGTGGTGAATGTAAACAAAAGTGCGGTCGACAAAAGAGCGAGAAAAAAAAATAATCACGGAGCACGCTTCTACATCTAAATAAATAGACGCAAGCAGTGGGCTGTATTGGCACCTGAGTTGTTGCAACGAGGAAATGAGTAGTTGGAGCACCAGCCGCATGAATAAAAACTATTCTATTTTGCTTTTATTTAAATCTCTTCGAAAACATTATACTTAGCGCAAACACCTTTATTCTACGGAGACAAGTTAATTCTGCATGGATGGTGCGAGTAGTCAGTGGGAAATCGATCAGCGAGCAGCCATATTGTGTTCTTTTCGGAATGGGGTTTTCTCCGGTTATTGTAAAACATTCACCTTGGGAATGTTACGCAGGAACGCCAGAATTTGCCGCTTGTCGAATTTTGAAACCTGTGCGAGCTCTGGCGATGCCCTCAGCTGAATGACACAAATATAACATAACTTTAAATTCAAGTTTTTGTGCGCCACCAGCTTCACTGAATTATCTAGATTCACACTTAGGTTGTCATCACTTGGGCATTAGGTCATGGGTGGCCGAAACAGATGGAGTCCCGTGGTCCAACCATCGATGCCTTCGTGCACTTGTTCAACGTTCTACCCAATGAAGTACATCATTAAAAATTATTGTTTAACGTATTCAATAGGAAGAAAATGGTTGGCGTGAGAATGCGCGAAGTCTGCACTAGTCACATTTAAGCATTCAATGGTAGCTAGACAGATAATGTCCGAAAGAAGACACATGCCCATGATGACGCAGAATGGAGTAAGCGAGGAAGTAGCATGCGCAAGGTACTCTCCGGTTGGCATTGGGGCTTTACCTTGACATTTTATTGCCTGCTGCTTTCGCACATTTCGCAGTGTCTTTGTTCACTGACCTCCTTCGAGTAAACTCAGGCACTTAGGCGAAGTAGATGTCTAGAGCAGTATGCATGACACCCTAGTTTGGCACACTACTGCATCTTTAGTGCTTAGACATCAGTTTCACGTGGTCAGATTTCGCAATTTTGCGACATCATGCGAAAGGCAGGCGGAGTGGGTCCATTCAAAACAGTTATAACCAAATGTGGAGGGTAGTGGCACACAAAGACGCAGTCTCCAAAATAACATCAATTTATTTTCTTTGAATGAATCATGCACATTCATTTCTACACGTCAAATCAGGTTGGAAGTTCTTGTGGTTTTCGTGACGTCGTATGACTGAGAGGTGAAGTGGGGAGGGGGGAGGCAGAAATATTTGCCCAATTCTGGAGGGCTAGCGGTACAACTGAAAGGAACTAGAATGGCTTTACGTGATTCTACTCTGCTGTTAGTCGATGGTGTCCCTTTAGTAGTGATGGAGCGTACTGCCAAAGTAGTATAACAAGTAATCTTTATTGATTCAAGCATAGGTGGATTGATGCGCCTCATCAACGAATATTTGAATGGTTTGGGGGGGGGGGGGGGGGGGGAAGACGGATTCAGATGCAGCTATGTAGTATGAGGCCTTCCCAAGCACGATCAATTGAGCGACGGGCTTGGGCTATGGTGGACTGAGTCGATTTCTCGTGTAAGTCCCGATCTTCACCCGTGCAAGAAAGCGAATTAGACCATGTGCACCGGCCAGCAGTCTTGGTTCTGCTCGCAGTACTCGGAATATGGATCAAGGTAAATGAAAATATAGAAGTGGTTCATCTTGAATATCCTTCAAGTTGTGCATTCACTGGCCATTTTAGATTGTGATTACATGTGCCGAATTGATCAGGTACATTCTTTGAAGGAAAGTTCAACTAGGCACCGCATCTGCACGTCATCGTATAAAGTTTCAGTCATCCGGAACCGGCGCTCAACGCACTACTGGCTAAGAATAAAAGGTTGAGTTATTTGCTCGTGCACAGCAAGGCTGTGCAGTCTACCAATTCTTTAGCACTACCGCGCGATGACCGACTGGCTGGCCTGTCAGGGCCTTCTGAGCACGCGAAGCGACTAAATCAGCATGAGTAGCGCATATGCATCATGTTCACTGGAAAGCGTTATGTCCAATTGCGTTGCATGAATCGAGCAGCAAAACATCACCTATAAATTCCCTCCCCGGGATCATTAACCAGTACAGGCTGCAAACTGCTAGAACACATTATTTTTGCTAAGCTTGCGGATTTTCGTGAGTGTAATAGATTTTATTTTGCCATCACAACAGCGTTTTTGAAAATCATTCTCATCTGAATCATCATTATTAACATTTATTCACAAACTACACCAAATGCTTGACCGTTCTTTCCGATTGTTTCTTGTTAGATTTTTAAAAGTCTCTGTCTAAAGTGTGCCATAAATGTTTCCATTTGGCGTAATACTTCTGCGGAGACCCGCAAGATGGCGAGAAGTAAATAATCAAAGAAAACGAGACATCCACCCATTCGTAGCAATTGCTACAAAGGAAACGCATAGGGGTTTCTGGACAGAAAAGCCTCGCAGCTGAAGAAAAATTCGTCCCAGACCAGGACGAACTGTTCTTCAACTGCGAGGCTTTTTTTCAACTGCGAGGCGAGGGAGCTTGCACCGAGTTAATCGCGAAAGGGGCTGTGTCGTGCTGGTCGAAAGAGCCTACAGTCTGAAAAAGGTTGCACCCTTTGAGGTGTTCATTTGCCGCACAACAATAATCATCAGTCTTGAGAGCAATTTCTTTCTTTAACGCCGCGAGCCCGGTAGTTCCAAGTCACGAATGGCATGCGCGTTATCAGCATGACACATCATTCTCGGCAGGAAATTATCAAGTGCATCGTTATCAAGAAAGGAAACCCAAGCAGCACAGATGGCGATTATCGATAGATATACTTCCCAAAGTGCCCGACTGATTTACAGTGTAGCAGACGAAACTAGCGCTTGTAGTGAACTTCGTGCGCATGCGCTATTCTTGCTGGTCTCATGGCTTCGCGCTGTTAGAAGGCACTCACCGGCCGGCCAGTCGATGCTCGCGCGGTACTGTTAAAAATCGGTAGACTTTACAAGTTTGTGCACTAATACTCATCCGCCGCCCTCCTAATTCTACGTATTCACTCGCATGAGGAAACATCTCTGAAGCAGTGCGTTGGTGATTTATATGATGGTATTGAAAGACATTCCCAAGTGCTTAATTAAGTTTAAGTTACTCAGTATACCGTGAACAAAATTACCGCGTACATAATTTTACAAACGTTTTGGGGATGATTAATTTAAATATAATTGCAAATAATGGTGATTATTTAGCAATGTCATGTAACATCACAAGCTAACATTACAAGCGAACTCATCTCAAGTTGACTGTCGGTGGCAATACGCTTAGTATTCTAGCAAGGCAAACTGACGTCGTATTTATCAAGCCGAGGTTTTGAACAGCCGTGTAATTGTGATATTTCAGTTGTAGCAGCTTTATGTGACCTAATTTGATGTTCTTTCTTGTTGCTATGGCACTCAGTTGTCAAGGTAGCCCATGAGTACGGCGACATGACGACGGCTGTATTACGCCGTCGCAGTAGTGACAATGGAATGTCGAAGAAAGAAAGATGTCGATGGAATGGCAAAGGGTGGTTTTACGCCAACAGCACAAAGGACATTCAGATGAAGATTCCTAGATTATGAATAACGGTGGCAAAGTGAGACGACGGCATTACCACAATTAGATAACGACAAATTTACGACGAAGAAGGCGAGACCGTAGTGGTAAGACCACCATATGAGGATGCTGGAATGACGATGATGGCATGACGATGATGTTATGTCAACAGATGCATAATAGCTACTGTTTCGCGACGACGCAATGACCACAATAGAATGCCAGTGGCGACATATTGAGAAGTGAAGGACGACCGCATAAATATCTTAGAATTAATAAAAAGAAATGACGTCGATAGATCGATAAAGGCGTTAGGAGGTGGATGGGATGACGGCAATGGGTTTACGATGTTGCAGTGATGACTATGAGAATATAGCCGCGTGACTACGACATTACAGGGTCATTGCATACGAAACGGCCCAGACACAAAAAATTACCATAACTGATTTTCTTGAAAAAAAATGGGCTACATGGCTATTATCTGTATAAAATATCACCAAAGTATTTCCGTCGGACAAAATTTTTTTGATCACATGAGTGCTCTTTGAAATTCCCGCTATTTTGCCAAAGTTTGTTGGAGGTACATTTTTTTATTCAGGTCTGAAACTAGGTGCAATAACAAATTCTATTTTAGACATTGTATTGGCATCCTTCTTTTATATCACTTCATAATTGGATCCATTTTAGCATTTTCCGTGTTAATTTGGCTCAGTAAAAAAGCAATAAATGTAACGTTGTCAGAAATTTTTCGCATGAACTGGTCTTTTTCAGCTACCATAATTTTTCTTCCTTCCTGCCTGTTACTACAGTGTCTGCTAAAAGTAATTTGAAATTATTATCCAGTACATTTTTTTAGAAAGATATCTCCATAGTTGGCAAGAAGTGAATTTCTTGTGACATTCAAGCGAAATTTAAGCATTAAAGCCCTCCAGCTAGAACTGTCAGATAGCTCAATATATGCACCGACTTCTTAGCTTGTGATTAAAAATTTTCCTTTATATAAATTCTTACTGACATATATTTTTAGAAAACTAATGCTTTTATGGAAGAACGGATAAATTTATCAAGTGTTACAGCGTTTCTGCTAATGATGTACATACAGAATACAGAAAAAAAAAAAAGAGGAACGGCATTTACTTACATTTAACAAAACTGCTACATATGAAGGTATCTGGAAATGGTCGACCATAAGAAATAGATTTACAGTGTAATAATCGTACTAATTATGATGTTCTTTTATTTAGCTGTTTCAACGTGCTCTTCTAATTGCAATGAAGATAAACCGAAGTCATTTTGCTTCGTCAAGGAAACTGGAGAATGTACATGCACCTGCGGTAAGAATAACGGCTGCGTGTTTGAACGCGATAGCGTTAAGGAGCTCGTGTCGCAGAAAAGCCGGTGTCGCCGGCGTTGGCCGCGAGCGAAAAATCCCGGAAGGCAATTCATAAGTAAAAACAACTTGCAAGATGGGCTGGGCGGGAATCGAATCAGGGTCTCCAGAGCGTGAGACGGAGACGCTACCACTCAGCCATGTGTTCGATGGTTCAAAGCGCGACAAAAGAGCCTCCAGTGAATGCGGTGTTGCCTTAGAAACGCGCCGTAGAAAGTTATACTGTGGTGTATATCGGTAATTATGAGCATGTAAATTACAGAAGTCCCACTTGAACGAGTAGCGAAGTACGTTTCCGCTACATTTCTTCTGCGCTTGATGCACACGCAGAGCCATCTTGCTGCAAACACAGAAGACACGCAATGTACGGCGCTGCCCCGACAGGTGGCACGCCCGTCGCCCCCTTCTACCCTTCGCCTCGTGAAGAGCATGCCGAGCGAATGAGTGGGCGGTGCAAACGGGCTGCGATAACGCTGTCGCGTTGCATTCTTGAAGGCGAAGCTTAAGCGTCCTCCGATTTTTTTTATTTGGCGTGCCCACTGAAGATTACAATGTTTCATTGCCTTCACTACAGTGAACCCACCGAAAGTAAATATTCAGTTGTGACACTCGCTAATGCCCGCGCTTTTCCCTTCTCTTTTTTTTTCCTACCCGTAACGTGGAGGTTTTCTAACTTACCAGTTGGTGGTTATTTTCATCACATTCATTTCTTAATGAAATAAATGCATGCCTTTCTGCAGCGAACTAGAGGTTTACTGGCAAACCTGCAATGGTTTTTGATGCGGCTTGTTCCCTCGACAAGTCACTCCCTAATGACGGCACCTTGTATGTCACCAATTATTTCATTAGCGTTTATTCCTTTTTACCTGTCATCGTGATCACTTTTTCTCGATTATTTTTCTCTTTTCCTGTCTTACATTCATACGGACTAATCAGAAAACCTATACCCTCTTTTTTCTTAGCAAAAAAAAAAAAATGCAGCTGTGAATGCGAAGTTATCACACCCTTCCAAGTGGTGCATTTTTCTTAGACGGGCCCGCCCTTATCTGTGGGTAGCTGCGCGGCACGCCACATCTGTCAGCTGTTGAAGATGGCAGTGGCGCTTGACACGCCCATGGCATACAAGCGACGAAGGGTGATTCGTTTTCTATGAAGCAAGGGGGACAAACGCCTATGGAAATCCACAGGAAAACGCAGTTCACGTATGCGAAAATTTGTCTCGATTTTAGAAGTGTGAAGTGGCGGTGTTGCGAGTTCGGAAAATGCCGTGAAGACTTGCATAACCACGAGCGTTTGGAGAGGCCGTGTGCGTCGCCGACTGAAGACAACAGGGCACAGGGGCATCTCAAATTTAGGGCTCCAATAAAAAAAAATGGGACAATGTCTGAACCCGTGTGCGAACTATGCAGAAAACTACTATAGGGCACGTAGAATAGTACGTATATTTGCAATTACCTGTATGTACCTTATTTTGGCTAGTACAATATTGGGCCACAGGTTTTAGGATTCGCTGTCGTATATATTAAAACAAGATGTTACTCCAAACAGTACTGATTTTTTTCCCTTTGCGCAGCTCCTAAAGCCAACCTCCTCCTCCAAGCTTTACTGACTTAAGAGTAACATTAGGCTACAAGTATCCATGCTTATACAGCCTTCTAGGATATTGTCACATAGTAGTGACAGTGAACAACAGAGCGATAAAGCTGAATGCCGAAACTAACTTTTTATTTGGTGAACTTGTGCCAACCGACGGAAGTTACACTCAAAGCTCGGCAATAGAGGTGAGTACGGTCGGCGATCGTCAAAATCTCATCAGCTGTTCAAGCGAGTTCGCTTTTATACATCTGTCATTGAACGTTTCAGAGTAATCGCTTGTGCCCACGTGTCTTCGAGAAAGTTCTACACCTTTCGCGTCGCGCATACATCCAATAATATCGTACAAGGTCCGCTAGCAAGAGACAGTGGATAAAAAAATAACATTATGGGGTTTCACGTGCCAAAAACCACTTTTGATTATGAGGCACGCCGTAGTGGCGGACTCCGGAAATTTGGCCACCTGGGGTTCTTTAACGTGCACCTATATCTAAGTACACGGGTGTTTTCGCCCCCATCGAAATGCGGCCGCCGTAGCCGGGATTCGATCCCGCGACCTCGTGCTCAGCAGCCCAACACCATAGCCCCTGAGCAACCGCGGCGGGTGGACAGCGGATAGAGCCACTGACAACATTCCAGAAACATCCGATACGCACAGGTGCCTATTGCGCTGAGTGATAACATTTGTTAGACAATGAAACGCGGTCACCTGATAAACAACTGCACGTGTCAATACCCCCCTCTTAAAACGCATCGTCCCAATGCTAGAAACATGAAAGAAGAGCGAACAGCAAAATTACACTTAAGAATTAAAAAGTAAGAATAGAACAAACAAAGTCCAAAGCAACAAAGTCTAAAGAAAGTCCTAAGTTTAGGTACTCAATGCCCCAAAGTTCGTTAGCGCTACGGCTGAAGTCAGACAACATGGACTATTTCAGGTCGTGAGCGGCGGCGCTGTGATTGCGAAATGCTCTCTGGCACGACCTCATAGTCCAGTGCGCCAATGCGTTGGATGATCTTGTAGGGTCTGAAAAAGCGGCGTAAGGGCTTATCGCTAAGTCCTCCTCGGCGTATCGGGGCCCAAACTAACACATGGTCGCCAGGCTTGTCTTCCACGCATCGCCGTCGAAGATTGTAGTGCCGGCTGTCAGTCCTGTGTTGTTTCTTAATGTGCCGGGGGGGTGGAGCTGTCGGGCCTCTTCTACGCTGGAGATAGGCGGCGACTTCGAGATCCTCTTCATCGCTGACGTGTGACTGAATGGCGTCGAGAAATGTTGTAGGGTTCCGGCCGTAAACTAACTTGAATGGCATGCACAGCCCTCTTGTAAGCGAAGGTTACGTACAGCAGGACGGCATCCCACGTCTTGTGTTCGACGTCGACGTACATTGCAACGTACATTGCAGGTATGTCGGCGAGGGTCTTGTAAAGTCGTCCGTAAGACCATTCTTTTGCACGAGGTAGGCAGTTCTTCTCTCGTGCCTTGTCTGACTTTGTTGCAGTATGGTTTGTGTGAATTCTGCAGTTAAGGGCAGCCGGAATCACATACGCTGCCCTCTGCCATCTTGGCAGCGAATCACGACGTCTTCTATCTTATTACAATACGACGTGGGAGACAGGAAATGTTCTACATTGTTGGAAATGCAGCCGCGTTGTAGAGCTGCTTAAACCGGGGAAGTACCCTAACGAGCTTTCCTCCTACAGACCGATCGCCTTAGCCAGTTGCGTCGGCAAAGTAATGGAAAGAATGGTCTTGTAAAGGCTGGAATGGCTTTTAGAGAGAAATAACTGCTTTCCTGGTTTTATGCACTGATTTAGAAGAGGCCCTTCTGCCATTGACGGTGTTATCGACTTGGTCTCCACTGTTGAACAGGAAAGAAGTCGCCGTCGGTTAGTTGGAGCTGTGTTTCCGGATATTAAGGGTGCATACGACAATGTACTCCATTATGCAATCCTTGATGCACTGGAAGATTTAGACGTCGGTGGCCGGCTATAGGCATGGATTGTTAACTACCTCATAAGTCGCACGGTGTATATGTCGACAAGTGGTGGCGACACCGGACAGTACCATATACATCGAGGTGTTCCACAAGGGGGAGTTCTCAGTCCAACTCTCTTCAATGTTGCATTGATTGGCCTTGCATCCGAACTTCCTAGCACGGTGAAGATTAGCGCATATGCGGATGACATAGGCATATCGGCATCTGGAGCCACCCGTCGCCAAATGCTTCCTAGGCTTCAACATGCAGCGTCAAGGCCTCCAACTCTCAAAAGAAAAATGTTCCGTGATTACATTCACGCGAAAACAAATGACCAGGTATCCGATAATTGCTAGCGGAGCAGCGATAACTACGGTTACACATCATAGATTCCTTGGCTTAGTCATAGACAGGGAATTATCTTGGTCAAGACACGTCGCCGCACTGAAGTCAAAGCTGAAGAGTTTTGTTCACGTCCTTCGCGTCGTTGCAGGAACAAGATGAGGCCCCTCGGAGTCGTCGTTACCCCAATTGTACCAAGCACTATTTGTAGGGTATATACGGTACAGCATTCCGGCGCTCTCAAGCATGGGGCTTAGCTGTGCGCGCGCGCTGGAGAGCATTCAAGCTCAAGCACTGCGCACATGTTTAGGACTCCCACGATGCACGTCAACCAATGGAACAATTGCGGAAGCTCGTGCGTGTCCTATTGGGGTATACTTGCTCTGCGAGCCTCTTCGAATGTACCTTTGCGTGTTCACCCGACACAGACACCATCCTCTGTCATCGCTCCCTGCCACCCACCCAGGTTCCAGCTTTTCAAGGACTATATCGCGCCATCAGAGTGTTTTGCCGTCAAGATTTTTTCCCGCCTCTATTCCGAGGATACCCCCGTGGGTTCTGCCTAAACCTGTCGTTACACTGCAGATCCCTGGAATTACTAAAAAGCCTTCCATTGCCTCTATTCATCATCATCATCATCATCATCATCAGCCTAGTTACGCCCACTGCAGGGCAAACGCCTCTCCCATACTTCTCCAACTACCCCGGTCATGTACTAATTGTGGCCATGTTGTCCCTGCAAACCGCTTAATGTCATCCGCCCACCTAACTTTCTGCCGCGCCCTACTACGCTTCCCTTCCCTTGGAATTCAGTCCGTAACCCTTAATGACCATCGGTTATCTTCCCTCCTCATTACATGTCCGGCCCATGCCCATTTCTTTTTCTTGATTTCAACTAAGATGTCATTTACCCACGTTTGTTCCCTCACTGAATCTGGTCTTATCCTTTACCGTTACACCTATCATTCTTCTTCCCATAGCTCGTTGCGTCGTCCTCAATTTAAGTAGCACCCTTTTCGTAAGCCTCCAGGTTTCTGCCCCGTAGGTGAGTACTGGTAAGACACAGCTGTTATACACTTTCCTCTTGAGGGATAGTGGCAACCTGCTGTTCATGATCTGACAATGCCTGCCAAACGTACCCCAGCCCATTCTTATTCTTCTGGTTATTTCAGTCTCATGATCCGGATTCGTGGTCACAACCTGCCCTAAGTAGATGTATTCCCTTACCACTTCCAGTGCCTCGCTACCTATCGTAAACGGCTGTTCTCTCCCGAGACTGTTAAACATTACTTTAGTTTTCTGTAGATTAATTTTCAGACCCACCCTTCTACTTTGCCTCTCCAGGTCAGTGAGCATGCATTGCAATTGGTCTCCTGAGTTACTAAGCAAGGCAATATCATCAGCGAATCGCAAGTTGCTAAGGTATTCTCCATAACTTTTATCCCCAATTCTTCCCACTCCAGGTCTCTGAATACCTCCTGTAAACATGCTGTGAATAGCATTGGAGATATTGTATCTCCCTGTCTAACGCCTTTCTTTATTGGGATTTTGTTGCTTTCTTTGTGGAGCATTACGGTGGCTGTGGAACCGCTATAGATAGCTTCCAGTATCTTTAAATATGGCTCATCAACACCCTGATTCCGTAGTGCCTTCATGACTGCTGAGCTTTCGACTGAATCAAATGCTTTTTCGTAATCAATGAAGGCTATATATAAGGGTTGGTTATATTCAGCACATTTCTCTATCACCTGATTGATAGTGTGAATATGGTCTATTGTTGAGTAGCCTTTACGGAATCCTGCCTGGTCCTTTGGTTGACAGAAGTCTAAGGTATTCCTGATTCTATTTGCGATTACCTTAGTAAATACTTTGTAGGCAACGGACAGTAAGCTGATCGGTCTATAATTTTTTATGTCTTTGGCGTCCCCTTTCTTATGGATTAGGATTATGTTAGCGTTCTTCCAAGATTCCGGTACGTTCGAGGTCATGAGGCATTGTGTATATAGGGCGGCCAACCTTTCTAGGACAGTGTTCCCACCATCCTTCAACAAATCTGCTGTTACCTGATCCTCCCCAGCTGCCTTCCCCCTTTGCATAGCTCCCAAGGCGTTCTTTAACTCTTCCGGCGTTACTTGTGGGATTTCAAGTTCCTCTAGACTATTCTCTCTCACCTTATCGTCGTGGGTGTTACTGGTACTGTATAAATCTCTATAAAACTCTTCAGCCACTTGAACTATCTCATCCATATTAGTAACGATATTGCCGGCTTTGTCTCTTAACGCACACATCTGATTCTTGCCTATTCCTAGTTTCTTCTTTACTGCTTTTAGGCTTCCTCCGTTCCTGAGAGCCTGTTCAATTCTATCTATATTACAGTTCCTTATGTCCGCTGTCTTACGCTTGTTGATTAACTTAGAAAGTTCTGCCACGTCTATTCTAGCTGTAGGGTTAGAGGCTTTCATACATTGGCGTTTCTTGATCAGGTCTTTCGTCTCCTGCGATAGCTTACTGGTTTCCTGTTTAACGGCGTTACCACCGACTTCTATTGCGCACTCCTTAATGATGCCCATAAGATTGCCGTTCATTGCTTCAACACTATGGTCCTCTTCCTGGGTTAAAGCCGAATACCTGTTCTGTAGCTTGATCCGGAATTCCTCTAGTTTCCCTCTTACCGCTAACTCATTGATTGGTTTCTTATGTACAAGTTTCTTCCGTTCCCTCCTCAAGTCAAGGCTAATTCGAGTTCTTACCATCCTATGGTCACTGCAGCGCACCTTGCCGAGCACGTCTACATCTTGTATGATGCCAGGGTTCGCGCAGAGTATAAAGTCGATTTCATTTCTAGTCTCACCATTCGGGCTCCTCCACGTCAACTTTCGGCTAACCCGCTTGCAGAAAAAGGTATTCATTACCCGCATATTATTCTGTTCTGCAAACTCTACTATTCACTCTCCTCTGCTATTCCTAGAGCCTATGCCATATTCCCCCACTGCCTTGTCTCCGGCCTGCTTCTTGCCTACCCTGGCATTGAAATCGCCCATCAGTATACTGTATTTTGTTTTGACTTTACCCATCGCAGATTCCACGTCTTCATAGAAGCTTTCGACTTCCTGGTCATCATGACTAGATGTAGGGGCGTAGACCTGTACAACCTTCATTTTGTTCCTCTTATTAAGTTTCACAACAAGACATGCCACCCTCTCGTTAATCCTATAGAATTCCTGTATGTTACCAGCTATGTCCTTATTATTCAGGAATCCGACTCCTAGTTCTCGTCTCTCTGCTAGGCCCCGGTAGCACAGGACGTGCCCGCTTTTTAGCACTGTATATACTTCCTTTGACCTCCTAACTTCACTGAGCCCTATTATATCCCATTTACTGCCCTCTAATTCCTCCAATAGCACTGCTAGACTCGCCTCACTAGATAACGTTCTAGCGTTAAACGTTGCCAGGTTCATATTTCAATGGCGGCCTGTCCGGAGCCAGGGATTCTTAGCACCCTCTGCAGCGTCGTAGGTCTGACCGCCGCCGTGGTCAGTTGCTTCGCAGCTGCTGGGGGACTGAGGGCCGGGGTTTGATTGTTGTGTTCATATAGGAGGTTGTGGCCAAGTACTGCACCAGGGTGGCCAATCCTGCTCTGGCGAGAGAGTGCGTCACCGTTTCTGGTCACCGGGATCAGGCCGCACTCCAGGCCTGTTTGTGCAATTTTCTCAACACACGGTTGTTGTTGTTTTTTTCTGGTATTTTCCGGTGGAGAATTGTGCGGCCCGGGATTTGAATCACGGTCCTCTTGCACGGGAGGCGGATACTCTACCATCCCCGCAGGAGTTAAATTAAAAATTAAATTATGGGATTTTACGTGACAAAACCACTTTCTGATTATGAGGCACGCCGTAGTGGAGGACTCCGGAAATTTCGACCACCTGGGGTTCTTTAACGTGCACCTAAATCTAAGTACACGGGTGTTTTCGCATTTCGCCCCCATCGAAATGCGGCCGCCGTGGCCGGGATCCGATCCCGCGACCTCGTGCTTAGCAGTCTAACACCATAGCCACTGAGTAACCACGGCGGGTCCCGCAGGAGTTGTACGCATCATTTAACATACAGTGGTGCCCTATTTGATCAGTCAAGGTGGACCAATCTGAGCTCGGTTATACCGCACGGATGGCACTCGGCTAGAGAACCTGGCATTTATGACCTGCACATGTGTGGCCATACATAATTGAAGATATGTATCTTTCTTTCTTTTTTCATTTTAGGAGGGTTCCCGTACAGTGATAAAATACAGGAAAAGACATTAAAAAGAAAGAAAAAAAAAAGAAAAAGGAAAAAAAAAAGAAGGAACATAACAGGTGATTCGAACTCGTGACCCTTCGATGTTGCCCGGAAAGATAGCTCAGTCGGTTGGTTCGTCAGGCCCCAGGCTATTTTCAAGCGCCACAGCTCCTACTCCGAGCCTCGTACTTACGAGGAAAGGGACTGATCTTGTCCTGGAGAGTCGGTTTTTGCTTCCGAGTGGTTGGAAGGCATACTTTGTTGGAAAAATGGCTGCCCGAGCAGACGAGCGAACTCGAGCGGCTTTAGAGACTAGAAAAACTGCCTTAAAATATTTAGACTTGAGGGAAAGCTTCGTTACCAAACTATAACACGGCAATCAGCACTCGAATACGACGAGAGAAATTATTGAGACGTGAAAAATTTTCTTGAAATAAATATGGTTTGCGAGACTAATGCTTGTAAGTATTGAACCTCTTAAAAGATGAGGGGAAATATGCGCTCACCGAGAGGGCATCATCCGCACGAGACCACCACCAGGCACCTTACTGAGACGAGGAGGGCTTTGCGGGCGGAACAAAGCCCCCCGTCCCCGCCGGCTAAGAAGGGAAAACGCGCTTTCCGATCGCTCAAGGTTGCGCGGACATAGTATAACTCTAGCGTCTAAGAGAAGCTAAACCAGGTGCGATGGCGGCACGCATAGCGTGGGAAGCTAGCCGCCAGAATAACTATCTCAAGGACTGCTGCTGACGAGGGCGAAATACCTTCGTGTAATTATAATAACCCTAATAGGACTACTTCCGAAAGAAAAAAAAAAGGAAACGGGCCAGAGGGCTTACTACGAGAGCTATGACTGATAGTTTTCTACATATATATATATATATATATATATATATATTCATCTCATCTATGGGATCGCATGCGCGCGCTGTTGCTTTTTCTCTGCGTGTAGTAGTTAAGACAGCCAGTTTAAGGGCGGAGAAGAAGGAAGGAAAGGAAAGCAAAAATGCAGCGCCGTGGTTTTAAAGCGCAACCGTGGTAGAGAAACGGAAGGCGATATAAGCGTGCGTGGCCATGATACGTACACGACAAACCGCCTTAAAATATTTAGACTTGAGGGCAAGCTTCGTTAACAAACGATAGCACAGCAATCAGCACTCGAATATAATTATAACTCTAATAATAATTGTAAATTTTCATCTCATCTATGGGATCTAATGCGCGCGCTGTTGCTTTGTCTCTGCGTGTAGTAGTTAAGAGAGCCAGTTTAAGGGCGGAGAAGAAGGAAGGAAAGGAAGCAAAATTGCAGCGCCGTGGTTTCAAAGCGCAACCGTGGTAGAGAAACGGAAGGCGATATAAGCCTGCGTGGCCATGATACGCACACGACAAACCGCCTTAAAATATTTAGACTTGAGGGAAAGCTTCGTTAACAAACGATAGCACAGCAATGAGCACTCGAATATAAGTATAACCGTAATAATAATTGTAAATTTTCATCTCATCTATGGGATCTAATGCGCGCGGTGTTGCTTTGTCTCTGCGTGTAGTAGTTAAGAGAGCCAGTTTAAGGGCGGAGAAGAAGGAAGGAAAGGAAGCAAAATTGCAGCGCCGTGGTTTTAAAGCGCAACCGTGGTAGAGAAACGGAAGGCGATATAAGCGTGCGTGGCCATGATACGCACACGACAAACTGCTTTAAAATATTTAGACTTGAGGGAAAGCTTCGTTAACAAACGGTAGCACGGCAATCAGCACTCGAATGTAATTATAACCCTAATAATAATTGTAAATATTCATCTCATCTATGGGATCTAATGCGCGCGCTGTTTCTTTGTCTCTGCGTGTAGTAGTTGAGAGAGCCAGTTTAAGGGAGGCGAAGAAGGAAGGAAAGGAAGGTCTCTGAAGCAAAATTGCCGCGCCGTAGTTTTAAAGCGCACCAGTGGTAGAGAAATGGAAGGCGATATAAGCGTACGTGGCCATGGTACGCACGCTTATATCGCCTTCCATTTCTCTACCTCTATTGGCCTCAGGCAACTCACCCTGTTGCATATTTCTGCAAAGTACGGAAATACTGTACACGTGTATACCGATGGCTCTGTCACATCATATGCATCCACTGCAGCCTTCGTCATTCCACATATGATCATCGCTCGGCGGTTTAAACTAGACCATAGCGCAACATCAAGTGCCGCAGAACTTGTTGCTATCCGGGAGGCACTTCGATTTTTCTCCGAGGAGCCTCCTCACGCATGGACAATATTATGCGATTGAAAGCCAGCTCTTCAAACGATTGACTGTGTCCTCAGACGGGGCCCGTATTATTCCATGGCCATAGAAATTACAGAGCGTCTCAACCACGCAACTGGAAATGGCCACAATGTCACCTTTCAGTGGATACCCTCACACTGTGGCCTGATCGGGAACGAACAGGGAGACGCTGAAGCGAAAACTGCTTTAGATAATGCTTGTGAAGTACGCATTCCGTACTCATGAACAGACACAAACGCCCTACTTCGTGGCGTAAACCGCAACTCTAATTTGGAACACTGGACCCAACCAGATCGACGGCACAAGCGACTACACAAATGGGACCAAGAAATGAAATTTCGTATGCCTCACAAACTCAAAAGAAGCCACACGAGCATGGCGCACCGGATTCGCCTTGGTTTCGCATTCACCAACCGTTATAGACATATGAAAGGTGCCAATGATACTAGCCCAAACTGTGAATGCTGTGAGGTGCCAGAAACACTGGAACATATATTTTGTGTGTGTCCCGCGTACGCGCAAGAACGACAGCAACTTGTCTCTTCCATTGCAAAAATCTATCAGAGACAGCTATAAGACGAGCTTCTTTTAGGTCCTTGGACTAATGCAAACAGCGCAGCCCTGGTAACAAGAGCCGCTATAGCTTTTCTCCAAGCCACTGGGCTGGACGCACGGCTTTAGAGATACTGCAACTCTGTGAATTTGTATATATACATCTCTTCCTTGTACCATAATCATTCATCAGCCCTTTCCTTCCCCGTCCCTTTTCCCCAATGCAGAGTAGCCGGCCAGAGCAAGTTATAGTTCAGGCCGACCTCTCTGCCTTTCTGTAAATACGTTTCTCTCTCTCTCTGTAGTTAAGGGCGTCCCTCTGTCGCTAATGAGGACTTTGGGGCACCGTGTCGGAGCAGGATGTTCTCGACGAATCACTTAGCGACTTTGACAGCACATCCTTCAAGCACGGCTTTTATTTCGGCGTAGCGCATGAGGTAGCTGGTAGCCACGATAAACCACTTCTTTCGAAATGTTGACGTCGGAAAGGGCCCCAAGAAATCGATCCTGATCTGATGAAACGGTTGGCAAGGAGGCCGGTTCACCTGTAAGAATCCTGCCGGTCATGTCGGTAATGTCTTGCGTGACTGGCAGTCTCAGCATGTCTTGAAGAAATGTGCGAGGTCAGGGCTCAGGCGCGGCCAAGAGTACTCATCTCGCATTCTTGCGAGCGTACGGGAAACCCCGAGGTTTCCGGCTGTCTTGTCATTGTGTAGGGCATGCAGCACTTGTAACCGGAGTGCTGCGGGCACAGCGAGAAGGTGGTTTGCACAGGATGGCGAAAAGTTATTCTCGAGGACGTCGTTTTGTAACGAAAACGAAGACAAGCCATGCCTAAGTACCCTTGGGACAACGTTGCTCTAGCCCTGCAAGTACTAAGCAAGGCTTCTGCGCTCCGGGTCCGCTTGGTGCTGTTCGGCAAAGTCGCCAGCACTTATTGTATCTCAAAAGGCGACATCGTCTTGGTCATCTTGGGGCGGCGGGTCCACGGGAGTGCGATACAGGCAGTCGGCATCAGGTTGTTTTCGCCCAGACTTGTAGATTACAGTGATGTATTCTTGCAGCCTGAGGCTCCACCACGCCAGGCATCCTGAAGGGTCCTTTAAGTTAGCTAGCCAACACAACACGTAGTGGTCGCTGACGGCTTTGAACGGCCTGCCATATAGATAAGGCCGGAATTTCGCTGTGGCCCAAATGATTTTGAGGAACTCCTTCTCGGTCGTGGAATTTTTGCCTTCCGCTCTTGACAGCGACCTGCAAGCGCAAGCCATCATCCGTTCAAGTCCGTTTTTCCGCTGGACAAGGACGGCATGAAGGCCTAGGTTACTGGACGGACGCTGGTCGGGGGCACGGTCGGTTAAAGCGGACGGTGGTCGGGGAACGCCAAACATCAGTCGTGCAGGCGGTGGCGGTGGTGGACAACGGAAATGTGGCGTTACCGGGCCCTGCCGCGGGCGCGGAGGGGGAACGTGACGGGGCTAAAGAAGACGTACATCATCGTTTGCAGCTGAGTCTGCGGCAACTGAGGGACTACGACTGAGTGTTGCAGCTCCTAACGCAGAACGCCAACAATCCATCACCTGAGGCTGTGATGAAGGCAGCAACTTGTGAGGCTCCTTTCGCCCAAACACTCTCATCGTCTTACGCAGGTCGTCGGTGGCCAGTGATTTAACTCCAGTGTAGCTTGTTGAGTCTTCGGTGGCCTTCGTATCATTCCACAGAAAAATTCCTCGTTCACAGAACGAATGAGTAGATCTAGTTTCTTCTCCTCGGAAATTTCCGGGTCGGCCTGTCGGAATAAGCTGCTAATTTGCTCCGTAAAGATGTCAACGTTTTCGTTGGGTGCCGGCACTCGTGCTTCCAATAGAACTTCGGCCCTATCTTTCCGGACGATGGTCGTGAATGTCCTCAGGAAGCGGCTGAGGAACAGGTCCCACGTTTTAAGGGTGGACTCCCGGTTCTCGAACCATGTCTTCGCGGCATGTTTCAAGGAGAAGTACACGTGACGCCGGTTATCCTCAGAGGTTCATTTGTTGAAGACCAAGATCCTTTGGAATATCTCGAGCCAGGTTTCCGGATCCTCCGACGAAGTTCCACGGAAGGTAGGTGGCTCACTCGGTTGTTGAAGCACACTGGCGGACGCTGGTGCTGCCATTGTTGTCGTTGACTTGGTAACAATCTTCCTGGTCGTCTCAGAGAAACGTCCGTGCTCCGGGGGCTGTCCTTGCAGCCTGCGACTAGCTCGCTGGTCCTTGGCGATGTTAGTGTTGTCGTCGCGGTTCGAGCTTGGATAACGGCTTTGCGGGGTCGTTCGGCACATGAACGCACTGGCACCTACCCCTGATGTCACGTAGTAGGGACGTTCAATAATACTGCGGTAAAACTTTCATTGGCGAAACTAACTTTCTTTTGGGCGAACTTGTTCCCATAAAAGCAACTTCCCCTCAAAGCACAGCAATAGTGGCGAACAGGAACGGTGATCGTCGAAATCTGATCAGCGGGTCAGGCGCGTCGGCTTTTATACGTCGGTCATCAAACGTTCCAGAGTAGTCACTGGTGCCCACGTGTCTTGCAAAAAGTTCTGCACCATTCATGTCGCACATACATGCCGTCATATTACGCAGGGTTAGGTGACAATAGACAGCGTATAGAACCATCGGTAACGTTCCACACACTTCCGATATATGCACGCGCGTCCTGAACTAAGCGTAGACATTTGTGATACCATCAAACGCGGTCGCCCGATAAACAAGTACGTGTGTCTATATTTCCAATGGTTAAGATGTGTAGTAGGTGTTAAGAGATTAGGAGCTAATTCCAATATATTGACGCAGCCGTTGTCGAAAGCATTGTATTTCTACCGATGTTCGCACCTATTGCAGAAGCATATGATCCTCTGACGGAGAAATTGTTAAGCTGTCAGTCGCAGCGGAATTCTTACGTTAGTAGCTCTGGACCAAGGATTCACACAAACAATAATTTGCCGTGAAAGCACATGATCGGCTGTGCAAACATGAAGTGCGTTTTTTATTCATTTTCGTGAAGGGCTACCTCTGCATTTTAATAATTTACGGCAAAAGAGCCGTGTGTCAAAGAGCAGTTAGAGGGGAAGAATTTTCACAGTGAAGCTGTCAAGTAGTACTTTCCGCAGTATATTGTCCATGTGTAGACATTATTTGGAAGATAGTGCAATACCGGGCCTACCAGCGCCGGAGGTGTAGTTAGCTATTAAGGGGCCGCATACGTGGCTTCGTTGGAAATACTTTTTCACAGAGTGGAGCGGCGTTGAATATTTTTTCACGATAACTAGTAGCCATCAACATTCGCGATCCTAATAATTAGACTAATATGACTCAGACAGCTTGTCATTGAAAGTCGTCTTTCTTGGTGTGTTGCACACTGAACTTTTGCTTGAGGCCGTAATATTTAATATGTAAGGAACTGCTGTCAAATTGTCTTCAATATCGCATATAACTGAGCTTCTCAAGACAAAATTTGCGCGGAGAGCTTTTTAATCACAGGTAAATTATCACTTGTGTTCTCAGCTGACACACAGTCTCACCTTTTCTGACGCGTTTTTTTTTTTTTTGGTAAACCGTTTTTCAAATGTTTTTTTTGTGCATAACTGCTTCCACTAAAAATTTTTTGAACTACTAAGGATAGTGTTTTTACGAAAGCGACTAAGCTCCTGAGCAAACGTTAGAGTCATGGTCGGTCATTCGCTTGAATTAGACAACGTGAATACTGTTTATTTAACTTCGTTATGTGAATACTCAAACTCATTCAGTAACGAACGCAATTCATAAGCTTTTACTTTACAGGGAAGCAGTTTATAGATAGCCTGCCGTGAAATTTTCATGTGTTTAGGCGAAATCGCAGTGCCCATCCTTTGTTGTCGTTCCAAGCCCTTAGATGCCTAGTTTTCACCCGCTCTCCTAGGGTGGCAGGTGCGTCACGCATGTCTTCGTTGCGCCGATGGGCAGTCCGGTGAAAACATCACGCGTTCCGCCTGCTTCATGGGCAGCAGGGCTCTAAGCACGCGCGTGGCTGGTTTCCTTCATTTCCCCGTGGGGACGGTAATCGACCACGCTAGAGCACAATAATAAAGCCAGTAGCTGCCGAACAGCGCATTCCAGCGAGAATTAGCCACTCGTAGGTCATGCATAGGTTTCACTCTGGCTAAGAACGGGTGTCCTGGCGCGGTCGTGGCACACACGTCGCCCAAGATAACGAAGGAAGCAACTGGCCTTCCATCGGATGGAAATGTAGCTCCAGCAGCCCCGAAAAGACCTCGCTCATCACAAGGCCTGCCCGCACGACCGACACGCACGTCTCCGGAGTCGCCAACGACATCGTGGTACAAAGTGGTTATCAAGCCTCGTGCTAGATATGACATGTCCACTCAGCACAACCGTATCATTCAAGCGGCTCTGGACGCCAGCCTCGAGACTTCCCGATTTCAAGGTTTTGCTCTATACAAACCCACTAATACGGTCTCAGTATGGGTGTCTGCTATGGCACTAGTTTATAAACTCGAAGAAGTGCAACAAATACAAGTCTCAGAAGAATGTGTCCTTCCAGTCCAGGCATACCTCGCCAGTGTTACCGATTTAAGACGCTGCGTGGTTAATGGCGTTGACCTTAACGAAGAACCCGAGAGGCTCCAGCAGGAACTATCGTGTCCCACACACAAGGTCGTGGCTGCCCGCTACCTAGGCAGCGGTCGTACGTGCCTAATCACGCTTCAAGGTCCTAATTCCCCAGCTGAACGTATCCTGTATTACGGCTGCGTACTGCGCCCGCGTCCATTCAAACCTTCCGTTGTGTACTGCTACTCTTGCTTTAGACAGGGACATATGAAATCATCCTGCCCCTACCCACCCAAGGACGACACCATGGAGCCTGAACCGTCAGCATCATTCAGATGCGGCCTATGCCAAACAAACGATCATGACATCACTTCCACGACGTGTCCTACGAAGTTGAAGGCCACTAAGAAGGCTCGGAAACGCCATTCTCGACAGCCAGCAAGGACCCCTCGAGATCCATCAATGAAACAAGTCCCTGTGTACAACCGTTACGCCGTTCTGGCCTCGCTGGAAGAGGATGCTACCCAGGTGACAATAGCAAGTACAGCGACAAGTGATGTAGCCACTCGTACCTATAGCGCAGCTGTTAGGTCGTCCACTTCACGACCGCAGCGGGCATCACAATCGATAGAAGACACGCCGCTTCCTTTGGCAGACGAAGAGTTCGAGATCGACGCTCGCCTGGCCAACCTTGAAAAGGAAATCCAACGTCTCAAGGAACGCCGTACAGAGCTCCTGCGCCGTCATGACGGAGCGCGGCCGTCGCATTCGCCGTCGACGCCTAGTCCGGCTCATATGGCTAACCCGGCATCTGTGTCGAAACCTCGTTCATGCGAAGAACTCCTGCGCTTCGTTGCGCAACAGCTCCAGCATCTCACCTCGGTTTTACTGGCCAACCTTAATCTATGATGGCTGCTACATCTTCAAGTGTGCCAGAAGGCATCTTACAGTGGAACTGTCGCGGCATCGCGGGGAAGCTGGGAGAGCTGCGTCAGCGTCTCAGATTTGGGAAGCTGCATGTTTGGGCTCTACTGCTTCAAGAATCCAACGGCCTGCCACCCATTCCAGGATTTGTGGCATACTCATCGCCTTCAATTTTGGATCGTAGGAGTGTTTCGCCCGATGTCCCTCCAGGAAAGGCTGCCGCGTATGTAAGATTCACTCTTCATCAGACTCGAGTTGATCTTTCACGGTGGTGTACTCTATGGCAAGAAGTCGTTGCCGTATTGGTTCGTCTCCAACGCAATGGACGTTATCATCGTTTCGTACTATGCCCGCCCCTACAGCAGTAGTGCGGCTCGGTTGTGTCTAGGCTGGCTGGCGCACCTACGACAGAATGATCATGGTTGCCCCATTATGGTTGCAGGAGATTTTAACGTGACGCACATCACATGGGGATACGCTATTTCCAGTGCGCGTGGTACATGTGTGCTGGACACATTTATGGACGCCCAATTCACTCTGCTTAATAATGTGTCAGTGCCTTTTTGACGGCGTGACCACCCCCGCGCACTGCCACAGTCACCGAACTTTTCTTGGTGGCTAGGACGGACGACCGTCTCGGGGTCATGTGAAGCCGACTGCTGTTGTAGCGACCATCATCCGATTCACCTTGGCTTATCTTCGGGCGGAACAGGCCGCCTCCGCCGACTATGTCGAGTGGTGGACTGGGATCGATACAGGGCGGTATCAGAAAGCAATGTATCCAACTTCATGCTGGACCCATCCCATTGTCTTAAGGCGCATTAGTTGAGGCGACACGTACGTCGTGGGTTGATGAATCGCGAACGATTGATGAATCGCTCATTTGCAACTTACGCGTCTCTGGGCGTCGCGCCGCCAAGCAGAACTTGCATCAGAACGTGACCCTGCATCAAATACCCTTCGCTTAGAGGCCCAATGCCCTAGTGCAGTAGGTCGGCACCATGAACACCCCTTAGAACGTGGCCGCTGGATGGACTGGTGCTCTTCTCTCGGACCTTCGTCGTCCAATGCCTCCTTTTGGCGCACCTTCCGAGTAATGGAACGTGGTCGGCACCCTCCAGAGCCCGCAGCCTGCGCCCTGTTAGCATCGGGCTAGACACCAGCAGTATTCGCAGAAACTGTCGCCCACACCTTTTTTCCGGCTTTGGACACAGCACCACCTCCCTTCGTTGTTCAAAACTGCCTTCCCGTGGTCGCAGGCACGCCGCCTACGCTCTCCGACATCGAGGGTATACCAGCTGTCTTCACTATGGCGGAATGTTTAGCGGCAACAGACCTGTCGAAGCCATGCAAAGCACCAGGACCGGATGGCATACCATACGAACTTTACAAAAACACGGAAGGCAAGGTTCTCGAAGTGCTGTTGGGGGCTATAAACGAAGCTTGGGCTACAGGAGTCATTCCCGATTCTTGGCGGCATGCAGAAATGGTCCCTATTCCCAAACCCTGCAACCCCCAAGATAATATCGCTCATATGCGCCCAATAGCACTAACCTCAACGTTAGGCAAGCCGATGGAGCGTATGCTCGCGACACGTATTACATGGTGGCTCGAGCGGTGCTCATGGTATCATCCTGGGCAAATCGGGTTCCGTGCTCATCTAGGCGCAGAGGATGGCCTTGCGTACATATCTTCTATGGTTCTCATCGGAGGCCGCTCCCGAAGAATTTGCACGATTCTGGCAATGAATATTCGTAAAGCGTACGACCATGTGAGTCACGAAGCAATTGTCGGAATTCTCCATTGGCTTCAGTTTCCTAGCCATGTCTGCACATGCGTCGAAGCCTTCCTGTGCGCTCACACCTTCTCCATTCGCCTGGCTGGCCAAGCAGCAAGTCAGTTCGCCGCACATCGGGGTGTCCCACAAGGATCTGTGCTCACACCAGTCCTTTTCAATATTGCTCTCCTTCCACTAGCTTGGAAGCTAGCCACGGTACATAACGCACAGTACATAATGTGTGCAGATGACATCACTGTCGTGTCAGTTGATCCTGAAATCTGCCACCAAGAACAAGCGCTCCAAGAGGCCCTAAACATGACGCACAACTGGTGTGCACAGATAGGCCTTGACATTTCCAAGGACAAGACGACGTACATGTCTGTAGCGAATAAGTATGGGCGCCGTCTACTGACACTCCGACCTCTTCAGTTAACTCTGGATCAGCAACCATTACACGAGGCTTCAACTCTCCTGGTACTCGGCCTTGAAATGAATTCCTCTGGATCTGCGGGACCATGGGTCAAGAATGCAAAGCAACAGGCCTCAGAAACGATACAGTTGATACGTCGGATTGCAAAGAAATCTGGCGGAGTGAGTACCAACATGGCTCGCCTTCTTGTACGTTCTGTATTGCAACCACGACTCGTCTACAGATCCCAGTTTCATCATCTCACCTAGGTACAATGAGCTCGCCTTGAGGCCATTAATAACAAAGCTATGCGGGTCATAACGGGATTACCACGTCTCACTGTGTTGCCAACCCTGCAGGCCTAGTCCCAACTCAACACTATTGACGAACTCGTACATCAACGTCGATGCGTGCGCGCCCTAAGGCTATCATATTTCTCCTCCGCTGCTTCACTGGCCCAGTACATGGGACACGAAATAGACCATCCAGCATCTACGAGACCCGATGTAGCTCCAGGGAAAGGGTACAATAAAGTGACAATAAGCCTGTTGTCTGTTGTCTGTTTAGCCCAGTTGCTCGTCAGGCGAATGCCCAAGTTTCCCGCCTTCATCGCGCCGATGACAATCAAGACGATGCGACTCTTGGAGCACACACTGATGCCAGTGTTAATGGCACCATGATTCACACAGCTCTCGTGTGTCCATTGATACCAGAGGCAGGCCAGACGTGCTCGTATGTTGCCGATCCTGCACCACCGGCCTACCTTGCCAAGCTTGCTGCCATACGAGATGGCTTGGCCGCGTTGCTACCTACTGTTCAAGCAGCTCGATACTCTCAACTCATCATTCGCACAGACTCTACTCAAGCCATTCACGACATACGTAGGGTATCTCGGCCCACTCTATTCTCAGATAGCATTCATCGTCTTGCTGCCACTACGAATATCCTCATACGCGTCCAGTGGGTGCCTCGAACAGCCCTGCCGGGTCTCCTTGAAGCAGATATGGCAATCCACCAACAGATTATAACATACCCACTTCCACATTTTCCTGTAAACGCATGTGGACGACTGATCCGGGAAAAGGAAAACCTCCGACGTATCACATGAGCTCTCATACCTCCGTGTGGGTCAGGCCTCCCTGGTGGGTTAACCCGCCAAGAGGAGGTTATGTTAAGGAGGCTACGTGTCGGGGTCGCGCTCACCCCATCTGTGCCCGCTCTCTGGCCACAACAGTACCACGGTCCTTACGGCTCATCGTGCCCATTTTGCAACACAGAAATCCAAAATGTGACAGTGACACACCTATTATGGACGTGCCCAGGACTTCACCTAAGCCATCTATGCCACCTCCGGGCAACAGGCCTCCGGCCTGGCCGCCCACCTGACCTTGAACATTGGATTCATGAACCACATCATCGTTCACTCCTAGATTTCTTGCACGAGTCGAATCTGTTCGTGTATTTTTAACATCGTTTGTATTATGCCTAAGGGCATGCTTTCGAATTAAAAAAAAAAGTACGCGCGAACTGCGAGAAATATTTTGTGTAGTTATCTAGCAACCCAAGTTCAGGCAGCAAAATTCCTGCATACTTGTCGCCTATATGCAGCAGCTACCACTATTTAACTTTTCTGTCAATGACCGCTTTCACGTATTTGATGTTGCTAGCCGGCCAAGAAATATTATCGGCGCACAGCAAGACTGTATACGGCAGAATCCAAGCTTTCTTGAAGGTAGTCGCCAAATATACGTCAATAGGATATGTGTAATATATTTGCAAGTGGGATGCCGCAATAGTCTATGGCCATAATCTTTGTGAGCCTCGCCCTTTCTCTGAAACATGCGATGAAGCATATACGCGTAGTAGATGGACTTCACGGATGAAAGCTAGATACGATGAACGATGAGTGCGCACGTTGCTGTTGTCAATTAGGAGTTCTTTGCCTTGTTGATATCATGTTGTCCAAACAAAGAGTTACAGTTATTCGTTCACTTTTCTTCCTAGTGAGTCTGCCTCTTAAACCATGTGACAGCATGGGAAGTGTACGTGTGAAAACGAGACAGTGGGAGATTTAGAGAAGCGTATGGGATACTTTAAGCACATATAACGCCCTAGCAGACAAGATATCAGTGCTCGCCTCAGAAAAATATCTTGCCATGCGGTACACAGTATTTGTAATAAACCTTAGCGCCAATAGGACAAAACAAGAAAGAAACAGGACAATGTACTCGAGAAGGAAACGGCCCAGACTATTTCATTAGGCAAACTCGTGCGTCTTGTCTGCCTGTAACACTTCCTGAAGCGGATCAATAATGAGATCGTGTCGATATCAAAGGCACGAATATATATAAAAAAAGTGTGAACTATAATAAATGTCTCTATCAACTGTTACAACTTGTGCAACAGGGTGTGAAGAAGAATATTAATCAAATAAATTTGTTTACCCAACTGAAACGACTATTTTAATTTGTCAATACCAAAATTTATTTATACGTAGTGACTCCACATTAGTCTCCAACAAATGAATAGAGTCGAATCAATTAACGTCATAACGCTAGATAGACAAGGACAAGAAAGACGACGGGATGTGAACTAACTGTCAACAGAATTTCGCTTTAGAAAAGCATGGTATTATATCGGCTCAAATGAGTCGAAATCATCGCACGCGCAACCGAGCGTTTTCCAGATAAGCCGTTTCCTTTCTCAGACAAATCGACGGAGCGCTGACGGGGTCTGCACATTCTTTTGCAATCAAGCGGGCTGCTACAATCTACCTCGCATCTTTATCTGTGCTTGTAAGCACGACTACACATTCCTTAAACAGTGGTTTACATCCACAATCATCACAATGCACGGAGACATGTCCATCTCGATAACAGTCCGATTTTTGCTTGTATTCCCTCAGCCGGTCATTGAGGCCATCTGCCTGTCTGCTCTATGTACACTTTGCCGGACGAAAAAGGAAAGCGATATACGACACCTTGCGCGCAGTGCACAAACGGCGGTGGTGGTTCTTCGCGCAGCCTCGGCGCGCCTTTCTCAACGAATCGGTGACCTCACGTATGCTTGACAGCTTTTGCTGAGCTGAAAATATGACGTCCACTTCCACTTTTCGGGCCACGTTCTTTAAACCATGTGATATTCTATATATATACGGAACAACCATCTTCTTTCTGCTTTTATGGCAGCGCTCGTGCTTACCACCCGGTTCCGCTAGTTCTTCAGCGCATTTTCCATCCAGATAAAAGTACGTGGATAGAGTAGTCGCGGCGGCCCCATTCTGATGGGGACTAAACGCAAAAACGCCCGGGTCCCATGCATTGCGGGCACGTGAAAGACCCAGTACCGGTCAAAATTGATCCGGAATATGCCACTATGGCTTGCCTCCTAATCAAATCAAACTTATGGCACGTAATCCCCCCGAAGTTCAATTACATTAATTTAGCAAAATTTGGGTTCCTGCCATGGGTTTCTCTAAAGATGTAAGAGGGTGAATCTATAAACCTATTTTCTACTCAACTTTGATGTCAATTTATCAAAATGACAGCTGCCAATGTTGATGAAAAACTTGGTATGTCTGTTGTGTATATGTATTTATTTATTTTACCCTCAGTATTGAACATTACAGACGTGAAGGGCATACCAGGGACCTGAGTATCAGGGACCTGAGTAAACCTGAGTAATTTTAATATGTAAAAGTAAAAACAAACAAACATGTTAGATTAGAATAGGAAATAAAGTACAAACAATTAGGCAATGCTAAGCATGAACGCATACATTTTGACAGAATTACCTGTCTGGTTGGGAATTTATTAGGACTGATTAGCATGTTATTCAAAAAACTCTTAAAGCTTGGTGCGTCTGTGATAGCAGTAGCTGCTTCTGGCAGCTTATTCCATTCTGAGGTGTTTCGAGGTAAAAACGCATGTGAATAGGTCACAGTTATAGCAACGAGGAAAATCAACTGTTCACGGAGATCATTGTTGTGGTAGTAAATTTTATAAAGAAAGAATGAACGGGACTATCTTTAAGGTTAAGCTGTGAATTCATCATGGTAGCACTTGTTTTCCGCCCATAATTGCATATGATGAGATGAATGGAACGATTCTGCGCTCTTTCAAGTTCGTTTATCAGTGTAGTACCACCGCGATCCCAGATATATTGTGTATATTAAAGAAACGGACGAATATGTGGTGTAGAAAAATTCGTAAGTGGTTAGGTTGCCATACAGAAGTTGCTTCAAAAGTACCCAATCGAACAGCCAGCTTTACCGATGATGTGATATGTTATATACGTTATGTCATGCAACCTACATGATGGTTGCATGTAGGTTACTACAAATATGAATACTGATACATTTTTCAGTTGAAACAGACTCAGGATTCGAAATATCTATATGATGGTGTGTGTGGACGCTCTAATGAGGTGCAAGATACATGCATTGACTTGCACTTGAAATATTTCATTCCGTGTTCCACATTTGTCGCAAGCAAAGTATGTTCTCTAAATCGGTCTGGATAAGACAAGATCGGGGTGGTTCGCTATCTTCTGATACATTACATCATCATCTGCGAATGGGTAAACGTTTGATTAAATGGTATTGTTTAGGTCATTCATCCTAATTACGAAAAGTAAGTGTCCCAATACAGACCCCTAGAGAACGTCTGATAGGACTGCCTGGACTGTAGAATCAACAGTAATAGCAGAAACAAAGTGCATCAATGTATATATTTGGGCTTGTTGGTGTAACGGTTAGAACTTTTCTTGTAGCGCAAGAAACACGAGGACGCGGAGGAGAAAAACGGATAAACACAGGCGCCTGTATGTGTCTGGTTTTCTTTTCTCCGTCCTCGTGCTTCTTGCGCCAAAAAAGAAACGTCAAAAAGCAGAAACAACCGGAGTTTGGTGAGACCCAGCTAAATTAGGTTTGTGGCACTGAAGCAGTAGCAATGGGTTGCGGGAGTTGTTTTACATTCACCTTCTTTCAACGCTTAGCGAGATCAAAATTCGGTTTCCAGTTTCATACCGCTGGTCGACTACATTCACTGTCCAACTTTATTTACACAATTTCGTATGCTAAGCTTCTTATTGCTAGATATTGCCTTACAAAATGTAGAAGTGCGGCTTGCTTGCGTCATCGGCGTGCAATGAAGTAGCTCTAAATAATGTAAAAGGTGTAACTGTGGAACATTTATATTATGTTCTGACTTTCACATATACGAAAGCCGGCACACACAGATGGCGATTGTCATAACTTGGATGACGCGATGGTATTTGTTTTGGTATTTAGGTCCACTGGACCTGCTTGACCTCTCCGGCGCCTGGTCGTTGAAGTGCACTGGTAGCATGCGCACGTCAATAAGTGCAGCGGTGGCGTAGAGGTAGAGCATCCGCCTTGCGTGCAAAAGGACCGTGCTTCGAATCGCGGTGTCACGCAATTTTGCACCGGACTGAAAAAAATCCGCGTGTTGATAAAATTGCATAAACAGACCTGGAGTCCGGCCTGATCCCGGTGACCAGAAGCGGTAACGCATTCACTCACCAGAGCAGGATTGGCCACCCTGGTGCAGAACTTGGCCAAAACCTCCTATATGAGTACAAAAATCAAGCCCCGGCCCTCAGTCGCCAGCAGCTGCGAAACAACTGACCACGGCGGCGGTCAGACCTGTGACGCAACAGGGGGTGCTAAGAATCGCTGGGTCCGGACAGGCCGCCATTGCAATTTAAACATGCAACGTTGACCGCTAGAACGTTATCTAATGAGGCAAGTCTAGCAGTGCCATTGGAGTAATTAGCGGGCATTAAATGAGATATAATAGGGCTCAGTGAGTTTGTGAGGACAAATGAAGCATTTACAGTGCTAAACAGTGGGCGCGTCCTGCGCTACCCGGCCTTAGCGGAGAGAGAACTAGGAGCCGGATGCCTGATTAATAAGTATATAGCTGGTAACATACAGGAACTATATAGCATTTACGAGAGGGTGGCAGGTAATGAAAGGCACAAATTGAAGGTCGTACAGGTCTACGCCCCTACATCCAGTCATGTTGACCACAAATTCGATTTTTTCAATGAAGACGTGGAATCGGCGATTGGTAAAGTCAAAACAAAACACACTATACTGATTTGCGACTTCAACGCCAGGGTAGGCAAGAAACAGGCTTCAGAGAAGTCAGTGGGGGAACATGATGTAGGAATAGCAGGGCATAGTTATCAGTAGAGGTTGAAGAACGGAATAATTGGAGGATAATGAATGCCCTCTTCCAGAAGCGGGATAACCAGAAGTGGACAGTGAGGAGCCGGAATGGCGACCCTAGAAGTAAAATAGACCTCATACTCTGCGCTAAACCTGGCATCATACAATATGTTGACGTGCTCGGGAAGGTGCGCTGCAGTGACCATAGGATGGTAAGATCTCGATTTAGGCTAGACTTGAGGAGGGAACGGAAGAAAGTAGCACGTAAGGAGCCAATCAATGACTTAGCGGTAAGAGGGAAAAAAGAGGAATTCCGGATCATGCTACAGAACAGGTATTCAGCTTTAACTCAGGAAGAGGACCTTACTGTTGAAGGAATGAACGACAATCTTATGGGCATCATTAAGGAGTGTGGAATAGCAGTCGGTGGTACCTTCGTTGGACAGGATACCGGTAAGCTATCGCAGGAGACGAAAGATTTGATTAAGAAACGCCAGTCTATGAAAGCCGTAGTTGAAATCAAGAAAAAGAAATGGGCATGGGCAGGGTATGTAATGAGGAGGGATGATAACCGGTGGTCATTAAGGGTTGCGGACTGGATTCGAAGAAAAAAGCGTAGCAGGGGACGGCAGAAAGTTCGGGGGACACATGTGATTAGGATGTGTGCAGGGACAACGTGGCCACCATTAGCACATGCCCGAGGTATTTGGAGAAGTATGCGAGAGGCCTTTGCACTGTGGTGGGCGTAATCAGGTTGATGATGATTATTACTATGATGATGATGATGATGATGATGGTGGTGGTGGTGGTGGTGGTGGTAGCATGCCAATCTACGCGCTCATGAGTTCCCGCTAACCGTAATCAGTTTATAAGGCAATTTTAGTTTATCGCTGCATACGCTCCGGTCATCAGTTTTCACGCGCGGAGGCACCGCCAGGCACCGGCGCAGATCTTGCGTTTGATTAGCAAGCTTTGTCGAGACGCGACCAACGTGCTATAAGCTGCAAAACTTACTGGACACCATGTAGATGAGCTCTCCCGCTCCGCTAAATCACACATTTGTCTGCTCAGCAAGGGAAGTGGTCTTTGTTCTGCCTAACCACCATAACGCTCGCGCGAATTGGATCTGCAGAAATCGCTAGCATCTGCGGGTCTAAGCAGAGAGGGTTATGACCACACAAATAAAACACTCTAGCGAAAGGTCGAACACAGCAGGCATAAGCTTCCCACGGCGGCATTGGGCACGTTGGCGCATTCACACTGCAAGGAGGGGTCCGCTGACCACGCGATTCTTCCTTCGGTGTTACGCGGCACGAGTTAACACCGCTTGTGCACGTGTTTTCCACGCGCTACCGTCCGTAGCGGCTCTCATCAGGGTGCTTCGACTCTGTCAACGTCCGCGCCGGCCGACATGCCAGCGGCCAAGAAGACATCGAAAAAGCTTCGGCCTCCGACCATCACTGAGCGCCTTCCTTTGATGACCCCACTAAAAGGGGGCTGAGTGCTGCTTTGCTTGGGCGGCATCGTCAAGAATAGCACTTACACCTATTCGCTTGGCGGTAGAGAAACCACCTAGTTTTTCAGAAAACTGCCGAGAGAGAAAGCAACTGGAGGTAGTCGGCAAAGCGTGTTCGTATCTTTATTGTAAAAGGATATTACTATAACATGTCTAAAACATGACTAAAACGCGAGCTATTGCTGCCTAGACATTTTGTAGTTCAAATATATATTCATATTTATGTGTTAGGTTGAAGTTTTCGGTACTTATTTTTGCCATTTATTTGTTAGGCGTTATGCCATATACAGAAAGCGATAATTTTATGTATACGGCGCAAACACAGTGATGCAGTTTGAGGGTGCCCCGTATGATTATTATAACTTCCACCCTTACGCTGAAAACACATTATTCTGAGGCGTGTTCGGGACGGTCATTCGATAGATGCAAGCCCCACGTTTAATTAATAGTTAATAGTTCTTGCTCTCTGACGCAATGTTTGGCGACACGGTACTGTGAGAGACGGTACGCATTGTTTGTGAGACGGTAAATTACAGCAACTTCTAGGATAATTGTAAAGTCCCGGTATTCTTAACAAACATCAGACCTCATTCATGGAAGCGGACTTAAGTAGAAGTTTCGGCCGAACACGTAGTGACACGACGCTATTGAAAGAACTGCCCTACTTCGAAAAAATGTACCCGCTGTGGTTGCTTAGTGGCTATGGTGTTGGGCAGCTAAGCACGAGGTCGCGGAATCGAATCCCGGCCACGGCGGCCGCATATCAATGGCGGAGAAATTTGAAAGCACCCGTGTACTTAGATTTAGGTGCACGTTAAAGAACCCCAGGTGGTCCAAATTTTCGAAGTCCCCATAGTGCCTCATAACCAGGAAGTGGTTTTGACATGTAAAACCCCATAATTTAATTTTTTTTTGCTTTAAAACGATGTGTAGTCTAGAACCAATCGGGTACATGGACACGTTCGCGCTTCATTAAGAATATCATCAAGTTTATCTTTACCTGTAATATTCGCATTGAACATAGCAAATTACGTATACTCTGGATGTTCCGAGCCCTGTACACGGTAAGTATTGGCGTTAGATATTCCATATACAAGAACATATGCCACATCAAATGTGAAAGCAACATGCTACAGCCTACAATTCGTTGCAACAGATTGACGATATTGGAACGAACGGCTGTTTGTAGGATAAGTGTATATAGGGCAAGCGCACTATGGAAACTGTTCGCTTATTTCATTGTTGATATTTTCAAACATACAAGCCATATTTTTTCGCTATTGATTTCACGCTTTTAATGTGTCATATATATCTATTGACCTTAGACTACAGAACTTGAACGTTGAGACATTTATATATGCAGCTGAAACAAGAGTGGGTTTATTGCTTTAACTACTACTGTTCCTTGAACATCAGCAATTCGGCGTCAATAAAAAAATCAGTTAAGAAGAAAGGTCCTTGGCGGTATGTTTGTCCTGGGCTCGCCTGAGTTTTCTCGCTAGCTTGGTTCAGTGGGTAGTCCATGGTGGAATGAGTAAAGCATCTCGTGGCTGCACTGAAGGAATTAGCTTGAAAACTAAAAATACGACCAACAACTTGCGTCACTGAATATGTGACACTGAATATGTGCCCCTCTAATGAATTTGGGTATGTGGTGCCTCTTCAATGAAACTATTTCGCGACATGTGTCGGTAAATGTATCACATTGGGTATGTGCCGCTCTTCATTGACCATGTTTGATGGAAACTTCAATAACTGGGTATTTGACCGTGTATGTGGGGCCGTCCAATGAATCCACTTGATGACAACATGGATAACTGGGTAAGGGCTACTCGTTGCATACCTTTTTGACGCCCGCTAGGGCCACTTGGTGAGGGCCATTCTCAATGAAGAAAAAATGCGTATAATTATGGGACACTGGCCAGAATCAGACCCATCTGAAGCATATTCAGAAAAACTTTTGTAATGCCGTAATCATACAGTCGCCATATCTGTAATTCACGGCGGCGCCGGTAAAGTTTTACACGTATCCGCAGGCATACGCGATAACGGAGCCAGGCTCCATTGGCTCCTCATACAGGACACATTTTGGCAGTGGCAATGCTGCGGGTCGCTGCATTGCTTCAGTGCTAATCCCTATAACGCCGACATTGATTGTTAAAGGAATCCTGACACATTTTTGTTTTACCTAAAGGTGAAATGAACGCATGTAATGTGTCTGGTTTTGCAGTCACTAGCAGTACTCCCTGTGGGCCTTTGTTTAGCCAGAGTTGCGGCCTTAACAACACGCAACGTTGCACTGATGGAGATGCCTTGTGCCTCTGCCGTTGTGGTGAGTCATTCTCTGTTCATTTCAGTATATAACGTTAGTGTGGTAGACGATTTCAGGCACAAGGAGAGTATTTTTCGTAGTGGAACATCTTATGATAAAATGGCTGACTATGTGACCTACATGCTTAAAGTTTAGCAACGCTAACCTTTAAATAGTTTTAAAGTTCAACTATTTTTGTTAAAGGGGCGTATGTATTACATATGTATGATGAAGTTGCCAAAACCAAATGACAATTTGCCCTTACAAAAATCGATCAATTGTTAAGGCTAGCACATATCGGCTTTATGATTGTTCATGAAGGTGTGTCGATTCCTAAACCAGTGTATCAGTAAAGAGCAGATGTGAATTGGTGGCAAGAGGTTGAGAAGAAGAATTTTAGTATTTAAAGAACCTCTTTGTGTACATAAATGCATAAAAAGAAGCAGACTTCGGCGATTCTTCCGGCTCTGAATGCACTACTGAGGCAGCAGCATCCCGTCACAGTGAAGACAGACAAATAAGATACATTGACCTTGTTTGTCCCTAAATATTTTAGCCCGTCCAATATGAGAGAATGACAAAGTAGCCAGCGGTTTCCTTTTTCTTGGTTCAGTGGGGAGAGGGCGGGACAGGGGACGCTATTGCTCGTAGAAAAAAATAAAACTTATGAATAACAATCTGAAAACAATATCTTAAGAAGCCAACAAACACTGACACCAAGGACAACATAGGGGAAATTACTTGTGCTTAATAAAAGAAATGAAGAAAGGATAAATTAATGGAAATTAAAGTGGATGAAAAAACAACTTGCCGAGGCATCTCGTGAATGCGGACTGGTTTGCCGAGTTCTGCGGTAATTATGCGCTGTATGTGTTTATCTCATTAGTAAGCATATTATAGCATGCACAGAAACTTGGCACATCGAACCTTTACTGCAACCACAAATAAAAGCTCAAATATCGGTCGGCTATTTGCGTACATTGGTCTTTACCGCCACATTGTAGTCTGCGTATTGGTCAGCTAAATATTTAAACACTGCCTGACGAAGATAACGACAGCTGTCGTTGTTTTGTTCAAATGACCACGTTATTGTCAGTCACAACCTCGCTGCAGGGCGAGGAAAGGTAAGATATGAACCGTTAAATATGCATGTGCGCGCCACAGAAACTTGGATAGGCAAATATGCGAAGACATAAAATGTGAAACATTTAGCCGGAGGCAACTTCTTGGCTTGTTTGCGTGCCAAAACTGCATTAGTTTAGGACAGGGGCAAAGGAAAGACTTCATAAACTTGCATGCAGATTTTGCACTTAGCCTGGAAGAGAAAGCAAGAGGATTGCTGAAAACAAAAGCTGCAGATCAAACTGCTCTTGGGACGCGTTTAGTAAACTTTTAGATTGCTGGCATTATCACAGCACCGGAAGGATTGTAAGACTGTTTTAACTTTTTGCTGTGTATTTTTCAGAATTGGCGTCATAAGCACCCGTGCGTGTATGAAGTGGAAATCTACCTTGCACGGAGCAGTTAGTCTAGAGTGAGGACCTCCAGTCATTTTGACCAATAAAGTTTTTCTTTATAGAAGGTAGTCCTTACTTTCTTTATTTATCTCAATAAATATTCTATGGTCAGTCTGTCAGGCAAATATTAACCTGAAAGGAGGAAACATATAACTTGCTGGACTAAAATTTTCGCTGGATCTCATGGTCGTTCGTCCTTCGTGATTCCTTTGAGCTCATGTACAATTCTGTAATTCAGTAATAGACGTGGGGAAATCAATCGAGGGTGAAGGTGTTAAGGAGCAAGGAGGAAAGAAAGGAGGAACGAGTAGTTAAGAATAATGAAAATATAGTAGTGCAAAAGCTCTATTTAATGCTTTTGCGAGTTTTAAAGGAATGTAGAGGGCAGCGAAGCTGAAAAGCGATTACTACAAACCTCGCCAGTAGGGAAAGCAAGATGAGACAAGGAACGATGGCGTCAGCGTCAGTAATTTTTCACGTCATTTGCTTTGCGAGTTTGTTACAGTCTTATGTTTTCATTATCCTTGAGGTGTTTCACAAATATTACTGCAGAAAGTCGCTAGTGGTACTAGGCAGATAATGCGCAAGCATTCTTTCAAGACCTGCATATATATATATATATATATATATATATATATATATATATATATATAGTCTCTGTGGTAGCGAACGGTAATGAGAAGACTGATGAAGGCGTCAATCGCCAATAGTCGCGCGCACGGGCTCCATGTTGTATAGTTGTATATCTGTCTTTTTACCGTTGTATATATTTGTAAATATATGGTCAAGCGTCTTTTCTCCCCGTAACATTTTGCTGGAGACTGCGGGCTCTTCGAGTTTCAACAAGCATTTACGCAGCGGACGCTCCTTCGGTGCATCTACAATGCCAGCGCAACGCGAGGACGAGAATGCTTCGGGCAGGTCACCTAACCGTGCCTCAACCATCCGGCGCGCACCGCCCCGTCGTCCTCAAACGAACGCGTGATCCAGGCCACTTTTCCGGCTCTGACAACACCGACGTTGGAGACTGGCTTTCACTGTATGAATTCAATAAAGCTATTCTCTCTCTCTGTGCTCTTTGGCACCAACAAAAATATTCTAACATGAAGGAAAGGAGAGCGAAAAATGGCTCTGAAAAAGAAAACATGGTTGGGAACAATATCTTGAATGCTCCACGCTCTTATCGGGTGATGTTCCCTGAGGAAAGTAGTCCAGCAACGTGGCCACAGAGCAAACCGTAAGGTTATCCAAACCTGGGAACTATATTCCGCGGTGCAAGTATATTGCCTGTGTGCACCTCACACGTTCGTAAGGGCAGCAAGGAATTCTTGACATGGAGTATAGCTTTATATGGACGACGTGCATGTACTTTCAAACAACTATGTTGCATTAGCCATACTCTGAAACGGTTCTTGAGAGACTCAACAGTAGCTTTCCCCGCCAAAATATGAGAAGTGACACTTTGTCGGAGCCCATTTTACGCATTTGTGGACACAATAGAACAAAGAAAGCCTGTGGCACAATAAATTCAGTAGTTGATGTAGCTATCTTTCACAGTTGTTTGACACCTGGATGGAAGTTTTGCACCTGGTTAGTGCGCCAGATGACACTGAAGGGAAACAATTTCCAATGGCCAACACAAATAATTGTATAAGTATACGTTAACGTTGACGATGGTGTGGCATCCACAACCCTATTTAGCAGGAAGGCCATTCTATGTGAGCACGACGCTCATGCCTTTTGCAGAAGCCATAAAGCTGCTCTAGTTCGGGCAGAGCTGAGTCGCTGCAGTGATCGGACGCATTTTTTGCATCCCTCTCTATCATGTGAGCCAATATAGAAATTTTTTACTGTGGTCATCACTACTGCAATCCGTTTCCGCCAGGCCCAAAGGCTTCCTAGTGCAAATTTTTTGAACTGTCGATTGTTATTTTTTTGAAACACAAACGCGTAGTTACCTTGCTTTTATTTTTTATTCTGAATGTTTGTGTGCAATAGAAATTGTGTGGCCGGGAAGTCGCGCAGCTTGCACAGCATTTTTGCGACAAGCCCGAAGAAACAGAAAAAGAAACCATTGCCACTGAGAGCGTTATAAGGTGTCTCATAGGCAAACGCTTTAAATAATAACTTCGCCTTGTTTTACACGCTGAACAGCCGTGAAACAAGCCGCTTTAAAATATCGGCTTTAATATCTTCTTTTTTAAATCTCACCTTCTAAGTTGGCAAAATGTTGATCTCTCTGCAACAGTAAATGTTCAAACAAGTGCCTGCAAATGCACACGACGAAGCTATCTTGCAGGCAACCGTTCGGTCCTCTTGCGCATTTTATTCTACTAATACAAGTGAAGGTGCGTTAAATGGGAGGGAAAGCTCTATGTCAAGGTAGCATAGTCTTCATTTCTAATTGTTCAGCTTAACGTTAGGCTACCTAACGAATATGGGTAGCATTTGAAGCACATATTGAGTGGCTAGTCTAAATTTTCGGACGCATAGAATTTCAAAATGAAATCCTGTGACTCTTTTAGCTTCCCCGCAGCGCAATGGTGCCTTCTGAATTACCCGCTGCAGTAGCATAGTACCGATACCTTTGCGCTGCTAAATTTGGCGTGGCTATTTCAATCCCCGCCGTGGCGGGCGCATTTCGATTGAAAGTCAAATCGAGAAATGCTGATGCACCTAGATTTGGGTGCATGCTGAAGACCCCAAGAAGTGAAAAGTAATCCGAAGTCTTCCACTATACAGTGTGTCTCGTAATCATATTGTGAGTTTGGGAGGGAAAATCATGAGCTGCATTTTTCTTGTAAGGTGAAATATAAAAGCGCCACTATACTTCTACAAAACAATTTACATACCGACAACACCATAATAATAGGGTGTTACGGGAGACGTTACGGTAAGAATGGTGCATACTGAGCAGAAAGGGATGCTCCACATTTGGGAACGTTGCGTGTTTCACGATACTTGGATCTAGTTCTCCGTGACTAAAATTATACCTACACAAAGAGAAAGAATGGAGATGGAATATTCAGTTTATTTTTCCCGTTCCCAAATTTCAATCCTCGTCTAGGTCGCTAAATATTAGGACAATCCTACGCCACCAATAAGTTGCTGAGAACCAGTAGGGCTACATTATTTCAGCGGCCACCAAATCAGGAATGCCCACTGAGCTTCATAAGGACTGGAATCCTGGAAGAACGCTAACATAATCCATATCCAAAAGAAAGGGGACGCCAAATACTTGAAAAATAATAAACCGATCAGCTCACTGTCCGTTGCCTGCAAAGTATTTACTAAGGTAATCACAAATAGAATCAGGAACACCTTAGACTTCTGCCAACTAAAGGACCAGGCAGGATTCCGTAAAGGCTACTCAACAATAGACCATATTCACACCATCAATCAGGTGATAGAGAAATGTGCGGACTATAACCAAACCTTACATACAGCTTTCATTGATTACGAGAAAGCGTTTGATTCAGTCGAAACCTCAACAGTCATGGAGGCATTACTGAATCAGGGTGTAGACGAGTCGTAAGTAAAAATACTGAAAGTTATCTATAGTGGCTCCACAGCCACCGTAGTCCTCCCTTAAAGAAAGCAACAAAATCCAAATAAAGAAAGGCGTCAGGCAGGTAAATACGATCTCTCCAATGCTATTAACAGTGTGTTGACAGGAGGTATTCAGAGACCTGGATTGGGAAGGATTGGGAATAAGAGTTAATTGAGAATACCTTAGTAACTTGCGATTCGCTGATGATATTGCCTTGCTTAGTAACTCAGGGGACCAACTGCAATGCATGCTCACTGACCTGGAGATGCAAAGAAGAAGGGTGGGTCTAAAGATTAATCTGCAGAAAACTAAAGTAATGTTTCACAGTCTCGGAGGAGAACAGCAGTTTACGATAGGTAGCGAAGCACAGGAAGTGGTAAGGGAGTACATCTACCTAGTGCAGGTAGTGACCGCGGATCCGGATCATGAGACTAAAATAATCAGAGGAATAAGAATGGGCTGGAGTGCGTTTGGTAGGCATACTCAGATCATCAACAGCAGGTTGCGATTATCCCTCAAGGGAAAAGGGTATAACAGCTGTGTCTTACCAGTACTCAGGTACAGGGCAGAAACCTGGAGGCTTACGAAAAGGGTTCTACTTAAATAGAGGATGACGCAACGAGCTATGGAAAGAAGAATGATGGGCGTAAGGTTAAGGGATAACAGCAGATTGGCTGAGGGCACAAACCCGAGTTAATGACAGCTTTGTTGAAATCAAGAAAAATAAATAACCATGGGCAGGATATGTTATGAGTAGGGAAGATAACGGATGGTCATTAAGGATTACGGACTAGATTCCAAGGGAAGGAAAGCGTAGCAGGTGGCGGCAGAAAGTTAGGTGGGCGGAAGAGGTTAAAAAGTTTTGAGGGACAACGCGGCCGCAATTAGTACATGACCGGGGTAGTTGGAGAAGCGTGGGAGAGGCCTTTGCCCTGCAGTGGGTGTAGCCAGGCTTATGATGATAATAATGATGACGATGATTATCACTCTTTTTCAGCTCTCTCCCCCAGCGCGGCGAAGCTGCGGACACAATGTGAAACCCAGCTAGGCTCTAACAGCTTCATTACAAAAGAAAGGGAACGATAGTTGTAACACCGTAAATTTCATATTCCTTCTGGAATAAATAGCCTTTACATAACGGTACGTTGGTCATACAGAGGCGCTTTTAGGATGTGGTTTATCAGCCATAGGTCAAATGCAACAAGTATTTGGAATTTCCCCTATCCTACCATATTAACATTATTCTCCTCTTTCAACTATTGAGAAGCTGTAATATTAGAATCAGGGTTTCGGGCAAACCAGAAGCAGGAAATTCGTGAGTCCTACCTCATTTACATGTTTGTTTTAGCCCGTCGCGTAATAATTAAAATAGCATTGCATCCCTACCGTTTGGAAGTGTGTTTGTATAGGTTGCTTCACGTTCCACACATCATTTACTATCCTTTTCACAGCTTGCATTGTGCTGACACGCCTTCTTCCTTCCTCAACCCCTTTTGACGCTGCCTTTAGTACGTATTACTCGGCTTCATAGTATAAATATATGTGTTCTGTCACCGCCTGCACCCTGTTATGAGCTACGATTATCTCGATTACATTTCGCATAGCATGCCCATTTGCGTTACGTGATGAAAGCAGTGGTGACCACTTGCTCGTGGCACGTTCGTAGTTAACAGACTTGCCACAGTCCATCTCTCAAGTCGTTTACAGCTCTGTAGAAGCGGAAAGACTGCTCATTTCATAGGAAGGGCGAACGCCTCTCGAGATGTGTTCATCCACGCTGCGTCGTCTGTTCCGCGGTAGTTTACTTCGCACTATAACACGTGTTGGCGCAAAGGTTCTCACATATAACATATCGCTATAAGGTAGCATACACCGAGCAAAGTTTCTCATCCTGCTAAATTGTCGGACAGTTGTAATCTGAACTATATGCCGCTGCGCATGGATATTGCCTGTTTACTCCTCGGTCCTTCGGAAGCACTGCAAGCGATCTGTGAGTTTAAGTACGTTTATCTACCACAAACGATAGTTATCGAGCTATATACAGCGCTCTCTCAAGCCTTTACGTATTCGACTGGTAGAAACGGAGCACTGGAAACGTGTTCTACTGGTTTCCTCCCTGTGATTGGATTCGTCCTGAAGCACTTGGAGCCGATCAGAATATCTCATCGGAGCTGCTCTGAGATATCGCCGCGGTATACCAGCTGGCTAACGCCTGCATGGCAGCTGGCTAATCAAAGCTCTAGACAACTTTTCAGGCCCAGCAATATGTACCAACTATAAAACACTTAGCGCAGTAGCACTGGCATTGCTTGCTTTCAGGAATGAAGCAAGCTCCTTGTTTACTAACGACGCAATGTGGGTGGCATTCCACTGGCAACGATACTTGAACAAAGAAAGAAACTGTCAGTCCAAAGAGCATTTCGAATGTACCTAATAACGTAAGCTCATTTAAATATTTCTTTTTTGGCAGACCACACCATAGACTAGACTGCATTCTTTTGTTCAAATTAAGCGGCTAAACATTCAACGTGAGAATATCAAGAATAGCCCTCACTGGAAAGATAAAACAGTGGTGCCACAGGTGTTTACGTTCTTGTTGTAATATCTTTTCTACAATGGAGGGGGGGGGGCATCTCTTCATTGGGCGTAATGTTCATTTATTACGCGCAACCTGACTAGACATCATGTCTGTATATACATTTTTAAGCAACTGATGTTGCTTAAGCTATGGACTATATCTATTGTAAGAGAAATAGGGCATGTCACGTATTACATAGTAAAGTTAATTCTTGCTTTAGGTGAAGAGCAATAATTTAGGAATGGAAGATGAACTAAGAATAACGGGCAGGTAAAAAGTGAGAAAGGATCAGGAAAGTTGCAGACGTAATTAGAAGATACGTAATCAAGCTTGTCGGGACACTAGTTGCATCGAGACGGCAATACAAATTAGTATTGACTATTCTATTCCTAGTGGAAGAGACCCATATGAACAAATGTAGTCACTTTTCGCGCGGGGCTTTTATCGCACGAGGTCGTGAGATCAAACCCCGGCCATGACGGCAGCATGTCGATGTGGGCGAAGTGCGAAAGCACCCGTGTACATGAATTTAGGTGCATGTTAAAGAACCACAGGTAATTGAAATTATTCCGGAGTCCCCCATTACGGTGTGCCTCCTAATGTCATTGTTGTTTTGGCTCGTAAACCCCAGAATTCAATTCAATTAGGTCTGTTTTCTTTTTCGTAAACGGACAGATAATGTTCGTTCACTTCGTTAATCGCTTTTCTCCCATTGTTGCAGGTTGCGTCCATTGCTCGAATGCGATGGTTATTTTAGGGACTATCAGAATAAAAAAACAGCAGTGTTTGCTCTTAATATTCCAAGCCCAGACAGGCAGTTTCCTAAGCTCAAGTTTTGGCTTACTGGAATAAACGACCGTAGCATGCAACATGTACAGGCATGTTTTGTTACGCAGACTCACAGATAGCGTGTCGCATATTGTGCCTTCCAAATTTTATCAGAGCGTGTTATTCTAAACAGCTAGAGATATCGCACAGTGCAAATTGTAAATCGTAGAAAAATACAGCTGCAACCAACTAAATGTTAATCTCATCCAAGCCACGTCCCTGCCTTTGAGTTTGCGGGCTACAAGGTCAGGGTGCAATGTGTCTCCATCGCAAAACATTGTCCTGTGAGGCATCCTCTACTTTCGGTTTCGTTCAGTGCTTCTTTATCTTTCTTTATATGCGTTTCTTTTCATAGCTCAGAATAACAAGCTATCATTCATGGCCGCCCTTGAGCGGAATATAATACGGCCCTGGTATGCCACGTCCTGCCCAGTGCACGCGACAGCCAACCGCGCTTCTTGGTTCGGACAGAAGAGGCTGCTGCGTAATGAAAATACGAGATTTTGCATTCTGCCAACTGCTGTCGCCACAGCAGCACTGAAAACATTTTAGGCACTGTGTCTCTCCTCCTTATTTTGTGTGCCTCACACGTGCGACGCGTGGAACGCAGATCCTGGCTTTCTGAACGGAAATATTTATTGAAGCAATTTTCGTTGTGTTTAGTTTCTTCCTCGGCATCACTAAACCCCTTGTGATCTTTATTTGTGTCTGTGTCTGTCACAAAGGTCACAACTTTATTCCCATGCAATTTTTATTAGTGAACTACACCTCTCACAAATTGTATATGAAGACACCCCATTATAAGAACCCACAGGGTGAGACATCTACGCAGTAACGTCACGTAGACGTATGGAAAGTTTGACGCTCGTCGAAAAAAGAGACGGTCATCTCAGGTGTATGTACAGGGAGAAGTACTATTCTACCAGCAACACAGTACAGCAACATAAAACATACAGTACCAGCAACATAAAATATGGTATTCAAATGGAGAATGCTGTAAACGACCAATGAACATGTGCCTACAAAATGTAGTTAGACTAACCTTTCCTACCTTGCAAGCAATTTATTTTGTCATAACATTGGTCTATCTTGATGTGGACAAACAAGAAGCATCTTTCTTAAACACATGTGAAACAACAGCAGCAAAAAAAAGAAATGGGACTTTTGCAAGATTCCCTACTAACTCCAGTTGCTACAAACTGCAACACATGCTATGGGGATCACGGCTCCTCAGCTTTTGTCCTGAATTTGATCTCTTCAGCTTGCCGGTGAAGTGCTACAAACGTCGTATCTTGCTCAGAGCATGCTACTGGCAGCGGGCGGGCACAAAAACCTCCAAACATTTACCATAGGGTGGCGAGCCGTGACTGCTGCCTGGTTGCCACGCAGGAGCTAATCTGCGCCACGTATGCAGCTGGCACTGCTTACCTAGCACGCGCCAATCTGGTGACGGAGACGACAGCAATAACGGAAAAGCAGTAGCGCAGCGCTACATGACTATAAGAATATTTACCTTGCAATGGGGGGGGGGGGGGGGGGAGTCTTCTCCCTACAAGCGTTAAAATGGAAACGCTCCGCCGGTACGTTCACAATGCACTCCAAATATTAGGGGGTTGCCGATGTAAGAAGACTCGAAACCTCAATTTACAAGAGCTTGAAAAACTTGCGGGGCTGGGGTGACTAAGTTCCCTTAACCTGTAAAATAATGCTACACAAGTAGAATGCAGTACACGTGGGCTTACTGTATGTGCTTATCTATGGCATGTACGGTACGCTATGTGCTTATGTGCATAAGTTAACATATGAAAGAAATACCTTTTGTTAAGCTCACTGGGCTTGTGCAGAAGCTTAACAAGTCGGCGGTCAAAATTTATAGTATCTACACACACCGAACTTAGTGCCTCGTTTTGAGGCAACTGTGCAAGATTTTAAACCTTGTACCAGGATTGGGAGGGGAGAAAACGTTTCGTATATGAATCACTTCTTTAAAGCAATATCAATCATAGTATGACTATGTAGCTTCAATTGTGGATGCCAGCGGCCCTGTTTTAAATGCGTGAGAAAACATGGAGCGTGCGATTAAATAAAGTTTCGGGCGTTATTTATCTCACTCTGAAGCTTTCAACTAGAATCAGATAAGAATTTCAGAAATCATCTTCAACCGCTTTCTGCACCGAGAGCACCGTCCCTCGCATAGGTCTTTTGCTTTGTCTTGTTCAAAATTGATCCAGATTCAGCGTATATGGTCGTCTGAACTACACACATGCTGCTAATATTGAAAGTTTATCAAGTCGACGATTAATCAGCACTTAAGCACAATCTGAACTGGTTGAACAACAAAAATAAAAGCGGAACATATGCTTTAGAACACAGTGTATATTTAGGTTATCCATGAACCACTGGAAAATAATGAAGGCACGATAAAAGCGTGTCTTACTGCCACATACAGTACTCCATTAGGTGTGAGATTGGATGTGCCACTATTTAAATTCAGGTCACAATGAACTCACAGTACTTCTCGCGCGCGTCCTGCTAGCGTGAAATATCTAGCAAAGGACCATTGAAAAATTATTTTTCGGCAATACGCCAATTGTATCGCGTACTCAAATTTAATTGGCAAAGTGCGGAGTTCACGGGATCCACCCTTCAATGAGCGAACGCACTGAATGTCAGTCTCGTAAATGTTCTCATGTGACACAAGATAAAATATACGCAGATTAACCAACTGCCAGAGCAGCCACCAGGCACTGCAACAGTGTCTAATAGTGAAATGTAGGAAACTGCGATGGGCCGGCTGGGAGTCAAGAATAAAAGAAAAAAATTGGTGAAAGTAACGGGGACAAAGTAGGAAGCTCACGGCGTCAGGTCGCAGGCAGAGTGGAGCTGTCTACATGGGAGGAGATAAGATATTTGACATCTAGGGTCACCATGCCTGTCTTCCAATGGTGTCATACCTGCCACGCTATCGGGCATCATATAAATGTGCTAGCTCTACCGCACCAGCTTTGCAATAGTGTATCGGTGATCTATAATTTCCCAAACAATGCGCTCTCTAGAATGGTGACGCTGTTTACGTTGCGTTTCTACGCTTGAACATCACAGAAGTACCTACAGTTAATCATAGTAAAAAAGAATTGCCTGCAGCAGAACATTTATCGACAAGACAGTCAGCTTTCAACTTGCGAAAAGCCCTTGGGAGATTCGCTCTGCAGTCATTCATTTCCAAAAAAATTGGCAGAGCTCATCTGACAACAAATTTGATGTGAATGCGATTAGCAATACACCAATGTAGCCACACAGTGTATCGCCACTTCAGAAAAACAATGTAGCACGCTGTAAGCGTGCTACAGCGTGCAAAAAATATACGAATAATATACAGAGTGTACGTTATAATTATAACATGTCAGTTAAAACTCTGGAATATTCCCTGCGTCCTGGTTGTAACTTCTTTGTAAAGGCACTCTATCGAGCTGCTGCTCCTGACGCGGGGGTGTTGTGAACGGGGCGCCATGCCCAACCTCTTGGAGGCAATACATTTCATGTATAACCTTCGCAGACTCATTCTGGGCGATTAGCGTAGATTGAACTCCTAACAATATTGCATATACTGTACCAAAGTTGTCTGTCCGCGTACATAGCTAACAAAATCTACCGAGGGGCCCATGTTTAATAAATCACAGAGAAGCCGGCAACTAAATTACGGCACATACCAAATGTACCATGTTATCAGCTCGGCGAGACAGCAGCCAGTACATAGCAGGTGGCTCGTGCAAGAGAACAACTTAGGTCGCTTAGTTAAAGAAGTAAAGCAAGACATACCATAAAGTGAGTAAAATTCTCTGAGAATGCTAACTGCATCAAAAAGTTTAAGCAGCAAAGGTGCATGCGTCAGATGTTTTCAGCATGGCTGATTCAAATGGTCGTCCGCAGAATATTTGTTCTGGGATATACAGCTGAGTAACTTTGTCGGACGATTGTCAATCAATAGAGATGAGGCTTTCCAATCTATGTAAAAGTAATGTCTGCAAGATGTAGTTAGGACGTCGCATATGAAAACTCGTAGTATGACGTAATCGTGATCACCATCAGACATTTATTTGGCAATGACGTCTTACTAGGAAAAATACTTTATGAGCCTAAACACAGAAAATATTCGCTAGTGTTCCTTATCGTCAGATTCGACAGATTTGTGATTATTCCATGGAGCGTGCAACTATAATTCATGGAACCTATACGTTGAAAGAGTTGACTTAAGTTCTCGAGCAACAATACGAAACTTTTCGCCACAGATACCTCTTCACAATAAAAATGTACATGGGTGAATGGGTAAAGTGTTGCCACTTGTGTGTGCAAATGACAACGTAACACGTCTGTTGTCAAATTCAAAATACTCGCACAATATGTTGAAACGTTTCTGTGATCTAAATGTGCAACAGACGACACACTTTTACCATACTTCTGTAACAAATGCCTCACGCAGTCGCTATAAGATTTCTTTAATTTAGCCATTATAGTGAAAGTTGTGCATATACAAACGTCATTTACGATGTTTTGTGGCCGCTGATTGAACATTGCTAACTTGCATCTTCCGCGGTGACGTCAAGTTCTGGTACCTGCTTTTCAATGCGAATTGATAAAATCAATTCCTTCATTATACCTGGCCACGGCGCCATAAATAAGACAACGTTGCCAGTTAGCTTTAAAGCTTTATTACAGCTCATTGCCATATATGAAAAAAACTGGCATCAACGCTGTGATGCAATGGTCACCATGACATTAAGTTTATATAGTGCCGAAGAGAATATAAAAGTATTTAGCTTCCTTAAATTACGGCAGTGCTACATTCCATTCAGTGATTACAGAAGACTATAGGCTTGGGCTGGTTGGTAAAACACAGTTACAATGGAAGCATAGCGCGCAAAGGACGATCCACAAAGACTAGATAGGACACGCGCTTGTCCTGTCTAGTCTTTGTGGATCGTCCTTTGCGCGCTATGCTTCCGGTGATTTCAAACCCACTTTCTTTGTAAATACTTCTGCTTAAACATTGGTGCTTGTACTTGTGCTATAAGTTTACTAGTGGTGTTTAGAATGTGTATGTCTGTTTTCTGAAACAAGGTTATAATGGACATTTATTGACTGTGCAGCATTTAGTCTTAAATTGCAAAATTTCCTGTTATATCATAAGCAGTTTCATTTCAGCAACTGCATTTCGCCTGTCTGTGCTAAATATCCTGGATAATTTAATGAGTTACCTCTCACTGAAGAATATTTTTTTTGTCTACGAGGGCTAAATCAGCTAATTCAGTGCACATTTCATTAGCTCCCTAGCTTTAGTTCATGAATATAGCAAAAACTGGGGATGGCTGTTTAATTGTTTTGGAACTTATTTTTGTGAAATTGCTGAATCTTCTAATGTTGGTTTATGCATTTCACAGGAGTAAAGTAATTACGAAGGCAAAAATGACACGCAAGGTATAGGAAGTACCTCCGGATATCTTTACATAGCACACGCCTCAAGGTATTTTTAAGCCACTCGGAAGTATGGTGGCAGGAATAAAGATTTCGACCCCCCAATTCAGCACATTTTACTTGGCCTTATTAATATCACTCATCTGTATATTTTGCCTACGTTTGCCGTAATCGTCGCTGCTGGTATATTTCTGTTCATGGCTATCCACCACACTTCTCGGTGGCGCCGCCGATTTTCCTCTAAATACTCTTCTACACAACTTCCTTGTCACTTCACCAGCAAAATCTGCAGGCAAAAGGGAGCGTTTTGTCATCTAAAACTCAGCAAAAAAGCAAATAACACACTGCTCCAAGGCCGCTACACGAATGAGCCACTTCAGACATGTCGACGTTATTGCGCATTTTGTTCGCGTTTTAATAACAGTAGAGATAATTGTCTACATAAAGTATACACGGGGCAGCAGTACATTCCGCCATAATAGTAACCAATTCATTGTTCGCTATAACATCGGCAATGCATGGCGATCCTTTGTAATACTGAGGCACGTTTGCAATTTACACGACGCATAGAGATGTCAGTAACTTGTTTAGCCATTCTTACGGGTCCAACGGCGATTTCTTCACATTGCAAAATTAAGGTACTTGATCTGCGCCGCTGAAACCTTTTGAAGGGCAGCATTTGTTAAATTTGAAGAGACAGAGCTTTTAAATTCACGCACAAGGGAGAAGAACGCAGATAACATAAAATAGGGCGTACCAAATAGTGTGTGCTTTTCTCTTTCTTACCAGCATGACCTTTCTAGGCCGCGAGATATGATATGCCAAGTCTTCCATTCCTAAGATGACAAAGCTAATGTTGATGTTCACTAGAAAAGCAAAGAAAATATTGCAAAACAGACCTCCAAACGCTTTTTGTAGTCTTTCTGGGAAAACCAGCAGACTTTTGCCCATTGTCATAGCACTCGGGCACGAACTATTGGTTGCAAATGAAACGCGAACAGGGGAACGCGTGGCGATAGGACAAATCGAGGCCGCTTGCCTGTCGTTATCAGAGAGAGGCGCGAATTTCCGGTTCGCGATAGTTTACTTCTATTTTCTTTGGCTTTCATTTTCTTGCTTTGTCACTGGAGCACCACATTCATGCCTACAACCGATTACACCTTGCACAGCGCTTTGACTTTGCTTCCACCGATGCCATGTTATCGGCACCTGGTTGCGATGCGAACAGCGCAGGAGGCCGATCGGGAACGGCCGGTGTGCAACGTGACGTTCTTAATCACTTTTTTTTCTGATAAAGCACGCAACTTTAAAGCCACGAGAAAGGCTCAAATACATTGGGACCGATATTTCACGCGTCATTTGAAACTGACAATGCCGAGTGTAAGCCCCGAAGAAAGAGCTCGAATCGTTGCTTTTTGCAGTCATGGTGTGCTACAACGTGGGATTGCAGAGGAAACACGTTGTGCACTGTCTACGATTAATAGAATTTTGCATGCCTACCGCGACGAGGGACGGCTTGAAAACTTGCCTCGTGGGCACAGGTAGCGGGTTACAGGAAACGACGCCGGCCTACATATTGTGGCCGCTGCAGCAGATGCACCCATCATCACTGCTCGCGAGATTAAGGACACTTTCGAATTGTCTGCTAGCAGGTCCACTATTAGGCGCCGTCTCCACGAGGCTGATCTGCGAAGCCGCGTACCATCGCAGAAGCCGCTGGTCTGAGCAGCTAATCGAAACGCAAGACTCTAGTTGCACAAAGCCATGCGTTATGGCCTGCAGAGCACTGGCGCTGCGTGATGCTCTCTGATGAGCCTACGTTTTCGACTCGTCGGGACCAGCGTCAGCGAACTTGGAGAGCCCAAAACACCAGGTGTGTCTTCCCTACCAAATACGCATGTTGACACTGCCGTATTTGATGTCGGGTTGCTTTAATGATATGACTAAAATATTTCATATTGCGACGCGAAAAGAATCCGTTCATTTATTTATTTATTTATTTATTTATTTATTTAACTATTTACTTATTCATTTATTTACTTATCTGAATTACCCTCAGGGCCAAAGGCACAACAGAAGCAGTGGCTCGAAAAGAAGACAAGTACAGGCATGAGATGCTCCTAGTTATAGAATATTAGCTAAAATAGTTTACAAGCTTTGTTACATTCCTAGGTATACAATCTTAGTTAAGGAACTGCGAAAAAGATAATGATCAACAATGGAAGTGAGCGATCCGGGAAGGTGGTCCCAGTCCTGTGAAATACGCGAAATGAATGAGTGAAGGCAATTTCTTGTATGGTAAAAAGCGATGCCAACTTTTTGTGCGTGATAAGTGCAGAGAGATATTAACAAGGGCGTAAACATAGGTGAGTTTGGAAGGGAAGTACTTGCATAGAGACGCTGGTTCGCCATTCATATTGGTAGGCTATACCTTAAAATACAGTTACAAAAGCATTACTTCCAAGATACAGTAAATTGTGTTTCTTCAAAGTGTTTAAAAATGTTAAAATAAATTTCAATTTGCAACTTTAAATATACTTGCAATTCTACCTGCATTGCGACACCAACAGCCACTAGTATTTATATTCTTTAAAGCTGTTGTGGGTGTGTCTATGCCGAAGGGCGAAGCAGGGACTTCTTTAATTTGAATAAATCAAGCAACAACGCTTAATTGAATATTGTGTATTGCTCCAACACAAGCTATGACACCGCGTGATTGCTTGTCCTTTCCAAACATATCATCGTCATCATCATCATCATCATCATGATCATCAATACCAGCACCAGCCAACTTTATGTCCACAGGACGAAGGCCTCTCTCCCTGCGATATGCAATTACGCCAATTGATTCCAGCTTGCGCCAGCGAATTTGCTAATTTCATCGCCACATCTAGTCTTCTGCAGCCCTCGACTGCGCTTCCCTTCTCTTAGTACCCATTCAGTAACCCTAATGGTCCAATGGTTATCTAACCTGCGCATTACATGACTCGCCCAGCTCCATTTTTTCTCCTGATGTCAAGCAGAATATCGGCTATACCCGTTTGCTGTCTTATCCAAACCACGCTATTTCTGTCTCTTAACGTTACGCCTAGTATTCTTTGTTCCATCGCTCTTTGTGCGGTTTTGAACTTGTTGTCAAGCTTCTTTGTCAGTCTTCAAGTCTCTGCTCGATATGTCAGCACCTGTAACATGCACTGATTGCACACGTTCCTTTTCAATAATGATAATGGTAAGCTTCGAGTCAGGAGCGGACGTCTGCCGTATGCGATCCGCCCAATTTTTACTGTTCTATTAATTACTTCTCATAATCAAGGTTTCCTGTGTAAATTTAACCTATGTAAACCTACTCCTTCATAGACTCTAGAGGCTGACTGGCGATCCTAAACTCTTGTTGCCTTAACCGGCTATCCATCATTATTTTGTCTTCTGCATACTAATCTTCAACCCCACTCTCGCACTCTCTCTGTTAAGGTCCTCCATCATTTCATGTAACTTGTCTGCAGTATTGCTGAATAGAACAACATCTTCGGCAAACCGAAGGTTGCTGCGACATTCGCTGACGATCCTTACTTCTAAGTCTTGCCAGTTTACTACCTTGAATACTTTTTCCAAGCACGCCGTGAATAGCATTGGAGAGATTGTGTCTCCTTGTATGACCCCTTTCTTTCTACTTTTCTTGTGCAGAATTAAGGTAGCTATGGAATGCTTGTGAAACCAAACATACACTTAGTGTGAAGTAGTACCTACAGTGGAACATGAAATTATATCAAAACATTAACATAAATGCAAGCATCTACATTGACGATGGCTGTGACCAGCGATTCCAACAGTGCGAGGGCACCTTCCAGAGTGCTCTCAAATATAACGGAGCCCTAAAACATAATGTGAGCCAGAAGTTGTCTTTAACCTAATGTGCACTCGATAGGTGCTACTGCGCAAGGTTAACAGGTAAGAATATAAAGAATAATATTCTGCATGCGGAAGCTTGTGTTGGCGACACTGTTGACCGGAAAGTGTGGTGTAAATTGTGGTCGTTGACTGAAAGAGCAGAACAGTACAGCAAGGCTGCATGATTCTAAATACACCACAGCCTTGAGTCTGCCTAGTGAAAAAAAACGTGTGTGTTCAATAAAATATAAGCATTCTATTGTTAGGACGTAGATAAGGTAAATTTGGAAGTAGTCTGGGGAATCAAATGAAAATCCTACACATTAAAGCAAGTGCCTCCCTGTTTCGTATTTACATTTTAATTGAGCTGCTGTTGTGTGTGTTCATTGCCTTCAGCAAGCCATGATGTCTACTCCCAAAAAAAGTCACAACTGACCGTTACTAAAATGCACAATACCCAAACAAAAGTGGTCCCTTCAAAATTTGAAGAACCCCATGGGTATTTAACAGTGTTTCGATTTGCGGGTGAATAGGGATAATGAAAAATATACTAAGTCCAAAATCTGTTTTTATTCAGTCTGAGTGTGGCAAACTACAAAGCTTGAGGTTAAAAAGGATTTAGGAAAGCACTTAGCTCTTATGAATGTTCGCATTCAAATATTTTCCACCAAATCACTTGTGAATAAGCACACTTCCGTTCATTCTGTTCTATACCTAGCACAAAAGAAAAAAAAGCACCGGCAATTATGAAACTTCCTAATGTGAAATTTTAGCGCTGTGCTATTTGTGTATTCAATATGCGTGACAATACTTTGTATTAATGTTATATAGGTACGCGCTTTATAATAGGAAGATAACGCTGTGAGTAGTATAGCTGGAGGCGACAATCTGTCACGTGCAGCACATTGGGAACAGAGTGAAGTGTGGCGAGCCTGCCTCGCTAATCTGGAATTCGTGAGAGATAGCGCGTGGTTGATGCGTAGGCGCAGTTCACAGCAACCACCGCAAACAGACCTCTGCTCATGCAGTGCTTTGTTTCCATACAGACAACGCGCTGCTGCGGCGCATCGTCACCCCACAGCCCGACTTGCCGAGTACAATGCATTTCTTCTCACGCTGTTTTGTCACCAACGATGAGAGCGGCCAGTTTTGGCGGGTAAATCTTGACACCAGTCTCAGCGGCGACAACACCAAAGGAAGCGTCGCATGAAGCCTTACTCGTGGCCGCTTGCCATGGCCCCTTGCAAGAGTAGGGATCCCAGTCACAGATGCTGCTACCGCGGACTGACCTCAGCAGCTCACGGCGCGGACGACCTTAGCCCCCACCCAATGGCACGTCCTCCCCCCCCCCCCCCTAATCAGAAGGCCAGATGAGATCGCGTACGCGGCTCCGGATGCTGTGTCCCAGGGCAACTCAGCGCATAGGCAGTCCGTTTCCCTCTGCCCTTCATCCAATTTCCGCTTCATATTTTGACTGGAGCGCCCTCCTATACTTTCCTGTTCGCCTTCTCTTCTTTCATCTCGTGATGCACTCCGCATTCGCTTCATATTTCGCTGCCCTCGTTCGCGCGATTACGAGATATATTACGAGGTGTGTTACCATATATTTGGGTGTAGTTTAAACTGATTGTTCAGTTTTGTGACGTCGATGATGCTTTTTTAGGTTTGATAGCAATAGGCCAACTGTGGGAATGAATCTATGAACTAATAATAGAAGGAAAATATCCCGCCGACTAGTTAGTCGTTCGAGTTACATTAGATTGATTGCTATAATGTTTTTAAATGAAACGGATCACTCTATTCTGCATGCTCTCCAGGTGTTCGATGAGGTATTTTTGATGAGACCATATACTAGAGGCGTACTCAATTTGTGGCCGTACAATAGTTATGTGAGCTAGTTTTCTTAGTGGTGAAGGCGCAGTTCTTAAGTTGTGGCGCCGAAATCCTAATGCTCTGGAGGCGTTAGCCGCAATGGAGGTGATGTGATTAGTCCATGAAAGATTGTGCGTAAGGAGGACATCTAAGTACTTAAGTGTGAGTCTGTTTCGTCCCCTTTGCTGAGTGAGAAGCTACAACACCTCCTACTTCTCCTGAAGCCGTGTCCAAGCTACTTGCGGGTGCGACATATTGATGTGAAGCTGCGCACCAGTGGATGGAATGACCAGCTCAATGGCCGGAGATGTTCTATTCCGCCTGCTGAACTAATGACGAGAGCATCAATATTCCACTCTACAGGTGTTTTGCTCCGATGTAGAAGTCGGAGACACTTATTTTCTTAGTTATGTAATAGCGCATAAACTTAAATATAAGCCCATAAACAGAACTAATCCAGCACAAACCAAGCGTTAGGCATATGTAGAGCACGCAAACAATACATTTTTGTGTTTGTTCGGGACGTCCTTCTAGGCGCGGATGGCCAAGGGAGCGTTCTTTCTTATCAGATAATAGCCTATTCAAATGAAAGCTACACGAATTTCTTGCGCCAAAAAAAAATTACGGTTGCTGATGTGAACTATTGGTCACACGCGGGTATAAAGTACCGTCTTTATCCAACTTCCACTAATTATTGTGTTCGAGTAGAGTGTGCGGCAATTGTAAGACGGCAGCAATTTGGATTTGTGTAAGCTAAATTGATACAGCTGCACAAGACACAACCAATGATCTACAAGACAAGGTGGCCGCCCATGAAATGTTTGCCGCGTAGTAGTGTCATTACGCTCTTTTATTTCGACCATTGTAAGCTCATGTTGCCCAAATACGCCAATGGTTCGTTGTAGCAGACGCGCCGAGAGGATATAAGTATTTGGAGAAACGACTCATACTTCTCTTGCTTCATCTAGTCAGCTTGTAATGAAGAGAGATCTAGCCCCATTTTTGAATGTGGGATGTTTTGCACCCCAAAAATGCAAGGTGGCGTTTAAGAGGGCCCTCAGGCAGCCATTTATTTCTATGCGTAGGTCGCCGTCCAACTAACATCATTCTTCTCCCTCTCTTATACCTAAAAAAGTGAAATACGGCGCACACGAGCAATGGCGGCCTGCAACAATAGGTACGTCTGCCTAGGTGCAATAAAATCAAATCAACTACAGTCATATAAATGTCGCAGAGAATGATTAGTTAGTGTAATATCCGCGTAAAGATATGAGGTGATCCAGCTTGCGAATCGCGTAAGAAAGGATGCCTTCGTGTGCAGAACTACAGCTTAAAATTATAAGAAAGCAGCTATAACAAAATGGGTGCGTGTTTGGAAAGATGACAGCGTATCTTGACACCATGAGCGCTACTTTTGTATGAACCACTCTATGTGCAATGCCCGAATATATGCTGACCACTACTTATCCAGAATTTCTGTATGCGTCTACGGCATAAATTTGGCCATTAAAAAGGCGATAATCAAATACCTACTTTCGTGGAATATTATATGCGCCTTTTCTGAGGTAAAACAGTAAGCATCGCAGGTAATGTTGGCATTGCTGGTTCGGAATACTCATTTTATTGAATAGGCCTTTTTTAGTTCAAATAACAGTCATTTCTACTTTTTTTTTACATATGCGCAAATTTTTATTCCCCACATATGCAATCAGGCACCCAGATTGTTAAATGGCACACTTGTATTAGTTGGAATGTACCGTTGTTTAAAACACGTGCTGAGAAAGTAACAAAAAAAAACACTAATACTTGGAGTTTGCCTGACGCCTCCTTAAACGTGCAGGAACGACACTGCCTGTGAACAGAAATTGGTTGCCGGGTGGTAGGAGGTGAGGTATATGGCATAAATAATTCCTTTTTATAAGATCTGACCGGCAATTATTTTATGTCACCTTCATATTACATTTGCCGTTCACCGACGTGTACATTTGGGTAATCATACCAGACTTATATTTTTATTCAATAAGAAAAGCCTGCCTTCTGTATGGATAGCTTATACTGACGCTGTCGTTCCACCTTGATTGGTCGTCACATTCAAACGTCCAAAATTAAGAGAATTGTTAGGATTCGAGCTTCTCGCGCATCTCACTTGTCTGGAATACATAAGAAGTACCATGCCAAAAGGCGAATGTTCAGTTATTCTAAACACACTTAAATGCAAGCGAGTTTACTGCTATGGAAACAACAAGCATATAGTCTCTGAATTCTGTGTTTGCGTTCGCACTACTATTCAAGTTTATGAGGATGTTTGTGGAAAGTACTCTGTGCGCAGTGAGCTAGCTTGATGCATGCGTCCTTTTTCGCTGCGCTAACGGTGCTCGAGTGCGACGCTTAGCTCGAGGCGACAACGCGCCGATTGGAGCTCCTTTCGCTTCTGCAACGCACATTTGGATCGGTCCAGCTCAAAGAGGCAGCAGAGAACGGTGGCGTGTTTCGGTTATCGCCTATTAAAATGGTACGGTACGCCTTCAACGGCAACGCGCCGCGCTAGATAAAGATGCTTACTGCGGTAGTTTTGGCGGTGATAGGCGATAAGGCGAGCCCGTCGGCGGCTGTGTTCTTTGCTGACGTCGTCATCACACCTCTGTTCATTTGCGCTGTGTATTCGTGTGCAGTCACCGCGTGACAGCTGCGACTTATCGGTTCCAATCCCAATCCCACTTATCCCAAATCCAAAAGAGGCGAAATATATTTTGCGATGCGGCACATCATTACCGCAACCTAAACCGAGGCGCGCTTAACCGCTACAGCACAAGATGTTATCAAAATAACCGCACGGTATACTATGAGCCACTACGGATTAAAAAAAAAACAATTCTTATGTCCTACGTGCCAAACCAACGATGTGATAACGAGGCACATCGTATAGTTGGGGCCTTCGTATTAATTTTAACATCCTGGAACGTGCATACAACGTACAATGCACGAGCGTTTTTGCATTCCGCTACTTTGGAATGCGGCCGCTGCAGGGATCGAATCCAGGAGCTCGAGTCTCAAATTGCCACGGCAGCCGCCATAGTTACGATATGCGTAAGCGTGAAGTGCAACACTGCCTTCCGGTACGAGTGTGGTACAAGCGTAGCACAGCTGCACACCTACTGCACAATTATTTGTCGCGGTTCTCCTAAGCTCGTAGTACCTGCCTAAATACCTTGAAAGGCAGCGGGCCTATCACGTATCGGAACGCGATAACAAGCGCTCAGATGGCCCACGTGAGCCCCTATGAAAGATGGCGTGGCCACTGTACAAAATTTTCACTGCGCAGAGAAGCTGATCCGTATGTTCAAATTGTGTTCTCTCATACAAATTAGGGAAAAATTATTATAGAGGAAGAAATGAAGCGATGCAATTTTACGCACGTGGGGCGCCGCTGCTTCTTCGCCTACCATTGTTTCAAACGAAGTGGCGGCGGCAGCGAGCGTTAGTATCGCGCGCTTTCGCTCCGGGGAATGCGCTTTGTCTGAAGAAAGTGAACGGTGTGCTTAACATCTCACGCTTCTCAATGTCAAAATAGAAGACAAGGTTACGTGCTCAAGAAAACGAGATTACCTACCTGTGTGCAGAAGTTGGGCTGCGACTGTTTCGTGATGCCTTCTCTCCAACAGGCATAATAACCTCTGCCGCGCAACTCATCAAAACAGCCAGGCTCGCACATAAGTGGAAGACTAGTAGTTGGGTCAGCCAATGATTTCAACGGATAAATGTCCCACTTATCGTCGTCAAAGTATTTCACTAAAATGTGCGTCATGTTGTCCGAAAAGAAAAAAAAATCATCAGAAAGCGCGAGGCGCGAACCACCGCACAATTGTAACCAAGTAACTGAGTCTGAAAGCTGTTCACAGCTTCACTATCGTATTCAGTTTTTAAGATATTTCAAACGCAAGATAACCGCACTGAAAAATCGCTAATTAATTTGTAATAATTTTTCATCTACTAACCTTTATAAATTTTTAAGAAGAACCTAATTTGTAGCGTTAACAATAAATAATACGACTAAGAAATGGGACTACGAAACTAGCGGTAACCTTGTGTACTTTTGCAAAAACGTGCGCAAAACGAAGCTACAACGGTTATAACCGCGTGTGCACACGCACACATCCGAACGCTACCTTGACGTTTGTAGCGCTACCTAGAAATAAAAATTATTACTAATTTTGTTATTTTTAAAAAAGTAATAGAACTAAAATAGTTCATAGCGCCTCTCCAGATGGCAAGGTGACAAGTAAAGTATGATAAGAGTCCCTTACCTGTATTTCTTTCATTTCCCTTTGGGCTTCTTCTACTTAACTGAACATACGAGACTTGCAGGCTTGGGAGACGAGAGCATGGCAGTTCGGCGAGGCTCAAATAAATCACATGCTTCTTGCAAGGCGAGAGTCAGGAGCAGCCACAGATACAGCGATTAGCTGTGACACTGTTGCGGCTGTTGCTGAATCCGTAGCTCCTTGAAGACAATGGTTATAGCGGCTGCGCTCTGCGATTTCAAAGTGCGTTCGTTGTTTGATCTCTAGTACCATGGCCCTTGGATAAAAAAAAACTATGTTTGCTTTCCGGACAGAGGATGCGTCGCAGGAAATTCGAAGACCTCTGACGTGTAAGTATGACCTCTCACGCACTTGCATCCTACGATTCCCACAGCGCGTCCGATGCTCGAAGGTAGCGTCGTCGCGTGTCGGTGCCTGTCTTATCGCCGGCCGCGCTGCCGCCGTGTCTACTTTTAGGGCACTCCACATGCGCGTAGTCACCGTGTTTGCAAGTGAATTTGGCATTCTTCTACTCCCTGAAACGTGCTCATTTTGGATCGTACCAATGGCTAGGTCATCTTGTGTATGTTAAAACGACGATGGCATTTGTACGCCGGCGAAGAAATGTTAAATTGTTATGAACTTGGGCGGTGATGAAGCTAGTACAACGTTGCAGTTTTTACGTAGCGAAAACGGCTACGAAAGTGGTGCGGTCCCGGACATAGGCGCTTCAAAGTGCCAGCTGTAGCGATAGCACGAGGAAGTGGCGCACGGCGCACGCGCCAAGCATTTCATAGCTTACTGGCTTTCGAATGAGAGGAGTATGCGCGCGCTCGTGGCCTATTGGTTAGAGTACCGGGCTCGACGGCCGACGTTCGATTCCACCCCATCGGTCACACATTATTTTCATTTAATGAAAGCGAGGGAAAAGAAGAACCTACCTGCCGGAAAGAGTTAAGTATGACGCTAGAACACTTCGCATTAAATTTTTGGAATGCCTTCATATGCGAGTCCTAATTATTGTATACTAGACTCAGCTCCTGCACAACAAAAAAAAAACAACGAAAATCAACACAAATCAATCAATTAATTTAGTCATTGAGAACACTCAATGGTAATATTTTTGTGCAAGTGTTGAGCGAACTCAATTGCTTTTCAAAATTTGTTGAAGTCCATTGTTTCCACAATTGCCCAACAATATCTCAATGGCTAATCAACAGTCATTGTTGTACGGGGTGCCATGCCATGCGACTTGATAATTCTTTGTTTTGACGATGGCCTCGCTTTACATGCCCATGTTGAAGTGCCAATATTGGCTAAGGAGCGGACTCTGCAAGATCGTCTTACCACCTTGCACGAAGTACCACGTTGCGCAGTCCAGCCCTAGACCAGTTGGAAGCAACACTATTTAGCTCTACCTCGCAAGAGCAGCTACGCTTGCTGGAGCTGGAGCGACGAACCTGAAGGCGTACTCTACCTCTACACTGAGGAGTCTAGAGCCCACATGTGAAGAAGCAAGACCAGCTTTCTCCACCAACTCTCTTACCTCTTAAGGCTTCTAATAAAGTATCATAGACGTATTTCTACAGCTTTGAAAATAGGGTACCCTTTTCAAAGCTAGAATCCACCATTTCGAGCGCAGTCATATCTCGCTCTATGTGCTGCAACTCGGCTGTGTTAGCTTTGCATCGCAGTAAATTCCCTAATTTACACTGCGGTCAAAATACAATGACTCACCTTATTGCGGGAAAAACACGGGGAAGGGGGGAGATGGAAATTCAAGACGATGAGCAAAACCACAACAAGGTGAAAGCCGGAGGTAACGTTTCAACAAGTGGACTTGTTTAGGCAAGTGGCCTTCAAGAAGACAAGTCCACTTGTCGAAACGCTGGCTCCTGCTTTCACCTGGCTCTCGTTTTCCTCATGACCTTAGTGCGGTCTTAGTGCAATTGTTAGGAGACTATTGAACACTTGCTCTATTATTGTTCTCTCTACGACGAACCACGCCAGATTCTGCGGAGCGTGCCTCAATTTTACGTCGCACGTGAGTTCCTAAAAATATGGCATCAACTTATTTTTTTGTCCAGAAAGCGCCGCCACCCGTTTTACCTTACTATATTCGAAGTAGACGAGCGTAATCCGAAATTTGATCTTACTACATTCGTCCCTATATTTTCTTACTTACCCAGACTTCCCCCTCTCTCGATTTGGCAATTTGAGACGTCGTACAGTTAGGGAGGTGAGGCGTACTAGGGATAGAATACTGTGTTTTTTTTTATATCGAAGTGCTGAATCCGGGTCTTCATATTGGCCAATCTTAATACATGCAGTGCAATCTTAAACCACCAAAATGTGGCCAGGAGCCAGTAGGGCTGTACTGTTTCAGCTGCCACCACATCAGGAATCTCCAATGAGCTTCACAAGCATGTCCTCACCAGATCAGGAATGGCGTTTTCGGTGCAATGCTTATCCACTACCTCCATATAGAACTTGGCAATACAACTCTGGCCATTAGGGTATGGGGATGGCAGACCACTTGAAAGAGGCCATAGTCACATGAGTAGCGCAGCAAACCATGCTAGGAATCTCTGGATCATCAGAGGAAACCACTAGAAGGTGAACCTGGCAACAGTAAACGCGCGAACATGCGCAAGAGGATCGCGTGCTTGGAAAATTGTTTTGAAGCCAATGCAACTTGCTTGCCTGCAGTGAATTGCATAGTTATCTCCTACGGCTAAAATAATAAATAAAATAACGCACGTTGGTAAACTAGTTGGTCATAACTTCGCACGCAAACAGCGTAAAATTGGAGTAAATTGAAATACACAAGACGGAGTGCTCTCTTATATCTTTCGGCGGTCCTCTAGTGTAGAGATGATCTGCACCATCACCTACCGAACGTGCATTGCGTTGTGGTTGGGGGAGCTATTTAGGAATTTTCTGGCGGGCTCATTTGGTGTGGTATAGGGCAGCTCACTCTGTACAAAAACGACAAAGGGGCTGAGAAAGGGTGGGGTATATCGCACGGTAGAGCGTTAGGTAAGTTGAGGTGTTGGTTTGAAGTTGCCTTCAGGCCGTGGCTTCAGCTTTGGCCAAGGATGGATGCCGTGGCGGCAGCGTCCTTCTCGAAAAGTGGTAGTGCTAGATTGTGTTGTAGTAAGCGTGTAGTGCTTGTGAAGTGGAGTATTCGGACGTCTCTTGCAGTACCCGGTGGCAGTGATAATAATGATGCTTAGTCGAGTGTTGAAGCGTTTTCGTGCGCCTTCTTCCCTGTGAGCGTGTTTGCTAGCGCTGTTAATTCGCAGTGTCACTGCGGAAGATGTCACTGCCTAGTTCCATTGGATCTATGAAAGCAGTCACAAATAGTTTTCCAACCGTATGGCAATGAAATATCTGTTATCTATTGAAGAAGACTACATTTTCAGAGCATCGGCTAGCAGACAGGAAACTCTTTAGATACTCAGAAACACGACGCCCCACCAGTACCGGCCACGGCATCTAAACCTTCAGACGCGGCGAACCTCTCGTGCAGGAAAGTACATGCGTATCAAAAAGCAATTTATAGTCCGGTGACGCATGCAGCCAACTTAGTACGATAACGTTTCAAAAACCTAACTAAAGTTATGCTCTTTAAATGGAATAGGGAGCGAAATAAATTTTTTGTTCGTTCAGAGAGTGCCATTTGAGATACACGTTTTGTTGCAGTGGGGTTTATTAAGAATTGTTTTTATTCTTTGGCTAATTAGAGAATAGACCCGGCAACCCGCACGTCAGCAAGGGTTGCACAGATGGCCATAGGCATATGCCAACTCGTAATTTATTTTTGCTGTCCTGAGTTGAGTTAATAGGAGAGATGGTGCAGTATATATCTACGAAACCAAAGTCTGCGGGACAACCACAGAACAGCCACTTCAGCGATGAAACTGTGTTGTGATTTGTTGACTTCGAGCTTACGGCATATTCTTGGACCCCTCTGGGGCAGTTCATTGCCGGTTGTTCTTTCAGACGAATACATGGCCGCATTAGTTGTGAAGCTGTTCTTTCTGTCGCAGAATCTTGCATTCCGCGTTCTCTATTCGTTTGTTAAAATCACGAATCGCTGACACGAATCCCTTTGCAAGCAATTGCGTACGCGATTCCCCTAGTACTAAAATTCACTTGGCACAGTGTTGTTAAGCCGTGTCTGTACAACGAGAAGCATTGTAGAACATACAAACGCTCCAATAAAAGGGTTGAAATAATGTAGAGAAACAGACTATGCAATGTGTTCGGAATTATAATTACTAATCGCAGGAAATCACATAATCTTAGGTGTTGGATTAAGTCAAAAATCTCATGGCACAGGGGTGCGTCGCTACCTCCTAATCCTTCTTTCGCTACCTTTAGAGGTAATTCATTGTTCAACGATATGGGCCGATACCACAACTGAGTATTATTGTCAAAGACGGTTTCGCTGTTATACGAAGGCCGATAAGTACCGATGAACTTGAGCGCCGAAACACGTTAATTGCATTATTTGTGTCGCAAAAGATGTTCGCAATATTATTGCGAATTACCAATTATTTGCGAAAAGTACTCACCTAAAGAATTAGAAAATTACTCAATGAACAAGAGACATTCACTTTTATGGGTACGATACCCAAATATACAGGTGCAACAAGTGGGCCACTTTACTCGTGTAATGTCTATGCATGTTTCTTTTTAAATTTTCGGTGGAGTGCAAGCCTTACATGGTAGTGGCGTATGGCTACTCACTGGTTCATGGAACAGCGCATGGAGTGTAATGCCGAATGAAACAGCCAGTAGCAGCCAGGCAAGAATACTTCCATTCTGCTGCCTTCGTCGTTTGTTGACGAGCAAGCCTCACCGGTGCCCTAAGCTTGTCGTCAACTAAGTTGTCCTCTACTGCTTAACGTTCGAGTAGCTTTGAATTTGTGCACCACAGTTGGAAACGGAAACGCACACCACGTGTTTGAGATCCACGGACGCACTATTGTCAGCAATGGCGTCTTAACGCTGAAGAACGTTGATGTAGCACGATGGATCTACGGAGGCGAACACGATCCAGCGGATTTATGGAGTTGATATGACCAACACTAGAGGAAACGCTTCCTTTAGCACCCATGCATTAAAGTAAGTAAATACATGGGCACCGTTATGACCATCAATATGTAACAATGTTAGTACACAAAATTCTTGTACGGTGATGCGAAGCAATGCGGTAGTTGCATTTACCAAGGAGTCCTACCATGGAGTTTGTGGAGTCTAGTAAGGGTAAAATTAATTTCTCAACACAAGTCAACAGCAAGCGCAGAAGCTGAGCAGCGATTCATAGAAAGGGAGCGATCGGTAGGGATATCTAGCGCAATTACAAGCATCGTTGGGTATGATGGCGCCATCTAGCTAATGCGCCTGCAAGCGCACCCTCTTGTAAACGTTATAAATACTCATCGGATATTTCTAAAGAATACATAGAATGAACTATTATTAATGCTGTGGATAAGCACGTGGAACGTGCGAACGCATATTTTTGCTGTAGGTTTTCTGTATTTTCAGGTTTCCTTAAAATAATTTTGGCCAATATGGAGATAAGTACGGTTGCCACCATGAGAGGGATGGATATAGCGGCGACTTTGTGGTTGGCACGATATGGCCCAGCTTTTCCTGACGAGTCAGTACACCATCTCTGGGTGGGATTCAGTGACAATCGCCGGCAAGTCTGTTACTGGTACCTTCTAGTAGTAAGTGGCTGGGGCAAATTAACCCGCATGTGAGATGTAAACAGGGAACCAGTGCAATCTCGGAGCACACGCACGCTGGCACCCTGCTTTGTGTTCACACATGTTGTTTTTGAATTTCTTGCGATGCAAAGTGACGTTGCCGGCGTTTTGCACTGGCGAGCCTTGCACAAGTCAATGTGTATATCAAAAGAAGAAAAGAAAGTACAACAATAAAAGACACGAAAAAAGCGTCCTGCTCAGCAGCAAATTATCTGTTTTCCCATTTTCTTGGTTTTGGCACAACGAATCAAGCATCTCAATTATTTCGAGATATTTATTTCATGTACATCTGCGTACACAGTTCTTTTCATTTTGCATAGAAGCTGTCGAGCGATTAGGTCCTCAATGTTCCTTGAGCTCACCACAACCCCGTAGGTACTGCAAAGAATTTGAAAGGAGTATAAGCAATGGTAAAACTATGGAAATGATTAGTCCGACGAATGAAAACATATTATAGTGCATGCATTTCTTGCTCAGAAACAATAACGTAATAATAAAATTATGGGCATGCTATGAGCGTCTTGGAACCTATGTGAAGCAAAGCGATCTTGACGCGGCTAATCAAAGGCTTTAAATTCGCCCATTTCATTGTTGCGGCTTCGGCACAAAGTATACTGCAGCCCGCGCACGTGCTCTCCACGAAGCCGTGCTACGCGCCGTGACACGCCTGGTGATCGTAGGAAAGAGCTAGTTGCCGTTGGCACGGTAGAAGTATACGGGCTATTGCGACCCAATGATTAAAGCATTGGGCTGCTGTGCAGAGTGATGAAGGTGTCGATTTCCCATTGGGCCGATATATAATTATCTTTTTTAGTTTGAACGCTTGTGCAAGACAGTAGCAGCAGACAGCAACCATGATCAGAAACGTCCTGCAGTAGTGACAAACAAAGCTTCGCTTTTAAGGCTCCTAGGAGTCTGATCACCATGGTGTATCATTTTATTTTTTTTTTATTTTTACATACTGCAGCCCCTTTATGGGGCTATTGCAGGAGTGGGTTAGACAAAAAGAAGTCATACAAAAAAACAAGTAAACAATAACTTATTAAAAGTTCACAAGAAACAAGGCAGATGACACAAATGAAACTCTAAATAACAGCAACACTGGGAGTCAGTACAAAAACGAGAATGAGTCAACACACTGTAATCGAGGGGCATGAATGGTAGCGGCGACCGTTCATCGCGAATATTGAATTTAATTGGCAATATGAGGTGTGAAATGTTTGCACAAGTTGCCTGTGCGCGCCTGCTTGAATTAAATGTATTCAGAATATGTTTTACGCCCTAAACGTTTCCACGCCACAAACCGTTGTACAAATAAAAAATCGAAACTAAGCACATTCCGAGGAGTCCAATCTGTCGAATGAAGACTTAGAAATTTGAAATATTCAAACTCTTTTTGCTTATATATATATTGCCGGACGTGCCAAAACTGTTTAGCAGAGAAAAAATCTGTTAAATTAACATGGCACGTTCACTCGGACGGCGAAGCAGTGACAGCGATAGCATGCTTTACGCTGCGCACTTGAGCTCTCGGACGGTGTTTCATCCATGGTTTTACCCATATGCGGGCAGTGCTGGGCACTATCGACGATACATGTATGTTAGATATTATCTTCGATGCTTTCTGGGTATCTTGTATCTGTATCATAATACATATGGCAAGACGTGTATCAGTTTTTGTATTTCCGACGCACGAAAGAATGTATCATGTATCTGAAGATACAAGATGCTGTCACAGCATCACCGGGCTAAACTGTAAACGTTGACTGAAATCCGCTTCTCTAGCTGATACTGCTGCCACTAAGCCACTAAAGGCAGTGGTATACTTTTATCTGTCTACCAGAGCCCTCGAGCGAGGGCAGGCGGAGAGGTTGGCGCCTCCCTATTGGTGGAGCTGATTCACGAGGTGGCGCTCGCGACGTTAAGTCAAGTACAAGCGCGCGAACGTCTGCGCGCAGTCGAGCTTTTGTGTGCTTGATTTTTTTGTTTTAGTTGGGTCGGTGCCACGACACTTGTTCGTAGCCACCGTACTGTGCTGCGTACGTCTGTGAGCGCGGCGTCCTTCGCGCAAATTTTGATGCCGCTATAGTGCCGTTATCGAAGCTTCTCTTACGTGGTATTTGTTGCGAAGTTGAAAGAATGCATGAATTTGGTTGCCTTGCGTCTATTGGCTTTCACACAGGAGCGACTCGAAGGATTCGTTGCATGCATGGTTGTCTAATGAAATATAGTTCGAGCAATGGAGACATATTTACTCGAAATATTACACTTTGAGCAAGAAGGACAAATATTTTCAGATATACCGAACATTTATTTCAAATAAAAAAAAGATTGGTGGAACATGACAAATTTCCAAGAAAACATTTTTGTTCATGCGCGTTTGCTTCTGCATTATACAGATATATCACAAGAAGTTTACCATCGTAGTGTCTTAAGATACAAAAGAAAACTATCGTATAGGATACAATAATTGCGGTAGTATCTCCCATATGTATATCTAAAATACGTGTTGCCGGAGTATCTTCTATCACATAATGATACAGCTGCAAAGTGTCTATGCCGACCCCTATGTGCAAAGGAGACATGTTAGATTGACGCAGCGTGTCACAACACGCCTGCTGGATTGAAGCAACAGTGCCCCGGAAACTAGGCGCCTCTGAATGTTGGCTTCACGAGTGCGGCTGGAGGTGGCTGCAGGTGTCACCCCTTGGCACAGCCCGAAATGAGAACGACGAGAAACGGTCCGTAAAAGTCATAATCATCATCAATAGCTTATTTTTATGTCCACTGCAGGACGAAATCCTCTTCCAGACATCTCCAATGACCAATGTCTCGCACTCGGCAATTCCAATCTCCGCCTTCGACATTCTTAATTTCACCACTGGACCTAATTTTCCGCTGTTCTCTACTGTGCTTCCCGTCTGTTGGCGCCCATTTGGAAATCGAATGGTCCACCGATTATTTGGCCTATGCAATGCGTGGTAGGAATAGCTACATTTCATTTCTGTCAATGTCAATAGAGTATGCACTATCCCCATTTGGTCTCCGATCCGAATTGCTCTCTTCATTAGTAAGCGCCTAGTGAAATACATAACGTTAGCTTGACATTTACTCATGAGACCAGAGCATATACACATGAGCTCAGCGGGAACGCTGGCCTGCTTATATTGCGCGTGCGCCTATTCCGGCAGCAGAAAGAGAAACCCTGCGCTGGCTCTGCCCACGAGGCGTTTGAGCGCCTATTTAACGCTGCATCCACTTGGCAGTGTCGTTTTTACAGTGAGACGCCATAGGTATTTCAGAAGACATTGTATTCTTCCACGTGCCATGCGCGCATGCACCGAAGGCGTGATTGCACTACAATGCTGGCGGTGGCAAGAAAGATGTGAATGCGTCTCCAATGTCTGGAGTTTTGCTATTGTCTTCAACCGAGTAACAACGTCACTCTTATTCAGGTATTTTACTGTGCGAATTTCTCTTTGACTTAAGAGTTGACGTGTCAAAATTGGTGTTACCATTCAAAGCATGTGATGTCGCGCCTGGAATGGCACTATACTAGCTATACTGTGCTGTATGTGCGCAGGACTGACGCCGTTGCAAAATGTATCACTTTGAGATCGTGAGCCATGGATAATACTGCATTGAAATTTTAGCATCAAATATTTCTGATAAAAGGTATACGCTGCGAATGAAATATTTTATGAACGTTCTTGCCGGTGGCAATGCCTAAACATTTGGACTAAGAATTCAGTCGAGACCTTAAAACCGGGTCACAGCCTCTCCGGCATTTCAATATTGCAGCATCTATCCTAGCATATGGGAGCATCCATACGGACCACCACGGCGACGACGATGCAGATGATGATGGCGAAAATTTGCATGGAGTTTCTATACAATTGCTATCAGAGTGATGTTGCGGGAATGCAGACGGGTATGCTGTCGGGAATGTGAGATGTTTCAAGGCCAGCCTAATGTGCCTGCGTTTGTACAATTGCAAATTGAACTAAGAATCGACCACTAAATCTGTTTAGGTAATCTCTTGTTTATTTATTAAACATAATAAACATATAATAAGTCAACTTGAGTGCACAGTAATGCTGGAATAGGAAGTTATTATACTTCCCTCCAAAATTTCATACGGTTGGTTAACCTTATATTATATTATATTAAGCAGAAAAATGAGTAGCCTAGAGATATTCTCATTGAACAGCTGCAAAGAAGAGCAGTACAATTTGTTCCAGTAAGTCACTGCCCTTGGTGAAGATTTTCATTTCTTGTATACTGCCTTTGGTACACTTTCAATTTTGAATGCAACTACGGCGAAGATGACCTTTGGCTAGGTTTTAATGGTGGCGACCTTTGTAATCCTTCATAAATATATTTTTTTTTTCAAATAGAAGGAAGCTATATGTCAAGTCTCAATGCCTACGTATATAAGAGATAAGATAAATGCCAGGCATAGACGAAAAAATTATGATAAAATACTTCAAATAATATTTGGTTTATCTGTGCCCCAGAACTTTACTGCACTGTGAAAAAGAAGCAATACACGTCTCAATAAATTGGTATTGCAGAACATGAGTATTCACGAAAATAAAGGGTCGTATTGTTGTGAAAATCAGGCACCAAAATTGTGCAGAATGTCTTAATTTTCTTCCTGATAAAATAATGAACAGTTAACTTAGACGCATGTAAATGATTTTGAATAATATATCAGGGATCGATGTCGGGCTAGTTGGTGTAGTACTTGGAAGAGCAAAAAGCGTGTAAGATGAGGACAAGAAAAAAAACGCAACATATGCGCTGACTACAAACGTTGTGTTTATTGCAACAAGGCAATAATGGCGCTTTTGCAATAAAGACAACGTTGTTAGGGCATGTGTTGTCGTTCTTTCCTTTTCATCATCTTACTGGCTGTTTCCCCTTTTAAATTTGAATATTTTTGGAATTATTGAAGAAAATAATCATTATTGCGGCACGTCCCACCACACTTAAGGACAGAATAAGGTGACTTCACTGTTCCTATAGGCGAAATCATCATCACCATCATCATCAGCCTGGTTACGCCCACTGCAGGGCAAAGGCCTCTCCCATACTTCTCCAACAACCCCGGTCATGTACTAATTGTGGCCATGTCGTCCCTGCAAACTTCTTAATCTCATCCGCCCACCTAACTTTCTGCCGCCCCCTGCTACGCTTCCCTCCCCTTGGAATCTAGTCCGTAACCCTCAATGACCATCGGTTATCGTCCCTCCTCATTACATGTCCTGCCCATGCCCATTTATTTTTCTTGATTTCAACTAAGAAGTCATTAACTCGCGTTTGTTCCCTCACCCAATCTGCATAGGCGAAATGGGCCTACATAAATAATTTGCCGCCATGTGAGCAAATACGAAGAATATACTGACTTCAATTCACAATAAATTTCCTAGTGCAGTGCTCCTTCCTTCACTTATATTAAGTCCGTCCTTATAATGCGCGCTCTTCCTAATTCTTCGTAAACTCCCTCGCAGTTTGTTGAGTAGGCTATTGGCTTTGCGTGTTCATGCTGCTGCCGTTGTGTTGCCTAATAGCAGGCTGGCACAAAGCGACTGTCATATTTACTACATTGTTCCAGGCTATTGGCCTCGTCTTCTACGCATTTCTCAGCGCTAAACAAGCAGTATCTCTATATATCCCCTGCAAGAAACATAGGTTCTCGAGAGCATAATTTCTTTGTGAAACAAGCAATTCTAATCTCTCAAGGCCTACGTTACTAAGCAATATGCTACAATGGTATGTATGCCTCTACCGTGCCAACACCAACTTTTTCATTGAGATGATCACCGCATCTTCATGATGATTGCCATATGACGGCCCGTGTGCACATCAGAAGATTGGCGAATCAAATGATAGTACATTTGAAATGCTTAGAAAAAAAAACAAGAAATACAATACAATACAACAGTTGTCATATTGAACCTGCGCACGAGTTTCTATTACGCCAAGGACGTGTACTGAAAAGGGACAAATTTGTCGTAATTCCTTAACCACTTCAGGAAAGCTTCGAGCCACGTAGATTCAAAAAAGAGAGTAGCATCTGCCGAATTTAGTTTACATAAATGATTACACTTACCACAACTGCACTCGCATACGTCACGCCTATTATTACATAGGTGAATCTGGTCGTTGGGGCAATGATGAAGTCGTCGTACAACCTCGCAGTGATTTACATTTTCAACTGAATGAGAAAATAGGAAAGACGTATTATTACAACCCCGTCTTTGTTTGGTAAACTGTTCTTGTCTGCGCCACTGACCGGTAACCTGTTGGCCAAGGTGCATCTTTTAATATTGCATGCTGCTCCAGTATAAGCAATTTAGACTTTTCGATAAGCTGTCTTACACCAGTATTTGTGATTCCATTTCCTCCAGCCACGAAATATCAGGAACTTTCGATAAATTTGTCACACACAAATGATCAATTTGAAGGCGGTGCTAAAGGATTTTACTTAAAAAGAAAAGATGTTGTTACCGTGATATGTCTGGCATTTTCTAAAGAGTCCACGTAATGAGAGAGTAATAATACCTCCGTTTACTGTATGATGTAGAGCTATAGTGATATTGCGTTTTTTATAACAGAAATTTAAGCACCGGAAAAAAAAGGAAGTGTACAAATAATTAGTTCGGAAAGTTTCCCGAACCTATTTGGTGGATTTACGGCAAGGTGAAAGTACTGGGAAACGTGGCGGACATTCAGTGAACGTGTCCTTTGGATCCATACACACCAAGTTTGAGTGTAACTAAATGTAAACTTACTTTGCGTACTCTGAGTGTTGGATTTGCCCGCCGCGGGTGAAAAGGGGTCACGTTCATATATATATATATATATATATATATATATATATATATATATATATATATATATATATATATATATATATATATATATATGTCTGTGTGTGTGCGTCTAACCAAAGAACAGCGTTCGCTCAACCGAAACAAGTAATGACGAAAGCAATTTCATAAGTCGAACAACCATGACAAAAAACTATTTTACAAATCGTGGCAGGTCGGCGAGTTTTCGTCAGGGGGACTAAACAACCGAACACATTTTCTTTAAGCTTCGGGTTGGGAAAGGGCATACACGTGGAAAGAACGCGTAGGCAGTGCAGGGTATTAGTAGCAGGGCTATACTCACTACCGAGTGATTAGTGTCATTGTGTTGATGAGTTTTCTGTGAGTTTAATAAACTGTCAGCACTCTCCGAAATGAAGGAAAATAAGTTTGCTCGTGGCCAGGTTGGTCTTCACAAAAACCACATTAGATCCGAAGCTAAGGCTGTCTCGAACAATTTCCCTAAATACAATAACGGAGTTGCTCACACTATTGCAGAGTGCTTTATTGTTGAAGACTCTACCGCACAGCTCATCGCTATATCAAAATGCTTCAATTCTGACGCGACTACTAGCGTTGGGAATTTGAGCTGCTTAGAATATAAATAACTTTGCTAGAAGGTTGAGACTTCAACAATTGTTTGTGAGTCCCCTTGATAAAACAAACGCTCTGTGCTGCCTAGCAGTAAGCAATGGGCTACGTCGATAGCCTAATTCACCACATCTCCCCTAATCCTTAGTCCTTTATGAAGGATACCAACCATTTGACGTCTAGCATCAAGGACATTCAAATAATTCCTATAGGTTTACTTGCTACCATCGTTGCTAGTTTTTTGCTCACGAATCTTTGTTTTATCTTTAAAGCTGATGGAAATAGGGCAATGTGAGCAGCACTAAAAAAATGTCTGGTCAATACACCCGCTGACTGCTACACGTAACAGACACGCCCTACAGTGGTTATTGAACGTAACAATGTAGAGGTTATTTGCGCTCATTGCGCGCATGTCGAAGGAAAGTATGGGAACGACAACTGGTCCTATTTAGGTGAAAATTTTATGACAGTACTAAAGAAACACTTTTATTGCTTGTCGCAGCTAGAGGTCCCACAGCTGAAAGTGTTTCATTTATGACATATTCTTAATTTTGCCTCATTGGCAAGCTTATTTCTGAAATTTATAACATCCTTCAGCTGTGGTCGTCCTACTATTTGCTTTTTGCGACCGTTACTCGTCGCAGAGTGCAAATTTCCTGGGATTAACCGTGTTTACCAAGATTAAGTACAAAGCAATACAGAAAGTCTATTGACACCGATTAGTATTTATGCTGTTACAGTAGTCAAGCCAGGCACTTCAGGACAGCATTCGCTGCAGCTACGCGACCCGTGTATTAATACGTGTTAGAAGAAAGTTAATTTCAACGCTAAATGTGCTGAAATACTCGAAACAGATAACTGATGGTGCTTTCTCCAGACCTTGCAAGCCTAACTGCGCCAACGTAAACAAAGCTAAATCATCTAAAGCAAATATTGCAGAAATATATCTTTACATACTTTGCTACGTTGCCAAAAGCTTCAGCAGTCCTTAAGAAAAACCACGGCATTCTTCCAAAACTCGTAGCCTTAAGCGCCTTAGACCCGCCTCGTGTAGTATACAGAAAAACTAAAAAAGAAAAAAAAAACGTTGTTTTATGTATGCCAGTTATGAACGCTTGCCGTGGAGCTGCGTGTCGGACAAGCAATAAACCACGTTGACAGGTCTACCGTCACATGATTACCACACAGAAAGCAGTCAGCACTGCGTCTAACTTCTCTCTAAAAAATTATGCGCGGCTCTGCTATCGCAAACACCATATTTCAGTGGAGCTGGGCGAAGGCCTGTAAAGTAGTGCGAAACCGCACACAAGAGACACGAGCGCTGGCAACGCGTCCAAGTGGTGTCCGCCAAAGGCGTCAACTACGACGTCCACGATTCCAGTGGCCAACACCATAGTAGACGCCGTGGTTGCCTCCTCTGTGTAAAAAGCGCCGGGCGAGGAGGACACCGAGGAACCCTAGCAGCCGCTTGAGAAGTACGCCCCTCCTCCCTCACCTGACTCCGTCACCTCCTCCCTCACCTGACGCGGCACGCATCTGCGCCGCGTTCCTCGCTCGCTTGCGTACCGCTCCTTTTCTCCTGCTGGGTTCCGCCCACCCTCGCCACGTCGTTATGCTGCGTGGTGCTATTTTCATACTCTGCTTTCACTCCCTTCCAGCTCTCTCCGCCAGCGCGACGAAGCTGCGGACGCAATGTGAAACGCAGCTAGATTCTAAAAGGTTCATTGCAAAAGAAAGGGAACGTTACTTGCAACCCCCTTAAATGTCGTATTCGTTCTCGAATGAATACCCTGTACATAACAGTACGTTTGTCATACAGAGGCGCTTTTATTGTGATTTATCAGCCTCAGGTCAAATGTAACAAGTCTTCGGAATTTCCCCGATGCTACCATATTAAGAATATTCTCCTCTTTGAACTATTGAGAAGTTACAATATTAGAAAAAGGCTTTCGGGCCAACTACAAAAGGCAAATTTGTGAGTCCTACCTTATTTATATGTTTATTATTAGCACGTTGGGTAATAATGAAAATACCATTGAATCCCTACTGATTAGAATAATATTTGTATAGGTTGCTTCACATTGCACATGCCATTTACTACCCCTTTCACTGCTTGCATCGTGCTGACACGCTTCCTTTCTTGCCCGTCCCCCTTTTCGCGCTGCCTTTAGTACATCTTACTCGTTTCCGTAATGTAACATACATTATTTTTTTCACCGCGTGCACCTTATTATGAGCCACGATTATCTCGCTTACATTTCGCATAGCATGCCCTTTTGCGTTACTTGAAGAAAGCAGTGGTGACCACCTGCTCGTGGCACGTTTGTAGTTAACAGGCTTTTCACAGTCCATCTCTCAAGTGGTTTACATCTCTGTAGAAGTGAAAAGACTCCTCATTCAATAGGAAGGCTGAACGCCTATCGAGATGTGTTCATCCGCGCTGCGTTGTCCGCTCAGCGGCAGTTTATTTCGCAGTATACCACGTGTGGGCGTAATGGTTCTCCCATATAACATATCGCTATAAGATACCATGCACCGAGCAAAGTCTCTCATCCTGCTAAATCATTGGACAATTATAATCCGAACTACATGCCGCTGCTCATGGATATTGCCTGTTTACTCCTCCTTCCTTCGGAAGCACTGCAAGCGATTTGTGAGATTGAGTACATTTATCTATCCCAAACGATCGTTATCGAGCTCTATACAGCGCTCTCTCAAGCCATTCCGTATTGTGCTGGTTGAAACGGAGCACTCGATAGGTGTTCTACTCGTGTCCTCCCTGTTATCGAATCCATTCAAAAGCACTTGGAGCCGTTCAGAATCTCTCGTCGGAGCGTCTGTGAGATCTCGCCGCGGCATACCAGCTGCCTAACGCATGCATGCCAGCTGGCTAACCAATACCCTAGACAAGTTTTCAGGCCCCCAGCCTTATGTATCAACTACAAAACACTTACCGCAGTTGCACTGGCATTGATTGTTCTCAGGAATAAAGCACGCTCCTTGTTTACCAACAACGCAATGTGGGTGGCATTCCACTGGCAACGATACTTGAATACAGAAAGAAACTGTCAGTTCAAGGAGCATTCCGGTTGCACCAAATAATGTAAGCTAACAAAAAAGTGTTTTTTTTTTTTTGTGGACCACACGATACACTAGCCTGCGTTCTTTTGTTCAAATTTCCCGGCTAAACATTCAACGTGAGAATATCAAGAGTAGCGCTCACTGGAAAGATTAAACTGTGGTGACACAGGTGATTACGTTCCTGTTGTAATATCTTTTCTACAATGCATCTGTTCATTAGGCATGACGTTCATCCATTACGCGTAACCTGATTAGACATGATATCTGCATAAACAATTGTAAGCAACTGATGTTGCTAAAGCAATCGACTATATCTATAGTAAGAGAAATAGGGTGTGTCACGTATTACATAGTAAGGTTCATTCTTGCTTAATTTGAAGATAAAAATTATGGGAATGGAAGGTGAATTAAAAATAACGGGCAGGTAAATGGTGAGATAGGATTAACCAAGTTACAGGCGTAATTTAAGGGTATGTAATCAAGCTTCTCGGGACACTAGTTGCATCTAGGCTGCAATACAAATTAGTATTGACCATTCTATGTGGAAGAGACCCATATGAACAAAGGTAGCCAATTTTCTCGCGTTGGGCTGCTATGCACGAGGTCGTGCGATCAAATCCCGGTCTCCACGGCAGCCTTTCGATGGGGGCGAAATGCGAAAGCACTAGTGAACATTAATCTAGGTACATGCTAAAGAACTGCAGGTGGTTCAAATTATTCAAGAGTCCCCCACTACTGTGTGCCTCCTAATCAGATTGTGTTTCTGGCTCGTAAAACCTCAGAATTCAATTCAATTAAGTCAGTTTTTTTCTCGTAAACGGACAGATAATATCTGTTCACTTTGTTAATCGCTTTGCTCCCTTTGGTGCAGCTTGCGTCCATTGCTGCAATCCAATGGTTATTTTAGGGACCATCACAATAATAAAAAAACAGCAGCTTTTGCTGTTAATATTCAAAGCCCAGACGGACAGTTTCCTAAGCTCAAATTTTGGCTTACTGCAATAAACGACCACAGCATGCAATATGCACATGCATGTTTTGTTACACAGACTCACAGATAGCGTGTCGCATATTGTGCCTTGCAAATGTTATCAGAGCGTGTTATTCTAAACAGCTAGAGATATGGGACATTGTATTTTGTAAACTGTAGAAAAATACAGCTGCAAACACCTAAAGGTTATTCTCTTCCAAGCCCCGTCACTGCCATTTAGTTTGCGGTCTACTAGGCCATGCAGCAGTGTGTATCCATCGCAAACCATTGTCCTGTGAGGCATCCTCTACCTTCGGTTGCGTTCGCTGCTTCTTTGTCTTTTTATTTTCAAATGCGTTTCTTTTCGCAGCGCAGAAAAACAAGCTATCATTCATGGCCGTCCTTGAGCGGAATATAATACGGCCCTGGTATGCTACGTCGCGTCTTGTGCACACGAAATCCAACCACGCTTCTTTGTTCGGACAGAAGAGGCTGCTGCGGGATGAAAATACAAGATTTTGCGTTCTACCAGCAACAGCAGTCGCCTCTGCAGCACTGCAAACATTTAGGCACCGTGTCTCTCGTCCTCATTTTGTGTGCCTCACACGTGTGACGCGCGGAATGCAGATCCTGCCTTTCTGGAAGGAAATATTTATTGAAGAAATTTTCGAGGGCACATTCGCCAATACATAGGTAAAAAAAAATAGGCCTGCAGCTTGCGGTCTTTCTTCTATGTTGTACAAACACCCTAGCCCCCAAAATTGCGATTGTCGGTTTCATTATAGTGAATTTTTTCCCCTCATAAATACGTACACTTGTAAGTACCAGTGATTAGGTTGGTACAAAGACGTGCGTAAAATTCTGATAACGTCGTATTGCAAACCAGTGACGTCACTCGGGCGTGTGGCATTCCCAATATACTTTAGGTGGCGAGGCACGTCGTAGAGAGGAACGTCGGTTTTACTGGCGCTGATGAGAAATCTGCGCCCCATGTACTATACGAGGTTCGCGCAACCATATAGAGCTGGCCCTTAGGGCGCACGGTGACTTTCACTTGCCAAATCAAACGTTCTTGTAAAGCCACCAAATTGCTTCACATTACACATTGTGACATTAATAGTCAAAAGGCTACTTTTGCGGCCTACCCACACACTACACTGGTAGTGGTCAAAAAGCTGATTCAGGAAGAGCTATGATAAATTGGTACAAAAATCTAGTATGGTAAAGTGCATTCACATATATTTCTGCGCGCTAATTCAATAAACAATCGGCGCGGTAATGCATCGAACTTACGCAAGTGTTTTTGTTTTAATTATAGAAGCGTTCAGAGTACGGAATCTCGCGATACGACAAATAAATGCAGATGATTTTTTTAATGCAGGCTACAATTCGGATTATATTACCCCAAAAAAGCACTCGGGGCCATAACATCTTAATTTTCTACCGCTCAAGTTGTATCTGTTTTCTTTCATCAAACAAATCGGAATGTACTACCGCGCCTTCAATACTTTATCTCTCATAGGCACCTATATTAGTGTTTCTACATGCGGTTAAACAACATCTGCAGCTTGCACGTTTTAGATAGCTGTGTCATAAAGGATGATAGAACTACAGCACACAACCTTCTAAAGGATATTTCCTTGATTGATCTTGAATATGCATACACAAGGTTCTTATACAAGGCTAAATAGAGCTTGTTATAACAGGCCGCAATAATAATGGAATTGCCCATTAATTATTTTTCGTTTATGCTGAAATAGCACAAAATGACGGATTTGAAGGCGAAATTAAATCTCAAGAACAACTTATCAGGAAAGCATGACTCGCTGGCTCTTTAAAAAATACCTAGTTAAATATATGACTTAACGAAAACGCGCCGAGGACCTCGCAAGCCAATTTATCGAAAATAAATTCTGTGGATTCTGTCAATTTTCATATCCATTTGAAATTCCTCCAACAATTTCGGTACGGTTATATTTATTCTCTTCTGCTTTGTAAAATTCATAATAACAAAATATTGTAAACCTTCTTGCAAAAACTTTCAAGGCGCTTATCTCATCGTTATAGTTGACCTCAAAACGTTCTCCAAATGAACATGGTTAGAGAAATAATACGATTCCTTTGTTTCACAGTAATGTATGCAGAATTATTATAACTTCAAATGCGCTAAAATATGTCCTTGTATTGTTGATCAATGTTAGGACCATTGCCAAATAACCTGAATTAAATTATTCAAATCAATATATCATCTATCATAAGGTATTTTTAATACTGTTGATCAAAGAATAACTATCTGTGTATTTTGAACAAGATAAATGCTGTAGCTTGCGCTTTGTTGCATACATAAGGACAGTTATCCTGGCGTGTTTTTAGCGACACGTAAATTTCAATGCAGCAAATGTTACCGAACTCTTAAACACGCTTAGACTGAGAAAACGGAGATAGAAGAGCGCCAGCACACGTCGCACAAACCGGTAGTAGCAAATAATCAAATTATGTGTACTTGAATATATTCCCTGTCCTCTCTATTCATTGTGAAGGCTAAAAAAAGATCAGCTTGTCCACGGTAGACGAAAACAAAGTTATTCATGTTTAGTTTATTAAGAAAGATAACCTTTTCTCAATTGTCATACCTTCAAAGCTCCACACTTGCCAAATAAACTCCGAACTTGAATGCACATTTTACTACTCCGGCTAATCTCATAACGACAGATACTCTCTCGATATGGGATAGTCTCTCGTTATACACGTTTCTGTTTTCGATGCCTACGAATTTGCTCACAGAATAAATATACCGTAATAAAGACTTAATCTTAGCTTCTATATTATTAATATGCAGTGAAAATTAAAAAAGAAGTTGAGGTATACTTGCTTCTGCCTTTCTCGCCCTTCACATATCCGGATAATGCTGCTGGCAGAAATATAAGGAAGCACAGAGCTGTGTATTTTGCTGCTATTGTTGGCTGGAATAAAGAAATACCGTGATTTATTATTTCATAAATGAAATCAACCTTGTGCATTAACCATGATAACCTAAATGTGCAAAAGAGATAGAACGCTTAGATTGATACGCATACACAAATATATTTTTGTTAATATGGAGACATACTTAATTTTTAAATTTTTTTTTTGTACTCGCTGGTTTCCTGAATTCAAAGCTCAATGGTGTTTTAAAAGTATAAAATACTATCTGTGACAGATAGCTAGGTGCCAAAATTTTGACTCATTCGGTATATATTAATGGCGATAACATTCTCACAAGCAAGTAAATGTGTGACTGTGTAAAACTTCAAATGCAGAGACACTGTCTGATTAGGGCTTACCTGCATTTCTAGATGCCTAGGCGCAATATCCGAGCTACAGGGCAGACGTATGCCTCTTACTCATGCACGAAAGCTTGCAGCAGTAACTAGGTTAGTCCTTTTCGTGGAAATCTCTCCGCAAAGGAAGTGTAACCCTGGTGACAAGCGAATAAATCCGTCCCATCTATATGTTGACGACGTAAGCGAAACGCTGCGGCCTTCAACAATGGAAGGCTTATAACGTTGTATAGGACTGTGCCAAATAGAAGCGAGACCAGCTGGCTGACATGGACGGTATTTGTGTGTTGGGAGGCTTGACAGATTTGCACAAAGAGATTTGGAAGTTATTCTTTTCACTGGGAAATACCAAGGAAGTCACTTAGAATTGAATATATATATATATATATATATATATATATATATATATATATATATATATATATATGTATATATATATATATATATGGCTGTTGTTTCGTTCGGAAATCTTATGATTCATAGAAAACGATAGCAACATGGCCACAACACCTGCCTGTGCCATTTCTTCGGTCAAACCAACCTTCGCCCCACGTGATCCATACTTCGTTTAGGACAATGAAAGCTTACATATAAAACTGAGAGCACGCGAGGAGTCCCTGTCTTACAAAGGGACAGCTATCGATTTAAGACGATAGCTCCCTTTTCACAGCCTTTAGTAATGGACCTGTTTATACAAGGCGCTACCTTTCGGATCGCTCCAAGTTGTAACAGTTTAGGTTTTTCTGCGAATTAGAAGTTCTTCGCAACGTGATTGTCGTTTTGCAGAGTAAGCTGTTATGGATCCATTCCATTAGCCATTCCAGTTGGCGATGTCCGCCGTCACGGCCGGTGTCGGTCGCAGCTATTGCCAGAAATTAGAATAAAAGATCACCCCGTTCCCACCGGCATCGAACCCGCGTCCTCTGCGCGGTAGTCGGCCACTCTAACATTGCGCCACGTCAGCCATCCCTAGTGGCTGCTGCAACATGTCCTATACACGCGTGTTAGCGCACGAAGAGCCACGCGAAGCGAGATGCGTGTCGCGTAGCTTCGATACCGGCACACTTTGCATTGTAGTTGCATATGATTGTATCAGGTAGCGTGCAAGGTATCAGTTGTATATGTAGCGATACAAAGCCTATAGAGAAGGTTTGAGGAAGAAAAATAAAGGTTAAAGAGACGAACAACGGTACACCAAAATAAATCACTTAGGCTACGTGACTATTCGTCATCGCCCCGTTTTAAAGGGAATGCCAATAAATCGTCAACATCAAAGGCAGCAGATCAGCATCGTATCACGCCACATTTCACGCCATGTGAAGTGCACGCCGTGTAGCATCGATTGTTGCAAAGTTTGCCGTTGCAGTTGAGTCGTATTCCACCAGACGTCACGACATGTAGCGGTTGCATCGTATCGTGCCACGCGCCAAGAACTTTGACCTGTGCGCCGCGTAGTCTCGATGTCTGTGGTTCCTCTTGGTTACACGTTATGGCGCCTCCTCGCAAGGTACGTACCGCTCCTTTGGAACCGAATAGTAGAGCTGGGTGCGCAGCTCCGACCGTGTAACGTCGGACTCAGCTGACCAATGTGCAGAGAGCAGCGTAACCCGCGGGTCGCCGTCGACGCCGCGCGGTGAGTTCAGTTCGGTCTAGTGTAAACTACGGAAAGAGACTTCGCAGCGAAGACCCTGTAGTGCGTGGTGCCAAGAGCAGAGCTCCTATGGAGCCGCTACTCCTGCTGACGCGACATCGCGGAGCTCGCGATAGGAGTGCCCCTATACGCGCACGTGAGCTTACGCCGTCCTGAGATCATAACCACGTGACATAGGGAGGGCTATTAGCCATACATTGCGCTCAAGATGTGCGTGATTGATATAAAGTTTATACATAGGCATAACAAAACTGGAAACAACTTGTTTCTGCCCCTGTATCAGATGTTTGCGCACCGGTTACGCAATGTTAGCGAACGGCTGCCCGATTCTGGCGCGTAGGCTTACATATCGCATGGGTAGATATGCCTGACGAGTAGGACGGGCACGTATGACCTAGCAGAAGGGTGACGCGTAGCTAGGCGCGTGGGATCAGCTACATGTGGTCGGGCATTTTGCCTACTTAAAGGAGTACTGACAGAAAAATTTTCCATCTTGGTTTTGCGGAAGGCGAAGACGTTCGCGAGACGCTGGCCATGCGTTGCATGGGCTCCGCATTTTCCAACCAATTCGGACCGCTACCCATCAACGGCAAGCATCGCAGGCGAGTTCGCTTCTCGTGGTCTTTTTCTACATTCCCGTGTCACATGTGGCAGCGACGGCCACGCAGCGCACCATGGGCAAGCGCCGGCATGTAGTGTGGTATTCATGTGGTGTGCTCTTCCCAAGTGGGGATAGGTGTGTGTTTGTATTCTTCTGTACGCGCGGGCTTCTTGTACCCCCATTTGCCGATGCGGGGGGGGGGGGGGCGGTGGGGCAAGGCGCTCTCTCGTGCGCCGTTGGTGTTCGAGGATGTCTCGGGCTGTAAGTGGACTATGTTGGAAAGGGCTGTGGTTCCCCGCTCGGTTCGTGAGTTCTCGAGCTAGGGAGTGCGCCCTCTCATTGCCTGGGATGCCCTCGTGTCCTGGACACCATATGATTGCATGTTCGTCTTGGAGTGCGTCGCCTAAGATTCTCAGCGCGATTCGTGGCAATCTGCCTTGCATATACATTCTGCATGCTGCTTTAGAGTCGGAAATAACCAGTGCCGAGTGCCCGCCGCTGTTGCTGTGTTTGATTGCCATCGCGATTCCTGAAGCTTCAGAAGTGGTGCAGCAGGTGCAGCAGGTGCAGCAGGTGCAGCAGATGTTCACTTTAGACCACTCGTCACTGTTGAGGCGCGCACGGGACGTGGCTTCGCAGCCAGTGGGATGTTTGATACCGTTTCGCAGCTATAGAAGCTGGCATTTTCTCTCAATGGTCAATTTTATGCTTCCTTTTCAAAACCAAAACGCTGGATTACCTTCTGGCTAAGTATCCATTTAGAAAAACGTTGTAATTCTAACAAACGCGCATTCATATGGGTGTGTTCCCGCACTCGTACACATGTTTCTTTGGCTCCAAGGGGATGAATTATAGGCGAAAGAAAGACTTTTTAGGGTGCATCTTTATTTATGTATTTATTCTAGATACTTTCAGGACCCAAAGGCACTATATATATATATATATATATATATATATACTGGCCTAAATGTTTATAGTCATTGTCATGGCAATATGCTACAGGTATGAGGGTAAAGCAGAAGCAGCTGCCAAGTGAAACCTCTCTTCGTATTTAACTATACGCATGTTGGATAAGAACAGCTTTATTTCATAGCGAGATAGATTGCTGAAAATTCCGAAGTAGGTTTTCACATTTAGGCACGCAATTTCATTGCAGGAATGTGTCAAATATAATAACCGCCACCTTTATTGTTAAATTCTAGAAACAGTATGTTCTTATATATACCATCTGGTTAAATAGTCTGGTGAATTATGAATTCTGTTAGCAAAGATGTTATTTGGGCATGGCTCAGTCGTTGCTTTTTACTGACGGTGCCACAGTAGAAATCGTGAGTGCTCTCAAGACTGCACAAGGGCTTGTGGAGTGTCGTCGGGCGTCGTGCTTGTGGAGTCTGCAGAAGATGTTTGGAAAATGATTCCATTAAGTCTTGTGATTGACGTAATCTCTATTGCGTATGCACGTGCACATACACACAAACCCCCATATATATATATATATATATGTATATACTCCCAGGGTTAGTTCTAGTGTTACAACATGAATACGCAAGAAAGTGTTTGGGATAACGGCGGCGCGGTAGCTCAGTTCGTTAGAGGATCGCACGCGTAATGCGGGAATGTCGGATTCTTTCCCACCTGCGGGAAATTGTTTTTTTTTTACACTTTCATTTCCATTAAACTAGCATTTCTGTAAGTGAATTTGTAAGTGCACGTAATTTCCCCTATGTTTTTCTTGGTGTCATCGTTTGTTGGCTCGTTATGAATACTAAACGACGGAACCCTTGGTTAATTCCCTTGCTTCTCGTTTATGTATATATATATATATATATATATATATATATATATATATATATATATATATATATATATATAGAACTTGAGTGGTGCTACAAGGTAAACAGAACAAGTATTTAATTTCGACAGTTTCGATCGGTGGACCGATCTTCATCAGGGTTTACAAAAAAATGGCAGTTCGGCCCTGGTAGTGAAGACACCAGACCGGGTGCCCGGTCGTTCTTATATACATCAAACCGAGAGGAACAGTTGTGACAGTGATTGATTTTCGGCGCCTTGGCAGATTTACAGCGGCCTTTGGCAGCTATGCAGGGCAAGAGGAAGGCGGAGTCACATGTATGTAGAGCAAGGAGGTCAGTAAGGAAAAAAGGGAAAAAAGAAAGAAAAAGGAAAGAAAAAGAAAAAAGAAAAAAGCACACAGGAGGAGGGAGACGTGAGTCGGAGAGTGAGGGGGGCGGGAAGTAGCGGCAGCTAGGTTCCCGTGCACCCGAGGCAAGGAGGGAGAAAACGGTGGCTCCGCAGCACCAGTGCGTGGGCTGCCGTTGTAGCGGGCAGCCCACGCAACGACCGGGCACCCGGTCTGGTGTCTTCACTACCAGGGCCGAACTGCCATTTTTTTGTAAACCCTGATGAAGATCGGTCCACCGATCGAAACTGTCGAAATTAAATACTTGTTCTGTTTACCTTGTAGCACCACTCAAGTTCTTTACGTTTGAAAGGTAGCCTGAAGAATCCCTCTTTGCCTACTATATGTGTGTGTGTGTGTGTGTGTGTGTGTGTGTGTGTGCGTGTGTGCGTGTGTGCGTGTGTGTGTGTGTGTGTGTGTGTGTGTGTGTGTGTGTGTGTGTGTGTGTGTGTGTGTGTGTGTGTGTGTGTGTGTGTGTGTGTGTGTGTGTGTGTGTGTGTGTGTGTTTGTGTGTGTGTGAAGGCACGCATTGTGATTTTTTATGAACTTGTGGACATGAAACGGTCAAGGGTACGCGCGATTACAGCAAAAAGCTGCACAGTAAGTTCTGTACCGGCATGCCCAATATTTTCTTTAACAGCAACAGGTGAAAGTGACGTAGCGTCTGTGAGATTTAAAGTACTCTTTTCGAGGGTGCATGGGAAAGCATTACGAAAGGGGTATCGCACTAAAATTGTTAAAGCCTGTTGAACCTGTTGGCAGACGATGAAACAAATAACACAGTAGTGAATATAAAAACTGGAAATTGCTGCACACATTTCATCTCAAGTTTCGCAACGTTTGGACCATGTAGCAGATATATTGTAAAAGTGTTTGTGCGGAAACTTATAATCGGTTACGGTAAGCCAACATTGAAGGTAAAAGCTAAGGAGCTTTACAGCAGTCATGAAGAAAAAGAAAAATGATTCTGGCAGATATTGGCTGATGTCGGAGAAATACATCAGGCGATGACTGTTGGCGCTATTCCATTAGATTCAAGCAATATTGCGACATAACAGATTTACACCGCAGAAACCTTTTATATAAAAGCCATGAGATGCAACCGTGCTTCAACATTGTGCTTCGATAATGATGACGTAGATTTTTTTCATCCGCTTTTGTCTCTTGCCCCGATGCCTTATGTGTTTGTCTGAGAGCGTGGTACATTAAACATTTTGCTAAACCTTTCCACAAAGAAATGCACGGGGCCCGATGAAATTCCAAATGTGTTCAAAGAAATGAAGACACAATTCAATCCAAGATGCATGTCGACGGTACTGCTATTAGCGTGCGAGCAATATAGCGATACACCGTATATCAGAACTAAGTACTATTTACCACCTGTAGTGGTCATTGCGAGACGGCAGTTGTTCCCGCTGCATGGGGCATTACCGGTGTCGTCGAAGTTTGCTATGGCACTCGTTTCCTGAGCTTGCCCATGTTGCCCATGTTGCCTAAGATTGTCTAAGTTCGTCTAAGGTTGCCCACAATGAGGACTTATTGACGTCCCCACAGTGACGACGAAGGAAGTACACGGAAGGAATGACGTCGATGGAAAGGCAAGTGCGATATTACGATGACGGCATGCTAACAATGAGGTGAGGATTCCTAAATCATGAGATCGTGTAACGATAACGGCGTGGCGATAACAACGCGAGTACAACGATATGACAAGTGAATGACGACGATGGCACGACAAAGATAGGATGATGACAAATAATGGTATAACGAAGCTCGAATGAGGACAATGAAACAACCACGATGTCAAGAGGAAGAGTGTATAACAACGGAATCATCATACCGACTGCCTGATGACGATGGCGTAACAATGGCGCATAATCGCTATCGAATGACAACGTCCTTAATGCGATAGAATGAAGTAGATGGATTGAAGAATGTAGTCGGACGACAACGGCACGGCCTCATTGGTATGGCAATAAATGCGTGATGTCGATGGCATGAAGACGACATCATGACGAAAGTTACATGATGAATAACATGAAGTTGAGGATATGAGCGCGACGGCTTCATGACGACGATTTGACGAGTACATCACGACGACTGTGTCGCGACGACGGAATGATTACAATTAATTCACAAAGATATTAGAGCAAACGGGTGAGGCCAAGTGTATAAAGTACGGTATTGTGATTCTGCTGTTGAAGGCTGTGAAGTTGTCCGAATCATTTTGCTGATATGATTGACACACAATTCAAGTAAAAAAAATGCATTGGATGACCGCAGCTTTTTGAGTTGATCGATAAAAGTAGTTACCCTAATTATGTGGGAAAAGCCACACAACCGTCATTAGAACTAAAAAAAGCAAATATAATTTATCTGCAAAGTTTAAAAGAGTGTATTTCCAAGCACTGTCCCCATTTTGTGATAGCGCCATTTATGGAGAAGAACATTAAAGTTTGCGGCATTGCCGGCATTTTCGCTGTGCGCTACGAGGTTTCCCGACACTCTACTGAATGACCACTTGTTTCATTATTAGTAGTGCGCCTACGGGCCTAAACTTCCTTCTGTGCGGCCCTTAATTAAAGATACATTTCACAGTAATTGAGGCAACAAATTTCAGGCATAGCCAGTACCGGCGGTGCTAGATTTCTGTCTTTCCAAATTATGAAGAATTACAGGTAAGGCGTAAATGCCTCCTTTCTTCATGAAAGAGGACTGTTGAAATACAACGTGATTATGCAAAAAAGAAGTGAGACGTGCAGACAGGACACAAGAGTAGAGAAGTGGGCAACACGAACGCCGTGTTCACAAACAACACGAACAACACGGCGTTCGTGTTGTCCACTTCTCTACTCTTGTGTCCTGTCTGCACGCCTCACTTCTTTTTTGCATAATGAATCCTTACCAACTAGCTCAGCTTTCTTTCGTTCAAATACAACGTGAAGCGTCTTATTACTGTGCGGTTACTGAGTATACTCATCTTAAACGGGTTGTAATTTATTTCCAACAGGTGATACAAACATCGGTATGGTTAGCCAATATAAAACAATAATTCAAAATATTAAGTTAGCTTTTTAACCGAACTTGCCAAGGCCACAATGAACGCTATAGTTGCCAAATAGCTCTTTAAATACATTGAAACTAATACTTACTACAGAAGCACATACAGGTTGTATTTTGATAGGGGCAATTAAGAAGATTCCCTCCAGGACAAAAAACCCTCCACGCAGTCGGACATGCAGTTCCTAGCGGGGCTGAAAAGATGATGGAGGAAATTTTAGCAACAAAAGCAGGAGCATCGCCCGAAAGGCAAAATCCCTATTGAAATGCCAAGTTTTGTACACCTGCACAAAGCAAGGTTCGTAGTTCTATCGGCCGCATATATTCAGCAAACGTTCGTTTGCTGAATAAATTATTAACCATAGTGTCAAGCCCGCACAAACCAGCGTGAACAGATCTCACTCGATCACCGCGAACAGTCATCATCACAACGCTGACGTGTTAAAGAGCGCCGTCATCAGAAACCGAACACTTCGTGCATCTTTTTGCGTCATTGCGTTAGAAAGCTGCGATTACACGGGCTATAACCCTAAGTGCTCCGGAAGATTGTGCGTATGAAGCCACGAGCCGTCGTAGCGTCCCCTTAGACTCTAAAAATTTTAACACCCTTAAGGGTGTAAATGACTTGTCCCATGGGTGACACCCTTTTTGGGTGTATTGCTACGCCCCAAGCAAAGGGGTGCAAATTAACACCCCACAAAAGAAGGGGTGTTAATATGACGTCACCTTGCCTATGGGTGTAAAACAAACAACACCCTTTCTATATGGGGTGTAACACAGACACCACCCTTTCAATATGGGTGTAGCATGGACAATACCCTTCCAAAAGGGTGTTATCCCTGCAAGTATTTTAGCGTTCACTACAGCCATGTAGTTAATGGGCAGACTAGCTGTTGTGAATGCTGCCTAGCCTTAGCTATGGTACTACCTTGTTCAGTATGAGCCAGAATCTGTGAGGCGTCGTCATATTGCGCTTCTGGTCCGTCATGTGGTAGCATAACGTGCGACCCTTTCAGGCAAAAAATTTAAGTTTCATGATCGCAGAAATGCACACATCCTATGCTTTTCGTAATCTTCCTCTGCAGTGATAGTACACTGCCGGCAGGATGCAGAGCGCAATAACAACGCGCGCTGCACTAAGGACACAGGATCTCCCGCACCTTGGTGCACCAGTACTTATCACTCCGTGGAAACAGCACACAGCCAAAAGCATGGTTCAGCATGGTTCGAAAAATTAAAAACCTCCACTTTTCTTGGTCAGAAATTTTCGCAACACCAGCTCGACCAGGAGGGAAAGACACCACAGCTCGTTGTTGTAGCTCATATTGAATGCAATAGGGCACACGCAATGCATGGATTGGCATATGTTTGCCTGTCAAGCAGTTTTTTGCCGTTTTAAGCACATATTTTATACCTCTATTCATCAAAGTTGTCATTTATCTCCACGGGATGCTTCTACTAGTACTTTCACATATGTGACTTAAAGGTAGCACTGAAAGCCAAAGAACAAAGTGCAACAAAGCGCTTCCACTTAGAATAATGTTTCAGCATTTACGAACAAAACAGCATGTGTAGCTGTGCATGCTGTTCAATATATAAGCATGCACTATTTCCTGAAATATATGTATGCTCCACTTACTGCCAGTGACCTGCTTATACTCAATAATTTAGTTTATTTTTCACCATGTGCTTGCATTGAATATCCCACAGGCATTGTAAGTTAAGCTACCAGAATAACAATCAGCTGGTCTAAGGTTACCTAATTGAACAACATCATTGTAAAATCTGTGACGAAATGTCAGAAGAAAAGTATTTATTATTTCATTAAAGGAAAATGGTAACATAATAATGTTTGCACATTTTAAAATTAAAAAGGACGAGAAAGAGTAAAACCATACCAATACAAAGACATAAGCACCGAATAATGGCACAGGCTTGCTCAATTAAATTTTAAGCAGAACAGCTTTTTTTAAATAACCTCACTACGAACTATCACGTTTTCCTTCGAAAAGCACTGAATCTTATTATAAAGTACAAAAATAACCGGTCACATAAGTAAGAACAAGTCTGAGTGTGTCTATGTTAACACAAGGATAGAAAGTTGGGCGAGTTGGTACAGTAACATGATCTTGGATTGTAGCGCGAAGTGACACGGACACAGACTAGAAGCAGACAGGATGAGCGCTAACTCTCAACTAAATTTTTATTGAAACGAAGAACATATATATATATAGGTGACTGCAAAAAACCGCAGCATAAGAACATGACAAGGTATGAAGACATCAGTTAAACATATCAGGAAGTAAGGAAGTAAAAAAAGGAAACATCAAGAAGACTACTTCAGTTTAACACACGTGTTGTGAAGATACTGAAATTCGCATCCTAACAGAGACAAAGATGCATGGCTAACGCAAGTCTCTCCTAATCTTTTAATGTGGAATGCCTCTCTATCTATTTGTTGTGAAAAACTTTGTTTCATATTGTGTGGACATGATTAGTAATGGCAAACTTAAGAGCTGAATAAGCTAGTCATGTCGACACGATATGAAACAGTTTTTCACAACAAATAGGCTCGAGAAGGCTAGTTATCCTGTGCATTTATTATCACTAACCTGCGAAAAGCATTTAAAATGGGTAAAAGGCCAGGCTAAGAAACAAGAAAAACAGAAAAAAAAAGTTTGATGTGGTGCCCTATGTACATAGATTATCCCATGGTTTATGGAACGTGGCCAATAGATATGACTTGAATGAAGTTTTCTAGGCCCCGCAAGTTGTCTATCATGTGCCTATGATAAATAGGAAACTTGAACAGGGTGGCTAAACAGCAGCAGCAGCAAACGACTTTATTGGGGTCCTGAGGAGCTAAGCGGGGGCCTGTAGGTCCTTACCCAGCCGTTGGCTAGCCCCATGTCGGAACAGAGAGGCCATGCCTCTCCGCTCGTTCACGGGCCCTCTGGACAGCCAGGAGCTGGACGTCCTACCTTGGGTCTGTAATGGCCTTCGTCCAGTCTTCTTCTGTATTAAAATCCTGTAACACAGGGCACTGCCAGAGCATGTGATTTAATGAGCTAAATTCAGTGCCACAATCTGGGCAGAGTGGATCGATGTCCGGGTGGAGGATGTTCAAAAAGCCCCTAGAGGGGTAGGAAAACAGAAAAGATGATTGCGGCGTTAGACATGTGTCCCTTTTTGTGCCTTGTAACACTGGTATACTTTATCAGATTCCTCTCAAGTGCGCGAAGACTTACATTGTACAGAGCGGCAGGTGCATTAATATTAGACTAAAAGAACACATTCACTTTACAATCCTAATGCTTCACATCTAGCGTCACATTGTTTCAATTGCGGTTGTGAACCTTTGTTTGAAGACACAAAAATTCTTTCGAGACACAAATGTCAAACCACACGGGAAATAATCGAGGCATTCCAGATTAAAAGATTAGGAGAGACTTGCGTTAGCCATGCATCTTTGTCTGTTAGAATGCGAATTTCAGTATCTTCACAACACGTGTGTTAATCTGAAGTAGTGTCTTTTTGTTGTTTCCTTTTTTGACTTCCCTACTTCCCGATTTGTTTAACTGATGTCTTCATACCTTGTCATGTTGTTATGCTGCGTTTTTTTGCAATCACCTATATATATATATATATATATATAGTTAGCTGAAAGTTAGCGCTCGTCCTGTCTGCTTGCAGTCTGTGTCTGTGTCACTTCGCGCAACAATCCAAGAGCATGTGTGACCAAAACATGGCTAGTAATAACTAGTGAGCACTGCACAAAAGTTGAACATGAAAACTAGTAATAGTAAAGACATATACTTGCATAGACAATACATAATAGTATAGACAATATTTTGCAGTTGAACTGCAAAATATTGCAAATATCACAAAGACAACATAAAAACTGGGCAGGACAGAGCACTGACTGTTAGCTATATTTGAACTATGCACACCAAATCTAGACATAAAAAGTCAAAACTAAACTGCCGAAAATGGTCATCTCTCCAAGAGACCACTGAGGAACAAAAGGTATACTTTTTATAAATCCATCTCATAGATTACTGATCTAATTAAACTTGACACATGACCCCTTGTGTGTAACAAATGCCCTGTTCTCGTTACATATGCATGATTACCAGCCTTGGTGAAAGAATGACTTGCACTAATGTTTCGAACACCAGTAAAAATGCTGCTTGTTCTCAACTTTCTGTTATGACAGCACACTTGTGGGCAGTTGTGAACCCTAGTTGCCTATAGGGCTCAAACACCATGTTTTGGCTGCACATGTACTGTCTGCCGAACACCTGGTTCAAGATAGCTTGCATCTTCGAATGTGCAGCCACACTGGTGGCACAGCATTCTTTTTTCAACTTGCCAGTTGATAAAGCCTCAGCAGCTGCAATCACCTGCCATTGCTCGTAAAGGTGCCATAAGGTCAGGCTGCAAATACAGTAGCAAAACTTTCAGAGTGCATTGTGTGAGTCGAGGTGTGTAATTTGTGCTTTAGTTTGGCAACGCTGCCACATTTACAACTATTCATTGCAGCTCCTAAATTTCAACATAAACACAATAAATTAGTACAGTTCCTTCAGTATGGTGGCAGATGCTCAGCTGCAGGCTTTCTAGAACCATGCATTATCTTCAGACAGTGCCAGTACAGCCCGTAGCACATCTTTCAAGCACTCCAGACAAGTACACTGATTACACTATACACAGAGCATCTGGTGTCGATTTACCTATAGAGGCAAGGTAGCCCCTAGAACACGTTTTGTGACAGGTATGCTGGGCACTTTGTCCCCTGAAATGCAAGTGCCTTTTGGTACTTCAGTGCCTGTAGTGTCCTTTACATCTAAATGAATATTGAATACATATTAGTAACATGAAGTCGACAAACAAAAGCCATCAGCCATCAACTGTGTGGCAAATCTGGGTGCAAGCTATTCTCTTATCAAGTATACCTGTAGGCATTGCGACCAATGTTCTCCCAAGATGTATGAGGCATTATCATTGCAGAGTTGTAAGGACATGACAATCCTAGGATGATTATGTTCTTGAGGCTTTTTTCCCCACTTTCCATCTTTTGAAACGTGTATGAAAAAAAATGCTACAACTGGCGTGTGATATGTTTTGCGTCTTATTTCCTAGCAGCTCATTGAAACGAGCCACGATGACAAATTGAAATGCTGTTACCTGATCAGACATTGAAATTTCTTAAACACTAACAAAACCAGATAGACATTAGAGTGAGCATCACTTAAATACATTACACTGGTTTAAAGTTATTGCACCACTTTGTGCCAGGTAAAAATGTTAGAAACATCAAAAATGGTAAGATTCTACGGCCAACCGTGAAAACTAAAAAAAAATCATTGAGCGTTCTTAAACGGGTACAGGAGCTTTACAACTGGCCGTCTTGGTGATGGACACGTAGATAGATGAGCAGCCATTCCACTGAGACGAGAATGTTGAGGGCTTCGCATGGAAGTCTGCGAGACACTGCAGAGTAGTTCTTGGTCCACGTGAAGGAGGTTGCTTGCATACACGTCTGGGCCACCATACTGAATGCATGGTGTTACCGGAACCTTTTCCCCCTGCATTGTGGTAAAAAAGCATGGTTAAGTTTATATAATATTTAATATGCAAAAAAAAAGGTGAGGCATGCAGACAGGACACGAGAGTAGAGAAGTCAACACGAACACGAAAGACATGAAAAATTTCATTAAATTGTTTTAATAGATAAAATTTTTATGCTATGTGTCATTCATTATGAGGATTCATAACCGCAACATATTTCACATATGAGCAGGTAGGATTATCAGCTTGGTCAGTTTGTAGAAGCTCGTTTGAGGCAAGAAATCGAGTTTCACAAACAAAACCTCAACATTCTTGACTGAAAAAGGAACACCTCAGATGACATGCAGTCCTGTGAGTGGTAATTGCACAGTTCAAGAAAAACAAATTAAAACTCACACACCGATCCTGAAAAAGGAATAAGCACCTGCTACTGCAAAAAGCTAATTAATTGATAGGTTTTAGTAGCACAAGGGCATCTTTGGCCAAAGAGCGCGAAGTCTATACTGCAAAAGATAAACTTAGCGCATCTTTACAAAGCAAATATATAAAGATGACTAATGCCTCTCTGCGCTACAGTTGCTTTGCTCTAGCGTGAAGTCATTTTAATGCATGCACACGCATACACACGCTACACCCAAGTTTAACAGCTGCAGAATTAAAATTGGGCAGCAACGAAGTCACAACCTTTAACCCTTGATTCCAAGCTGTACTAGTGACTGGAGGAAGTACCAATATCGCTAATGACGAGTCACACTCTTTCTGCCCGATGTTATGCTGCTGTTATTGTCAAAGATGAGTTACAGTCGGCATTGAGGGAAAGCTGCCCTCAAGAGCAGCTCTTATTTTTGTGTTATTTCTAACCAGAGACCAATGAAGTAATATATTTTTAGAATGAGAATGACACCCAAAAATTGAGTACGTAAAAAATTTGGAAAATTTGGTACATTTTTCCGGAATTAACGGGGGGGTTAATGGTTAAAGCGGCAATCCAGAAACTAGAACAAGTTTTTACATGTTTGCTACCAGTGAATGCTAGAAAATATGTTGGCATTCTGTAGTTTCGTCCAACAATGCAAAAGGGATTCTTAATAACTGAGGAAATAAATGGAAAAGTATCATGAAGTATATTTCGCGAATGTAATGCAGAATCACTCAACTTCTGTTACTATATAATCTCCACTTGATTAACCTGCACTTTCTGAACTAGTTCAGGAGGTGCTGCATTTCACTACTCATTACACCAGTTCAACGTGGCAGCAACTGCACGTTGTGATTTGTTTTACTTAGTGCAGGCTTTGTACATGGCGAGTTCACAGCATTCCCCACACTTGGCCGAAAGGTAGTGCATGTTTACGCAACGGGTGTGGTGCCGCTTCTGCACGAGCGAGGTGCAGAAATCAGAGTTTCATACAATAATTACTAGAGGGAACTCTGACGTTAGTGTCTACAGAAGATCAAACAAGAACGGCTTCACCAGCATGGAAATTATGGGAAGTACATGGATTTGCCTAAACTTCATCTGTTTGGCTTCAAACGGCTTTGTGACTTTGTCAAATACTGTGTAATAAATAAATAAACATTAAAATCGTCCGATGACAGGATTCAAACACAGGAACTCTAGAACAGAAGTCTGATATTGAAACCATTAAGCCACGGAGGCATGTAACGACAAGCGAGTGCAACGCCCTGATGAATTTATCGCGGGCATGCCAGTGCCTTGAGACGCTTGGCGCCTTTCAATTTGGCCACCTGGACAAGCTCAATCGTTGCAATTAATAGAAATTGTGCGTGTTGGCGCCGTCTTCTGCACTTCGAAGAGTACAGACTGCGCTGAAATCGACAATAAGATTTATATAGCGTATAACATACGAAGCCACAAGAACGTTTGAATTCACAAGCTCGAATATCAGACAAATCCATGTGCTTTCCACCATTCCCATGGTGGTACGACTGCAGCGCCAGAGTTCCCTCTAGTAATTACTGTAAGAAACTCTTATGGCAGAAATAACCGAAGTGCCTGGCATTTTGTTTTGGAGTAATAAACTAAGTTTTTCTGTCCTATAAATCTTACTGGTCAATAATTCCAAGATTTAGTGCAGCCACATGTCTAGTAGGCATTTGTGGTATTTTGCATAAACATTGCAAAGCCAACTGTGATGAATGTTCACTCTGGTAAATTGTTTATGATCGAGTAGCATAGACTACTGAAGCAATCTCTGGAAGGCAAGTGAAGTAATTTTCTTATTTGCAGCCTTTAAACAGCATTCGAGCATATGACACATGCACCTCAGGTATGCAGATATTTCCTTGACTCAGCAAGAAGCGATGCTTCATGTTCCACGAGGCTACTTCAATCAAAGCAGTATTGGTGCTCTCTAAAAACAATGCCAATGCAGATGATTCAAATATTCTTCAGGGGCAACAGTTATGCCTGAAATCATGCTAGATTATCTTCTTTAAACACATGATCAGACCGTGTTAGAAGTGCTTCTTAAAATCCTCCTATTTATTAGACTAGTCATATATCTGTACACAAAGGCTACTAATTAGGTCCCATGCTATATCATCTTTACAAAAGCTTCACTTAGTAATACACATGCTGTGATAAGATTTGAGACCACATTGAGATGCTGAACAAGGTGAATTCATTATTTTTCAAATGAAGCTCCTGTTCTTCCAAACGAGAAGAAAGGATACTGAGGGTCAAAATTTTTCTGAATCACAGCTGAAAGATGCCAGGAAAGGCACGTGGAAACTTATTTGTAATTTTCTATTTAAATGTATAAATGATAAAGGGAAATGAAAATGGTAAAAAAACAACCAGGCATGGGGGGAGAACGAACCTACAGCCTTTGCATTACGCATGCGATGCATTAACCACTGTGCCACCGAGGCAGCATTCAACCGTCCACAATGACCCCTCAGATTGTCGACGCTCGAACGCGGCCGTAGTACCACAGTGGTTAGTATATCACATGCGTAATGTGAAGGTTATGGGTTCGTTCCCCACCCACAGGTGGATATCTTTTAATCCACTTCCATTTACCCAGAATTTATCATTTCTATACTTCATATAAAAAACTTAAAACATGTTCCTTTATGCTTTCCTTGGCCTCATTATCTGCTGGCTTCTTCCAGTTCTGTTACTTCAAACACTTATACATATTCTAATCTGGTAAGTAAACAGCTTTTGCATGATGCTGGAATGCAATATAAAACATTATTGCATGACCGTGTTATGTAGAATGCCTTACATTGCCCAGGCAAGGTGTATTAATGTCAATCTGAAAAAAAAAAACAATTCCCACTCTAGGCAGAAATCCTTTGTACTGCTGTGTGCAACAGGGTTTAACGAAAACTTGTTCAGAAATAAAGCCACCAAACAACGAGGAAATACGAGAACTAGATGAAAATTTGTGCAGTTGCATGTTAAAAATTTAGCACAGCAACAGATGAAGTCTTAATGAAGGAAGCGCGAGGATGGTTTATTTTGGACACACGAGGCAATGTACATGAAAGATGCATATGAGCTTACACGTGGAGAAATATTGTTTATGTAGCAGCTAAACTACGAACAGGCCTAGAACACACTGATACAAGGTGTCGAGCATGTAAATCTTATCATGCCCTTAAGGCAAAGAAACATGGCTGTTTCTCATGATTCGCTAAACATGGCTGGCTCACACAACTTAGCCACTTCTATATATGCCTTGTAATTACCAGGTGGTCTGTGTGACACGTGCAAGCTTTAAATATGTACAAGTGCCACGTAGCTGGACAGCCCCAATGTAATGACGTTTGCCATCGTTTTGAAGAAGTGAAAGCAATTCTTGCATTTTTCCTAATTAGGTAATTAGTTATTAACGATTATTTAACTGCTCAAATATTATATTCAAAGCAAAAGTGTCAGTGTGAAAATTGTAGAGCATCCTGAAAAATTCCCAATCCAGCTTTCTACTGCTCAATAGGTGCAACAATTTTTTTTTTCAAGCTTGAAAGAAGCCAGTGAATACATGCGAAAAGTGCCATGCAACTAACCACTCGTGCACCTGAACACCATTTGGCTCCTCCTTTCATGCTTGAAAAAAACTTTTCGAAAAGAATATTTTAGAAATTGATTAATTATAATTGACTATGTTTTAGGCAAAATGCATGAAATAGTGTGACTGCCACCTCCATTTTCGGCGACATGAATTGACTCCATTTTCATTTCCAAATCCAGCTATACATGGTGCGTGTTTTGAGCTGGTTCTGTAATTTAGGCTGGTTTTGACTAATTGAAGCTTCGCACCTTAATAATGGAGTCAGCCTAAAAAGAAATTGGTACATAAACGGTCGCTGTCAGTACTCCATACTCCTTTAACTTAGTGCGAAGTGCTTGTGAGCCAAGAAGTTGGTAGCTCTAAGCAGTATTTCTCATTTTGACCTGGTGTTATAGCCCACTTACTATGATGCCATGCTGCTCAGTCATGCTGGTCCCAGCTTCAATCTAGGCAATGGCAGCTGCCCTCCAATGGGGGTAAAATGCAATAACGCTTATGCACTTAGATTCAGGTGTACATTAAAGAAGGCCAGGTTCCCAAAACTTCAGGTTGTGACTTTGGAATGTAAAAGCCCATAATTTAATTTTAAAATCTAAAGTTGCTTTATTAGGAGCAGGGGCATCATTTTGAGCTTTTACTGCACTGCCATGGCACCAAGAAGCTCCGAGTAAATAAAAACAATTTCTTAGACAATGTACATATCTTGCAAACATTTACAAACACTTCTCTGCATGCACCTCTGTTGCTGTTATATTTAGATCCGTATGCCAAGGCGGGCTATGATGTTAGAACATGTTTCAAACTTGTTTTTTTTTTTTTACCGCTTTAAAGTTGTTGGTTATATTGCATCTCATTGTGTGTCGAACGCACATTTCAATGCATCAATTTCTTCAGAAAGTGCACTCCTCTTTATTCATTTGGGCATGCAAAAAGGGTTCAGAAGAACTGCTTTCTGAAGATCTGTATAACAAGCAAAAAACAATTCTATGTAGGATGCACAAAGAGAAAGGATTGGTTTGTAAATAAGTTATTTAGTTCTTAAAAAAAGAGGCAGCTGTCAGTATTCTGTTCCAAAATAAAATTGCCCCTACCTGGCTCTGCTTCATTTTCCGATGCTGATGGTCCATTCGGGGGCACTAAACTGATAGGCTGCACTTTGGCCATGTCGGGTGTGCTGTCACCAGGCCCAAGGTCGATCGACATCCTCACCAAAAGTCGAGTCCAAACGCTATAAAAAAAACATCTCATCATTTTGCTATCAGTTTTGTCATCTTGCGTGTTTCACACACGGCCGTCAGTGAAATATTTCGTCACTTGGATACTGCAAAAAATTCAAGCATTTTCTGGCAGCCAAGCTGAATACACAGTAAATGGAGAACATTAAAGAGCAAATGCAGTTGTCACATTAGATTGATCAAGTACAGCAGAAATGGAAATAAATCAGTGATACTGTGTCTGTTGGCTTTGAATGCAAGAAACGTAAAAACAGGAACTTGCAGCCACGCTAGTTTGAATTTCCCGCGTTTGCTACACCTCGCAACAAGTTTGGCATCGTCCGGTACTCGGGGATAGTAATCGCTTAAAATCAAGATGAACGAGCGTCGGCATAAATTAACAGGATATTTAACCGGGCAATATTGGCGCATAAAACAACTCACGTAGCGAAGCTACTGTCAATTACCCGATGACGCATCTGCGGGCGGTGCGGTTTGGGCGAACAATTCAAAAAGGAATGAGAGTTTCACTTGTTTCACGCCTACTAAGCTAAGACAGAATTTGAGTTTCTTCCTAAACTATACTGGATATTTACGCTCCGAATAAAACGCTGGAAATTTTGTTACGTCACATTGCATACGTATGAAAGTGAGGAAATAAGCTTTTATTGTATTCTGCCCAGACGGCATGCAGCAGCTACCACTCTCATGCAACAAAAGCATGAAAGTGGTACTCGTGGCACGGAAAACAAACATATACAGCGCCAACGTTACGCCCTTTGGAGTTGGAACTAAGCACGATCAAGCCAGTTAGTTTTCTAGCTTTCATAACGCCATGGAACACGACCAAACATCGAGCGAAACAACTGTCTGCTCTGGAAAATTATTACCGCTTCCATTTATATACCTATCGCTGCCACAAGCAAAAGTCAATGGGCTAGCTGTCCACAAGCGGCAGATTAAACTGACAGCAACATATTACGATAACGTAAAACAATTTCCACGGTGACTTAGCAGCCGCGGTATGCGCTAAGTGCCACAGTTCTCGTTTGCCGCTCGAAATTCACACCATGATGACGGTCACTGCATCTTTCACATGAAATATTGCACGCTTCGCTCCGGAGCTTAATAGGAGGGCGAAACGCATTTGCACGTACCTGAAATCCGCATGCCGGAAACCCGTCGACGCTTCCGAGAACGGGGCACACAGCCATACACTCGTACGGCGGCTTGACTTGGACGTGAGGCACTTCTATCAAATATTTCACATGCGACATGTTTCACACCGATTGCGCGAACACGAGAAAATGCCGCAGGTCGCAATGCGACGCCGTGCACCCGTGCATCTACCGATGAGCTGCGTGCACGGACTTGCAGAAAAACAGAACTATGACAAAACGGCCGGCGCGAAAGGATGGAGGCTCTCGTTGCGGAGACGAAGCGGACGAAGCAATGTTGCCAACTGTTGGTTCCGCGTTATGCCGGCGGTGGTGGCTTTAGTGGCGTGTGTTACGGCTGTCTATTTTTTTATTTCTTTTCCCCAAACAGTATAGCTAAGATCAGTACGTTGTTCGAATTTTTAACTGTGTCGTTTGGCATTATCTTTTTGTCTTTTTATGCTATTAAGCGGCCAATTATGGCCTCCCAGGTTCGCGCGCGCCAGCTTCGCGCGCAAATCTCGGAGGCCATAAGACAACTCGTTAGGAAATGTCGTTCTTGTCGTTGTTAACGTTTCATCATCGTTTCTTCAACTGAGATAGAGAGGTAGTGTCCCTTTTCCCGGGGTTGGGAGGGGGCGATCAAGACGGCATCGCTCAGCGGGGGGCGGGGGAGTAGGTTGGTGTTGGTTGTTATCGCGAAATTCGCGAACCCTGCGATTTTTTTTTTTATAACGTAAGCATTCTATACTTACCCAACAAGAAAAACCATCCGTCCGTCATTCCGTACCGCACGATATCTTTCAAAATAGAACCCGCAGCAGCGAGTGAATTCACCTTAGTGCTAGCTCTCGCTTCAACGCGACCGAAGCGGCGAGAACACTGCGCTCACGAAGCTTTCAGCTCATGCCGCACTATGCGCTTTTCGCAGATCACTTTCAAGATAGGTGTACGCGCGTCTGTTTTCAAAGCGAAGTAAACGGTGAGAACACAGCGCGTGAAGTTTTCAGCAGTGGGCCCACTCTGTCCACAATGCTGTTCGCTTTCAAGATACGGTTCGCGCGGCCGTGTTACAAGCAGCCGCCGCCGGAGAACGGTTGATAATGGTTCGACGCGGATCAGAAGTGCTAAAGAGCGATAACGGCTCAAAACGAACGGAACGTCAGCAGCGCACCTGGCCCCGCCACCTGCAGTACTTTGCTTGCACCATTCACTTGGCGCCGCCGACCTCAGCAGTTCGTGTCGCCGCAGCGCTGTCGCTTATAGTCGTCGGATCAAGTCTCATAACATTAATAACGACATGGACTGCGTGTAGATGAGGAAGCGTCACAATGCTTACACATACTTAGAGAAATCCGAGAGGAGTTCCTGTGTGATTTTTTTTTACCGGAAATGTGCAGTCAGCGGTGACCCAGAGTTGACAATGCATGTAAGAGGGGTGCCAAGCTTTTTTTTTTTTTGTGAGAGTCTTGCCAAGCTCCCAAAGATCTGCTCAAGCTAAGCCTTGCTGATGGCTGTATGTTTTTTTTTTTATTGTCGCATGCCCTCGAACTGCCACGAATCCTACAGTGTAATGACATTAGAGCAGTATTCACGTCCAAAGGGAAATGCAGCCGGTAATTTGGCTGCCTAAGGTTTGCGGCCCGGCGGCAGCTGCCCTCCCCTCCCCCGTTTCCGTTGACAAGTTAGGGGGAGGGGTCTAGAGGAATCTTGCACTCCCCTCGCCACAGTGGCGTAGCCAGAAAATTTTTGCGTGTGAAGGGGGGGGGGGTCCCAATTGACCGTGGAGGAGGAAGGAGCGGGGCCATTGCCATAGTAGGAAAAAATTTACTGTTAGTGAGCGTTACAAGTGCTCGGCGTGCCCCACTTGGCCACGCCGTTACTCCTCCGCCCCCTCTCCCCCCCGCAATCGACGTAAATCGAGCTATCAGAACGTGCATGACACGCATGCATGACATAACATGCATGACATGCCGCGAAGCTGGCATGGATGTCGTCACATAATCATCATCATCATCAGCTTATTTTGACGTCCATCGCAGGACGAAAGCTTCTCCAGCGATCTCCAATACCGCTGTCTTGTGCTAACTGGTTCCACGTGTCTTTAAGTTTCCCAATTCCATCACGTCCACATTATTCTCTGCCGTTCTCGACTGTGCTTCCCTTCCCTTAGCACCCATTCTGCAACTCCAATAGACCAGCAGTTCTCTCCCTTACGCTTTGCAATGTATGCCCAGCACGACTTCTTCGTTTAAGCGCAGGTAGCGCGCGTTTCATGTATAGCCAATATCAACGCCTTAACTGGCAATGTTTATTTATCATATACTGTAAGCTTGTACACTTACTCCCTTATAATTAGGGTGTAAATTAGAAAGACTGGGGTGTTCCAAGGGTGTTTTCTTGTTGAACACCCTTTTCCGTTAAAAAAGGGTGTTTCAAGGGTGTTTACAAGGGTGAAAAGATGAATACACCCGCATTACACCCATAAGGGTGTGAAAATGTTTAGAGTGTAGGGCGTGACATCGCGGAGCTCGCGATAGGAGTGCCCCTATACGCACACATGAACTTACGTGGTCCTGAGATCACAACCACGTGACGTAGGGAGGGCTGTTAGCCACACATTACGTTCAAAATGTGCGTGATTGATATAAAGTTTAAACATACGCATAATAAACTGGAAACAACTTGTTTCAGCCCCGGTGTCAGATGTTTGCGCGCCGGTTACGCGATGTCAGTGAACGGCTGCCCGATTCTGGCGCGTACGCTTACATATGGTATGTGTAGATATCCCTGACGAGTAGGACGGGCACGTATAGCCTGGCAGAATGGTGACACGTAGCTAGGCGCGTGGGATCAGCTACATGTGGTCGGGCATATTGCCTACATAAAGGAGTACTGACACAAAAATTTCCATCTTTGTTTTTCCGCTGCAATAAGTAGCTAATGACCCAGTAATCCTCGCACGAAACCTAATTTGCTTCAGAGCATGACAGGTAATAATTTGGAGTCTTGTTTGTAGCGACCAGTCGAAGTTTCGGTTTCAGAGAGCAAGAAGATGGCCAAAGAAGGAGTATAAACACAGCTGGGCACTTGGGGCGCTGTAACGTAAAATTATTCCAAACTTTTCTATTCCAATTTTGCAATCAGCCTTCTGCGATTGGTAAAAACTTTTTGGACCACCCCCCTTTCCCCTGTCTGTCACGCGGCGTCACGAAAATCACAATAGCTCCCCATCTGATATAACGTGTACACACGGATTATGCATGATTTGACCGAACAAAAGAAAAATAGTTGTTTATGATTCCACGCCTCTTCGCCATTAGCACTCGGCCATTGTTCAAATGTTTTCGGGCTGCGCCTACTTCACTTGCCTCTCACGCGACGTCGCAAAACCGCGAAAACTCACCGCGTCAAAGGGACGTGTACGCGATAAAGATGCATTAATATGCCGAACAAAACTGAATTATCTTCTTAATAGCCGCAGGCTGGCCCATTCCGAAAGGAATAAAAGATGGCTGCCGCCAATCGCTCAGGCACTGGCTACTCGCACCTGTCGAATAGCATGGGTTTATTTGCGTGTAATGAAACTTTCGACGTGGCCGCGTACCATTTTCGAACACGTTCGGCCTGTTTATGACCTCGTTCTGCCAACTCTCCTTTGCTGAGGATTCGTTTTAGCGTCATTCTTATGCTTCCTTTGCATGCCGCCGCGATTGTCGACGAGCCACCGCAAGCTAAATAAGGGAAAGCGGACCAATCGCAGACGCCGGCACCACCCTCTTCTTCTGGTTATCGATTTTCAGTGCAGTGGCTCGGCCCTATCGAATACCTCTCCACTTGAGCGGGCTCCTCGCCTCTTGTAAGCCAATTAGATAAGATAAGCCGCTCAGTGTAGGCAATTTTATTCGTTTTTCAAGCAAACAGATGTGACTTCGTACGAACGAGGAGAGCGTTTGATTGGTCTGTTCAGAGGACCCGGTGGGTGACCGCCCGATGCTTGGGTCGGTGGTTACGCAAATTTGACGTCAGGAAATTGGAATAAAAGCACATCGGAATAGTTTTACATTATATGGCCCTTGATCGCACAAAACTGTGACGTACGCATGGAAATGCGCTCACCGGCGCGCGAGCTTTGTGTTGCTTGTTCCTCTGCTACGTCTGCTATGTGTTTTGCGATGTCCTTGCCGTCATCATCGTTCTCGTTTTCGTCTTCCAGCGGCGACTATTTCCTGCAGGCGTGAGTTGCCACAGTATTAGGCGTGGCCGACCACTTTTGATCGGATCCACTACAAAGCAACGTCTCGGAAAGTGCGGGCAGCGAGAGCTATCAATATGCGCCCGCACTGCTACAAGTAGTACGAATCATCTGTCGAGGGCGCTTTGGGAATAAAACATATTCGGGAGCAAGACACAAGCCGGGGTAGAAGTCCGCACAGCATCAAGCTTGGGGGTACGAAGTCTTGGTCAAAGATGATCGGACTGCTCTAAGTTCGGCGGGTTTTGTTTATACCAGGCACGCTCGAAATGAGCAAAACTGGCTGCTCTTCAACGAGGTCCATTCTAAGCGTCCAGCGGCGCGCACGAACTCGGGCTACTTCTGACGCTCATCGACGCCGACTTTAGCGAACCAGCAAGCCAGGCGAGCTGGTGATCGCTAGGAAACGGCATAGGCCTCGCGCGTTTGCCGTCGGATCCGATCCCGACGACACATGTGATCTGTCCGCAGCTCGTAATAAAGCACCTATATTTGTCAACACAATGAACGTGTGCACATTTATGTGGCTTCTAAGTGAAAATGCAATTATTTTTAGCGACGGCGTTGGTAGCGATGAGAAAACACGTGTGCCAGGCGAGCCGCTCCGCAGAGACGATTGCTGCGACGGCTGCGCTGACCGCTTACGTGTCAAAATCACGCCAATGATTTACTATTTTGCGCTACGTATTATGAAATGCAGACTTTCGAGGTAACTTTACTCTGAGTTATCTCCTGTCGGAAACAAATTTTTGCTGATTTTCTGCGCTGGCATCAGCGGCGAAAAAAAGAATATCGGGGCTATCGGAGCGGCGAGAAAATTGCTCCCACAGCCTGCTCCGATGCAGCGCAAACAACTGACGTACCATTTTTTCGGTTATTTACATTCTTTACATTGCTTGCTTGATATCGATGTCGCGAGGTGCTACGTTTTGCTGTTGGCTGTGCGCAGGCGTACCTTAAAACTGATTTTAAGTATGTTCGTAGCTGCTATATTCGCCTTTTATATTTTCATACGATGTGTGTGTGCCCACATAAATCAATCTAACAAGTTACCTAGACTTTGAATTTTTGTGTCAGTGCTCCTTTAAGCACAGCAGAGGGCACCGCGTAGGACTCCTGCTGTTTGGACTGCCATGCACTGTCACAACCTAGGTTGAAGAGCAGACGGGTACTCACCTGCCGCTTATTGCACGTTTGATCACGTTACTGCGTGCTATCCCCCTCTCCTCTCTCTAGGCAACACTTTCTTGGTAGAAGTTCTCAATACTGTGCTTTGTGAATTTATGCTACTTGGACCAAAATTTCTATTGTCAAACCCAGCGTGACGAAAACGGTTATTTTACGATCGCCGCGCCTGTTTCGGCAGCATCCAAATTAGAACCTATGGCAGTAGGGCAAGTTAGTATGACGTCAAGGATCAAACTGCCCTGACTCGTGCTACTAGACAAGGAGGCATGGCCCTAGCTCACTCTTGAGGACGTGTCCTCCAAGATTTGGCGGATGGAAAGAGTGCGCGTAGTAAGGTGCCGTCCTTTTCTGCTCACTCTCGCTTACACAGCATATCATGCTTGTACTTTACAAAATCAGGAATGTGGCTGACAGATGCATTAGAACACTGTGGTATAAAGCTTATAAACAGGGAGTAGGTGCCTCAGAAAGACTGGCCAACGCTTCAATAAGAAAACCTCGCCTTTCACGAAGAGAGGTCCTCCCATCGAAACATTGGCCAGTCTTTCTGATGCACTCAATCCCTGTTTATAACTTTCATACCATATTGCACATTATACAGAACGTGAAGGGGACGGCAACGTGGTGGCGAATTCTCATTCGTTGCTCTTTGGTGTTTCGCCCGTACGTAGCATTGTATTAATAAACACCGAAATTGAATTGAATAAAGTTCTGGGGTTTTACGTGCCAAAACTACGATTTCATTATGAGGCGTGCCATAGTGGGCGAGTCCGGATTAATTTTAACCACCAGGCGACGTTGAAGGCGCCCCTAATGAACGGGACGCGGGCGTTTTTGCATTCATCCCCCATTTAAATGCGGCCGCCAACTCCAGGGTTTGATTCCGCAACCTCGTGCTTAGCAGCGCAGCACCACAGCCGCTAAGATATCACGGCGAGTAAACAAACGCTGGATATGAGGCGTTTCGACGCGGCTCATGCCGAATGCGTAGGTCATACTGACATTGATGTGTTAATGACGTCATTGTCTTCAACATTTAACCGGTGCTGGACATAGCGCAAGGAAAAAAAATTAAATTATGGGTTTTTACGTGCCAAAACCCCTTTCTGATTATGAGGCACGCCGTAGTGGAGGACTCCCGAAAATTCGACCACCTGGGGTCCTTTAAGGTGCACCTAAATCTAAGTACACGGGTGTTTTCGCATTTCGCCCCCATCGAAATGCTGCCGCCGTAGCCGGGATTCGATCCCGCGACGTCGTGCTCAGCAGCCTAACACCATAGCCACTGAGCAACCACGGCGGGTCAAGGAAAAAACCGGATATAGTGAAAATCTAGGTCATCCGCGATGCAGCTTATGCACCTAAGCGTGCAGTTGAGCCTCAACACCAACATGCCGTCGTGGTCATACCGTCGCAGCCATTTTCCTCGTCATCAGTCCGTGATCGCTGGGCCACTGACGTCATGTGTTTGTGTCAAGCCGTCACTGCCATTCTGTGGTCGTCAATGCAGCTTCGAAGTCGTCAAGCAGCAGCCGAACGAACTCTGAAGGATGATTTGTGGACGCCCGAACTTTGGTTATTTCTATGAAGACCGATGTCAACGTAGCTGTTTTAACCGGATCACTTTTCACTGGAAATTTCTAACTTCTCGTAAACTCGTGGTTGCTTCGGCTTTGACTGCTTTCGAGGAAGCGCTTTTGCTTTCTTTTTTCAATTTTATGCGGATTGCTCAAACATAATGTTTTAGCAGTATATGCACTTAAACCACATGGCGCTGCGGCACGTTCATGTGAGTTACCCCTCTTTGCCGCATGTAAAACAGCAATGCTCTCCAGTCAATGCTCATATTTTCTTATCGGATGACAATGCCGAGTGGCAATCCTTTGGTGTGTGGTCTTGACAATGAGCATACTGCACAACAGAAATGGTCATTTGATGGAGACGCTGCGGCCAAATCTAATCTTGATGTTATCTAGGGTGTTGGAGAGGACTCATTGAGCCCGTGTCTCAAGGTGGTGATTTTCTGCAGGGACTCTGAACAAAACACCTGGCTGTCGTCCCAACTTTCTACTTGCACCTGCAGGAACTTCAGGACCTGTCGCACCTCCTCTTTCCGCGGCGTCATAGAAGCAGCATCGTCAGCCTCACTCTCCTTTACTAGCTAAGGACCATGCCTTCAGGAGGCGAGCGCATAAGGACACGATGAAGCATTACTACATATTCCTAAGATAAAACCCCGAGATTGTTGACACTGCTTGTTTGAAAGCACCTCTGGTGAGTTTCCATAAATGAGATACTTGAGAAGAGCGGTTGACGCGCCCCATGACAATTATACTGTTAATACTGTCACCAACGAGGTTGGTATGACGGCCGAACTTCTCTCAGAGCAATTTTCACAGTACTGACAGGTGCCGTTGGTTTCACTAGGGCAACTCGTTGTATTGGTGCTCGGGAACTTGTTTGAGTGAAGACGCATCGGGTGGCTTGGTCCCTTACATGGCTTGGGTTGGCAGCTTCAAGCTTTCGTGCGTTCAACCAGCTCTTCAGCAGGATGCGAGCCCGGCTAATTGTGTTGCGAATCCTGTCGTGAGGTTGCACTGCTTCAGTTGCTTCCTCTTCGCATTCGTCATGAGTGTTCGTAAGATATACAATGTTTGCACCCTGTAAGTACAGAGTCTCTTAAGTGCAGGTAGTCTGAAGTGACTTGTAGGTGAGATACTGACGGTAGCTTGGCTTGTAGTGCTTCTGTAGCGCACGAGACTAATTTCGTAGCATCGGCCTGTAGTGTGCCTCTGCAGAGTCCCAGTCAATCCATCATCGTTGTTAGGAAGCCAAGCTTCTCCCGGGTTGCAAGCTATGTTGAAAACCAAAAAGGCCTTCTGTAGGATACGCTTTTTTCCTCTTATCGCTGCGACTTAGATGGCGCTCGCGCGAGCCATCCCACTCGTACTCTATAATCTCCTTTTTCTCTGCAGTTTTATTAGTCCTGCACATTATTCAGGATATTTTGGGTGATCGGATGGACGGGTTCGTCGATATCGCATACATAGCGAAGAGGGACTCATCAGATGTAGAAAACTTGAGTAGGCTGATGCATTGTCACCAGATTTGGGAAAGAAGCGGATCAATTTATTGATAGCATTTGAGCCGCTTAGGCGCAAGCCTAATATCCCGCGATTCTGATATTCCTGATATTGTGCGTATATGGGGCGTACATGGGGCATGGGAATTATTGGGACAAAAATCGAGAAGTCACAATGCGAAATTGCTGCATTCTCCAAAATAATAACAGTATTAGCCATATTCCTCGCTATATGCTTTGTTATATTTTTGGAGTGCAGTATCGTTGGAATCAGGTCACAAAGAAAAGCAAGGAACTGGCGCTACAAACAAACGAACTCGAAATGGAAAAGTGGCATTAATTCGCCATGGAAGGCATTGTTTTCGAATAATTTTATGAAAACGTTAATTCACATGTTTAAGTTGGGGCTATTGTATGTGTCACATAAGGTTGTTTTTAGACCATACATCTTCTTTAGACGAACATTATGAGTCCAGCAAAGGGGAAGGTTTTGCAGACGAGTTCCTAGGGGAAGTGGACATACTTTATCGATAATAACGTTAGTTTCAAGAAGCTAATACCAATAATTGATGAAGTGATTTTTTGATTGCTGCTTTCGGGACAGTTGTCGATATCGCAACTTTGGAAGCTGTGACATTTTATTGCACCCCCATCTATTAAAAGAAATTTAGGCAATGGCAGCTTACTCGAGATATCCATCTTAGAATTCCAATGCTCAGTCCGGGCAATATTGAATCTGAGCGCCTCCCTCGGCGTGTCGGACGGCAATGCTCCGTAAAGAAGTTTGGGAAGAGGTTTGAATGATATCGTGTTGACGCAAATCCTGACGCGACACACAGCCGCACGTACTTGTCAGGCAAATCATGCCGTATCAGTAGCTAATGCGTCTGGCCGAGACCTTCAGTTTCAACGTTGCTCGTGCTTGTCGTCACGTGGCGCTACTGTCTAACATAACAGTTGGTCGTCCTATCTGTGCTCTCGGCCCATTCATTTGTAACATTGCCTAAAGTTACCATGGAAGTTCAATAATAAATATTACGAATAAAATGCAACTTTCAAGTTAAAAAAAAAATGTGGAGGGATTAATAGGCGTCTGCTTCAAAATTTAGCAGTTAAGCTGCCCTAAAAAAGAAAAATAACTAAGAACAAAGCTAATTATTTAATTTTTTATCTGCTCTACTGTAGCTCACGTTATTAGCGGCAAGGTATGTAGAGGTCACCTTAAAGTTAGTCCGTGAAAACGCCACGTTCGCAGCACTTTATCTTGTTTGTAAAAAAAAATTGGTTTGGTTGACAAAACACCCTTATGTGTGGCACATACAGGTAGAATTTGCATAATATACTGGTTTTATTACCATTATAATTGTTGACTTGAAAAGGTTATGTAATTGAATCTAAGCACAGTCTCACGGCTATACCCAGTGGTCAAGCGTAGGACTAGTTTATTATTATAAAGATATAAACTACTTACTGCACTGATGGAAGAGCTTGCCATTCGGCCCCATGAGGCAATTAGGCCTTTGTCCACCAAAACAGCTCGTTTGTGTACACATGTAACTACCTGAGAATACAAAATTTTACATTTTTAATATTACCTTTGTCTTTAGCACACGCATTAACGTTATGAAAATGCGACACGTATAACTCTTATTCCCATTCTGGTTTTTGTTAATGCCTTGTACTAGTTCTTATTTATATTAAAATAAAACAGTGTTACTACTAAACATTCATTGTGATGTGTGATATTGCTATAAGTGGGTAAACGAATGCATTTTATTCAATCAAGAAAAAGTATTTAGTTTGCATGTCAACTACTATGGAAATATTGTAGTTACATTTGGTTTCCTTTTTTGCCTTGTTCCGCGCATTGTCATTATTTATGCTCGCACGCTTGGCGTCTGCGGCAATATAATTAATATTTGTGGCGCTCGCCTACGAGCGAAAATTGAGAAACACCTTAGCATCCGCCAGAAATTCTTGTAAAGTCCAACATACGTTCTTATTGTTTTTCGTTATTAAAAGAAGCATGTTTACACGGCGCCTATCTTATGGCAGCGGGTTGGTTGATAAATTTAAGAACAATATACAGCCGCAGTAGATTTTATAGTTAGAATTTAACTTGCGTGTGTCTTGTGCATTCTAGCCTAGACATCGTTAGAAACAATGAATTGCCAGGTTTATTAGATTACAAACCCATGCTCTAGTACCAAGAATTTACTAAATTACCTTGGTCCTGCTACAACGCTGGTTCGGCAAATTCCACTGAAACGTATGCGCACAAAGCCAATGAGAAAGGACGTGCAACAGTAAGAAACAATTACGCAACAAATTTATGTAAGCCATATTTTTCTACGAGAAGTCTTCTTCTTGATTATCTGCGTATCAAACGTCCCATATTAGAATTCCGGCAAATCGAAGTCAGGAGCGTACATTCTATGGAACGTGTTCTGCGGCTTTAGATATTTACCATTCATGTCGCAAACGAAAGGCTCACGAAGCTCGATGGCTTTCTTATATATACAAATGCTTATTTTGGAAAATCTGCTCTTAACGTTGCAATATTTTCTTAAACCTGTAATGCGATATCGTTTGTACTTGTGCCGCCATCGGTAAGATCTCACACGGCAAATGCATATATATTTACGCTAATTTCAATTCACTTTGCCTCATGCTTCCTGCGAGACATGACAATCAACAGACTTTAGCAATAAACAGAATAGGTTAAGCGACAAGTACGCATAATCAAGGCCACATTTAAAACGTCGTCACTATCGCACAAGCATACAGGTGATTACAGCTGAAAATTCTCGGGGAAAAATATATGAATGACTTTATAAAAATTCAGTAGGATTATTGTTCTTTCTAATACGAAACATTAGCTTTGTTCTGGTGTTTAATGCAAGTAGTGTGGGGACAACCTATGCGTCGAGCACATTTTTGCGACAAATTCTGAAATATTTACTGAGCAATATATATTCTCAGCAGTAACTCCAAGTTAGGCTTGCGAAAGCAATATTCTGCTTCCAGGTAATATTAAGGGCCTCTGAATACTATGAGGTAACTATGGTTGACAGATCGCATGATTCCGCCTTATTAGGGGGAATTTTTCTGTTTTGAAAAGGAATGTAAATCATAGCTTTGCACAAGATAACGTGTTCTAACTTCTGAACATTTACCATAAAGACACCATACAAGATAACAAGTGTACGGCACGACAAAATACGCCGCATTGCCAAACCTTATGCAGCTTTGGGAAGTTTATTAGATGGCATCCATTATAGAGTCTACATCCTCCACTACAGGACCTCATATAAACATTAACACGAGAGAATGCTATTAACGCTAAAGTTTCTATTGCACTTTGCTGTTGTAATAGTTGTATAATATGAACATTTGATTTCAGTTGGCTTTCGTTGTAAACTATACATATGTGAAGGATACGTGTCATAGAAATACCAGTACCGGATTTAAACAATGAATGTACGTTGCTGTGTTATCAATATTTCTAATTCATAAGTGCGTACAGTTATGTAGCAATAGAAAGCGTTCAGGTAATTGCCTGCATGGAAGTATGTCGCAACATTCTTCTATATATGCATTGCAAGTGCGAGGTTGTAGTTTTAATATATATTTGCACTTAATGTTTGATGTCATACAAGTGCGTTCTTGTATATTTATCCAGGCAATGTAATGATTTCGTCCATGTGAAAGGCACAAATTTACGATGAATTTAGACCGTGCGATGGCATTATGGAAGAATGCTGACAACAAAATGTGGTGGGGCTTGCTAAAATTGTGCAAAGAGCACATCATCTCCGTAAATATTTATTGACAGAAAAAAACCTAAAGGTATCTAAAAAAGTTGTCCTGAAACTAGAAGCAGCGGTATACGAGTAAGTCAAAAGAGATTAATTCAAAAAATAACACTGCAAACAAAGGGTTACTCACCTTCATTTAGTTTGACAGAAAGGGCCATCAGCACCAAAAGAAATGCAGAATGCTTAACACCCATGGCTGCCTGAAAGGTAAAAAAAGGTAATATAAACAATCACATGCTCCGTTGTTCAAAAGACTCACTGGAACGTGTCTACACGCGTTTTCTAATAGAGTTTATTTCAAATTATCTTGTTCAACTTCAGGCCGTTAGTATCGTTGTGTAATAAAACTTACACACTGTATTTTGGTGAAGCACAGATTTGGTTCAGGGAACATTACTACGATCACAAAGCGCTTTCGTAGGCCTTGAACGGGTCACCTAATAACACAAGCGTGAAAACACCACCAGTGGTCACAGTACGAAATGTGGGATGTCTAAGTATAGGGGCATGCATATTTTGTGGTTTCTGACGTGCCCTTGGCTAACTTTTTCTCTTATTTCGCCTTCATGTGCGCCCTGCATATCAGATTGCGACGAGGAGTAAGAATGTTGCTTGCTGCTACTCTTCTTCTTAGAAGCGTAAATGCCCGTACGACCAGCGACGACGCTTCTGCACTTGCCTAATTATAGAACGGCTAGTAGGCCCCGTAGAGGTCTCCTATGCGAGGCGCCCAAGGCAGCTCTAGCCAGAGCTAGAATGCCCTCAGCCAAGCCAGAAATAGTTCTGAAGGCTTGAAAATACATCTATTAGAGATGAGTTCTGCAATCATGGCCACAGATGCTGCTGGCGCACGTCTATAATAACGGAACATGTACTAGGTCCCATGACATTGTCCCCCTTTTATATTAAGTACGCTACAATGCTAAACACATACGCGTCAACGCAATCCACTCTGTATGCTTGACTCCAGTCTAAAATTGCATTACCGTGAAGCTCACTAAACCAGACCGATCGTTATGGAATGTCTTCCCACTAAGTCGCAAAAAAATCCTATCACAGCCAAAGTGGAAGAAATCAGACGATAAGAAGATTATCTCTTGAATGGGCAAGTTGGCTACCCTGTTGTGCAGTAAATTCATTTAACCTTAGAAGAATATCGCAGCAAAACAAGACGAAAGATGAAAATATTTAGCATGAAACAAATAAGAAGACTGCGTCAGAAATGCGTGATTTCCTTGTCTTTGGAACGCATTTGGGTTTTCTACGTGTTTTTAAGCGTGTTTTTACTTTGCTATGTATAATATTTTCTATAGATACATACTAACTAGCAGTGCACTTAGCAAATAATAAAATAAAGAAAATGGAAGAAGCCGGACATCCGCGTGATGTGCATACTTCTTGAAATATGTCCATAAATCCCTTGTCCTCAAGAAGATAAACAACGCGTTCACATTGAATTTGTTATTCTGTGCTGCGCAACTAGCTGCTCTCGTCAAAAGTCGTTGTTTTACAGCGAAGCTGTGGGTGCGACTAAAGGCGTTCAAAAACATTTTATGCAACTTGTCACAATGTTCTAAATCAAAACTGTGTTATTCACAAATTTCCATTTCAAGGAAATGTAGGAATTCTTAGGAGCAATACGCGGGAAAGTTCTGAAGTGTGTTTTAATCGGGGCTTAAAAGAAATTGTTAGGAAGTTGCCCCATTTCCCTACGAGGACTGTACACGGCAGAAATTTTCCAGTTATACGAACTTTCGGGCTACTTTCAATGTGATGTACATCAAAACTTTGTAGTTTGCACCTTTTTAATGTGCTTTCGAAATGACTGCTGAATACTCTGTGTCATTCGATTTCCATGCCTTATGCGAGACATGTGGTTGCTGTTCCCCGGGCTCCGCGGTGGCGCTTGCGAAGCACAGTGACTACATTTTGTTGAAGAAGGTTGAGGAGTAAATACTGCCTTTGTAGAAAGTTACTCCATGAAGCGTTGCAACGTCAAACCACCCGATTTCAAACGGTTTCTTGGTTCGTAAATAAACTGCGTGGAAGACTCTAAGTTATATGAAACTAATAACAATGTTAAGTTTGTGGTGTGGCGAAACATACAGGTTACCGGCCTGACTATAAGTGTTGCAAATGATTATTGAACCTTCGTTTTCTTCCGTTGAGTCATGCATCAAAAGGTGTACGGAGTTCGCTGCTTGGAATTCCTTGGTGAATGAAAATACGCACCTTGTCTATATCTGCCGGGAGTAAAGAGCACGCTAAGGGTAATGTAATGGGTACTCTTTGGGTTGTGCGTAGGTGAAGATACATATTTCGGGGCTAATTGCGGTCTCTACAAGAAATAATGTATATCGGCACTCCGAAGCGCATATAATTATGTTTTACGAGTGGCACGGAAAGTTGCACACCATCCTGGCATAACAACAATTACCACAGGGATCGCATATACCGCAAACAGGGCACCTCTAAGTCAAATATACGTGAGCTGTAGATCATCACCATCATCATCATCATCATCATCATCATCATCATCATCATCGTCGTCGTCGTCGTCGTCATCAGCCTGGCTACGCCCACTGCAGGGCAAATGCCTCTCCCATACTTCTCCAACTACCCCGTGATGTGCTATTTGTGGCCATGTTTTCCCTGGAAACTTCTTAATCTCATCCGTCCACCTAACTTTCTGCCGCCCCCTGCTACGCTTCCTTTCTCTTGGAATCCAGTACGTAACCCTTAATGACCACCGGTTATCTTCCCTCCTCATTACATGCCCTGTCCATGTCCATTTCTTTTTCTTGATTTCAACTAAAATGTAATTAACTCGCGTTTGTTCCCTCACCCAATGTTCTTCTTATCCCCTCCCCCCTTTAACGATGCACCCATAATTCTTCTTTCCTTAGCTCGTTGCGTCGTCCTCAATTTAAGTAGAACCCTTTTCGTAAGCATCCAAGTTTCTGCCCCGTAGGTGAGTACTGGTAAGACACAACTGTTATATACTTTCCTCTTGAGGGATAATGGCAACCTGCTATTCGTGATCTGAGAAAGCCTGCCAAACGCACCCCAGCCCATACCTTTTCTTGTGATTATTTCGGTCTCATGATCCGGATCCGCGGTCACTACCTGCCTTAAGTAGATGTATTCCCTTACCACTTCCAGTGCCTCGCTACCTATAGTAAACTGCTGTTCTCTTCCGAGACTGTTAAACATTGCTTTAGTTTTCTGCAGATTAAATTTTAGAGCCACCCTTCTGCTAAAAAAACGGTTCTGTAAAAAAAAAAAACTATGAATGGAAGTCCGACAGAGACCGCATACTTGACATGTGACCATTTCTTGCAAGACTATAAAAAATGGCATGAGTCTCGGCTGTTTGGTTCAAAGTGCGAACCATGGTCTAAATGGAAATTAAGCTTTATAAGAGTATTTCAAGGAAATTTAGTCGAACGATGGGACCAGGCTATTTACTACCAATTCGAGTCTGGTACTCAGCTAGATTATTTGCCTAAAAACAATACCTCCTTCGAATTTCAGAGCCGAAGCTGCCGTTAAAACCGTGCTGGTGCTAATAACACATTGACTACAAAAGTAACTACGGCAACTGATGCAGGTTAGCTAGATGTCCCCAAACGCTCCAAGCAATGTTACAGCCGTTGCAAGCTTTTCCGCACTAGTGAATGGAAAGAACCAACAAACATCACCGAGAACCTCACGCTATATCAAGTCGTATTTTTCACAAAACTTACCAGCACATTTCACAGGAAATGCGGGATGAAACATCTAAACTTGGTTCGAACGTTTCAGGACCCAGTAATGCCTCATGTGGTCAAACATTTGGCAAGGGAGAGAAAAAGAACAGATACATAAAGTGAAGATTGATTGACTACAGAAACCGTATTGCTGAGCTAGAAGAGAACACACGGCCAGAAAGGAAAAAGCAAAACCAGAGCATATCACTGGCAAACAAATATTTGTACGGGGCTATGACGGACAAGCAACGCGAGCACCCTGTAAAGTTGAAATAGAGGTCACAGACTATGAACCTAAGGAAGGTCCATACTCCAAGACTATACCTAAGGAAAGTGGATGGGGAAACAGCGCCGGGGTAGCTCAATTGGTAGAGCATCGCACGCGAAATGCGAAGGTTGTGGGTTCGGTTCCCGCCTTCGGCAAGTTGTTTTTTCATCCACTTTAATTTTCATTAATTTATCGGTTCTTTATTTCATTTATTAAGCAGAATGAATTTCCCCTATGTTGTGCTAGGTGTCAGTGTTTGTCGGCTTCTTATGATATGACTAATAAAAATTGGGCCCCTCGGTTTACCCCCTTTCATCTCGTTTATATGTGTATATATATATATATATATATATATATATATATATATATATATATATATATATATATATATATATATATATGTGTGTGTGTGAGTGTGTGTGTGTGTGTGTGTGTGTGTATTGGTGAAGCTCGTTTTTTTTTTTGAACCACTATTTCTTCCCCCCTTCTGCAAAAGCCATATCTATTTCGTACGTTGCTTTGTCCTTTCAATGTTGTTGTGATTATGTTTACGGGCTTTACGGATTCGTTGTGATTGTTGCCGTTTTTATTGCCAGGTAACGTAGGCATTACAATCACCGTATAACTGCCTGTTTGCGTACATACTGAAAAATTTCCTCCCACTGCGTTTCTGAAACGTGGTCTGGTTAAATAAACAAACAAAAACTTGCGCTCTTGTACACATATACTTTGAATGCCTGACTGACTAAGAACGCTCTACGTAAAGAGTCTATGTGCTTCTGCGTCATTCGTGAATCAGTTTGATAACACACTAGCGTGTAGGAACTGTAGCTCCTCTGTTAGCAATGCCAACCTGAAGGGCATACAGCTTATCACAACTCCATTCGATTCTGTTGCCGTTGTGCTCAAGAGTTCCTGAGTGACATAGCCTTGCTCAGCCGCGCTCAACGACGTAACTTGGCACTGCCTGAGCCAATGAAACTCTCACGAATGAATTCCCTTTCCGATTATCCCTATGATAAGGCGAGCCCACACCGTCTATGCACGTATTGTTCCGAGCTACAGAGAAGCTCGACCTCGCTTTATTTTTCGATGTATCAATGCAAGAAAACTGTGTCATGCAGCATCTGGATCTGAGGATGAGGTGTGCTTGCTTTGTGTTGCAGCGCAGCTTAGGCTGAGTTTTCTGTTCTCCTTAGGGACTGGGGACGTCTATTGGCAAGATGGAGGAGCAAAACCCGCTTCTGGAGCCTGTTGTGTGCATGCAGGGAGAGGTTGGCTAGCCGCAGTTGTCGCAGCTTCGCAGAATAAGCTATCTAACATTACCTAGCTGTTTAAATCCTCTTTCTAAATGCGGGTACCGAGGGTCACCATTTACCTCTCAGAAATAGGCTCCGATCGGCAATATACTCAGTCGATTGGCTCCGCCCATAAATACGCTTTCGCAGCTAGGGATTTCACACCCGTAGTACTTCTCAGCCGCAACACGTCAGAGCCACTAAACTTCCACGAAAGTAAACAGACATGGCGCGTGAGCTTACAAAAAAATTTGTGTTTTATCTCCCCTTGATTTGAATTCCTGCCCACAAAGAATTGTATTTTCATACGAACGTTGCTTGGATATTTATGTTGAGTCACTATTGCAGTGTTGTAATTGATCCTAACCTTATTCATAATATGTTGTTTTCATTAGAGCCTGAGTGAGCGCACTCAACGTGCACTTTCGTTTGAATTTTATTACGTAACTGCTAACCATACATGTACACGTTTTTTCGATCGCGTTTGGTCTTTAAATACGGCGTACAATTAGGTACGCGCACTATAGGCATCGTTTCAAACTCGCGGGTTACACCGAGCAGCAGCCTTCAACCACTTCTGCACAATATACTCGCCTACTGATTTGGGCTTCAGGCTGAGTCTGAAGCAGGCAGCTAATAGCAATATACGGCATTGAAGGTTTGGCAAACAGCTGCATTTTGCAGTTTCATCGAGTGTGCAACACAATGTGCAGGGTTAAATGCATGTTTTATTGGCCCCCAGGTTCATCTTCTGCTGCGCGGGGAGCCACGCTTGGCAATAGGAGGATCTATTGCCGATGACCAGTTAGGTATTACATGTATAAGACAATTACAAGCGCATAGCGTGACACCCTCCCCCCCCCCCTCCCCCCCCTCCTCAATCCGGGCCAACCAGCCGTACATGTACCTTTTATTGACTTCACTGCATGGGACATATTTCAGAGCCAAAGCTATTCAGGCTTTGCGATCAAAAAAGAAAAAAAAAAGAAACATCTAGATATGCAGTAACTCCGTCACAAAGATACTCTGACCTTGCCTTTCGAAAGCCATCTATGACTACGGAGGTGATCTCGGGTGTTTTAGGTTTGGAGGCTACAGTGAGCACAATTCACCTACAATATCACAATTCTAAGTTCTATACAGGTTAACGGAGGGTTGTCCAACTTCTTACCCCAAGAGCTGCTCTACTACCAAACGGTCACTGGTTGAACAAGGTGCCCACACAGAATATCAAGTCATTATATATTCCTATTTCGACATGAGGATCCTTACATGTAGCCGAGCTAAGACCACGGGACACGTACCATTCCTTATTTTCAGAACCATGGATTTCTGGCACGAGGCCAATACTTTTGAACTAGACCGCTTGCCGGCAAATACATTGACTACAGCCACACGATTGCGAATTTCCTTCATTTCTGTGGGAATGTTTTGAGTCACCCTTGAATATGGACCTCATCACCGAAACAGGAGAAACGAGGTCGAAATAACAGTTCGCATAATTTGCGCTCGATCATCCATGTCTGAGTAGCAGCCATGGATGAGCAGAGGTGTTCTATCTTAATTATTAGTTATGCTAGTTTGAGTAGTGCATTAAAAGAAAGCGCTAACCTTAGGAATGATTCAAACCCCGCGTTTTATTTCTAGTGCATTTATGTACGCGGTATCTACATGTTTAAAGGCATGCCTAAAATATACTATACAACGATGCAGGTAGTTCTATTCTTTGACTGTTTGCTATATAAATGGATGATTTATGCGTGCTATGCCCCCGCTGACGCTTTTGCCCGCTGACAGCACTGACGCTTAGAATGAAGTATTTGCCTTGAAACCTTGTAGCAATGTGCAGTGCTTAACTTTTTACGAATACTTGGCGAGTATCAACCAGCTGGAAGTTTTTAATGCCAGCCGCAACAAAATGGTCTTGCGGTACCATCACCAAATGAACAATCGCTTTGTATTTAGGGCGCACCGACGATGTACGCCTATGGCCGAAACCAATGATGCATGTTGACTACAGATTTCAAGCTCTTGCAAATGACAGCTTATTTCGGAGAATACCTGCTTGCGCTCTCACTTATGTAGCTATTCCCTGTGCAATCATTATTCCACCTGGACTTTTTGCCAATTATGCAGGTGTCGCGAGAGCAGAATGCCAACAGTTTGGCTTTGTTTCATTACAAATACAAAAATTCGACACTCTTCTTACTCGGCAAGAAAGCCTAAAGTAGAACTGAAACAAGTATAGTATTTAAAAGGAGAAATGTTGTAGAACTCCAATTGCGACATTTCAAAATGTAAAAGCAAAATGCACGGGAAATGTTGAAAGTGAAAGCTCATTTCTTGTCAACGGAAACAGCGTGCCAAGGAAAAGGCAAGAGCCCAACAAGATCCTGGTCGCCCGTGAAGCAGTTTGCTTTGTGCAGAAGCACTTCACAAGAATTTCACAAAGAATTTTACAAACACGCTGAACAGGATCAGCCAGTAAGTCAACACGCTCGAAATTTACACGAGGAAAAAATAACTCTAATGTATACACAACTTACTGCGTGATCAATACAAACTACAAATGCGTACTTTTTAGAGACATGCAAAACGTGCCACTCATAAAACGCTGATGAATATTCATTTCAAAGGTAACACAACAAATATAGAGTTTGCCGAGTAGAGAAATATCACGTTTATTTTGTTCGTTATTTGAGAATTGAAACTTCTTTTTTGACATGTAACATTCCATTTCGAAAGAAAGTGCATTTTTAGTGTGGGAACTTGGTAGCTTAGTGCAGCTGCCGCAGTGGTGTAGTGCGTATAACGTTGCGCTGAGAAGGCCGAAGGCCTGGGAACGAACCTGGCCGCGCCCGCCGCTATTCCGTGGTGACGAAATGCAATAATGCCCGAGTACCACGCATTGGATGCGCGTAAAAGAACACCAGATGGTCCAGATTAATCCAGAGTACTCCAATACAGCATTTCTCATAATCAAATATTGGTTTTAACACATAAGACACACCAATACACTTTCTTTAATTTTGTAGCTAAGTGTTTGCTTGCTCCAATTAGTGCGTGATAGTGGTACGCGTTTTCGTTTGTTCCTGAAAAGATATCCACTGCTGGAATTATCTAGACAAGAACAGTGCAATTCATGGCCATGGATATATATACGTATATAGGCAATATTTATATACTTTGTTTTTGCCATCAGCATGACAACTTTCTGAAATAGGGGTGTGTAGTGGGTAATACTGAAGCTCGGCCATATGAGATCTCTGTAGCACATTTCCTAGTTAAAATGAGATTTCAAAAGAATTACTAGACGTCGGAATTCCCTAAACAAGATTGCCGTGCGATAACATTTGGTATTCAAGGCCATATATATATATATATATATATATATATATATACATACATACCATCCCTTCATTTGTTTGATAAATGTTAAACCGCTCTTTGCACTGTTTGAAAACTGCGAAGCCACAGCTTGAGAATAACCACTAACACGGACAATGAAGTGGTTGAGCCGACTCTGCAGTTGCTACAAGATTAGTTCCGAAAGAACTGATGAGGTAAGCACGCTGTGATGCAGCATGTTTTTCTGAGTGGCCTTGTGGCAACGCTGGGGTGTTTGCGACCCTCCGCGCCATTCGATAGAACTGCGCTACCGTACGCACCATCGCTGGCATTGTACGTATTCTTGTGTTCGCGAATGCTTTATCGAAGTGGCCTGAGTAATGGCGGCATTGAGTACAGTACCGCCTAATTTCACGGCCTTAATTTTCGCCCGCCCCGTACATGGCGATATGCATGTGAAAGACGTGGATGAATCACAAATTATATTACAATATTTTCGGAGTGCGGTAATCGGTACAAAGTTGTGTACACCGGCTCCTATATATATATATATATATATATATATATATATATATATATATATATATATATATATATATATATATATATATATATATATATATATCTATATATATATATATATATATATATATTTGCCATTTGTAACGTACGCTATCTTCCAATGCCGCAGAATGGCCCAACATTGCTCAATCTAAAATGAGGATGACTGGAACGAATATCTTCTTATCACTCTTGAAGATCTCAATGCGGATCTACTATAACCTTAAGGTTAGCATATCATCTTTTAGCAATATATAGCTGGGTGGCGAATTATACTAGCAGCAGTAATGGGCGTATCATTTATTTGGCTTGCGCCTGCCGGTTTTTCTCACCATCGTACGTAACGCCTAAGGAATAGCCTACTAAATCAAATCAAATGAAATTAGTTTAATATTCTTAAATCGTATGGTAATTAGAGCATATAATATACACAGGCGAGAGTCCCAAAACCAGTCAGTAAAGCTAGCAAATACCCACACTAATAAAGATCTCTGTGCGCCCTTCCACTCTGTGAAGAAGCATGACCAGTGAAGCTGTGTATGTGGGACACTTAATGGCGAACTGTACCTCCGCCGCGGTTTGCCCCGGCATTGCACTATCTTCGGGATCGACCCACGTATGGTGAGTGCAGAGCGCCTGCTTCACCTCCGCCGCGGGTCGGCCCGGCATTGCACTATCTCCTGGATCGGCCCACGTAAGGGAGTTTTTTGCTTACAACAAAGACACGAAACTTTCCTTGGGCACTAGAGGTATACAGCTTTTCTGTAAACGACACCCGTACTGCTAGGCAGCAGTCGTGGCAAAAAGGAATGCACAATCTCGTGTAGAAAACAGACACCAACCTGCAGATCAAGTAGGAAGCAATCAGCGCAGGCTCCAGTTACCGCTACCACTGCCTCAAAAATGACGTGGTTCTCAGGGTTGCGTCCTTTTAAATCCTCGTTGATGACGTCAGGCTGGCAGGCGCCCTCTTCCGGATGCGATGACAGCTGGTCTTGATAGTTGCTGCGCCGCACACTTGCCTTGAGGACAGCTGCACCCAAATAACTTTAGAGCAAGTAGGGAGCAATCAGCACAGGCTCCAGTTGTCACAACCAGTGCTCAAGAAGTTATCGTATACGGCCTTCCAAAAACTCCCGAGCGAAGGTGTTGGTTTTCTTAGCGACACGAGAAGGAGCCATACTGCCAAGCAAATTTAATTCATGAATTCATGCATGAGACAAACGTCCATGGCTAAGCATCGAAAGATATCGTTCCAGTATACGAAAGCATTTCGCGTAAAAAAGATCAAGCAGAGCTAAAGCGCAGCTGGAACACAACTCTAGCGGCGATCGTTGACGCTCGCCCACAACCACATAAATGTCAGCGGGTAGATTAAAGTGACTTTTAGAAATACCTATAAGCAAAGCCAAGTAAAAAAGCAAACGAAGCGCTTCGTTACAATTCTGCACATCTAAGGACTAGAAGCGTAGCTTCCAGACACAACAGCAAACAGCCAAATTACATCGAAAGCTGTGAAAATCGCCACAGCTATTTTGCTTTGGCCAATTCTCAAAAAAAAAAAGAAACCTTGATATTGTTACGGAAAGATAAAAGAACAGAAAGGAACAAGAAGATCGCGAGACGTTGGCTTCTGCGTGTTGTTGCTGCTCAGCCATCTTAACCACATCGAATCTACTTGTATATATAATGTAAATACAGGGTGTTTATACTCCCAACATCCCCGCAGCATATTGGTTGAGGCGTGGGGTAGCCCAGCTGGAAACGGAGCTCCGCAGTGAACGTCGCACCACCGTCAGCACCATGAATGACGGTGAGCACGTGGGATCAACGTCGTTGCCGCTTCCAACGTCACCGTGGCCAGTTACGTCGCTGTCCCCTTTTCTTGTGGTGGTGCAACACAAGGATCCCGGCACTTTCTGCAGGACCGATGGCGCCGACGTTGAAGAGTGGATGGCTATGTAAGAACGCGTGAGTGGAATGAACAGATATGACCCTACGATTATGCTAGCTAACTTTTTCTACCTATACGGCACGGCAAATGTGGGGTATGAAAACCATGAAGAAAAGCTAACAAGATGGGACCAATGCAAAAGGGAAGTTAACAGAGTTGTTTGGCAAACCAGCTGGCGTAATATCGCCGTAAAGCAGGAAGCGGCCACCCGTGCCCAATCTCCCACGCGGTGCTATGTCTCGTACATCCAGGACGAGCCAGCGCTTTGTCCCAAAGCCGATCACGAGATGACAGAAGCTCAGAATATCGGGTATGTGTTCAAGTGAATTGCTGACGACACCTTTAATCTGCATATGTGTAAATGCTGCTCTACACTTGGTCATATCACCAAAGAGTTCCGCCAATTGTAACAGGCCAGAAGCCGACGCGTGCTGCAGGGATTCGACACACTTCCCAATACTGCCGCAACGTCTACGTGGAAAGATCTGCCCGCACAGCCGCACGCATCGCTGTCAGAGGACGTGGTGCGAATCGTTTGACAGGAACTGGATGCGATGGCGCCCGCAGCTTTCTGTTGGCGTAGCCCTGATGTTACCCCTTTTTCAGTTCCCCTCATACAAGCCATCGTTCGCCAGGAACTTGCAAACATTGGTCTACATTCTGTCTGTGCCGTCGCCAACCCCAGCGCCCCCCCCCCGCCCCCCAACGCGAGCCCTTCTACTATTTTCGCTCCACCCCGACGCTTCTCTCGACGTTATCGCAACCCGGCTAAGTAGAGAACTGCGGACGACCAGCCGATATGTCCCACCTGTCGCAGCATTAGTCATCTCGCGCGATACTTTCGCAACTCGTGGCCCACAACACCTCGCATACCGACCAACCTGCAACACGTGCAAGAAACACGTGCAAAAAATTGGCGTTTTAATATTTGAGTTACCAATTAAGGAACATTGATTGAAATAATGTTTTTTCACAGGAATGTACCCGTGCCAGCACAGTACCAAACCTATCAAGCAATAATGGCAATCTGATACCCCCCCCCCCCCCCCCCCCCGAGATGATAATGTCGCGCCCATATTCAGTAGCACATCCCGTGCCAGCAGGCATGATTTGTAGCAAATCACAGATGAAACTTGAGATCACTCATAGTTTCCTCATAATGTTGAAAGAACGACTACTTAACAGGGTAATAAGATTTAGGTCTTCGTAGTGTCTAACTTGCTGCACATTTAGAGCAGATTTGCGGTGTATATTTTAATGCACTTCGTCAGCTGTTTCCTTCGTGGGCTAGAGCCATGTATTTGTCGTGTAGAATGCTGTTGACATTAAGTTATTAGGCAAAGTTTCTTGCGTCCGACAAACTGTATTTGGAGACAACTCTTACTATTACAGGAGTAACGATTGTCAAAGGGAACGTTCCGTCTTTCGATTTGCTAATACAGCCTTATCAGGCCTGCAGATAGAGGCCAGCTTATATTGTCTTCGAATATGTTCTTCAGTACGTGACGAATAACATATTGCTCAGATATCTAAACATTTCATACGCGTCTGTTGACGTCTTCTACGTTCAGAGCACTTATATTTCATATTTGGTAAATGGCATCCACTTGAACTTTGTGATCTTAGCAGAGCTGTCGGCAAAGGAATTTATTATTGGCAGAATGTTTAGTACTGTTCTGGCGGTATTGTACGGCGCGCATCGAGCTGTAGAAGCAACGCGAAAGGTCGATGGAATGTTATCCGTACGTCACGAGAAAAGAACGCAAAACGGTGTGTACTTGTAGATGTTTTTTTTTTATGAACAAGCAGTCCTTGGCAGAAATGTTTTGACAACGTTGATCGGCACATTGTTGACGTTGGTACAACTTAAATTCAACATCTTAACAACGACACTACACATTCACCTATGTCCCTTGGGCGTTCTGGAAGCACACATTTATGGTACAAGAGAAACGTTCTAACCACATCACAGAGCAATTGAAGGAAGACATGTTCGCCCTTTAGTGAAGACGGCAATAAACAAGCATATGCCTTCCGCAAAACCCAGTAAGCCTTCTGCAGTGCCACGCCGGATTATGAGCCGAGTGTCGAGCACTGGATGCTAGCGCACTGGATTTGCACGACATACGGGGAGGCGCTGGGTACCATTGTGATAAGCAGCTCTAGAGCGAGAATATACGATGCCCAGCTACCGTATTTACTTGTTTTAAATAAAAACGCAACAAACAGATAAGACAAATTACGAGGACCACCAAGACTTTATCCTATGACCGCCACATTAGAAGCCCAGTGCTTGCCTCAATACTACGCGGAAAATCGTGACATGAATAAGTGACCATATCAGCACCCTGGGGCAGTTTCACTTAGTGATCACTTGTTTCGTATAGACGTGGTACACCCCGTAAGTAAAACTTACCGCACTCTCAGAAAGAAGAGTTGTTTGTTTTGAATAGGATGCCTTGAAGTACAACATTGATTTTATTTTGCGATTGGAACTTTAACTGCGAAAAAAAATTCCTAAGTGCACCGCCGGCAAAGGATGCTGTACGGGCTCTTAATACCGATTTGTATAGCCGTTTCTCGTTCTTTGCACAGGAAATCCACTATTTCTTAATTCAACCTTGCGTTTTAATCTCCGTCAGAGAAGTGTCGGTTAGTGCAGCTGGCAGCCTTCGGTGACGGCGCACACGCGTATGCTTAAACAGCGTCACATCGGTTGGCACTGTAGACACAAAACGTATGGTTTACTTAACCTCACTGATACGAAAGCTGAACTTCCTGAGCCGAGACCCATAGCGTATAGACGGACTCAGCGGGTACACTAGCCTTAACCTTCGGTGCAAGGGCACCATCTCAGCACGGGTACCTGGCGAATGCTAAAATGTGTATATTTCAGCCTCACAACCTTCTTAATCTTATTTTTTAGCACCCAACCGAACGTGGAAGGGGACGAATCGTCTCATCTTTGTTGACGGTACTATAATATCAGCGGCAGATTTCCTGAAGTCCGTTCGTACGCGTCCGAACGGGCTGGGTTTCTATATTTCGTGTCGACGCCGCGACACCGCTGCAACTCAACGTCGTTGGTTGTGTCGTCCCTTTTACACAAATATAAATAGTCACCGGTTGCGTCATTGCTTGTAAGCAAATATAAATCCATTACAGGAACACGTCAGGGACACTGAGATAACAAGTAGGGTGAACGTACATGTATTATAGACATGCACTGCTGGTGCGGAATGAGCCCTCCTAGACGCCAGACGAATGCAAAAATAGCAGCCACTAAAATATTATGTGTTTTCTGCGTTTGTGTACTTACGGTCAAAAAGCTAGCTATCCGCACAGGGAAAAGGCAAAGGGAAGAAACTAAAGTGATCTTCAGCGTCATATATGTGCAGGCCTAAACGAAGCAGCTCACTAAACTTTATTCCATGCTGTGACATGAACCAGATATTTATGACCTCAGAACATAACGTTATTGAGCACATGAAACTAGTACATCCCGATAAAATTGCACGGAGCATTTAGGATTCAAGAGCGCCTATACTCCAGGCATACTGGAACCAGTGCGGCACCAACGCCACCAGCACAGTTTCCAGTACGAGCCAGCGAACCACAGCGAGTACCACAGCGTTTAAAGCGCATACCAGTGCACACCAGCGTAAGAACAGAGAAACCAGCATCTCGCCCAGTGCGACCCAGGTCTTATCCAGCGAGCTCACTGGTGTCGCTGTGACTCCTAGCGAAAGCCAGCGTCTCCAGTGCGATCCAGCGCCAAGAAGGGCATCATAAACAAAGCATGCACGATTGACACAATTCTTTTTTTAACTTTGGGGAAATCAATGTACATTATTTAAGAAATTTATTTGTTTTGTTCCCTTCTCATGAACTTATGAAAAGCCGTTGATGGTCCTCGTCGAAGATCATCAGCGCCTCTTCCTTCTGGTGCCGTGGTTGTGGAATCTGCGGGAGATGTTTAGAAAATTACGTGGTTTATAGGCATAATGTCAAGTTGTATACCACACCCGCACAACAGCAGCTATATACTTCTTGATATACGAGGACGAGTGCAGAAGTAGATAGCAAGAAAGTTAATGTTGCTTACACTGAATGCATGTTTAGTTCAATAATTTTCCCAAAGAATCTCGGAACGCTAATTCTACGATATATCAAAACGGTGCGCGCTGGGAGCGCTAAAAAGGCAGCCCGAAACCTTACGAAAAAGGGATAGCCCATTACTAAAAGCTCGAATGCGGCGCGATTAGTAAGATGCAACTGGTACGACTTGCGATAACATTATGTACCGCGTCGTGTCCTCATTCAAACTTGGTGACACTCATTGGAACTGGAAATGCACGTCTGGTTAATGCCGTGGTATGTTATTTCATGTCAAATAGCTCTGATTTTCTCACAAACATCATAAGCATTTATATTATTCTCAGTCATTTCTTAGTACACTTCTACCACAAAAAAATTGTGTCGTCACGTCACGCGCTTCCAAATTTTGTTGAAGTACGCGAAACATACTTTTGCGAAAGAAATGTTACAATGTTTTATAGGTGCGTATAACTACTCAACTTCGCCACATGAACCTGCCTAGGTTTGTCTCCTATATATAGAAATGCTTCGTCGCAACTGCTGCAAAAGTATAATAGGTGACCGTATTCTTTGACATAGGTGTCTCTTAGTGGCACTCGCAACTCGTTGTTGTTCTTTAGGTTAAGCGAGCCAACGTCTTTTCCCTGGCACGATATGCGGGCGAGGAGGTAGCACAGCGTGGGCCACCTAAAATCCCTCAATAATTGAAAAGTACCGACTGGCTTCGATCCAGCCGACAACGCCTGCGATAGGCTGATCGGTGACATGAGACCTTGCTCCACCCCTTTACCGCGATGAAAGTTCCTGCGCGCCGGGCGAAGTGCGCGCGTTTCGCCTGTTGTGCTATGCACATCGCAGCGATAATTTCGTTCCGGGAGAGCCGAAATGCCTTGTTGCTATGCGGTTGGGTGCCGAACCCAGACGAAGGATGGCAAGAAGTTATTTTGCATCGCACGCGACAACCGGAACCTAACCAGACGAAAAGTATGGTTACACAGAACTGGACGGACGGACTTTGAACCGTCGGTAACAGCGCGGCTATGCGAGGCAAGTAACATACAACAATACTAAGGTGCGATAGAAAGTATACACGTGCGTGTGTGGAGCGGTGATAGTATTTCACTCGCGCGCATGAATGTTGAGGGCCGAAGCATGTGGAGATTATTTGCTTTAGTTCGTTGGGAACCCACTGAATAGATCAGTATCACCTAGGATGCGAAGGACCGAAATGCCTTGTTGCTGTGCGGATGGGTGCCGAGATCACACGGAGGACGACAAGAAGATATTTTGCTTCCCGCACGGCAAACAAAACCTAACCAGAAGATAAGTGTGGTTGGATAGAAATGGATGGAAAGACGGATCCGTCGGTAACTGCACGACTATGCGAGGAAAGTAAAGTAGAGCGATACGAAGGTGCGAGAGAAAGTATACACCTGTGTGTGCAGAGTTGCAGTAGTATTTCATCCGCGCGCATAAATGTTGACGGCCGAAGTTTGTTTAGATTACTGATTTTAGTGCATTACGAGCCCGTTGACTTAGCAAGTGCAGTATCACCTAGCATGCAAGTAAATAGTGGGGCAGAAACGCCTTAACTCGCTGACAAATATCCGCATTGCGTTACGTGCGATAAAAATTAACAAAATTCAGCAGCGAATTCTACTTTTACACTTTCCTGTGTTTCTGCGCGCGTTGTTAACTGCGCTTTACAGTATGTCCAAAAAGTCGTTTCCAACTCTCATTTCCTACTCTCAATATGTCCAAAATGTGATTTCCAATATCCTAATCGTATTTTGTGCATTGCATATGTGAATAAATATATTCCTAAGTGCCTGCATTGCTCTAGGCAGAGCAGGGACTCCGAGCGCGAGCGGCATTCACGAGCAAAAGCGCTGATGACAACCCACTAGAAAGCGCTAGAGAGGATCACGAACTACATCACTCCAATCCTTCTCTACAATTACCTCCGAGAATGAAAAGGGAGCAGCCCGGTGCCCTAACCGTTTGTCACTATTAGTGGGTCATAATAGGTATTGAGGCTTTCGACGTTGATAATGTCGCGTCTGCGACGGTGTAATTCCGAAGACAGTTCAATGGGCTCGATCACGTAGTTGACCGGAGATGTGCGTTCGACGACGCACATCTGCACCTGCATGCAATGCGAGCCACGTAGCGCTTCCCGCATACGTTTCCCGGCAAATATTGTTGTTGGGCAAGCTACCGCTGGCGACGGCAGCTTGCGACGTGTGGAGTGACTTCGCTAGGCTTTCGTTCATAAAATAACAAGCATATGAACTGATTTCAGTGTTGTTGCAGCACCGCTATGGGCTGCGACGTGCTGTCAAAATTACCACAACTTCTATTACTACCACTACTCTAAAATAACATTTGTAGCATTCCTCGAAAACCATGGAGCGTTGCATGCACCCCTCAGCTGCTGCAGTGATCTTCAACAGCTTCGGTAGACATCCACTTTCGCAGGGCTGGCATGATAAGTCATTTTTTTTTGTCTTTCGATTGATTGATAGCGGCACAAGACGTTTCGAGTCCTTGCCACGCATGCCGTAGCAATTCAATCTGACAGCGCTGCTCATCACGGTGCAGTCTGTTAACTAAGATCGGCCTCGTTTGCCCCTTTAATGTAAGCTATTGCAGTGTCCTTTCTCTTGGGGTATTATGCAGCAGTAGAATGTACAAATAGGCGTAAGCTCAGTGAAATTCCATGTCGTAGGCTATTTTCAAGTGAGTGAGAGTGTGTCAAGTTGGTCTACGGGTCATCATAGGAGGAAGAAATGATCTAAAAGGGCAGCTTCTGCTTCCAGCTCTCTGCGTTTCTCGGTTATATTGACCGAGACTTTAGCAATCAGTGACAAGAACAATGAGGGATGTCGTCCACTACAAGGGGGGGCAAACGCCGTCCAGCACTGGAGTCTTGGATCGCTACTTCATTATGCCTCCGAAGTGAGTCAGTGCTTTGACTCCAGCGTGGTCCGGTTTGCGGCTTCTGGTGACTCTTCAACAGTAAATATGAGCTCGGCCAGCGATATTACCATGGCACGAAGCCGCCGTCACAAGGGAAAAATTAGAAAGACATCACTGAAGATTTGCTTGGTACTGTAAAACGCGAGTGGGAAACGTTTACACTATCCCATACGTGCCAACAACAATGCAGAACCGGAGCTTCCCGAAAAGGGAGAGCATGTCGGAATATGTCAAGCAAATTTCCCCTGACAAAGCTGAAGGAACACGTATAAACACTTGAAAGAATAACCTTTCAGTGGAAGCTAATGCACAGAAAATATCTGACAAAATGAAAGCAATCACTCTCTACAGAAAGGAACGCAATAACAGCGCAGCACCCACTGAAATTAATCACTCAGCCTACGACAAGGCAGTCACAACAGGCGTTATATACGACAGGGACGTTGAGGTTACAGACCCTGCAAAACTTCTCTGATTGTCAGCCTCTGTACTCAGCTTTCTCCGCATCGTAGAAAACATCAACATTTTGATGACATACCAGAGCGCTTGCCTGTGGTATTTGCTTCTTTCTTTTCTTGTTTTATTCGCTCTGTTCAGCCTCGGTTTAAAATATTTGCATTCAGCTGGAGCTGCTGGACAAATTCCGCATCGTTAGTCATTTATAAGGTACGACAGTAAGGGGTGGCAAGCACAAAAATAACTATAACATTTCTTAAGCCTTGAGAGACAGTCAAACCGTTAGCTGCAAAGGAAGTTCACCGTAGAGTCCCGCGCTTCTCGTACCGGCTGGTTAACTACGACAGTCATTGCGCTGTGCGATGAAGTGATTCTATGGGACTAAGGCGAACGTTGTGCAGAGAACAAATGAAAAACAATCATATTTACCCTAAACTGGAAATAGGGACGCGAAAATGATGGATAGGACATTAAAGCCTTTTGTTACATGGATAACTTGCATACGTTAATCGGGTCTCGACATGCGCACAAACTTGCGTTTTGATATGTTTGTCATTTGATAAGAGAAAGCCATAAAATTTAAAGGTCCCGGAGAAGTTTGGCTATAAAGAACAGGTCCAGGATGTCGAAATAAAATATTTGCAATATTTGCATTCTTTGTAAGCAAAATTATCAATTTCGTAAAATTTACACAAAGTATGAGGGCTCTGATGACCTTCTTTAGTGCCACGAGTATCGAGTGACACTCTTGTTTCTTGCGCAGCACTTCCGGTTCACCTCCCGAGACAACCGAGTACGAAATTCAATATAAATCAGAAAGAAATAGAAAAGCGATAGTACAGTACAAAATTCATGGGTTTGTTTACAGATATGATATAGGAGCATAAGTTTAGTTACAAATTGATGCACTGAAGTGGCTGCAATTATTTTTGGTAATTAAAAATCACTGATTACCGCGCAGCAAAGGACATAATCCTAGACACTAGAGACCCGTCACGAGCGCACGACTTTGGCGAAATTCCTGGAAACTCGAAAGGCGAAAGGGGGAGTAACGAGGTCACTAAAGGCGTCACAAGCAAGAAGATGATATCATATTGAACCGGCTAATTAATGGAAAACTGTTGCGTGGCTTAGACCCGAGATCTACCTAGCCGAGCGGATGTGTCGACACTCCCTCCTCTCGCGCTTCTCTTCCGCTGGCACTCACCTGCTCCCTCGCTTGCTCGCAACAGCTGCGTGCGCGCTCTCATTACATGCCGTGACGTCAGCACAGGATAGGGAGCGTGAAGTGCGCTTCGTGCGCCGTTCCCTAGGGGCTACGCCCCGACAAGTGGCCTTAAGTCCCTCTATAATTTTCAAGGTAGCGACATCTGCCGCGCGGGCCAGCTAGGAAGTTTCTGTAGCAGACGGCGCCCACGCTAAACCGCGGCGCCGCGGCATTTGTGAGGTGAAAAAATATCTGCATACGCGCGGAAATAAAACCTGCTGGTGCCTGACTGTGGCGAAAAACGAAAGAAGGACCCGAACTGCTAAATTTAGTCCTTTAATTTCAAATGAGCGCTCCAAGAAAAACGCTCAAGACAGCGTAATTAGGGCTTGATCGCCTCGATTCCGCATGTTTCCATTTCGTTCGTTTGCGCTCAAACACCGCGCGAGCCTTGGTGATTGCTTGCACTTAATCCCATTTGCTCTGTTTTTTCTACACGCGTTGTTATGTTGACAAAATTGGCCGAACACATCTTACGATGAGTACCGACGGTAATGTCTTTGGAAAAGAATCAATATTGCGACACAACTAACCTGTACTGTCGAAGCAAGTTATGTATGGGGCGTGGGCTGCAGCGCCACTCCCCTTTCGCACTTCCCTCAGGGCGCTCGGTGCCAGCTATCGGAGCACACTTGAAAGCTGTGCGCGACTTCCAAGATGCATGGCGTACTGGTGCGTGTGAAGGCTGAGGAACACTTAATTCGGTGACCTAGCTTCTCTCTCGCCCTTTTTGCTAGAGACGCTGAGCTATCTGGTGGTGCTACCAAGAAGTCCGCCCGCGGCCTCGGAGGCAAATAGCATGGCGTGTCAGTTCCTTCCAACACTGATAATTGTTCTCTCGCTTACCGCATGCCCTACCCAATGGCACAAACCATGTGACACAAGTTGGCGTGATGCTCATTGAACAGTGGCACATACCCACTGCATTCGAGGCACAGCTTGCTAACGCCTTGATGGCGAAAACTTTCATTGAAAAGATGCACATACTCTGTGAATTTCAGCTGATGAGTATGGGTTCTTCAAGAACCCTGGAGAGAGGTTTGATTCCATGGAGACGAAGAAATAGAAGCAATTTTGAATAGTTATTGTAGAGCGGCACTATCCCGTTATCAAATACCCAGTCAACCAACTACACATAAAGGAGTTGCCTGAAGACAAGAACAGACCGAGTGGCACTTACTCCTATGGTTCAAGTCGGCGTGAAACAAGTTCTTAAAACAGCAATGCCTACCAAGACTCGCATTTAGAGTGACCTCTGTCTCTGTGAAAGATCTTCGTTGAACGGCGAAACATATGTAAGCTTTGACAATGCTCAGTGACGCATGGTGGTGCAAAGGTGGGTTACGAAACCTGTTCACTTAGCAGAGAAACTCGATGTGCTGGTCATTCGTGCACACGCAACCTGGGTGCCCACACAGGCGGGAGAGCAGTTAGACAGAAACCTAAGTACAAACATAGCCTCCCAAGAAGTGCGTGGAGTACCCGAAGAATGTTAACGAATTGAAAGAATGAATACGCCCATGAAATATCTTAGTGGAACGCTTCTTTGGATCGAACTATGCACATATTGGATTACGAAACTTTTAATAAATTGCCAGAGGCATCAGCTAAAATCCCTACTTAGTAATAAAAGCAAACGACCTTATTAGGGTCCTGAGGAGATAAGCGGGGGCCTGCAGGTCCCTACCCAGCCGTTGGCTAGTCAAATGTCGGAACAGAGAGGCCATGCCTCTCCGCTCGTTCACAAGCCCTCTGGACAGCCAGGAGGTGGACGTCTCGTTTCGGGTCTGTGATGGCCTTCGTCCAGTCTTCTCGGTTAAAATTCTGTAACACAGGGCACTGCCAGAGCATGTGATTTAATGAGCTAAATTTACTGCCACAGTCTGGGCAGAGTGGATCAATGTCCGGGTGGAGCATGTTCAGAAAGCCCCTAGAGGGGTAGGACCCCGTCTGAAGCATGGGAAGCGTGCTAGCTTGTGGCATGTTGAGCTTATGATGGGGCAAAGGAAAACTGCCTATTCCCTCTGTAATGAGAGGTGACCCGGTAATACGTCTGGTCCCATGTGAGCTGGGAATCAGACTATGTGATGAACAATGTCAGAGGGGTGTTTGCTGTTTAGAAGCCTGGCTGCTTCTTTGGCTATTAATCCCGATGCGAACGCTCTAACTGCTGCTCGGGAATCAGTGTGCACCGTAGTGCGTTTTGAGTCCTGTAATGCGACAGCTATAGCAGCCTGTTCCGCCACACCGACTGAGGAGGTCTTCAGCGAGGCTGCCGAGAGGAATTCTCCGCTGCCATTGTCTATGGCTACGGAAAACTTGTTGGCACTGGCGTGTCGCGCCGCGTCAACAAAGGTCTGGGTTCTGGATATGTTCTTTAAGAAAGTTCTAGCCCTCGCCAACCTTCGACCTTTATTGTGTTGGGGGTGGACATTTCTTGGAAAAGGGTCTACAATAAAGGAGTTCCTTGTTTGTATATCAAGTTGCGTGGTATTTTCCTGATTGAAGCTAGGATGGAGGCCTGCCGCATCCAGAAGTCTTCTGCCTGCTTTGGAGTTTGATAATCTAATAATTTGTGCTGATCTTCGTGCTTCTATGAACTCCGAAATTGTGTTGTTTACTCCCAATGTCATGAGTTTCTCTGTGCTAGCCGTGATTGGCACGCCGATCAGCCTTTTGATACTTTTGCGCATAAGCGTGTCTGATTTATCCATTTGATCTGATCTATCCAATTGAGGGCCGCGACTATGTAAATGACATGGCTGATGAGGAACGCATGGTGAGCCCTAAGGAGTATATCCTCGCCTATTCCGCCTTTCTTGTTGGACACTATCATAATTAATCTAATAATGCTCTCAGTTCTTGCGGTGAGTTGGGCTATAGTCTGAGCGTTGCATTCCTTTGAGTTTATTGAAAGCCCTTGTATTTTGATAGAGTCTACTGTCGGGATGGTGTGCCCATCTGTGGTACGAACGCTAATGGCCCCTCCGAAAACCTCTTTGCTTCTTCGCGCTCCACGACTCTCAGATGACCGTCAGATGAGAAGGGCATGTCAAGGAGGCAATGCTATTCACTTTGAAAGCAAGCAAAATTGACCTCCTGTAATCTAGGGGAACGTTTAATTTGACAGCTTAAACAACGTTGGGATTCACCACGCGATGTTTGCGTCGGTGCTTATGTAAGTTTTGCGTCAGGAGATTCAAACGAAAATATATTTGAATTGTTTAAGTTATTGGGCCCCTTGCTTTCTTCAATTGTGTCCCTTTAAAACTACGCCTCGTGACTATGCATCTATTATCAAGAACCAGATAGCTGCCCGCAACTGTTATAGAATGTAACAGGGTTCTCAAATTAGGCACATATTTTTGTCGCCTATTTAGTAGTACGGAGAGGAAAGCGAGATAAATCACAGCAGTGAACGTCCGTTTAAAATTGATGCCCATCCGCTGATTTATAAAGAAGCCGAGCTATCTTGAACAACCCTCCCGCACACACCTGACCATGGCTGCTTGGGTCTGCTGGTGCTTTGCCTAAACGTTCCCACCTCGAAAATAAATAAATAATTGTTCAGCTAACTTAGTGTGCCCCTGTGCGCTCGGCGCTGTGGCAGTGCGTAATTCGCAAACACCCCGGGGCTGCGAGAGCACATAGGGAAGCGGTCCTGGATTGAGTTGAGATGCGGCGAGTGGCACGCTCGTCAGTCGCCAGACCAAATCGCATCGGGGAAACGATGGTTCTGCCCGAGCTGTGGTGAGGAGTCTCACTGGTTTAAAAAAGAAGGGGAGGGGGGGGGGGGGAGGGAAGCGAAAGGCGTACCGAACGGTAGCGCTGCATCAATGTGCAAAAAGCAGTGGGAGCGGCGGCCCTCTCTAAGCGACCTTTCCGGTAGCTTGCGCGCAATCTTCATCTGATCACCACTAGCACACACTCCGGCCATACCAAGATAAGCGTAAATATTCATATACCCGGTTCCTAATATCAGCCTTAAGCCGCGAAGAGGAGCTCGCCACTTTTGGCTTCATGAGATGAGCTACACTCCTGCCACCTGCTTCTCCGGGGCAGCCGCTCTACCATCTGAGCTAACAAGGCGGCTAGCAAGTGGCAGGGCGAAGTCGAATTTCTCGACAACACAAAGCAAAGGCAAGTGTTTGACGTACTAGTTCTGCGGAAACCCGCAAGGTGGAGAGAAGTAATTAATTCAAAAAGGGAAAATCAGACATCCACCGGTTCGTAGCAATTGCTACCATTGCGGGTTTCCGCAGAACTAATACGTCAAACACTTGCCTTTGCTTCGCGTTGTCGACAAATTCGATTTCGCCCTGCCACCTGCCCTGCCACCTGCCTTTCCGGAGCAGCCGCTCTACCATCTGAGCTAACCAGACGGTTAGCAGGTGGCAGGGCAAAGTCCAATTTGTCAACAACACGAAGCAAAGGCAAGTGTTTGACGTTGTAGTTCTGCGGAAACCCACAAGGTGGAGAGAAGTAATGAATTAAAAAAAAGGGAAATGAGACCTCCACCAGTTCGTAGAAATGACTACCATTGCGGGTTTCTGCAGAACTACTACGTCAAACCTTTGACGTCAAGCCTTTGCTTCATGTTCTTGACAAATTCGACTTCGCCCTGCCATCTGCTAGTCGCCTGCTTAACACAGATGGCAGAGCGGCTGCCCCGGCAAGGCAGTGGTCCCGGGTTCGGGTCCCGGACCAAGACGAATTTTTCTTCAACTGTGATGTTTTTCTTTCGAGGAATGCGTATGGGTTTCCTTTGTAGCAATTGCTACGAACGGGTGGATGTCTGATTTTCCCTTTATTGAGTACTTCTCTCCACCTTGTGGGTTTCCGCAGAACTACTACGTCGATTGTGCTATACTTTCTTTTACGGATAAAACAAAGGGCGCTATAGATGCCGGTTTCTACGCAGGATCAATTTTTATCGACTCATCCAAAGCATTTGAATCAATAAACCACGTCATCTTACTTACTAAACTACGAGCAGTAGGCATCGATGGCCCAGCATTAGCACTTCTAAAAAGTTACCTAACAGATAGACAACAAGCTGTGTATTTTAGTTCCTCACTTTCTAATTTCAGAATAACCAATAAAGGGGTCCCGCAGGGGTCTGTACTTGGCCCGCTACTATTCCTGCTTTATATAAATGATTTACCCGGTTGTTTAACAGAAACTGAGGCCTTTCTTTACGCCGATGACACTACATTACTTGCAACCGATCGTTCACTAACTTCCCTGACTACTAAGTTAAACACTGATCTGAAAAATATTTTAACGTGGTGCCAGGTTAACTCGCTAAGCATAAATCCTACCAAAACGTCTTTTATGCTTTTTCATTCGAATCACAGGACACCAGAGTTCATTCCCACTGTCAACCTAAACTCTCTTAACATCAGTGCAGTTAATGAATGCTCATTTCTTGAAATAATTCTTGACTCAAACTTAAAATTTACGAAGCATATCGCCTATTTGAAGCGCAAAATTTCTCCCGGTATTAGAATTTTACTTAAATCGAGATATTATTTTAGCAAACCAACATTCCTGACCTTGTATTATTCTTTTATTCACAGCCATCTTCGGATGTGCCCAGACGTGAACGGGAGACCAAACTAAGGGGCACACATGGTGGCGGCTGCGTTGTGCACTGTGTGGAGTGCTGTGATCCGAGAAAGTTGCAGGAAACTGTCGAACTCGAACGTCGGTACAAAGCGAAACCACCCTCTCTTTAGCAGAAAGCATGGCTAGCACGGCGCAGACACAGCTCTGCAGCGGAGGCGCTTGGAGAGAGACGGCATTCTCTATTGTCGGAGCTATCCTTCCCGGTCACTTGTGCTGGTTACGCTTCAGTGACTGTATTTACGCTATGGTTATAGTAGTTGTAGCAGTAGTAGTTGTTCCTCACAAAAAGACTTTAGACTGTCTATAGAAAGTCTATAGACTGTTTATAGGCAACTTTGCCTTTCGATATATTTGCACTTTTGTTGATACAATGTTTATAGGCTTTCTATAGACGAAAGTCCATAAAGTTTCTACTTTTTGTCTGTTCGCAATCTATAGATGGTGCATAAAAGAAAGTCGATAAGGTGTTTGTTTCTTTTTTGCCTGCTTCCCCTCTATAGACTACCTATAGACAAAAGTCAATACAGTCTCTATTTATTCTTTTCTATTATTTATCTATTGTCTTTCTATAGACGAAAGCAGATAAGGTTTCTATTTTTTTTCTCTATTCGCACTTGTGGGGATGCGCGACTCTCGCGCGTCCCCTGATGTTTTTCCCGCATAGCGCGCCTCCTGTAGTGCGGCTTTGCCGCGTGGACGGCGTGATGCCCGCGGCGGTCGATGTGGTTGGGGCGCAGTGCGAGAGATGGCGCGAGTGTTGCGCTGCTAACGCCGCCGACAGGCGAGGTTACTTAGGCGCCGAAAGGAAGGCGCTTGGTCTCTTTGGGTTCTGGAAGCGAACGGTACGGACGTGCCATGCCGCGCGTGCGCCGACCCATGCTTCGGCGAGACTGTCTCGCGTGGCCGCCTTCGAACGTGCCACCCTTCGCGCGACCGTACACGCGAACGACCAGGCGTTGGGATCCAGCATGGGGCGAACATATTCGCTCGCTCTGCGGTCGCGGTGAGTCGGACTTCTAGATTTGTCGCGCGCCCATCGGCATGTATTGTGGATACCAACTCGGCTAGCAGGCATTGATCTATGAAAGGTGCAATAAATGCCCTTGTGACTGTTTGCACTACTGTGGTGTCGTTCCTTTGTCCCAAGAGTACGGGAGGAGAACCCCATATCTCCCACACACTCTATCGACGGTCTTTAGAAAAAAGTCGATATGGTGTTTGTTTCTTTTTTGTGTACTTCCGCTCTATATACTACCTATACACGAAAGTCAATACAGTCGCTATTTCTGTCTATTAATTCTCGGTAAACTTTCTATAGACGAAAGTCGATAAGATTTCTATTTCGTTTTGTCCATTCGCAGTCTATAGACGGTCTATAGAACAAAGTTGATAAGGTCTTTGTTTCCTTTTGTCTTCTTCCCCTCAATAGCATATTTATAGACGTCAGTCGATACAGTCTCTATTTATTGTTGCTCATTCTGCGTCTATAGACTGTTTATACATGATATTCGATAAGGTATACAGTTCATCTTGTCTATTCCCACTCTACGAAGTTCTTCACAAACACGCACATCCACATATTCACGTGCACACACCCACCCACACCCACGCACGCACACACGCATATATATATACATATACATATATATATATATCCTGCCGATCTTCTTCGTCACAATCACCCCCGGAATCGAAGAGTAGCCATCCTGGCGATTTAGGAAGAGGTGAGCGGATCGTAATACGGCCTCAGCCGGTCAATGTGCACAGTCTCTCGTCCCCGACGACGCAGCTCTGGAGATGGTTACACGGGCTCGACCACGTAATTAACAAGTAATGGTTGCGCAACCACGCGGTAGGGCTCGTCGTACTTCGGGAGGAGCTTGGACGAAAGGCCAGGAGCAACAACAGGCGGTACCCAAAGCCACACGAGTGAGTAGATAGGAAAGGGGTGAGGGGGTGCGCTGAGGTCACGGCTCTCTTTTAAGCGGCACTGTTGAGCAGACGTCAAAGAACGGGCCAGTTGTCGGCATTTCTCGGCGTACTGAGCGACCGTAGAATCAGGTGAGCATTCAGCAGGGTCCGGCCGGTACGGGAGAACTGTATCAATGGTGCTGGAGGGATGGCGGCCGTAAAGCAGAAAGAATGGTGAGAATCCGGTAGTGGCTTGAGGGGCTCCCGTCCAAGTACGATGCTGACGCTCCAACCTTCTTGGCCCAGAGCCATGTCGATAATGCCAGCTTAGCACCGGTTCTCTCCCGATCACACCTCGAGTCACACGCCTCGAGGGCTCGTGCCATTCGGACAGATCCGCGCACATCATCGTCGTCTTTTATTTTTGTGCCCCATGCCTCTTTCACATGACAACCATGCAAGCACTCACGACAATGACTTATTGGGTCAGGCAAAACGGCAATTCAGGGAATCTGTCTTGTCGAAGTAAAATACGACGTAGCCATCACGGTGCTGTCTGACTGAGTGGGTCATTGTGACATGTTTTCTCAATGAACATCTGGACCAATTATTTATAATTCAGCTGATAGCGACAAACTGAGAAATCTCGATGATGAGATTACGTTCCACATAAACATACTGAAGGGATATTAAGTTACTCTCGACAATCACTCTGCTTTTCTGCGCCACGTCATCATGAAAGCCTTAGCACATGACCTAGGTATCTAGTATTGTTAGCGGCTGAAGTAGGTTTCCTGGTCAAACAACGTTGGCACATCAGCAGCGGTCCCAGCAGAGAGGTCCCAACAAGCGAAAGTTCTTATGATCTTTAAAAAAATGAATTATGGGGTTTTACGTGCCAAAACCACTTTATGATTATGAGGCACGCCGTAGTGGGGGATTCCGGAAATGTCGACCACCTGGGGATCATTAACGTGCACCTAAATCTAAGCACACGGGTGTATCCTTTATCACACTGCAAGCCCTAAATGTGAAATCCAAATGTGAGCCCCTGTCTGGGGATATTTTAAACGTGGTAGCAACAGACAAATACAGCAGATCAGTTACGTTTTGCTGGGCACCAAGCTATGTTGAAATACCGAATAATGAAGCAGCGGATAGATGCGCACCAATGGCAGCGTACAAATACATAAGAAACACAACACTTCCATACAAAGATCTTACCCGTGCGAGTCGGAAGGCGCTTAGGTCAAAATGGCAGCACGAATGGAACCATTGTACAAGCAACAAGGTACATCTTATTAAACCCGTAAATGGCAAGTGGAAGTCGTGCAGTTACCAGCCATGGTTCCATGAGGTGCTATTATGTTGCCTTCGGATTGGACTCACAAATCTTACACACAATTTTCTCTTTCGAAAATAAAACCTGCCAACTGGCGAGAAGTGCCATGAACCTCTTACAGTGATGCACATTCTTATGATATGTCCACACATGAAAACACAGAGCAAAATCTTTAACGCAATCTGCATAATTTCCACCCCACCCTATTATTGGCAGATGACCCAATAATGCCTTTAACTAACTTGTTCGACATTTTAGAGACAACTGGTTATTTATACAAGCCATATGTAATCCATGTTTAACTGATCTAGCATTGTGTTTTATATTGTATCGTGACTGGTGCAGGATGACGTTAATCGCCTTTGCGCCATTAAACCCAACTAGTGTGGGAGGGCGAGAGAGGGAAAAGGCAACGAAAAAAGGCAAAGTCGTCCTGGGGCTTGGTGCCCGCAAAGCGTTCGGCGATGTGTCGCCTGCCACTATCATGAGCAGTGTAAATTCCAACTCGGGTTTCCGCGCATATACCTTCGCCCGGGTGTTTGTGACCAAACTGTACGGTAGAGCTGTCCCTGGGCGAGCTTTGCAATGATTTTATTTCTCTCGGAACAATGGGCACTCCTCAGGGTGCTGTTCTTTCCCCGTTCCTCGTTAATCTATGTTCCAGCTTCCTGCGAAGCCGCCATCCATACCCAAAATCTCCCACTCCCTCTGTGGGAACAATGCTACCATTCGTACCTGCAAAGGCACTGACGAGGACATTCAGACTGCGCCTTCAAGAAGCTTGCCACAGCCTACAGTCACATGTTGAGGCAATGTGGCTCACTTGCTTAGCAGTAAAATCTGAGCTTCCCGTAATTCCCCACAAAGCCAAACGCTCCGCTCAGCCTTCTCCACTGCCAGTCAACCTTGACATTCGCCTCAACGGCGTCAGCATTCCTGAGGTGCAGACCATCCGTACCTTCAGAATGCCGCTGCAAAAGAACACGCACAATGAGGCATGCATCATAACGCTGAAAGCAACGCGCAGCAGATGGTACGCTTCATGAGAATCCCCGCCCTCAAACACGAGGCTGGGAAACAGACCTTTGTAAGCTGAGGCTCTATTCTCGACACGGATGGCGGCTGCACGGCCAACTCTATCCGCCATACTGACTATCTGATTGGTTGTGGAGAGCTCATGTCTTGAAATTTGTGCCGGGAAACGGAAATTTTGCAACATGCCATTTTGCTATCAGGATGACGAAATGTGACGTGCAGTTGCAAATTTTATCGACTAATACATTTTTTTGGACCTTGGCCGCTACATTGCGGTGTTAGCGCTTCAATAATAAAGTGAGCGGTAGCATACAGAAGCCTGTGTAATGCATAGGCAATTTTGGGAATAAGTGGTGACTATAGAAGATAGGGGTACCATGTCAGCTTGCTGAATGGCTGAAGGAAATGGCTGAGGGGAGGGTCACAGGAAAGGCGATTTCGTAAATGTCAATTTGACGTAGCGTGACGTTGGGCTGCACCGCCATTGCAGAGATTTTCTACTATATTTATGTTGCGACGAGCCGCGCGAATTACACTAATGAGCAGCCATATGCAATGGCAGCCGAAAGGAGTGCGTATTGCCACATTTTTCCTATCGTTTGGCGCCACGAAAATATTTTGTTCATAACGCGTGGTCGCAGTATTTGCATTCCTCTCGGGTGGTGCTGGTATTTGTGTTCTGGGCCATCATTTTGTAAAAGAACGCGTTTATATGATACAATATTGGTTGAACATAGCAAACATTCTGCATCGTTGTCCACTTTTCACTGCTGCATTGGTATTGTAATCAAGATTAATGCCTTTTCGCGCAATAAATATATATGACAACGGCATCTTTTTAATTTATAAGAAGGAATGTACGTAAGCCGGCGCCTTGAACTTTCCGCGCGCGGTGCGATTAATCAGCCAAGTGAAAAGAGAAGGCAGCGCCGCTGCTTCCATTGCGCAAGCGGATACCCCTGGCGCGCACAAAGCTATCGGTGATATTCGGCCGTTTCCCAGCCAAGCGAGTCGGGCTGAGTCACTTGTGTTTCGCGAGATAGCGATGACGTGGCTTAAAACGTGCACTCATCACCACGGGTAGGTCGCGTATGTTGTGGAAAGCAAGCGCGTTGGCGCCAACATGCGATGACACATTCCATTTACCGGGGCCACGCATCATAGCTTATGAAACAGACGACGGCTTGTACGCTGCAGACGAGGTAAGCGAGCAGCATTTTTGTCGAAGTAATCGCGCGCCTTGAGCTAGCTGCCTTATTTTTACAGACGAGAAAAATTGTTTTATCAAGAACGTTAGGTTCAGTGCCTTCGTGTCAATTTCTTAGGCAAAATGTAAAATTTGCGTCACGCTACGAAAGCAAAACAGGGCCACCAGTGTCATTATACATTCCACCGGATAGACCACAAGACATTCCGCCATTTGGCGGAATGTCTAGATTAGAGTATTTGTTCTGGCCAATAATTCTCAGTCACATAACATGCTTGCTTCTTTAACTGCATCCTGTGGCAGATACCAGGAAAGTGCGTTCGATCATCTGCCAGGCCTATAAGACAGCGCTTGTTATCCCTTCGACTTAGAGAAAGAAATTCAACAAGAGGGGACAATCTTCAAAAACTGGCAACAGGAAACACGTCACGCCTAGTTTCAACTCCATCCGTTAGTTGACGCAAGCATCGGAAAAAAACAGAATTTGAAATCAACTTACAAACAACGTTTGCTTTTTTTTATTCTTTCCCACTCAAAGTGGAAATGTTTTGCGTGTAAATGAACTTCTACTTGGCGACTTATTTTTGTTGCGTTGCTTAGCAGCAAGCTAGCGGCACGCCAGACGCGCGTGCATACGTCATGCGCCAGACAAGTCGCAGGAGTGAGCGAGGCCGGCTGCGGATGTGAAGCTCGCGTGCTCGGCGACCCGTCTTTTTTTGGATGCAGCCCGTTTTTTGGGCTCCCGGCGTTCTTTTGTGTTCCGTCTGCATTTCGGCACAGCACCACTGCACTACTGGACTACAACAAGGTGAGCAATTTTGTTTGACAGTCTGCGACGCACTTCAAGCACAATTAGGCTTACTGTACAAAACTGAACCTATATGGTGACGCAGTTATCGAAAAACAGCTCCGCCGTCCAAGCCTAGTTAACTTGAGTTAATTATTTGTACTGGGAGATATTGGCAATGCTTTCAATGAGCCCAAGCATAAATAAAACTTATTTCGGTAGTTTTTGGGCACGCTCACCGCACCTGGCTTTGTGACGAAAAGCACCTTGGTCGTGTGACGCAGTTTCGCGTGTACTGAATTTTATCGGGACAAGTTGTGGCGCTTTCTCTGGCCCCAGACATTATTGTAACTAATTTCGCTACTTTTTGCAGTACTTTTCAAGCGCAGTGGCCGCACGCGGCTGTGTGCCGCAGTTAGTTTCGCGTGTACTGAATTTTAGTGGTAGAAGTTCGTGACGCATTCTCTGACCAGAAAAAGTATTGTAATTCATTAGGTAACTTTTTGGGATATTTTGAGTCATGCTCGCCGCACCTAGGGTTGTGAAGCTGTTTGCAAAAAAGCAAGCCGGCCATGGTGAGTTAGTTTTGCGTCTACTGAATTTTAGTGGGACAAGCTTGTGGCGCATTTTATAGCCCTGCAACAACATATACCTTATTTCGCTACTCACGCTTGTCGAAAACGCGACGAGCGATTGCCGAGAATGATAACACGGGAGTGTTGCTTTCGCCGGCAGGACGCGTAAAAGATAACACGGAGGAGCTCAAGAACTTGACGTTTATGTATTCTGAGCGACTGAAAACAGGCTTTGCACACACGAATCTGTCTTGAGTGCGACTAGAAGGCATTCTGCGAGCGTGTAACATGGTCTGGCTGAGCCTGTGTTGTAGCCACCTCTGTGTACTTGGCGTACGATTGCGTCGACTGAGGCCAAGTTGGAAACGCGCAGTCACCCGTGTATTTGTGCTCTTAAATCGCAGGAAGTAATGCCCGGGAAGAGAGGGATGCCTGAAAATCGGATGCTTTCTTCACATTTTATGGCATTGTTTGGGAGGAGTCTTTGCTGCGAAATGTGCGTAAAAGTGAATTTATCAGTAATGCCGCTCATTCACCACTTACGCACGTTTCGCCTCTACACGTAATACTCCTGTTAGGTCAGTTTACCAGAATGATTCGTGCTTGTAATTTACTTTGTTTCAGCTGATGGCATGCGGTGGAGCTTCGTACGGCAACGACTGGTGCTTACCTGGTGCCACAACTTTGGATGAATGCAGTAGCCCGGAAGAAGCATCTATATAGAGCAAAATAAACATTTCATCATTTCAGAAGACGTCTTTCGTTCTCTTTATGAAATTCCACCTGACATATTCGGTGCAGTCTTCTAAAGGTCGTTCGCAATCATTTCTACTAAATAATGAAACGATTCCACGCCAAGGCCACGCGGGGCTCAGCAGAAGCGGAAAAAAATAAATGTCGCGCCGAGCAGCGGAGCCGGCGCGGCGTGTACCAACTGGTGTGCAAAACGCGCGCGCCCAAAACCGAAACCGGAAGGTGTTAATACCATCCGATTGGTGTGCTACAGTCGATTCGGCCGCTGGGCTCAATGGGAGTGTCCGCTCTTGTTGAAATTTCTTTCTCTATGCCTTCGATGCCAGCACCTAGCAGCTCCACTGTCTGGGCGATTATTACACGGTAGATAAGGTTGTTTAGGACCATGATCAGCGCAGTAACACAGTAGAGCGCTTAAAACGACAGGCAGACGTGTTCTTGCCAATATGGGCATACGGCCTAGCCCCACTAGCACAAGAAACGCCTCCCTTCTACCTCTAATCAGAACAAGGTCATTGCCAAAAGCTCTCTAAGAATACGCTCGCATATTTCCACAATTCCAGGCGGAGAACTCACGCGAACTCTCGGCACGATTCCTACAACGGTGGCCCACATGTCCTTTACGCAGACGTGGCTTGTTATTCTTCCTCTCCTTGCCCGTTTTAGATTGTAGTCTGCGCAGTGACCGTGTCGAGGCGAATCGCTACCGGAGCGACTATCTCGACGCCTAAATCAGAGCTACTGAAGAAGCAGCGATCGCCCTCGCCATATTAAATCCGTACATCTGTGCAGCGGTCAGTGACTCTTAACCAGCGGTCACTAATCGTTCCCATCAGAGTGGCTTTATCCACCCTGCGTCTTCTTCCTTTGTATTCTTCCTTTCAAGATCGTGGTGCCATCGAACTGCTTTGGGTTCCGGCTTACGCGGGCAATTAGGGGAACGAGGCAGCCCAACTTACTGGTTGAGGTTTCGTCAACCGAGCGGCGAGCACTTCCAGCCCCGACATGTCAAGCAAGGGCCTCACCAAGTTGCATGAAATTACAGCATATCATCGCGTGAATAGGTGACTTCACACCACTGCTTATCCTTGTCTGGCACGCGCACAGGCTACTGTCTGGCGTCACCTACAAACAGGCGCTTTCTGTAATCCATACGTACTCTCCTGTATGTAACCGGGCGACTATGAGTCTCTCTGTCTCTCGAGGAATATAGCCGCCACTTTAGCCCATGTGCTTCCCTCCTCCCTCGCAGCTCTTGCCATGTAGTACCTCACCGGAAGCGTGGGACCACCTTCTGCGGTCAATCAAGTGGCGAATCCAGGCAGCTATCATGCTAGAATTAGCTTACTATGTTCGAAGATCACTTTTCACCAGGTTTAGGACTCTACAAGTGTTTATCTGAGGAGTTCATCCTGAAAGAAAACACCACGCCCTGCTTTTTTATAGCGCGTATGGTGCCGGATGCTTTGACTACCAAATTGTTCGAAGCTTTCGACTAATTGGTCACAGACCGCGTCATATCACCGGTAGTGGCAGAAGAATGGGCTACACTAGTCGTTCGAGTTGCAAAAGCTGGCTAGACGATCCGTCTTTATGGAAATTTTCGACTAACAGTGAACGCGGCCACGGTGTCCCAGCAGTACCTACAGCCTCGTGTGGACGATATCTACGCAAGATTGAACGGTCGTGAAGTAGTCCGCGCATTAGACTTGACTCAAACATGCATGCAACGGCGCCTGGATGACGAGGCCAAGAAGCTGGTGGCCATAAACACCTGCAAGCGCCTCTTTTTCTTCAAGAGGCTCCCTTTTGGATTTATGTCAGCACCAGCCAGTTTTTAGGGAACATATGGATTTGTCGTTGAAGGAACTGCTGGGTGCGCAAGCCTACCTGCATGGCATCATAGTGGCCGAAATTACAATGATTATTCATTGCTAAAGCAAGACTTTGAGCGCTTATGTGACTACAGCCTAAGGCTAAACATCAAGAAATGGAAATTAAGACAAACAGAAGTCGCTTCCTTGGCCATTAAATGGATAATAATGAACTTACAGCAGACGATGACTTTATTGAAGCAGTTCTTCAGGCACCAACCCCGAAGTGGCTGAGCAAACTAAACTAAAATATGTCTTGGGTTTAATGAAGTATTATGCCAAATTTCTGCCGAGCTTGTCCACACTGCTGGCTCTACCGTACAGTCTACTAACAAAGGGAATATCTTGCAAATGACTAGAAAACATGGGCAATCGATTCATAAGGTGAAAAAATTAAGCCATACAAGTATCAACGTTTCTGACCCACTTTGACCCTAAAAAGAACCTTTGAAGTTGCAATATGATCAATGACCTGTTAGAGTGGTAGCTGCCCTTTCTCCCCGCATCAGTGGCAAAGATTATCCTATGGCATTCCGCTGCAGGACGCTCTCCAACTATTCTCAGCTAAGAAAGGAAGTGCTGGTGCCTATATTTGGCGTAATACTGTTTCAGGGCTACATATCTGGCAGTGAGTTTGTTTGGTTACGAACCAAAGACCACTGACGGGTTTACTTAACTGAGGAAAAACCATTGCACTCGTGGCTGCGGTTAGGATTAAGCGGTGGGCGATTTTATTAGGCAACTAACAGTACAGATTCTTGTATCGCAGGCGTACGGAAAATAAGCTGCAACGTAACAGCACAGAGGAACTGCCAGAGTTTGTTCTTTGCTCAAGTGCTTGGAAAAAAGGCTTTCAGCGTTAAATAAATGGCTAGCTCCCTACTCACGTAGAATAAAAAGACGTTCCACAAATGTACGGCTTACTGGGTGTCATGCGTCACGCTGACTAATCAAGATTTTCCGCGTCTCGGTGTCTTAGGCGGATTAAACAAAGTATCATAATTTCGCATGTTGTTTTTCGCTGGATCCGTCCAGATGTTGAATAAAGGGACGTCCCAAAAATATATGACTGACTAGGTGTCACGCGTCGCAGCACCGAGTAAACATTTTTTCCGTTAAATGCATGTGCTTTTCACTGTCCTCGGTGAACTAATGCAGTCATTTCGATTTCGGCTATGCTTGTGAATATCCCGTACTAACTTTATGTAGCATCAAGGGTAGATTTCCTGGAAAGTAGCTTCGTTTTAGTCGTTAACCGTGGTGAAAGGTAAGCGTTCTTGGGCAATTAGAAGCATTGGAAGCCATTACTGAACACTTGTTTTCTTCTTTTTATGGAATAAAGGACGTCCGCAGTACGTTTCCACGGTATCTTTGATGAACAACAGAAGGCATTCGGTTTACATTTGTTTGAAATTCAGAGTACGTCGTGAATAATCTGTAGGCAAAGTGCAAGGTGTGCATACTAATTACGGCATTAGAAAAAGATTACTTATGCAAGCTTTTTGTAAGCTTTATGGAAACTGAAATTAGGTGGCCACCCAAGGCTAATTTCCGCCGTCGCCGTAATGTTCCGTATAAAGTCTAAATGCGATAACATCGCGTCCCTGCGCAGCATGCTGTAAGTCCCAGTGACAGCGTGTGAGGGTCAGCAGAGCAGGATGATGGCTTGGTCTCGCGCATACAAGGGACAATGGCAGGGAGGAAGCGCACTGTCTTCTGTCGAGTGCAGGGCCAAAGGGGGCAGAAGAGGAAAGGGGAGAGGGCGTTCTACTCCGCAGCTTCTGCTGCGTTTGGCGCGGCTGAGCGCGGCTGTGTCGGAGCGTTTCCACCCCGACTATCAAGCTCATGACGCCCGCACTTGTATATTGAAGTTCTTGAATTGAATTGACTGAATTGAAGCTTGTTCAGTCGGTCAAGGAATGGGGATTTATTGTTCTACCTTATGAAATGTACCACCACACGGCTGACTGCGCCCTCCACGACAACCTCCAGCTGGCCGAGGGCTTCAACCCGACGAAGTCATAGAACGATGCTATCGGAAGATGTGAGGAAGCATGCCTGACGAAATTGGCGAATGCTTCTATGGGCTTTCCCTGTTGGCATGTTTCACAGCAAAAATACACAAAGAAGGCTCCGTCTTCCGCGTGATTGTCTGGGTAACCGAGACTTGGTGGCGATGCCTTGGACTTCCCCTGCAAAGAAGCCTGAGTTTGCTCGACGTCTTCCACGCGTACTTTGTCCGCAGCCCAAATGAGGTGCGTCAGTTTTGGATGCATTCGCAGTGGACCTGTATTAATCTCTGCCTCAAACCACCATCATTTATAAGGTGCAGCTGCTTCCATAGATTATTATTGGTCATGTGTTACTACATCGATTATATTGATGGTGCTGTCGTGTTAGAGACACCCGAAACTATACGGAAGTGGGTTTTTATTCTTTGAGTAAATTTATTTCAGCACGTTTACTTTTTTCGTCAATTGCGCATGATTGACAGACCCATCAGCATCATCATCATGATCATTAGCCTGGTCACGTCCACTGAAGGGCAAAGGCCGCTCCCATACTTCTCCAACAACCCCGGTCATGTACTAATTGTGGCCATGTCGTCCCTGCAAACTTCTTAATCTCATCCGCCCACCTAACTTTCTGCCGCCCCCTGCTACGCTTCCCTTCCCTTGGAATCCAGTCCGTAACCCTTAATGACCATCGGTTATCTTCCCTCCTCATTACATGTCCTGCCCATGCCCATGTCTTTTTCTTGATTTCAACTAAGATGTCATTAACTCGTGTTTGTTCCCTCACCCAATCTGCTCTTTTCTTATCCCTTAACGTTACAGCCATCATTCTTTTTTCCATAGCTCGTTGCGTCGTCCTCAATTTAAGTAGAACCGTTTTCGTAACTCCATGTTTCTGCCCCGTAGGTGAGTACTGGTAAGACAAAGCTATTATACACTTTTCACTTGAGGAATAATGGCAACCTGCTGTTCATGATCTGAGAATCCCTGCCAAACGCACCCCAGCCCATTTTTATTCTTCTGATTATTTCCTTCTCATGATCCGGATCCGCCGTCACTACCTGTCCTAAGTAGATCTATTCCCTTACCACTTCCAGTGCCTCGCTACCTATTGTAAAATGCTGTTCCCTTCCTAGACTGTTGAACATTACTTAAGTTTGCCGCAGATTAATTTTTAGACCCACCCTTCGGCTTTGCCTCTCCAGGTCAGTGAGCATGCATTGCAGTTAGTCCCCTGAGTTACTAAGCAAGGCAATATCATCAGCGAATCGCAAGTTACTGAGGTATTCCCCATTAACTTTTATGCCCAATTCTTCCCAATCCAGGTATCTGAATACTTCCTGTAAACACGCTGTGAATATCATTGAAGAGATCGTATCTCCCTGCCTGACGCCTTTCTTTATTGGGATTTTGTTGCTTTCTTTATGGAGGAGTACAGTGGCTGTGGAGCCGCTATAGATATCTTTCAGTATTTTTACATACGGCTCGTCTACACCCTCATTCCGTATTGCCTCCATGACTGGTGAGGTTTCGACAGAATCAAACGCTTTCTCGTAATCAATGAAATCTATATGTAAGGGTTGGTTATATTCCGCACATTTCTCTATGACCTGATTGATAGTGTGAATATGGTCTATTGGTGAGTAGCCTTTACGGAATCCTGCCTGGTCCTTTGGTTGACAGAAGTCTAAGGTGTTCCTGATTCTATTTGCGATTACCTTAGTAAATAGTTTGTAGGCAACCGACAGTAAGCTGATCGGTCTATATATTTTCAAGTCTTTGGCGTCCCCTTTCTTATAGATTAGGATTATGTTAGCGTTAGCGTTATGTTAGATTAGATTAGGTGCAGCGGTGGCGTAGAGGTAGAACACCCGCCTCGCGTGCAAGAGGTCCGTGGTTCGAATCCCGGTGCCGCGCAATTTTCCACCGGATTAAAAAAAAAAAAAAAAAAAATCCGCGTGTTGATAAAATTGCATAAACAGGCCTGGAGTGTGGCCTGATGCCGGTGACCAGAACCGGTAACGCACTCCCTCACCAGAGCAGGATTGGCCACCCTGGTGCAGTACTTGGCCACAACCTCCTATATGAACACAACAATCAAACCCCGGCCCTCAGTCCCCAGCAGCTGCGAAGCAACTGACCACGGCGGCGGTCAGACCTGCGACGCTGCAGAGGGTGCTAAGAATCCCTGGCTCCGGACAGGCCGCCATTGGAATATGAACCTGGCAACGTTTAACGCAAGAACATTATCTAGTGAGGCGAGTCTAGCAGTGCTATTGGAAGAATTAGAGGGCAGTAAATGGGATATAATAGGGCTCAGTGAAGTTAGGAGGCCAAAAGAAGCATATACAGTGTTAAGGAGCGGGCACGTCCTGTGCTACCGGGGCTTAGCGGAGAGACGAGAACTAGGAGTCGGATTCCTGATTAATAAGAATATAGCTGGTAACATACAGGAATTCTATAGCATTAACGAGAGGGTGGCATGTCTTGTTGTGAAACTTAATAAGAGGTACAAAATGAAGGTTGTACAGGTCTACGCCCCTACATCCAGTCATGATGACCAGGAAGTCGAAAGCTTCTATGAAGACGTGGAATCGGCGATGGGTAGAGTGAAAACAAAATACACTATACTGATCGGCGATTTCAATGCCAAGGTAGGCAAGAAGCATGCTGGAGACAAGGCAGTGGGGGAATATGGCATAGGCACTAGGAATAGCAGGGGGGAGTTATTAGTAGAGTTTGCAGAACAGAATAATATGAGGATAATGAATACCTTCTTCCGCAAGCGGAATAACCGAAAGTGGACATGGAGGAGCCCGAACGGCGATACTAGAAATGAAATAGATTTCATACTCTGCGCTAACCCTGGCATCATACAAGATGTGGACGTGCTCGGTAAGGTGCGCTGCACTGACCACAGGATGGTAAGAACTCGAATTAGCCTAGACCTGAGGAGGGAACGGAGGAAACTGGTACATAAGAAGCCGATCAATGAGTTAGCGCTAAGAGGGAAAATAGAGGAATTCGAGATCAAGCTACAGAACAGGTATTCGGCTTTAAGTCACGAAGAGGACCTTAGTGTTGAAGCAATGAACGACAATCTTGTGGGCATCATTAAGGAGTGTGCAATAGAAGTCGGTGGTAACTCCGTTAGACAGGATACCAGTAAGCTATCGCAGGAGACGAAAGATCTGATCAAGAAACGCCAATGTATGAAAGCCTCTAACACTACAGCTAGAATAGAACTGGCAGAACTTTCGAAGTTAATCAACAAGCGTAAGACAGCGGACATAAGGAAGTATAACATGGATAGAATTGAACAAGCTCTCAGGAACGGAGGAAGCCTAAAAGCAGTGAAGAAGAAACTAGGAATTGGCAAGAATCAGATGTATGCGTTAAGAGACAAAGCCGGCAATATCATTACTAATATGGATGAGATAGTTCAAGTCGCTGAGGAGTTCTATAGAGATTTATACAGTACGAGTGGTACCCACGATGATAATGGAAGAGAGAATAATCTAGAGGAATTCGATATCCCAGAAGTAACGCCGGAAGAAGTAAAGAAAGCCTTGGGAGCTATGCAAAGGGGGAAGGCAGCTGGGGAGGATCAGGTAACAGCAGATTTGCTGAAGGATGGTGGGCAGATTGTTCTAGAAAAACTGGCCACCCTGTATACACAATGCCTCAAGACCTCGAGCATACCGGAATCTTGGAAGAACGCTAACATAATCCTAATCCATAAGAAAGGCGACGCCAAAGACTTGAAAAATTATAGACCAATCAGCTTACTGTCCGTTGCCTACAAAGTATTTACTAAGGTAATTGCAAATAGAATCCGGAACACCTTAGACTTCCGTCAACCAAAGGACCAGGCAGGATTCCGTAAAGGCTACTCAACAATAGATCATATTCACACTATCAATCAGGTGATAGAGAAATGTGCGGAATATAACCAACCATTATATATAGCTTTCATTGATTACGAGAAAGCGTTTGATTCAGTCGAAACCTCAGCAGTCATGGAGGCAGTGCGGAATCAGGGTGTAGACGAGCCGTATGTAAAAATACTGAAAGATATCTATAGCGGCTCCACAGCCACTGTACTCCTCCATAAAGAAAGCAACAAAATCCCAATAAAGAAAGGCGTCAGGCAGGGAGATACGATCTCTCCAATCCTATTCACAGCGTGTTTACAGGAGGTATTCAGAGACCTGGATTGGGAAGAATTGGGGATAAGAGTAAATGGAGAATACCTTAGTAACTTGCGCTTCGCTGATGATATTGCCTTGCTTAGTAACTCAGGGGACCAACTGCAATGCATGCTCACTGATCTGGAGAGGCAGAGCAGAAGGGTGGGACTAAAAATGAATCTGCAGAAAACTAAAGTAATGTTTAACAGTCTCGGAAGGGAACAGCAGTTTACGATAGGTAGCGAGGCACTGGAAGTGGTAAGAGAATACATCTACTTAGGACAGGTAGTGACTGCTGATCCAGATCATGAGAGTGAAATAATCAGAAGAATAAGAATGGGCTGGGGTGCGTTTGGCAGGCATTCGCAGATCATGAACAGCAGGTTGCCATTATCCCTCAAGAGAAAAGTGTATAACAGCTGTGTCTTACCAGTACTCACGTACGGGGCAGAAACCTGGAGGCTTACGAAAAGGGTTCTACTTAAATTGAGGACGACGCAACGAACTATGGAAAGAAGAATGATAGGTGTAACGTTAAGGGATAAGAAAAGAGCAGATTGGGTGAGGAAACAAACGCGCGTTAATGACATCTTAGTTGAAATCAAGAAAAAGAAATGGGCATGGGCAGGACATGTAATGAGGAGGGAAGATAACCGATGGTCATTAAGGGTTACGGACTGGATTCCGAGGGAAGGGAAGCGTAGCAGGGGGCGACAGAAAGTTAGGTGGGCAGATGAGATTAGGAAGTTTGGAGGGTCAACATGGCCACAATTAGTACATGACCGGGGTAGTTGGAGAAGTATGGGAGAGGCCTTTGCCCTGCAGTGGGCGTAATCAGGCTGATGATGATGATGATGATGATGATGATGTTAGCGTACATCCAAGATTCCGGTACGCTCTAGGTCATGAGGCATTGCGTATACAGGGTGGCCAGTTTCTCTAGAACAATCTTCCCACCATCCTTCAACAAATCTGCTGTTACCTGATCCTCCCCAGCTGCCTTCCCCCTTTGCATAGCTACCAAGGCTTTCTTTACTTCTTCCGCCATTACCTGTGGGATTTCGAATTCTCCTAGACTATTCTCTGTTCCATTATCGTCGTGGGTGCCACTGGTATTGTATAAATCTCTATAGAACTTCTCAGCCACTTGAACTATCTAATCCATATTAGTAATGATATTGCCGGCTTTGTCTCTTAACGCATACATCTGATTCTTGCCAATTCCTAGTTTCTTCTTCACTGCTTTTAGGCTTTCTCAGTTCCTGAGAGCATGTTCAATTCTATCCTAATGAAACTTTCTTATGTCAGCTGTCTTACGCTTGTTGATTAACTTGGAAAGTTCTGCCAGTTCTATTCTAGCTGTAGGGTTAGAAGCTTTCATACAGTGGCGTTTCTTGATCAGATCTTTCGTCTCCTGCGAAAGCTTACTGGTATCCTGTCTAACGGAGTTACCACCGACTTCTATTGCACACTCCTTAATGATGCCCACAAGACTGTCGTTCATTGCTTCAACACTAAGGTCCTCTTCCTGAGTTAAAGCCGAATACCTGTTCTGTAGCTTGATCTGGAATTCCTCTATTTTCCCTCTTACCGCTAACTCATTGATCGGGTTCTTATGTACCAGTTTATTCCGTTCCCTCCTCTGGTCTAGGCTTGTATCTTGTATGATGCCAGGGTTAGCGCAGATTATGAAGTCTATTTCATTTCTAGTATCGCCGTTCGGCTCCTCCACGTCCACTTTCAGCTATCCCGCTTGCGGAAGAAGGCATTCATTATCTGCATATTATTCTGTTCCGCAAACCCTACTAATAACTCTCTCCTGCTATTCCTAGTGCCTATGCCGTATTCCACCACTGCCTTGTCTCCAGCCTGCTTCTTGCCTACCTTGACATTGAGGTCGCCCATCAGTATTGTGTATTTTGTTTTCACTCTACCCATCGCTGATTCCACGTCTTCATAGAAGCTTTGGACTTCCTCGTCATCATGACTGGATGTAGGGGCGTAGACCTTTACAACCTTCATAATGTACCTCTTATTAAGTTCCACAACAACACCTGCCACACTCTCGTTAATGGTATAGAATTCCTGTATGTTACCAGCTATATTCTTATTAATGAGGAATGCGACTCCTAGTTCTCGTCTCTTCGCTAAGCCCTTGTAGCGCAAGGACGTGCCCGCTTTTTAGCACTGTATATGCTTCTTTTGGCCTCCTAATTTCACTGAGACCTATTATATCCCATTTACTGCCCTCTAATTCCTCCAATAGCACTGCTAGACTCGCCTCACTATATAACGTTCTAGCATTAAACGTTGCCAGGTTCATATTCCAATGGCGGCCTGTCCGGATCCAGGGATTCTTAGCATCCGCTGCTGCGTCACAGGTTTGACCGTCGCCGTGGTCAGTTGCTTCGCGGCTGCTGGAGACTGAGGGCCGGGGTTTGATTGTTGTGTTCATATAGGAGGTTGTGGCCAAGTACTGCACCAGGGTGGCCAATCCTGCTCTGGTGAGGGAGTGCGTTACCGGTTCTGGTCAACGGGATCGGGCCAAACTCCAGGCCTGTTTAAGCAATTTTATCAGCACGCGGATTTTTTTTTTTTTAATCCGGTGGAACATTGTGCGACACGTAGATTCGAACCACGGACCTCTTGCACGCGAGGCGGGTGTTCTACCTCTACGCCACCTCTGCACTCTGGTAAGACCCGCCTCACGTGAAACATTTCGTCTTCAAATAGTGAGTGACAAGTTCCCTTATGCTGCTTTGCCAACACGTACTTGAAGGCCAACAAAGTTTCGGGGGCTAGAATTTCGCTGACTAGCACTGACACTCTTCTTATACTATTGGTCATATTAGAATAATAATGAAGTAGTAATAAGAAGAATCAACTTCTCACTATTGCTTTTATATGCGCATTAACTACTTAATGTCTAAATACTGGTGCGCATACAATACAAAGTAAAGCATCAAAGGTAATAGAACCACAACGAAAAGGTGCGCATTAAAAGTAATATCAGAATTAGCAACACAAAGATAAACAAGGGCATATTAAGCAACATTCCAGGAGTAACACCAAAGTAATAGAGAGTGTGCAAGCACGGACGCATATTGAAACTGAAAGGCTGCCTAAAAGGAGGCTCAAGATAAAGTTCCAACCTCAGAAGCGAAAGACAGCGTTTGTTGAAAAATAATAAGTTGGGAAAAGTAACTATTGTAAGCATTTCTCATTCTGTGAAGAGGCGAGTGTCCGTTGAAAGAGCCAGCCACGCTGCATAGTCTGTGTTCCTTGGTGGCCATTGGAAATCGCAGTTAATAAGAAGATAGTAGCTATTTTACACATGAAATAATTGTGTGAGTGATCTCGCACAAAAAAAAAAAGGCTTTTGGCATGACTGCGTTTGCAGCTCATTCACTCAAGTGATAGTTATTGCACAAATGCGAAAAGTCGGTGCGTTATACCTCATGATTAGTTCTGCACACGTTCTTTTTCAATGTTATTTGAATTTCTTGTGGTATTCCATGCCACTGACGCATATCCAAGTCATAAACGATCCACGTACATTTAAACAGCTTGAAGAAACATGAGTGGGAAAATGTCGTGCAACTACGTAGATGGAACACAGCCTGCAGTAGCCTCGTATTACTATGTCTTTAGAATGCGCAATATAAGTTCATTGTACTATAAAGATTTCGGCAGCGTCATTCTCACCATGAATGTCATCGTTATTAGGATTGCCAATGAACCATTGTAGCGAGCATGTATGTAGTCATGCTCTTCTCGAACTTTCCATTGGGCATGCTGCGTCATCTAGTGGCAGCACCGCGAAGTTTGCACGTGTGTAACTATTCATCCGAGATTGTCTAAACTTATTGGACGCGGTTTTGATTGCTTGCAGCAGGCACGTACCCAGGGGGGGCCCGGGGGGGCCCGGGCCCCCCCCGAAATCAAGTGGCATAACCCCCCCCCCCCTCCCCACCCACGCCACCACTCCTCACACATTCCTAAAGCGCCGCCAGATCAATGTTGATACTTGGCAGCTGTTCATCGGTCAGCATTATGCTACCTTTTTCACTCCTTTTAGATGGCGGTAGTTACCGGCATCTCTTGTAATGTGAAGGACAGTTTTCTCAGATTCCGCACCCGTGCGATTAACTCGAGATGCGTTCAGTTGTCACCATCTATTCAACCGTCACGCGCATAGCTGTTGCTTTTGTTAGTTCAACCTTCTCTGTTTAGGCTGATCCTGGGACGAGGAGAGGGATACGGCTGTTACTTAGCTTGTCTGTACTCTCATGGAACGAGTTGCGGCCGGAGAAAACGCCAATTGCGTTTAACTTTTCCATCTGCTTCATTATTTCCTCGAATTACGGCTCGCCGCGACGCTGGCAGATGCCCGGAACCATATACACGTGATATGGGTTAGATAAGGTGGGAAATAAAATAATGTGCAAGAGCGTCCATCATGAAACCCTGCAATAACCCTTAAACCCATAAGCAAGATGACTGTCGCCCGTTACCTCGTCTGTTTTTCCTAATTGTGTAGCACTTTTCGTGCAAAATTGGCAACTGGAAACAAAAAATCGCAAGGAGTTGAGAAATTAAGCGATCTACTAAGGGAGAGAGCCAAGATAACAACCAAACTGCAAGCAAAAGCGAATAATAAAAAAAGTTAACCGTTGTTTATGAGAATATTTATGCATCAACATCTTTTTATTTAAGAAGGAAGTAGAGAAAAGGCCGCCAGAAGTGGAAAACAATTACTTGTTTTCAATGACGCTTCCACAGTTATCGGTCGAACCGCCTCACGTAGCCACTTCTCTGCTGTGCTTATGTGGGTGTTTTTCTAACCTATCGCGGTGAGCGCAGTACGTCTAGAATCGCAGAGTCCTGCGCTCTACGCGGTTCTATGGGACTGGCGGCCGCACAGCGTTACGCAATTCGCGGAACTGTCAAAACTGATCAACAAGGCGAAATTAACTGATATTCGAAACTATAACATGAGAAAGACGGAAGAAGCCGTAAAAAATGAACGCAGCCTGAAATCAGTAAAAAAGAAACCTGGCATAGGACAAACCATGATGTATGCACTAAAAGATAAGAAGGATAATATCATCAGCAATCTCGAAGATATAGTAAAAGCAGCGGAAATATTCTAAGCTGACCTGTATACAGTACCCAGAGGAGTCACGATACCTCACTTAGAAACACTAATGACCAATTTAATTCAATTCAATTTCAATTCAATTCTTTATTCAACATCGTCATGAGGATGTTGGGTGCATCGACAAAACCCAGAAGAAAGGCTTGACAGAGGTCGACGCACCCTACAATGACTTGGCAACAGTATCGCAGTGTATCATACAGCATGTGTAAATCATTCGCAATAACAACATTGACACAAATGAAACGGTATTTGAACATCACATGCAAAAACAAAAGCAAGCACAAAGCACTATGACATAAGTGTCAGCAGTACATAAATTAACATCAATTCACAGCGCGTTATTTAACGTCTGTGGAATAATGTAGCTAAGCATTTGGCGACCATAATTCGTTCGCGTTTTAGGCACAAACCACGTGAAGCCAGTGCGGGTAGCATACTTAAGTTCCTTGCATTTCAAAATTGCCAGGTCTAACATGAATGTATTATTCTGTCATATACTTGTTTTATACCGCCTTAACAGTAAATTTTCATGCAATTGGGGAAGGGGGGTGATGCCAAGTGACGCAAAGATCGGTGCGGTATGTTCAAATCTCGAAGCATTAACAATATTTCGAACAATTCTCTTCTGAAGCATGTGCAGCCGTCTGATATTGGTAAATGACGCGGTGCCCCAGACCAAGATACAGTAATTAACGACTGAAGAAAACAGTGCATTGTACAGCATTTGCTTAACACGCTTAGGTAGGAAATATCGCAGTCGGGACACGATACCAACAACCTTTGACAACTTGCCCCTGACCATTTCAACGTGATCGTCCCACGATAAATTTTCGTTAAAGAAAACACCCAGACTTTTGACCACGGGAACTATTTGAATGGACGACGAACCCATTTCTAAGCAGATCTGTGGAGTAGAAGCAATCTTGTTACGAGGCCTAAATAATACAGCTTTACTTTTTTTGTGTTTATGATTAGCGAGTTCGATTCAGACCATTCATGAAGTTGGCGCAGACACTCTGTAGCTTGCTGTTCAAGATCTCGTACATGTGCTGCTCGGAAGAACAGAGTGGTATCATCTGCGTAGATCACAAATGTTGGGATCTTACTTAAGCAGACTATGTCGTTGACATAAAGGAGGAAAAGCAGAGGTCCCAGAACACTTCCCTGGGGAACGCCAGAAGAAATATGTTTAACATCTGATAGTGCGTTGTTTACTGTTACTTGTTGGACGCGAGAACTGAGGTAGGATCTAATTATGTCAAGACATTTTCCGCGAAAACCATAGTGTTCGAGTTTGGCTAACATTGTTTGGTGATTGATGCGGTCAAACGCTTTCGAGAAATCGATGAAAATACCAAGAGTGAAAACCTTTTGCTCAAAGGATTCTAAGATTAGTTCTTTTTGGGTTAGAAGTGCAGTCTCTGTCGAAAAGTTCTTCCTAAAACCGTGCTGGCTTGGCGTTAGTATATTAAATTTCCCACAGAAACTGGACATTCGCGTATACAGTATCTTTTCAAAACACTTTGAGAAAATCGGAAGAATAGAAATTGGGCGATAGTTTGATAGGTCGTTTTTGTCTCCACCTTTATGAACAACGGTTACTTTAGCAATCTGCATTCGTTTAGGGAACACTGCATGTTCGAGGCAACAATTAAAAATATGTTCTAGGACTGGGCTTACTATATCGGCTACATATTTTACTGGCTGAATCTTAAGGTCATCTATGTCCCGTGAGCTACTGCTGCGGAGGGTCAAGAGGCAAGCTTCGATTTCGCTGGTGTCTGTTGGCATCAAGAATGCAGTGGAAGGAACTCGCGAGTCAAGGCATTTGATATTCGGGGAGGCGCTATTGCTATCTGCCAAAGACACGAAAAAATCATTAAATTTTTCGGCTAATAATTTTCCACCCAGTGGTATGTTGTCTACTAAGACTTCAAGCATGCCGCTGGCATGTGCACCTCGATTCAAAATTTCATTTATTGTTTTCCATACAAGGTCACTCCTTTTTAACACGTCTGGGTTGAATAACTTTTCCATATACTCTTGTTTTGCTCGGCGTAGAAAAGACGTCACTTTGTTTCTATACGTCATAAAACGCGCCAGGTCATCTTGTGATCTGCTTTTGATGAAGCGGTTATAAAGATCGTTTTTTTGTTTTATCACTTGAAGACATTCGGCGCTTATCCAGGGTTTACGAGCCTTACGAGGTTTCTTAAGCGTCTCAAGTGGAAAACTTTGCGCATAAACAGACTTAAATGTGGTAATGAAGGCATTATAAGCGTCCTCTGGATCACTTTCACGGAGCACAGTACTCCAGTTCAGACCTGCAAGTGCTGACCGAAAAGAATTCATTGTGTTTTGGTTTATGCGCCGGTATAATACCGCAGGAAGCATGCGTTGTTTTTGAGGAGCTAAAGAATCTACAAACAAGAATATGGGCAGATGATCACTTATTTGGACATTAATGACTCCTGAGTGAAGACAGTCAACTCGAGAGTTAGTAATGAAGACATCAATTGCCGTCGCTGTCTCTAGCCGTGTCGGTTTATTTATGAGATTAGTGAATCCATTGCTGTGTAATATGCTGTCGACTTCATATTTACGCGCAGAAGAAGATAAGAAATCAATATTAAGATCACCACCCAGAACTAGATTAAGGTTGTTTTCTGTGATCCACTGCAGATATTCATCAAGAAAGCGACCAAAATTCGAAACGCTACCTCTGGGTGGTCTGTATATAACAGAAAACACCAGGATAGAGAAACTGTCCTATAACTAGCCATGAGGTCAGAAGGGCCCTGCAAGACATGAAACGATGAAGAGCAGGAGGAAAAGGTGGAATAACAGTCGATTTAATCAAAGATGGAGGAGACATAATGCTTGGAAAACTGGCGGCTCTTTATACTGCAAGGGTCCGAGAAAACTGGAAGAATGCAGACATACTAATCCACAAAAAAGGAGAGGTTAAAGAATTGAAAAATTATAGGACCATTAGCTTGCTCCTAGTATTATATAAAATATTTACCAAAATAGTATCCAATAAAATAAGGGCAACACTGGATATTATCAACCAAGGGAACAGGGTGGCTTCAGGAAGAGGTACTTTACAATGGATCACATCCATGTCATCAATCAGGTTATCGCGAAATCTGCAGAGTACAATAAGCCTCTCTATGTGGCTTACATAGATTACGAAAATGAATTTGATTCAGTAGAGATACCAGCAGTCATAGAGGCACTACGTAATCAAGGAGTACAGAACGCTTACGTAAAAAGCTTGGAAAGTATTGCTACATGCGTGTGGTATTTGTTTGTTTGAACGATGCGCGTGGGCGTTATCACTCCAGAAAAGAGGAGGAAGAACGAACTGGGCTCGCGCTGTGAATCTAACCGGTCAGCGCTGCAACCGTTGTCGTAAATATAATCTGTAAATAGTTTCTCGTCTTACTGACTCGTCCTTCGCGGAAGAATATCTACAGAGGTTCTACAGCTACCTTAATTATATACAAGAAAAGCAGGGGAGATACCTATAGAGAAAGGGGTCGGACAGGGAGACACAATTTCTCCAAAGCTATTCACTGCGTGCTTAGAAGAATTCAAGCTATTAAATTGGGAAGGCTTAAGAATAAAGATCGACGGCAAATATCTCAGCAACCTTCGGTTTGCCGATGACATTGTTCTATTCAACAACAATGCAGACGAGTTACAACAAATGATTGGAGACCTTAACAGAGAGAGTGTAAGAGTGGGGTTGAATATTAATATGCAGAAGATGAATATAATGATAAATAGCCGGACAAAGGAACAAGAGATCAGGATCGCCAGTTGGCCACTAGAGACTGTGAAGGAGTACGTTTACCTAGGTCAATCAATCACAGGGAACCCTGATCATGAGAATGAAATTCACAGAAGAATAAAAATAGGTTGGATCGCATACGGCAGACGTTGCCAGCTCCTGACTGGAAACTTGCCATTATTATTAAAAAGTAAGGTGTACAATCAGTGCATTTTGCCAGTGCTGACATATGGGGCAGAGACTTGAGAGCAAGTTAAGGACAGCGCAAAGAGCGATCGAACGAAGATTGCTAGGCACAACGTTAAGAGAAAGATAGCGGTTTGGATCAGAGAGCGAACGGGTATAGACGATGTTCAAATTGAAATCAAGAGGAAAAAATGTAGCTGGGCAGGTCATGTAATGCGCCGGTTAGATAACCGTTGGACAATTAGGGTTACAGAATGGGTTCCAAGAGAAGGGAAACGCAATCGAGGACGACAAAACACTAGGTTGAGCGATGAAATTAGGAAATTCGCGGGCGCTAGTTGGAATCAGTTGGTGCAGGACAGGGGTAATTGGAGATCGCAGGGAGAGGCCTTCGTCCTGCAGTGCACATAAAACAGGCTGATGATGACGATGATGATGATGATGATGATGATGATGATGATGGAGGTGGTGGGCCCCCCCCGAAAAAAAATCCTGGGTACGTGCCTGGCTTGCAGTACCACCGAAATAAAAAAAAAGGTTTTTCGTCTTCGAAGAGTGGCACACAGCTAATGACATATAATCCGTGACTCAAGTTGTCATCAAAGAAGTTAATTATGAACAGCACATATCCAGTGCAACATAAGCAGTGACCCATGTTTTCCCAGCAGTTGGTTCCGAATCGTCAGGGAGTCAAGTTGGCGGCAATATGTTTGAGACCGAGAAATCCGGCAGAACCTGCCTGACAATGAATGTAGACACTGGTGCAATTAGCAAGTAATCAATGCATTGACATATATTGCAAATGCCGAAACGCGTTATGTATGAGGTGTCTATGCAGCTCTGGTTTGGCACTCGTGCTTTGCTCTCTGCCGCAGCAGATTTCTCCGCCGCAGCAATATATCTCCGCCGCAGCAAATTTCTTGTGTGGAGCTAGTGTGAATATACATTCAAAGAAGATTGTCTAATTATACATATTGCCTTAGGTTGACTACGCCAAGCCCCAAATAAATTTAAAATATTTTTATTGAAGCGTGCCCAAGTTCCATGGCTCACTTGCATTACCCCAAATGTGCGTCAAAGATGTACGTTGAGGAGCTGCACATATCCAGTTTCACTTATGTAATGACCCAGGCCACTGTGACAGATGCCCATTGAAGCGCTACGCACAAATGAGTTGCACAGACGCACTGACCCAAATTGACTTCAGAGAGTTTAATTGAAACGTGGCGCGCACCTAGCTTCACATGTACAGTTATTCAAGTTATGTCGAAAAGCTTTGCTGAAGGGCCGCATTTAAGACATTAGCATACAGCGAGAAGCACAATTTCGGTTAAAACCGTATTACTGATGTCGTTGAAGCGTGCCACGCACGCAGTGGCATGATCATTTACCCAGTTGGCCTCAAAGAGTGGCCCACACTCATTGCGGCATATCCCGTGACCCATGTTGGTCCACTGGTTAGTTTCACCGGGTGAACGACGCCCTACATATTTCACCATAGACTTCCAGTCACGCAAGCTGGTGGAAAATTGGTTAGATAATTAGATGCACAGTAGGTTCATAAGCACATTTTCCTTTGAAATTACATGAAATTCCCTACGATGTTAATTGCAATAAATTCACACCTAGACTGCTTGTTGCAACAACCCTGGTCAACACTGCACGAGCCACAGAATGCTTGAGGCCCACATATTTGATTTTACGCGATTATAATGTATTTATCGTTATAGATGAATTGAGCGTGACCACGCTTATTCCGCACTGTTTCGAGGATGCGGACTGTTCAGACTGCAGGAGCGCGGGGGTCATGAATAACATGCCCATCTCTAAGTATTTTGATGTGGCATGCAGGAAGAAGCAATGCAGACTTTCGAATTCATGAGAAAACGTTATTGAAGAAAATTGAAAATAGAAAGCGGACCTCATAAGGAAGCTTAGGGCGCAGTTCTAGATACTGCACAGGCAAATAAAGATTGATCAATGCCGTTCCTGAAGGACCATCTATTGAGGCGATAGGAGGGTATTAGAGCGACTATAGCAAGCTTTGACACTCAAATACGGGGCCATCTTCGGCAGTAGGAGATCACTTGCTACGTCACAGGCATTCGTTAGGGTGAAGTACTTAACATAATTTTGATCCCTTTGCTTCATGGGCGTGGAAACCTGCAACATAAAGAGGACTGTGTTGGTGATCCTTGAGCTACCAAAAATAATTATGTGCTGAGTTGGAACAAAGACATATCTGACACCGAAGTATTGCATACCGAATAGACAATTAAGAAAAGCTTGATCATCAAAGAGAGAAGTGAAATTTCTTGAAAGCATGCGACAATATGGCGCGTGATTTAAAGACCAAGAAAATGTGAAGGCTTCCTGAGCATACGGAGAAGCGGAAATATTTAGAGAGTTTTTAAGGATTTATGATCAGTCTGGTAACAAGAGACTACTGTATTCTCTGATATTGACTGCCGTAAGGTCATCTGGGAATGAGGGCAAATTCAGTGTCAGATGCCTGAGGTATCGAATGATGACATTCTCTGCAAGTAGTACCGCTCTAAAGGTTTCGGAAACGTGCGGCTGGTGAAGAGGGCTATGCACATGACAATTTATAAGTAGAGACAAAATGGACGGCGAAGAAGTCGGCGACTGCTCGCACTTAACCACGGGAGTTTCATAAATCGACCCTTTGATTTAATGAGATAAACCTTTGAAATTTTATTTGGAGATTCTGGAACGAAGAATTCATTAAAGAGAAAACATCGGAGGAGGGTTGCTACAGCGAAGGAGAGTTAGCAGGACGCCGTTGAGGACAGAATAAATACCTTTTTTAGATGTATATCCAAGCACAAAACATGACGATCTGATCACCTCTGAACACAAATACCTATGTTAGATTTTTACAGTTTTCTATCCACTAACTAGAAAGCAACTAGAAAGCTAAAACAAAAAAGGACCGCACAAGGAAAAGCTCCAAACTGCAAATATTTCTTCTGACTAATTGACATGTTCGTGCATATTTTGCTATGATACCCTTCCGTTCTTGATCGGGAATTCGGAGCCATTGTGAACACTTTGCTCGTGTGGACCCCACCAAAAATGAGCGCCTACCGTTCTGATCGCATGGAAAGATCGCGTAGCCTGAGAAAGAGAAGATGAATTGCACAAGAAAGCAGTGGCTTTCATTCTGCCGACGGTACTTAGAAAAAATATTGCTTATTCCGTATTTATTTTTACTTTTTTTCTGTGGTGCGGCTGCCTTCCAGCTGTCGCAGAAATTCCTTCCAGGTCACGCAGAAGAGCTCATTGTTCTCGTACAGCGTTCGCTCAGTCATAGCGGGCGAAGTTGACATTCTGCCGCTTCGTTCTTCTGCCCCAAATGCTTGCAGCTCAAAATATAAGTCCTCTTGGATTACAAGAGTAACTACTTTAGCAGTGATGACGAAGATTTCTGAGGAAATCGATGTGTCATATGTTAGGATAAAATATGCTTCATCGCATTCTTCAGAAGCACTGCATGTTTATTTTATTACTGAAATTAAATGGTCGGGTAAATGCGACGTTTCCCAGTAACCGCTACGCACAGGATGTCCTCAGCAAGAACACGTGTGTGACAAAAGTGACGCATGTCTTTCAAAAGCAGAGCCTGTATACAGAAATATATATATATATATATATATATATATATATATATATATATATATATATATATATATATATATATATATATATACATAATGCGGCAACCATGGTGCTCTTGCGCTTCTTCGTGGATACACTGTAAGACCTAATGGCATTGTCATGAAGTCCGCGCATGGCCTGAGAGATGCGAAGCACGGCTCTCGAGTGGCTGCGAACGCTGATAATTGTTCCCGTGCTTACCGTACACTCAGTGGCACATACTCAGTGACCGAATTTGGAGAGAGGTTCATTGAAGAGCGGCACATACCCATTGCATTCCTGGCGTAGCTCACTAAGGAGCCGGTGTTAAAGGAGTTCATCGAAAGCGGCAGATAACCGGTGCATTTTTGGTGCAGCCTGCTGATGCGTCGGGTTGCTGTCGTTGAGGAGGTATTGAGACGCGTGCTAAATTACGATAAACACCGAATAAATTTAAGACACATAGCCAGTTACCCAAGCTGGCACCAGAGAGATTCATTGAAGTCCAGCACAGACCGAGTGGCACATACGCAGTGCTCCAAGTCGGCGCAAAAGAGTTGCTTCGAACCGTGGTGCCAACAAGTCCCGCATCTAGGGTGACTAATGCCGGCGTGAAAGGGGTTCCTTGGAGAACGACACGTATGCACATATTGGCGCATACTCAGCGACACAAGTTGGTCCGACGGCTGGCTTCGCTCCCTAGCACCTCAGCATAGCAGCCCGGTTAGATAACTGTTCTACCATTGACTAGCCAGTCACCTAGGCAGGCGGGAAAACTGTAATTTACAGATTCATACAAACCTTCATATATGGTTAGCTGCCGGAAAGTGCGAGAGGTACCCAAAGAATGCCAACGCATTAAAAAAAGTCCAGAGCTCCAATTAGCGAGCAACAAGGGTTCCATCGAGAGAAAAGAAGAAAATCAAGCTGGGGAGATTCAGAGATGGAAGGGCGGAGGCCACGCTGGCACGTCGACCAGTACATGGAGAAGTCAAGGTAGCTGCCGTACATAGAACCCATAGTCGTGAGCCTGCGGGGCCTCTTCACAGTCAGCGGGATCACTTCCAAAGACCTGGACGTTTCCTGGAACGAGTGGCTCCTCTTCTCTGGATACCAAAGATGCAGCAGTGAAAACACGGTAGGGTTTTGCAGGTGTGGTATCATTGGGATCCTAGAGCCATACCTGCAGGACTTGCAGCCGGCCACGAAGTCAGTGTGTGACAAGCAAGTCAGAGATTCCTGAGAAGTCATGGCGACGGGAGCGGTGAAATGTTGAAAGCACGTCAATACAAGTAGCGGACTGTGCGGTAAGGTTAAGCCGTTATAACAGCTTCAACTGATACCTGGCGATATTTTCTACGTGTTCCTTTTTAGTTAGAATAAAATATCGAGTAATTTACAGCGAAGCAATTATGGGCTAATTTCCCCGATATCGTGTCCGCGTGTAGAAAAACTATCATCATCAGCAATCGCTGGTGAGTCGTCGTCTTGTGCCACAGCTGGCCCGTTGGCGGCCCTCCGCGGTACCACGCACACGCGTTCGTGCCATTGCTCCCGCGTTCGTTGTTACCAAATAATTAACTGATTAAAAACACAAAGACGTAACCAATCATTGAGAAATACTCCGTCGGGATGTACCCAGTGATAAACACCGGGACCACACATTTCAGATACGCTGGTTAACCATTTGTAGCGAGTGCTTGGGCTGAGAGTTTTTTTGTAGACCTTTCTTCGGAATTTTTTGCATTTACTTCGCAATTTTTTTCCCAATTGAACATTTTCCTGATGTTCTTTTTTTCTACGGCTGTGCTAAATACGTGTCTGCGTTTTCACTCGAAAATTGGCCTTGCAATTTGTGGGAGACAGCGAGACAACCCTTACAAAGCGCTTAGAACGCAATTTAGAACGGAAACTGACATTAATATTTGGCATCTGCTACGAGAGAACAAAAGCGGTTGTTTTGAGCTGCGTAACGTATAGTGATGACCACGAGCTTACCTGAGCTCATTACATGGGGTTGCGCTTGGTGCTCGCCGGCATTAAAGAGTCCCTGAAACGATTTCGACGATTTTGTACAAACGTACCGAGTCGTTAGAGTGCGTACTTCTGATCATTAATTGTCGCATCTAAGTGACCTGTGTAAAGCGCGTAATTTATTATACGGTTTAAAAAATGTCATCGCTGCCGATTGAAGCAAATCGCTCAGCTGTATTGCCCATTGAATTGCTCCTGCCCATTTGACGTCATTTACCTCAATGACGTTAGAAGGGCGAGCTATCTGATTGGTTCCCCAGGGCGCGCAATCAATAATATTTCGAACTTTATGGTGAATATATGTAGTTCTTAACAGTTGGAACGTCAGTTTACATAATTGGAAAGTAACAGAAAGAGAATGCAGAAGAACAATTTCTGACTACATTTCAGTACTTCCGGCACACAGCGTCGTCTGCTTGTGTTCCAACGTGCTCCATTTTGACGAGAGCTTCGCGGACAGTCTGTGAGTCTTTTCGCGACACCATGATTCGAATTTGTTGCGTTGTGGGCTGCAAACCGAGTGATTGGCAATATGTGATGCTGTGACATCGCGTCCCTCTGCAAGGCAGTAGACGAGCGGACTGGCTGCAGCGCACTGGACTACCGTTGTCTGATCGGCGCCAGGAATTGCGCGTTTGCGGCCGTCACTTTACACCGGAGGATTACTACGGCAATAGCGTTTCGCGAGTCCGGTATTCGGGTAAACGCAAGCGCAAGGGGACAGGGCCTGGTCGCTTGACCGTGCCTTTCACGGGATGAGCAAAATCGCAAAATGTGAATGGTCTGCATGGTGCAGTCACCTGGTGGCACAGAGCTCAACCACACACTTTGGCAGTAACGAAATGTATTGTTCTTTGCTGCTGGTGCAAAGTTTTCGCAGGAGTGCGATCATTACCACATTGTTTTGTCAATGTTTAAAATCTTTTACACTTGGTTAGAGCAATATTAGCGCTTTGTTTGGCTCTTTAAGCTGTGCGGTAAGAGGTGGCTTGACCGTGCAGACCGATCAGACAGCTCACGTACGTCTAGGCTAAAAGTTCCTTCACCAGCTTGAGTTTATGCCTCCAGCCATCGGTCGAAATGTCCAGTTCGCCTGTGGTTACCGGAATACCAGGCATGTTCGACGCTGCGACATAATGCTCGTAACGCACGCTGCTTCGATAGCTCTCGCTTGTGGTCGACTGCCAAGGAGCTGGCGGAGAGGTTGGAGAGGCTTCGCGCGCTCGCTCCTAGCGAACCGGAAGTCGACGACACGACGTGCCATCATGACGCAGAGCCACTGAATGCGGAGCTTAGCCCCGAGTACTTGGCGAACGCGTTGAGGAGAAAATTCATGACTATGGAGGAGGGTAACATGAAATCAAATGTGTAATGTGAAATTGTAATGGAAATTTATGCTTGTGCTGTGTACAAAATAATGCTTTACTTTCATGCAATCTATGTTTAGGCGCTACACCGTTCAGCAGCTATGGTGATCTGCCAGCTGCAGCTGCAATGTGAATGCACCGTTGACGGCACAATGTCCAAAGGAGAAAGGCCGTACTTGTTGAGGCAAAAAAAAAAAAAAAAGATGACAGGAGGTCAATGCAGCAAGTGAAACAAAATTTCATTACCCATTTTTAAAAAAAGTACACGAAATGGTAGGCGCACGAGCTCTATTTGTTTAGTGACCTCAAATTTGTGTGCTCAATTATGAAGACTGAAATTCTAGTAGCCTGTATCTTCCCAAATGCAGGTTCTCCCGTGTCCAAGAAGATACCAAAAGCGTGCTATTAAGCACCAAATTTAATTCGTCAGCCCTTATTGCTTCTATTGTTGTCCTGAGTAGTGTTCCCAGCATTACCTTTATAACTAACATGTGCAGTGCACATAGCGCTGCTACTTTTGCGAGAAGATAAGCATTGTCAATTGAGGTGGCTTTAAGAGAACTGACAGAGTAGGAAGAAATATTTTGCTACATTTGAGCACATGTGAGTCACCAGATAAGCAATAAGTGGACAACTTGGCTACATTATGCTGCCAATGTATTCCGGCAGAGTGCATCTGGCTTTTTAATTATGCTACAGAAACTAACCTGCGCTGTTATGCACCATCATGAAAGTAGTTACTATTGAACAACCTGAAATAGTGGAACAGAAATGTTCTTACAGGCTACAACGACACAAAAATTGTCTAAACTTGCAACACAAGGCCCCTGTCACTTACATACTGCAAAAATATAACTTGCACTTTAGTATTTGTCGTTGAAGTTCGAATATTGCAACATTATTGAACAAAGTATTGGTACTTATTTGTGCTTCGTACTTCTTAAGCCAAAGACTCAGAACAGAGTAGGACATAATTTCAATCCACGATTTTGTCAGGTGAGGAATTTTTCACCCTCATTATCACCACTTAGCTAGATTTTGCAGCTTTCTATACTACGTTCCATACAAAGCAGTCAACGCCCTGGAGGCTATAGAGACTTCTTGCAGTGGCATCGTTCGCACTTGGATATAGTTCGATGTTTTTTGACCCCAATGGTGCGCAACTGTTTTTTATATATTGCTGCAGTATTTAATGAAACAAATTTTAGCCTCTAGAAACAAATACACTGCGGTATACGGCTGCTGATGCGTTGTTGTAGCTAGTTTTTATTTTTATTTTTCTTTTCGGGGTTCTGTTATTTGCAAGCCGTCGCAAGGAGCCTCGAGTGCATGCTCGTGCAACTGAACGCCGTTGGCGCGCAGCCAAGCACAGACGGAACACATGGAGTCAGAACTTTTCTCGACCGAACTTCTTGCAAAGCTTCCACAGCGTTGACTGCTATGTGTGGAACGGAGTATAGAGAACCATTTATATGCAGATATATTAGAAAGTAAGGAAGATGTAAGGCGTGTAGAACCTACATGGATACATACCGTCATACTCTCGCTGGCCAAAATAATAATAATCATATGAAAGTGATTGCTCTTCGTTGCTGCATTCATGCATTTCTTGTGTTTGTCAGGTAGGTGGCGGCGGGGAGGGTATGGAACGAGTGGCGATAGCGATGTAACTTTATCTAAAACATTTTTTTTTGGTTTGATGTTTTCTTCTTGTCTCATTGTAATGGCAGTAAGCTTGATGTCGTTGCCGCTGCGCCCTTGCCTGAAATGCCCTTTTGTATATCACAGACCATGGTGGAAGAATATGAGAGGTGTATGAAATGCGCGGCGGCTCCATGGAGCGAGCGTCTCTGCAAGTCGCTACAGTTTCTGGTCCTGAGCTGGTGGATGGCGCGAGTACTTTGAAGCCTCTAAGGGGCCGTTTCTTAGATTGAGCTAATGGGAAAATTCAAGCACATGGTGGTTTGGCGCACGATTTTGCGGCAATGTGCCGAGCTTTTTAGCAACTCATGGGGAATAATGCCTTGTCCCGCGTTTTAATACGGGGTACGAGCCGTCTACGGATAAATTTGTTTTGGACCGAAAAGACCATGATCGTCTGAACAGTGTGTGATCCCGAGGAAGTTTCGAATGCTTCAGCTGACTGACTTTGACGGCGAAGAACATATCGAGCATCAAGTCTTGGGTAAGTCATGGACAGCGCAGCGCATTCTAGTTCACTGCTACAACACGTAGAAGTTTTTTTTTGTATAACCACATTTATTTCTGTTTTCAACGTACATGTTCTCGAGCTCTCTCTGTAGTGTCGGTAGGATGGATCCACCTTCTAACAATCATGTTATCGCTGAGTAAACATGCGCACTCTCGTAGGTGCTCCCGAAATAATCACGTAATTTAGCGGTTTCAGGTCGTCACATCGAAACATGTAGATGGTCAAAGAAATTTCAATTCGAACGCTATCGATACTACTTAATTGCGTTATCGTTATTGGATTGTTTGGTATGTATAAGAAAAATTCCTTAACTGGCTAATTGCTTTTCCACGTGACCACAACTTACTAACGAAAGGCTCAACCTCTAAGAAAATGCGTGAGTAGGCATGCACGTTTATTAAGCGAGGCGCCTAGGTGGTAGCGAGAATGAAAATTCACAACTTATTATTCATAACTAAATAGACGATATCTCAGCCAATGTATTTCACAACAGTAAATTCTGGTTTCTTCCCATTGAGGTGTTCAAATCTACGCAACAATAGTGGATAAACTGCGGGTATATTACTGAAAATCAATAAATGCCGCCCAGACTCCTTCGAGATATGTATACCTTGTAGGAACCACTATTGAACGCAATAATCGTGTCGTGGATTTGACTGCTACAATCCCTAAAGAAAACGGCGTCTCCACATCAACAATTCAAACAAAGAACCCTTTTCTTCGTCTTGCAGCAGCACAAAATCACGCCAAATGTGGCGCATGTGTGGCATTTGGTGGTTTGACTACGCATAAGAATGTGCCTTTCTGAAATTCCCCGGCACTGTCATGTGATTAAGGGTCTAGCACAGGCGTCTAGCTGCTTCAAATGTAGGCTTCTAGCTTCATTTCTGGCCGTCGTTTTACAACATGGGGCAATTTAACGTGTAAGGAAACGCCGAGTGGAAGAAGCGCCTGATTACCAGTTTTTTTTTTCTTTTGTATGCTTATGTATGCGTACCTACATTCGCCTCAACATGTTTCTCAGCGTGGACAGTCCAGAACTGGCAATCAAAAAGAAAAAGCACCTAGTTAAGCATCTGGATGCATCTAATTATTTATTACACTTCGGCGTGCTTTCTTACTGCGCATACGCCAAGCCGGCGAGACTCCAATGGATGGCCCCCGCTCTCCCACGCCAACTGTCCTGGAAAGCGCGAAACATTAGATAGTGTCCTCCCTTATTATGGAGGCCAGTTGTTACACATCTCATATTCTTCCTCCGTGTCACAGGAACATATCACTTCGTTCGCGCAGCGCTAGGCAGCTAGGCATTGATCGTAGCAGTGCTGTGACTTGGTTACTTGGTTACTTCCACGTGGAACTGCTTGAACGTAGCATGTTTTGCTTCGACGGTATTTTGGTTCGCGGCCGTGACCTCCACGGCCGCGAGCCCTTTGTTGCTTCGTAAGATGATGTACGCGCATAGACGGATGGCACACTCGGTGAAGTTGTCATTCGGGAAGATGCGACTACTCTTGGCAACTCATGCCAGCCCGGTCGCAATGGCGTAACAAGCCGATCCCAAGCCCTTACGCTCTCTATTTTAACTTGAAGACGTGGTACCTGCGCGTGGTACCTGCCGTTCAAATCCGTCGCAGATAGGCGACGCATTTGCAACTTGCGTGCTCACATGGATAAGTGCTTCCATGGCGCAGCTTCCGAGCTGCATTAGGCCGCTGGGTAGATAATCCAACTGTGGTGTTTGTTTTAAAAAAAGCTGCAGTGTTAGAAGCGAGTGGAACATCAAGCTTCTCAATGAATCGCGATTGCATGTCAATTCGTTGGGATCACAGGGTGATCATAATTGTCACAGATACTACGGTGTGATAAAACCCACGGCAGCAGTTCCCTAAACAAAAAAAGGTGGAAAGCAGGATAAAGATATCTCTGTTAAGCATTCCACAGGCAAAAATACTGGCTTCAGCTAGTTAAAAAAAAAAAAAAACAGAAAACGTATTTTTTGTACTTTTCCAGCACAATAGGTGGAGTTCCAAAGCAAAACCTGATATTAGTGTTTGTCTTTCCGAGTCTGCAAGAGATCCGTCGCTGCGGTGTGTAATTATACAACACATAAAAGCTTTATTGAGTGTAAGCGGGGCTTATTTACAAATGATTCACGTTACCTTCATGTCTGAGTGTTCAACCGTAACGTAGCAGTGCGATATACACGGTCATATTTGCTTGTGCGCGTGTGATATCATGCCAGCTAATTTTGTAAGCGAATGCTTACAAGTTCACAAAGCCGATAAAACAAATATCCTTACTTCGTATAGCTCTCGACTAATTTGCTATCACAATTGATGCTTCGTCTATCGGGCGAAACTGCGACTTTTTCGTTCGATCGCTCTTTGCGCGGTCCTTGTTCTCTAGCTTCTTTGTTTACCCGCAAGCTTTTGTCCCATATGTTACCACTGACATAATTCGATGATTGCACACTATTCTTTGAAGAGATAGCGGTAACCTCCAAGTCAGGATTTATTTATGTCTGCCATATGCACTTCAGCGCAGTTTTCTTATTCTGTAATGTTTGTTCTCATTGCCAGGGCACCTTGTGAATAATTAATCTAGATGAACGAACATTTGCAGGAACTTTAAATGCTAAATTGCAATCATGCATTCATGTTTTGCCAGGCTTTTGAACATTACCTTTGTCTTCTTCATATTATTCTTAAAGCGTACTTTTACACTTTCAGAGTTAAAGTTCACAATCAGTTGTTGCAAATCATGCCCAGTGTTTCAGAATAGGACAATGCCATCTTCAAACCGAAGCCTGTCGGCATATTTGCCGCTGCTGCTCCCTCCTCAGATTTCCCATTCTAATAGCTTGAATTCTACTTCTAACCTTGCTGTGAACAGCATTAGAGAGATTGTGCCTTCTTGCCTGGCACTTTGTTCGATATATAATTTTCTATGAATAAGCAAGGTACCTCTGGAACCTTATTATATATTTCCCAAGATATTCCAAGAGAGCTGTTAGCTCGTTATCCAGCAGGGCCATGCTTCATGAGAATGAGGCTGGCCGCAATGTGAATATATAGAGTTGAAGTAGATGAAGGGTGAATATCATGCTCACAGTATTGAAGCATCCGTCCTATAGCCCTTGATTACGCAATGTCTCCGTGACTGCTAGTATATATACTGAATCAATTACCTTTTCATTAAAAATTAAACTATATAGGGTTTCGTTGTACTCCATCAATAAGTCAATTGCTTGTATAATGAAGCAATTTATAAAAGAGCGTGAAAGGGAATAATGAAAATATAAAGCCAGAAAGCTCGGTTTACACTAAGAAGAGGTAGCTGAAAAAATAAGTACCAGGAAAAAAGTCAACGGCCTGCGCGGCACACTCAGCATACTCAGTGTATAAGCTCGAGGAGTGGCTTAACAGCAGTACCAATTTCCCGCAGCACGCACTATAGAGAGTCCTAGCGGCGGAGCTTCTTTGCGTCGTTTTCATGAGAACGAACTGAACTGTCCGCCCAGCGTGGATGACGAGCTCCGCCCGGTGCTGCCCTTATACGATCTCGTTTTTTTTCATATCGTTGTTCTCATGCTATTGTCATTTTACTATTGTCACCATTTCAGTATCATCACCCCATTGGCGTCATGCCACTTCGTCATACCGCATACGTCATTCTGTCAAACTCAGTGTATCGTAAGCACGGTATCGTCATATGTCGTAGTTGTCATGTCGTCTTTGTCATTGCCTCGTCGCTGTCGTTCAATCGTGGTCACTCTGCGTTTGTCATAGAATTCTTGACTTATGTTCATGCCCAGGCCACTGTCATCACAGTATCGTCGTCGTATATTCATCGTCACATATGCGTCGTCACGTCATCGACGTCTTGCAATTGTCGTCGTCCCATTTGTTCATGCCGTCGTTGCCTCGCCACCATGGGACGGTGAGACAACGACGGCATAAAAAATGGGACGACCGTCCCCACTTGAGTATTTTCAATTTCTTGTTCCGTGGTTGTCATGCCACCTTGGTCGATTTATCGACGTCTATCCTTTTTGTTCATTGGATCCTAACCATATATAGCGTTGTCGTCGTGCAGTCGGGACGTCATCCCTGCAGAGGGAGTGGGATAGAAAACTAGGCCGTTCCCAGAGGCCGGGCACATTGGATACAGCACAAGCAAAAGAAATCTGAAAATTGCATATTCTGAATGAAAACTGTCCTTCGGCAATGCTACTTGTCGCTACACTGCTTCACTTGTAATCGCAATGATATGGACAGTCATCAAGAGAGCGCATGACTGTATGACTCAATGCCTTTGGGTAAGTAATACTTTTTTTAGAAGGCTGATGCAGGCAACATTTATTTTGTGTCTGTCTCAAAAGTCTACGTAGCAGTATAGTGTCATGCGACTGTTTTCAGTGGTGCAGAACAAGAAAAGAGCATCAACCAACCGTAGGCGTTAAATCTGAAAAAAAAGAAAAAAAAATGATTTCAAGTTTATACACTCGTCCACAAAAGACTGCAATAATAACTTTTATGCCTCTATGCCTGGTCTCGGCCCTGTGAAACGTATTAAGGCTAATGAATGGCGTTTCATGTCATCTTTCATAAAAAAGCATTTTCGATCACGATCTTGGAGTATATCGGCCTCCCTTAGGCGTCTACATTAATATTGCATTTGCTATGATAAAGGCCTGCTTTATAAACGGGCATGATCTCATCCACCTTGGTTTTCCGTATTGTGCGGCTATCGGCGTAATGGGCGATTTAAAGAAAATGGCAGCTCACTTGTGCGACCATGCAAAATCACAAGCTAATTTTTAGCGAAGCTGTTTCTTTAGAGATCTTCCAATTAGAATTTAACTTGCCAGTACTCAAACTATATGGATATTAAAACCGTCCCGCAATATGACCGGAAAGTTTGAAGCAATGTAGGCAGATAAAACCTCTTAAACAGGTTACGACATCTCTACAAGAGCAGTAATTGATCCGCAAACATTTTAAGTCGAGAGAACATTAACTGGATTGTTCCATCAAATTTTCAGTAGATGTGAATGTGGTGGCGCTTATACTTCACCCAGGACAAGATGATCAATTCTACATTGTTCATGCAACACAAATACATCGCCCAGGGTAACCTGCTTACGTAGTTTACTGCTAAAGCCGTAATTTCTTCACTCACATTTCACTTTGTCTGCGCAATACCAGTAAGCTGCCACCCTTTAAAAAACATATACAAGACGCCTTTTTTTTATCTAGAAAAGGACACCAAGCAAACCTATTCTGAAGACCGTATCACGCATCAGAAGAAAAGAGAACGTAGAATTTATGTGCAGCACTTCTAATCAAACCAAGAATTTTAAATATTCCTTACACATTGGCCTTAACCTGACCCCTATTTCCACTAAGCGTTCCACCAAACGTAGAGTTGACTAGCGGCATTGCTAACCACAACTGATGTAACCCTTATGACAATTTAAGCACTTAAGCAGAAATTTTGTGCAAAGTTAGTGTTCAGTCGTCATGCATTTGTCTTCACACACAGAATGACCTTATATTTTGCCCAATTTCGGAAAATTCTGCCGCAGTGCCTAACATAGTTCTGTAGTACGGTAGCTAGGTAGGCAAGTGGTACATCTGCATTATTACTTACAGCGCGAGCTTCAAACACGGACAACGCTCGTGTTTCGTCTCTCTTCCTTGTCCGTGTTTCAAGTGCGAGCTGTAAGTAATAATGTAGCGTAGTTCAGCTAGAGAAACTGTCGAAAGTCGGCAAGCTCGTAAGCAAACCACAATGCTCCAGATCACCCGAATTCGCAATTCATTGCAAAGACCACGAGTAACCCGCCCACTTAGAATTTCGCCTACACACCACTGTATACACGGCTCGTATTTCCGCCAATAATAAAGAAACTGCCTCACTCATTCGACCAAAGTCACCGGGCAAACCTTTTATGACGCACAAGAATGCCAAAAAACGAACTCAAAATATTTATTTATTACATTCCTACTTAGACAGGAAAAAGGCAGTATTTATAGACACATTTCACTACCTGCCTCGAATCTCTATTACTGATAAATTATTTGTAGGACACAGTTAAGTCGTGAAAACGAAAAACATAGCTGGTAACGGCTAGCGTGGTGCGTTTCAAAAAATGCTTAGGTATTTTTTTGTTGTTATAAGAACTGTATATTTTGCACACAAATTTCTAATCACGCACAGAGATTCGCCCTAATGGTCTCACCGTTTATGGTAAGTTTCATTTTCGCAGCGTTATTGGTTGTTTTACAGCTGCGTGCTTAATATTTATTCGGTAGTAAAATTTTGCCATTCGTATTTAATTAATGCTACAGAACATATATGAATTTTCGTCATACACATGCACTCTGGAGCGCTTACATACGTTATTAGTTACACAGGCCGTGAATATCCTGAACACTTTGATTATTGGTCACACGTGCTCCTTACACATGCACATTATTTTTGCCATATCTAGGACAACGTAGCGTACAATGTCCATATAACGTTTTTGGGCACTTGGTATACGTTTTTTCCCCCAAAAGGCTGAATTTATGAGCATAAGTTTCACTTTGCACACCAATTTGCAATAGGCTAGCTCCCATGTTAGCTACATTCGATTTCAGTGATACTTGAACTTATGCCAAGGCAGCCGGCTAAATTTTTGGCCTCTTGCAAAACACACTCTTAGCGCTACGGGAGTGTGTTGCACGTAATTTCTTGCAAAGTTCAAACATAAAGAAAGTACGTTGTGCAGTTTATCAGGGACACCGGAGAAGGCAACTACAAATCTTGTATAAAGTATGAAGCTGTAATATTTATCACGCCTTAAACTTCTAACATAAGTTTGCGTAACATTTCCTTCTTGTTCGTTAGTCGCGAAATTGGTGGATTTCGTACTTGCGCGAGAGCTGTGTGCTAAATTTTGCATCGCTTCAAAAACATAAGCCTAAAAGATAAAGATGAACGTAATTTAGTGCAAAGAGTGCAATGTTTTACGAAGTTTGAACTTTGTCTACATGTTATCCTTAACCTGCCCCTTGTACATATCAGTTGTAGACAAGGTGCCTCATTTAGTTCACCGACAAGACCGGAGAAAACAACTAAAAACACATTTTGATGCATAAAATTAGGAACAGAAAACGAAGGTTCATTAAAAAATTGCAGCACTTGTATTTAGGACAGGAACGGTAGAGTTTCAGTACGGAACAAACATAACAATTACCCTACTTTCACTGTATTTGATGTTAGTTTTGCAGTGATCTCTTGGAAGCATTGCGGTTAATGACAGTGTGCAACTGTGGGACCTTGTCATAAGTAACGCTCCACAGAGGCTATATATTACCCTCAAATTTAAAAATGCATGCCTAATCACTGACAACATGCACTGTACTTCAGTGAAATATAAATAACGTATCTAGCTTATTTCATCGAGAACGGAGAAAATTAATTATTTGCTCGTAAAGAGCTTAAAATTCAGAAGATGACCAGCATTCAGTAATTATATAGAATGCACGTATTTTACATGGAAATGTCACATTTTCGGTACACGTGACCCATAGAGTGGCCACCAATTACTGCAAATAATAAATTTGTGATCTTTTTGGTTGTGGCATTGAAGTGAGAAATTTTTTAAGAAATACGAAACACACCTAAAAGGCCGAGATGGCAGTTTTAGTAATCTTTATACAACGCTTCATTCACACGCACCCTTCTCAATTTTTCAGCGTATTTGCACATAATATTTTTCTTATTTCCTTATTGTATGTACTTTGTGAGTGATAAATCCTTTGAAAGTGGGCCTATTGGGTTTTTAATCGCTTCTAGTCGAGTTAACAGCTTCGCTGTAAAACAACTGCGGCAGATAACAAATGCGAGGTCCCATCACCTGCTAATGTTATTTCTTTGTCTAAGAAGAACGAAGGCGATACGCTGTAATGGTGTTCATGGCAAGAATGGTTGGTCTATTATATGTGGACATAATGATATCTAAAGGCCTTTGAGGCTACTAAACAGCTTGTGACAGAGGAGCGTAAGTGTACATATTCTACTGGATTAGCTAAGAATGTGCAGCTACATGTTGGCGCATATCGAGTGGTCTAAAAATAGACAAATAAAAAATGTGAAAAAGCACGAACTAAGGCGGTAAATATCATGAATTGTTCCATTAAGAGTTTTGTGGGATTTACGGATAGCCATCATTCAACAAGTAGAGGTCCGCTGACGGGATTAATTATTTGATTTGGCAGAACAAGTTGACACTGCTTTATTGGTCAGTAGTCCCTGGTATCTAGGCAAAACCATCCATTGCCAAGTACAGTTTCAATGACAACGGAAGAGTCGAAAGATACAAAAATTAACGATATTTGCTATAATTTGTTATATTATTTAGACGTAGAAAGCTTTACGCGACATACCTAAAAACTTTATGCAGTGATGCAGTGTTTTATACGCCAAACAAACGGGCGTGATTGACACTCCTTTTCCGATGTAGTGTTATATAAATTGTCCTCAAAGGCAGCTTTTTAATTATATAGGTATGTATGTTTGTGGTGGCTATATGTTTATACGGCAACTACATATATCTGGACTCCGGAGTTTGCCTACAGGCCTGTAGTATACTACATCTTACAGGTGTAGCATGGCACATGCCCTCTTGTAATGTGCGGCCACTTAGGAATCCAACATTATCAAGTACTATTGTAGTTTATAATGGTAAGTTTTAGGTTAAACGTTGTTCTTGTTCGAATTATGAGAAAAGCTGCTCCTGCTTTTAGGGTCTCGCAGATCGTTTGCTATTCACAAATAAAGTCTAGAGATGCTGTTTATGTATATGCTCAGTTGCGCAAGCATTAATACACACTGCAGAAAAGTTGTGCAAAAAGACCCGATGGTTTCGAATACACACGTATTAAAATACACACGTAAATGAAACCTATATTAATTTGTACTAATATGGACGACTGTACCAACCGCTAAGCACATTTTTCAAATAATGAACAGAGAGAAAACACAGCAAAACGCCTTTAGATATTACTGCGGTCAACATATCAAACGTTTACAGGGAGACAGATCAGGTTGCCTTTAATTTAAGGGCAAAAACAGTGCTGCTATTGCCATAGTTTCTTTCCCTCCACTGCCCAAGCAAAAAGGTGCAGCTATGTTTTGTGCCTCTAATAATTTTTCTCAGGCCTTATTTTTCTTATTTGTAACAATACGATCACACAACACCTAGCTGAAGAATAGACACACCCACAAAGCTATAAGGGGAGCTGAACACAACTTGTATCGGTCTTGTGCCCACTGGAGGTAAGTCTGAGTGGTGTGCACACACTCATAAGTCGTGATGCCGCCTTCATGAAAGCCGCTGTAGGTGGCCTTCTTCCAAATTATTTTATTATCGCCATGTTACCGCTTCTTTTTACCTTCCTTGCACAATGAAAAAAGACATAACTTTCTCTCTCTCTCTCTCTGAAATTGTGCAAGCCATTAGTGCGTGGAAACTGCTTTATTTATGTGCTCAGCATAACACATCTTAATTTATGTGCAGTGCCGCAGCTACTGAGGAAATACGAATGGTTCATTACCACCAGCCCGAAATGACACTGAAGCTTCAGAAGAGGGATATTTTATTTGACATCGAGGTGTTCTTGGTCTGCAGACGCGTGTGCCACTGGCGAAACTTTAGTTTCGCATGCATTTTATTAAAGCGCTGGAAGCTCGACTAAATAGCGCCTACCAGACTTTTGCTTGAAACTACAACGAAAATGATAGTGTGCAGCTGCACACGGCGAGAACACGGAGAAAACTGGCTCGACAACGGACTCGCATTGTTTTTGCTTGTGACTACTAGTTCGTGTGGCTCCACATTGACATCGTTACGCAGCCCCCATGTTTAGATCTTGTCATTTCATAGTTGTTTGAAGTTTGTACTACAAATAGCGCATGCGCGAAATTTGCGCGGACACCTTTATTCCTTTCCAGACTCGCATAACCATCTCAGATTAATTGCTGCCACAAAGTGCTCAGTGTAATATTATGGCTGCACTCCGCTTCTCCTTCATTTTTAGATTGTATTAAAGGGTGTTTGAGTAGGTCTTGCCTTCGTTTGGGCATGTGCTAAGGTGGTGGTGGTGATAAACTTTATTGAAAGGAGGAAGGGTAAAGAGGGACGTGGCTGAGGGTTAGGGCTCAAGTAAGACCCTGGGCGTGCTTGGCCTTTTCCGCCCAGTCCACTAGTTCAAGTTGTCGGTCGACGTCCGCGGTACTGAGCCAGATTGTCCAGTCAGTCTCGCTGCTGACGGGGGGATGAGAGAACGGGAGCGAGGTGCATTCCCACATTATGTGTGTGAGTGTTCCTGTTTCTGAACAGAGCCTACATTTGTCGCTTTCCCTGCCCCCTGTGATATTGTTAATGTATTTTGGGTGTGGGCATGTGTTTGTCTGAAGTCGCCGAAACGCGACCGCTTGCGTTTTGTCGAGTTGCTTGGCCGGTGGTGGGAGCGCGCTGTGCCTCAAGCGATACCGATGGGCTATTTCATAATAAGTCTCGCAGGGTTCCTCGTGTCTCTCCTCCTCATTCATGCCGTCGGCATCCGCGGACGAGGCTCGGCGCGCGAGATCTCAAGCTAGACTGTGAGCCGACGTGTTGCCGGGCACAGCCGCGTGAGCGGGTGTCCACACGAGGGTTTTCAAGCCGCTAAGGGGGTGTCGTGTGAAGACATGGTACGCCTGTTTGGAAATTCTACCACGGACGAAATTGCCGATGGCCTGCTTGCTGTCGCTGATGACGGTATTCGCTTCCGCATGCATGGCCATGGCAATCGCGGTTTCCTCCGCTTCCACCACTCGGCCAGCCGTGATTGTTGTATGTTCTAATAGTCCTCCGTTGTGATCCGCTACCACCGCGGTCATGAGGTCGCCGCGAGGGTGTGTGGCTGCGTCTGTGTAGACCACTCCATCTTGCGAGCCGTAGCGTCGCCAAATGGCTTCACTACGGGCCTGCCGACGGCCCTGATGGAACTCGGGGTCCATGTTGCGGGGCAGAGGTGGGGCATAAATATGCCCCCTCACCTTTCGCGGAATCGTCACGTACTCTGTAACCTCGGGGATAGCCTCGAGACTGAGCTTCCGGAGGACTGTGCGGCCAGCCGGGGTTAGTGAGAGACGACGGACTTGGGCTGTGTGGTGAGCGTCTAAGAGTCCCTCGACCGTGTTATGCATGCCTAAGGCCTCTAGCCTTGCGGTGGCCGCGTGGTCCGGAAGGCCCAAGGCTGCCTTTGTGCTTCGCCGGATTATGGTGTTTAATTTATTTATGTTACTTGACTACGCGCATGGCTTCCTGCTAAATTTATTCAGTCTCTTCAATATATATCATATGAGCCGATTTCTCAATGCTAATATAAATTCTATACTTGTCGGTGCGATTGCTACTCATTTTTGCACGATTCTGTAAATTTCTTGCATGCCGCTCATACCATTATATCATCCGCATACATCATCCCAGGGACCATCGGTTGCACTCTTCGCCCTTTATTCTGTTAACATAAACCAAAACCTAACCTAGTGTTTTCCACTCGTTTTTCCCTGCCCTTAACATAAAGCGTGATCAATACCCGAGACAGACGGAATCTTTATTTCAGGCATTGGTGATTTTTTTGCTACTTCATTGCATTTCCACTACACCGTCACTATATCGCCCCATAAGAAGCTTTACTCACAATATCTTCATCTGTGCCCCCTTGCTTGAGAATATGCCATAGTAATTCCTGACAATGCATACTCGTAAGCTTCTTTCTTATCTAGCAATGCTAACCATGATGACAAAGTCTCATTTTTCGAAATCTCGAGGTACTGAGTTAGTATAAAAATGTTGGAATTTAAATGTAAATTGTATTAGATACAATTTTTTATATAAGCAGCCCACCTGGTGCTGCGTATGCCACGCATTTTACGTCTGCGGCGCCATCAGTGTCAGGGACGCAAAACTGGCCCATCTCCGGTGCCTGATATAAATATCAAAAGAAGGGCTACACAGGGGAAGAACAGAGGAAGACAGAAAATTTATCCGCACATGAGAAAAAACCGCTAAAGAGATAGCGAGTTGGTGCTGCCTTTCTAAATGTTTTTTGGCTGCCTTGTACAAGGGCAGAGTCATCAATCGGTTGGCGTTGCCTTTGAGGTCGCGTTGACAACTTTGGTTTGCTTCTGCTTGACCGCCCCTCTGCGAACCTTCTAGTTATAATCGGCTTTTGTTACGCCATTCTTTCTTTTTTTCAAATTTGTATGTGTTAATACATCTGCCATAAGGACGCTAATTCATAAGGATGTGTTTATATTTCGAGCAATTCCGCGCTACTACGTAAAAGGCTCCTCACAAGAGCTTTCCCTGAAGGATTCGTGCGCTAAAATAGCCTGATATTACCACTGTAAGCTATTGATTATATTTATTTACCTTGTCGTGGTGGCTATTGCCTCGTTATGCTAAGCATGATGTTGCGGGATGAAATCCCGGACGCCATAGCCTCATTTTCCTAGGCGCGAAATGCAAGTACGTTCTCGTGCCGTACTATGGTTAAGGCTGAAGGCATCTACGTGGTCCAAATAAAACCCAAATCCCCGACTGTATAGGCGTGCTTCATAATCAGACCATGGTATTTGCATGTAAAGTCCAAGCACTTCAATTGTTTTTATATTTAGTTTTTTTGGTCGTAATAGTGAAGGGCATTTCTTACCACAGTGGCAATCGCAGCGGCCGCCCTGAGAAGAACACCTGAGCATGTAGGGTTCTCCGCAGCTGTTTCTCCTGGCAGACTCGCAACTGTCGTTCTGTGGAACTGCAAGAACAATTGAAATAAATATAAGTTTGGAAAGCTCTTCTGAGCTTATCAGTGCTATAGTTACATTTACAATGACAATTACTTGACATATTGAGATGCCATTACGCAAAAGAAAGAACGCATCACCTATCTACGTTATGATTCCGAAAACCACAATGTCATTAATCACTATGCTTTATTCTGCACAACGATGATAGCAATGTTGTAGCAGAGTAGGCATTGTAAGCTGATTATAGCCTACATGCGACTCTGATGTATCATTTGAAGACGGATGAACAAGTTTTGTTTGGGTAATAGCGCGTTGTTCATTGAACGCTTCTCTAGGATTTCTATATCTATGTCGAAGATAGTTTATCATCACTTATCAAAAGCTGCAGTAGTTGAATTGGGGAACACAGATGTTATATCTTTTTTTCATTTATTTCGTTTTATTAGTATCAGGCTCATGCGGCCCTTACAGATAACAGTCCTTAAAGACACGGGGGCGCCGTGCCGTAAAAATAAATAATTAATAATGTATTTATACGTGCGAAAACCATGGTCAGCTTATCGGCAATTGGACCACCTGAGTTCTCCTACGTGCACTTAACTCTAAGTACACGGGAGTTTTCACCTTTCGCCCCCATAGAAATTCGGCCGCCTTGGCCGGGATTGGATATCGCGACCTCGTGCTTAGGAGCAGCAACGGCTGGTCCACCATGCCGTAGTTGTGGACATTCAAAACACTGGGGGTATTAAATGCATCGGTGCTCAATTATTCCAAAGAAACCCCACTACAACGTGTCTCACAACGCCTGCGTTCCTTCAGCGTTAAACTTCTTCATTTAATTGTGTTTAGACACTACAAAAACCGATAGAGTCAAGGAAAGAACGTAGAATGGAATATTCGGTAACGCTTAGCGTTTGTTTCATTAGTGAGACATTGGCGAGCTGGGAGGTGCTACAAATGAAAAATATGACCATGGATTGATTCAGAGTCTATTCGAGTCGTGGTTAATGAAGGCTACGTACATTACCGTGAAAAGAGGAAGTTTATACGCGGTTTTTACACAATATGCAGGACCAAATTAAAATCGACGAGAATAAATATTATCAGCATGATCCAGGCAAAACAAATCAAAGCCCCAATCACGATTACTTTATTCAACCACACAGAGCTCATAGTAATACATTTCGCTACCTGAATTTTTGGGATGTGATGGAAATGTACAATTAACTATCAGACGTTATTCTTCCGCTGAACTATGCCGGTCGATATGAATATGGTGTGTATGTGCGCTTACAATAATTTCCGATATCATTTTTGTATACTCAAAGATGTGCATGGTTTGATGTATATTGCACATAAGGTGATCCAAGCGATTGTTTTATCGTCTCCGTTATGACCCTCAATTTAGCGTTGCCAGTATTAGGAAATAAGTGCACACAAATAGCGGCCGAGTGCCACAGAGACGCTGCGCCAGAAGTTACTAGTGGTGTTACCTGCAATCCTCTCTGCATTTACCTGTATTTCACGATTACTAAAGCTCCGTTCACGATAATATTGACGCCTTTGACGTTCTAGAGCCGTAATCGCCTTAGCCTAACTTACTATTTTCATTTAGTGTCCCTTCGAAACTTTTGTCTATTCCTATTGTGAGCTTGCATGTGTTCGTGGTGAATCGCAAAGGTCCACAGATAAGGCATGCTAACCTGACGTATATTACCGTGCTAGTTCAGCGGCACTGTAGGCACTGTCTTCGCAGCCGTTTGTGTAGCATCTCGTGCGGAAAGTGGCGCTTGGTGTACCAAAAAAATTACGGGGTTTTACGTGCCAAAACCACTTTCTGATTATGAGGCACGCCTTAGTGAGGGACTCCGGAAATTTGGACCACCTGGGGTTCTTTAATATGCACCTAAATCTAAGTAATCGAAATGCGGCCGCCATGGCCGGGATTGGTGTTTCAATTTTCATTGGCTGGCATGATGTAGAAGGTGGCATTTGGTGAATATGACGATGCCTTCTGACCTGCGATCGAGTCAGTAAGTGGCGAGGATTCTGAGAGACGAGGACTAACGCAATACTGCACAACAATAACTACATGTTAATGCGCGCGTAAGGAAGGCGAGCGCTGTCATCCCCTGTCTACTTTGCCTTGTGTTATCTATTTTCCGGTTTTAACTTATGAAATGTTCTCTACGCGCCTTGTGACAGGTGTGAGTTTTGTTTACGAAAATGTGTACCCCACTGCGGTATTTGTGATCAATCCTGCGACATCCTGCACACATATACTTCTTTCTTTTCTAAATTGAGAAATCAACACCCTGTTTACGCTGTTTTTGGTTACTTGCCCGTTTTTCTTGCTTTGTCTTTCTGCAATGACTGTTTCAAAATATATCGCTCTATATTCTTCTATTTACTAGCGAACAGAGAAAACCCACACGCACTCTGCTTCTATGATACCGAATCTGTTCTATTTACCGAATCTGATTAAGCTAAGCCTATAATTGTTTTTGTTCATGCATAAATCATTATGCTTCAGTATGTGATAATACCACTCAAACATTCAAAAATTAGAACGTGATTCTTACTGATGGGCTAGTTAGTGAGGCGCGCTTTTTTGAGGCAGCGAACGTGGAAGAAACAGCTTGCGGACCTCGGGATCTCAAAATACATTCAATTCCAGAGCAGTCTATAGCACTACCCAGTAAAACTCTATACAACAATGTTGTTAGCATATTGTAGTAAAAGCCCGAAATGCAAATACCAGACTGCGTTGTGAAGTTGCGGAGATATTCAGCTTTTTCTCAGATATGATGGTCCCTGACGGTGTACATCTACGTATAAACTGACTATAAATTTGACCTGGAATTTGAGCCGCCATGTGAACGCATTGTTTTCTGTCATTTCCCATTATCAGATCTAAGGGGCGACTGTTTTCGTCATGTCAGAGAAACCACCAACAAGAAAAATAGAGAACACACACGCAAAAAGACGTCTACTGAAAAAAAAAAGAACATAAGGTTATCGCGAGGAATCAAACGTTGCCTTTTTTTAGTTGCCTAATAACTGCTGCCTCAAAACTGTTGAAGCCTTTGCTGCATTATGTTTGATGATGTCTGTGTTTTTAAGACTGATTCTTGTGCGCTTTACAGGCATTCTACTCAACTATCTTGTCCTATAACGCAATTATCGCCTCCTAGAGCAGCTTTAAAGGCCTTTTTCGTTAGAATATCGAGCCATCTGCCGCGCCAGTGCTGGTTACCGCCGAATTACGCTAGTCCACATACTCCGCTTTCTTGTTTCTGCATGTTCCTATCCCACAGATGTGATGATAGGAAGACATACCTCTATGATAGGCAGTTATTTACGTACTTTACCCACGGCTCTCCGAACACACTAAAGCTATGTCGTGAAGACTACAAAAGTCTATGCTTTTCTTCAACACCATGATGCTATGAAGCGGACGTGGAAGAGACAGTGGCCAGACAAATTGAGGCTTTGGACAGACCATGATCGCATGCATGCTTCGCTCATTCTAAAGCCAACCAGCTCTTTGAAACACTTGCCATGTAGGCTTGTTTCGTCGCATGCATAAAGCACACAATTGAAATCTCACGTGATGACTACATACTTTTCGATGTTACATTATGTTTCCCGTTGTTCAAACAAAGCTCGTCTCTCGCTTACATGGACTGGTGCTTCATTAAAACTTCTTTATGAGCGAGTTGGTGCATACTTGATTTGAACATTGTTACAGCGCTAACGCATGCATCCACAAAGTAACGAGTGCAAGACACAGGTGTTCTAGGATGTACGTGTTAGCACTGCCACAATTTTCACAGCGCCTGTGTCTTGTCCTTGTAACTTTGTCGATGCATGTGTTAGCGCTGTAACAATTTTCACAGCACCTGTGTGTCGCCCTTGTTGCTTTGTAGATGCATGTCTTAGCGCTGTAACAATTTTCAAATCAGGGGCTGGTGTACACACACACAAATTATGAGCCATGATGATCAAGCACAACCAAAGTCGCAGAGAATCAGCAGATCATCAAGACCAGACGCAATTTCTACCACTATACCATATGGCCATTTGCGGAGAACCAAGACACAATTGGATGAGGGATTAACGGTACGATTGACAGCAGCATCGAAAGAACGAGTCATTATACTCGAATTTCCACCCTGCCCTTCGATTTTTCTCTCTTCTAAAGCTACAGCATCAAGTTGAAAAGCGGCCTCGAGGTGGGCGACCTGCCACACCAGCTGCGCATCGCAAGCGAGCTGACCCTCGTGTGAATCTATCTATCTATCTATCTATCTATCTATCTATCTATCTATCTATCTGTCTGTCTGTCTGTCTGTCTGTCTGTCTGTCTGTCTGTCTGTCTGTCTGTCTGTCTGTCTGTCTGTCTGTCCGTCCGTCCGTCCGTCCGTCCGTCCGTCCGTCCGTCCGTCCCCTTACGCCAAGCCAGTGACATAAGTTGTCTACCATCTTGTGCCACCGAAGATGGTAGACACATTGCACAGCGTGTCGTCTTTCTTAAACTTTGTCCTTCGTGGTATACGTGGTCTTAATTATGAATTACCTACAAGGAAAGTCTCCACTCTGGTTAGGAATACATTTTATTACAACATGGGGTTTTCACAAGGCGGCATATTATGAAGACATAAGGAAAGATCAGGATAGGCAACAAACGTGTAGCAAAAAAGGGAAAGGACTACATCAACCGAAAGTAAGCAAGGAATAGGATCGCTTTCGAAAGCGCAACTCGTAATGTCTAATTGTTAGGGATAGTCGATATATTTTGAAGTATTATTATGCCAACTGTTGTCATTTAAAATTATTGCATGTGCTTCGAACAAAACCTGGCTGAGCCGCGCTGTTCTTCGTCTGTACTGTAGTAGCAGTTTTCTCGTTAATTCACATTTCATTGAGGTTCATGGTAGCGTAATTCGAAAGATGAACAAAGTAGCCCTCACCAAAAATCCCATATGTTTCAGATTTTTCTCTTGCCTATTTTCTTATCTATCGTATAATACGTCACCGGTTTATACGTCCCCAAGCATGACAAATAACCTGTTATTGTGAAATTTATTTGTTAGCGACAAAATAAACTTCAGCCTCATTCTCACTAGGGCAACATGACACCGACTCCGGTCTGCGGACTGTCGTCGACGGCGTTTTTTCCTTCGTGTCGGCGCCTCTGTCAGACTGTACCGACGCGGACAATCTGCCGGAGGTCGGTGGAGAGCTCAGCGTTGGTACAATGTGACAGAGGCGCCGACGCGAAGGAAAAAAACGCTGTAGCCGGCAGCCGACAGACAGCGTTGGCCATTAGTAGGACACGTGTTGTGTATTTTCTTTATCTTCGTGTCTAACGCTGTTCTCACACTTCCTAAAATGAGTAAGCTAGACCAGCGTCCCACTCTTTCGTAAAATATGCTGCTGACGTTTACACTTGGCCGACGCAGTATGATACATTGCACTAGGCCTCACATTTACATTTCGCAAATGGCCAAGACTTTCTAAAGCACTGGTTCTGCAAACAAGGGCCAGGGCCAGTTAAAAAATTAAGGTATTGCACCGATACAAAGCTGGACCGCCCACAGGTGTCACTCTTGTCTTGAGAAATGTTCCTCAACTTCAAGCCCATGCTTTACTTGGTCCAACCCTGCTCCAGAAAACGCCTGACATGAACGCGCCCAAGATCCTCATTTGCTTTCCTTGGGTGTGTCGATGTGAGGCATTATATTGAGCCAGACTTGACCAAGCCAAGCATGAGCTTCAATTTGCAACAAATTTTTTAAATCGAAGTTAATCTGCGTCTGATTCTTCCACGTCAAAAACAACAACAACAAATATCAAAACACTATAATAGCGCAGGAGACAAGTAGCGATGCAGAGACAAATAATACGTACTCTTACTTTTCTTACTCCAACATTACTATCGTGCTAGAAAGTCGGTTTCCTGAGTCTGCCCAGCCCGTCCACCCATACACGCCGTTAGGCTCAAGGCAACCCTTGTCGTCAGAGAAACTCGTCGATGCGAACTGCACCAGAGCCACAAGGCGAAGAAAACTTACCTAAAATTACGAGTACTAGTGCTTGAATCCAATGGTATTACAATACAGTGTACTTTAGAGTCTCGCACGCAAAGGACTGCGTAATTGTGTAACAATACCGCAGCACAATGAAGGAAACGTGTTGTGCTCCCCCCAAACTCTGAGAGCAGTGGCCAGAAAGCATTTGTTTTCGAGAATGACACTACGTACGTCCACATAGAAATTGTTCTTTGTTAAATGTCGGTCTGTTGACGTGCAATTTCTCGTTGTGAAGCTTCTGAACAGCGTAGCCGGCACAAACGATACATGCATGAAAATTATGATGAGGAGCATTCAATTTTCAACAGAGACACATGGAGGTTTGCGGCGACAATAAGCGGGTTAAAAAATATAAAAAAATCTTTGGATTCCACGTGTTGTGGTAATAAACGTAAGCGATGCCTTCATTGGTGCTTGTGAAGAACGTCGTTCCTGCTCAAAAGTCATTTGCAAGTTCACACCAAACGACCCAGTCGAAGATTATCACTGGGAAGCGCCTCGCTATACAGAACCATGTTGCGCTTGAGGATGCACATGAGAGCCATGACGCTTTAAAGAATGACAACAATACAGCAACCGCGACATGGAGATCATGGTCTGACGATAACATTGAAATGATTGCAAATAAATGACGTGAACGGTATCATAATCATCACCGCGATCATTATCAGCAGCAGCAGCCTATATTATTGTCTACTGCCCCAGACGAAGCCCTCTCGCAGCAATCTCCAATCACCCCTGTCTTGCGCTAGCTGGTTTCATCTTGCGCCTGCAAATTTCCTGATTTTATTACCCCAACTAAGTGTCTGTCGTCGTCGACTATGCTTCCTTATTGGTACCCATCCTGTAACTCTAGCAGACTACCCTTTATCTGCCCTACACCACTACGTGGCCTACTCAGCTTCATTTTTTCTATTATTTTCAACTAGAATATCGGCGATGCCCGTTTGCTCTCTGAGACACACCGCTCCCTTCGTATCTCTTAAGCTTGCGCCTAACATATATCACTCGATCGCTCTTTTCGCGTTTCTTAAGTTGTTCTCGAGCTTCTTAGTTATGATTGAAGTTCCGGCCCCATATTTTAGAACAGGTAGAATGCAGTGATTCAATATTTTTCTTTTCAATGGCAGAGGTAAGCTGCCAGTCTGCATTTAGTAGGGCCTGTCGTATGCAATGCAACCCCTTTTTATCCTGCTGTAAGTTCCATGTCATGTTCAATGTCTCCTGTGATTAATCGATTTAGATACATATACTCCTGAACAGACAGCAGAGCCTGACTGGTGTCCTGAATTCATGTTTGCTTGCGAGGACTATTGACTATCCTCTTTTCAGTCAGCACAATATTCTTGAGCCGTACTGTACCACTTTCCTGATTATGGTCTTGAACAATTGGCGCAGTTTGTCCCCACTGTTGCTTAGCAGGACAATGTCATCTGCAAACCAAAAGTTGTTGAGATATTTACCGTTGATCCTCACTCCTATGCCTTCCGAGTCTAATGGCTCGAATATTTCTCTAAAAATGCACTGAATAGCATTGAAGCGATTGTGTCTTCTTGCCTGACCCTTTTCTTGATGGGCAATCTTCTACTGTTCTTGCGGAGAAACAAATCATGTGTGTAATTATTACAGACACTTTCCAAATTATTCCCGTATAGTTTCTGTACTCTTTGAGGACGCAATAACGAGGCCATTATCGGTATGACAAAATCACCAGGAGCAAACCATCACACCGGCATGACGGCGATTGCATGTCGACCATGATATGACAATGCTGGATTCACGACGGTGCTGTGGCGACGATGACGTGACGACCATGAGATGGCGACGATGGAGTGCGACGAAGGCATGACGACCACCGATACATTGGTATCTATTTACCAATGACAAAATGATCGTGTTCAAACGACCACACCGACATGATGACGATTGCATGATGACCATGGTAGTACGAAGCTGGATTGAGCACGACAACGTGGCTACGGCAGCGTGACGACCATGAGAGGACGACACTGGAGTGGGGCTATGGTACGACGAAGATAGCTTGAAAACCACGCAATGACGATGAACCAGTCACGACGTTGGTAAAATGATGCCATCGCACCGGCCACGGGTGACGTCGCTGGTGCGACGACAACTGCCGGATGACATTCGTATGACTACGCGAGAGGGACTATGAAGTCGAACGACGACTATGTGACGACCGCGGCATGAATACGCTAGATTGGCGACGATGGGGCCATGCCGTTAGTGTAGCGATGGTTGTATGACGGTGTTGGTGCTGCAACGATTGTGCGACAATCACGGGATTTCGAAGCTAAAGTGCCAAAAATGGTTCGAATGCGATCGTATGACGACAGCGCTACGCCGACAAAGGTATGACGACGATGGTGGGACAAGGACGGCGTGACATTATTGTGCTGCCGATGCTTGAGTGATGCTGATCACATGGTGGTGACTTCATGAAGATGAAGATGGGAAAAACGGAACGACTGCGCTTGAAAGGCGCTAGGGTTTACAATATGTCCGGAATCGGCCAATCGTCAAGGACTTTGGCCAAGAGCCAAGAGGGGCGACTAATGGCGAGACTAATACCACCCATGTATTCGGCAAGAGCTAATCGGAAAGGCAGCAGCCAGCAGCAGCATGAGTAATAGCAGGAACGTCGAAAGAAGACTAAAAGAATGTTTCGCTTTAATATGGACGGTGTCACTGCCAGCAAAGATGTCGAAGGAATAGCACCAAGAAAAAAAAACGCCACGGGAGAGGGTAGGTACCCAACCGACAAGGGCCTGACGTGGTAGCATAGCAAATGTACCTAGAAAATGTTTTTCTAGTGCCATAGGTGGCCCTGCAACATTCCGCTCATGACATCAGTTGTGGAAGTTTTCGCTCTTGTGTTGAGTAATTCCCAGGAGAAGCGTTCGAAACAACTCATGAAGGCTGAAAAGCAAGAAGCCTTTCACGAAACAACAGGCGGCTTTTCGAGGAGGGTTGAACATTGACTTTACAAACACTAGCTGTATTTTAAAAGCAGCGGATTATAGCTACGCATGTTAAGTTCGTAACAAACACCAAGCTGTCGACACGTTGGACTTGAACGTTGTTCTACGGAATGGTGGAAACGATAATTACTACTGTTATCAAAGTTTTTATATGAATCACGCTGACGACAAGGCAGCCACGCCATAAAAAACAAGTGAAACGAATATAAACGTAATCTAGGAATCATCTTAAAAACATATATGTTGAATGAATAAAAGGTTCAACCTAGAAGCAAAATCATAAGCCTTTGGCCAATTACTCTGTTAAAATTCGAGATCCTGAGAATGCTAAAGTCTATGCATGAGCGTAATTCGAACACCACAACATACACCCTTTTTAAGCAAAGCAAGGAAGTTATGTACACTGCAAAGAGATGAAGCCAACCCTTGTTGATGTACCCACATTTTGCCTTCTCTAGTGTATTTAGGATTTGCATTCTTGATGTCAGTGTTAAATGGAATTGATTTGTGCATATGCCTTACTGTATTTATTACATTGTTATCAGGCTGAACTGCCCCTCCCCCCTGATTAATTGCCATAGAACCGCTGGCTTCCTTCCGCAATTCCGGTTTCACGTGAGCTCTGTTAATTCAGAAAGAAATATAGGCAAGTAAAAATAGGATGGTGAGCTTGGCAGTTGTATAATCCAGCTGGCGCAGTAAATTATTTAAGAAGAGCAGAAGTCGCTCAGGCTTTCTTTAATTTTTTTCAACATTCTGCAGTCAAGCACGATGAGATGCCACCCAAAGTTGAAGGAGGCCAACCTCCGTAAGAAAATATACCTACATGAAATCAAGGCTTTCGAGCGTTTGCTACTCACATTTATTCTCTCTGCCATATGCTCTTTCTACAGAACTCAAACATGTTTTCTTAGAGCATATATAAAGAGCTGGTAAGTGTAAATGACGCGCTTTCTCAAACTGAAAACATAAGGGGGCATATAAAAGGAAAAGCAGCTCGCTTGCCGATATTGTACGTACTGATAATTTCACAAAGCTGCATTTAGCAAAACAGGTTTGTATCGCCAGCGGTGTATGCATAGCAAATTTTTTTCTCCCTAAAGTAAGTGCGTCTGCATGATCGTAGCTTTTAAGCAGGATGATAGATGCACATGTCGCGCAGAACACAATTGTTTTTAAATAAAGTAAAACTAGCAAAAGTGGCCTTGGAGATAAAAATTGGTTCTCAGGATGGTGATCAATTTTCGTTGTTAAACAAATATAGTATAACTATCTTAGCTTCCGAATTCCTAAAAGTCTCGCTGCATTTCGTGAACCAGGACAGTCCTCTGACGGAACACACGTAAGTTGATACATGAAAACATTCTTGTTGTTTGTACTCTTTTATGTGGTTGCTATTTACGGTTGATACTCATTCAACCGCTACATTCTCAGGTCTTTAAAAGGGCTTCATCATTTCTATGAAGTTTTATAGCCAAGGTGTATACAAACCTTTGTGCAACACCGGTATTGATGATGCGCCAGAACTCACCCATGCGTTCAGCGGAAGACGTGTGCCTACGTTTGAAAAGCGGTTATGTTTATCTACATTTGTGCTATCGCTAAAGACAACATGTTCGGCATATATGAAATATCTAATGCCGACTTACAGCACGGCAAAAATAGTATGTTCGGTATATAGTAAATATCTAATGCGGACCTACAGCACGGTAAAAAAAAAAATATCGGGGTAGGATATTGGGTGAGTGTGCACCAGCATATATATAGTGTCTTAACAAAAAGCAAGCAAGGCTGATTTTGAAGACGATAATGCCCTTGCTTAGTTTTAGAAATTGGTAATTTTTAGTGGAAAATTTGTAATTATTCATTTGTAAGATCACTCGCACAGATAGTTGTGCGCCGTGTTTTATACACTGAACACCAATATCCACCCAAAGTGATTCTGCTGTAGTAACACTTTGTATGGCACTGAACGCATTAGTAAGATCGAGAAGAAAGGGGGTTAACCGAGGGGCTCGATTTTTGTTAATCATATCATGAAAGCCAACAAACAAAGACACCAAGGAGACCATAGGGGAAGTTACTAGTTGACTTAAAGAAATTATAAATTAAAGGTGTAATGGGGTGTATTGCACAGTTCAGATGGTAGCCTCTGTTCGTAACCGAGAAGGCAGGTGTCGCAGCGCAGGAACAGCTGGTTGCCCGACCGGCTCACACTCGTGCCACGCACTGGCAATCCGGCTGGTCCACTAGATGGTAGCCTCTCTTCGTAACCGAGAAGGCAGGTGTCGCAGCGCAGGATCAGCTGGTTGCCCGATCGGCTCACACTCGTGCCACGCACTGGCAATCCGGCTGGTCCACTAGATGGTAGCCTCTGTTCGTAACCGAGAAGGCAGGTGACGCAGCGCAGGAACAGCTGGTTGCCCGATCGGCTCACACTCGTGCCACGCACTGGCAATCCGGCTGGCCCACTATATGGTTGTCTCTGTTCGTAACCGAGAAGGCAGGTGACGCAGTGCAGGAACAGCTGGTTGCCCGATCGGCTCACACTCGTGCCACGCACTGGCAATCCGGCTGGCCCACTAGATGGTAGCCTCTGTTTGTAACCGAGAAGGCAGGTGACGCAGTGCAGGAACAGCTGGTTGCCCGACCGGCTCACACTCGTGCCACGCACTGGCAATCCGGCTGGTCCACTAGATGGTAGCCTCTCTTCGTAACCGAGAAGGCAGGTGTCGCAGCGCAGGATCAGCTGGTTGCCCGATCGGCTCACACTCGTGCCACGCACTGGCAATCCGGCTGGTCCACTAGATGGTAGCCTCTGTTCGTAACCGAGAAGGCAGGTGACGCAGCGCAGGAACAGCTGGTTGCCCGATCGGCTCACACTCGTGCCACGCACTGGCAATCCGGCTGGCCCACTATATGGTTGTCTCTGTTCGTAACCGAGAAGGCAGGTGACGCAGTGCTGGAACAGCTGGTTGCCCGATCGGCTCACACTCGTGCCACGCACTGGCAATCCGGCTGGCCCACTAGATGGTAGCCTCTGTTTGTAACCGAGAAGGCAGGTGACGCAGTGCAGGAACAGCTGGTTGCCCGACCGGCTCACACTCGTGCCACGCACTGGCAATCCGGCTGGTCCACTAGATGGTAGCCTCTCTTCGTAACCGAGAAGGCAGGTGTCGCAGCGCAGGATCAGCTGGTTGCCCGATCGGCTCACACTCGTGCCACGCACTGGCAATCCGGCTGGTCCACTAGATGGTAGCCTCTGTTCGTAACCGAGAAGGCAGGTGACGCAGTGCAGGAACAGCTGGTTGCCCGACCGGCTCACACTCGTGCCACGCACTGGCAATCCGGCTGGTCCACTAGATGGTAGCCTCTGTTCGTAACCGAGAAGGCAGGTGACGCAGCGCAGGAACAGCTGGTTGCCCGATCGGCTCACACTCGTGCCACGCACTGGCAATCCGGCTGGCCCACTAGATGGTAGCCTCTGTTCGTAACCGAGAAGGCAGGTGACGCAGTGCAGGAACAGCTGGTTGCCCGATCGGCTCACACTCGTGCCACGCACTGGCAATCCGGCTGGCCCACTAGATGGTAGCCTCTGTTTGTAACCGAGAAGGCAGGTGACGCAGTGCAGGAACAGCTGGTTGCCCGACCGGCTCACACTCGTGCCACGCACTGGCAATCCGGCTGGTCCACTAGATGGTAGCCTCTGTTCGTAACCGAGAAGGCAGGTGACGCAGCGCAGGAACAGCTGGTTGCCCGATCGGCTCACACTCGTGCCACGCACTGGCAATCCGGCTGGCCCACTAGATGGTAGCCTCTGTTTGTAACCGAGAAGGCAGGTGACGCAGTGCAGGAACAGCTGGTTGCCCGACCGGCTCACACTCGTGCCACGCACTGGCAATCCGGCTGGTCCACTAGATGGTAGCCTCTGTTCGTAACCGAGAAGGCAGGTGACGCAGCGCAGGAACAGCTGGTTGCCCGATCGGCTCACACTCCTGCCACGCACTGGCATTCCGGCTGGCCCACTAGATGGTAGCCTCTGTTCGTAACCCAGAAAACAGGTGTCGCAGCGCAGGAACAGCTGGTTGCCCGATCGGCTCACACTAGTGCCACGCACTGGCAATCCGGCTGGCCCAGTGGTTGCACTGCAAGCACGGAACAGACGATCTGGCTGGCCTTGTCCTTGTGCTCTTTTTCTTCATAAAAGTTACCCCCGGTGCAAAAGCGGAGCCATCCTGGCGAGTTACGAAGTGGAGACGAGTGGGTCGTAGAATTGCAACAATAATCCATCGTTTGCCAGCGAGTGTTTCTGGTAGTGGCCCGTACAGGTCAATTACCACACGGTCGAAGGCAAGAGCAGGGCACGGAAGCGGCTGTAATAAACTGTGGGCCGCATGAGGCGGATATTTGTGGCGTTGGCATTATGGGCACGAGCGCACAAACTTTTGGATAAAAGTAAACATTCCTTGCCAGTAGTAACGTTGCCTCAGGCGCGCATACGTCTTCAAAATGCCTATGTGTGCACATTGGGGGTCAGTATGGAAAGACGCGCACATGTCGAAACGCAAAGTCCTAGGGATAACCAGGAGCCACTTGCGACCATCGGGCTGGTAGTTGCGTCGACACAAGAGGTTATCCGGACAGCAAAATGGGCAGCCTGGCGACGCAGGGATCGGGAGATGGGAGACTCAGGCGAGCCAGAAAGGATATCCAAAAGAGAGGCCACTCAAGGATCCTTGCGCTGTTCAGATGCGAAGGTGTCGATGTCAACCGAGGATACCGCCTCAATGGTGGAGAAGGAGACCGTGTCGGCTGACAGCGGAGAGCGGGACAGAGCGTCAGCGTCAGTGTGCTTGCCACCTGAGCGGTAGATGACGTGTATGTCGTATTGTTGAATGCACCGAGGCCAGCGGGTAAGGCGTCCAGATGGGCGTTTTGAAGAGGATAACCAACAATGGGCGTGATGTTCAGTAACCACATTGAAAGGCCTGTCGTATAAATAAGGGCGAAACCTCCCGAGTGCCCAAACGATGGCCAGGTAGTCTTTTTCGGTGGCGCTATAATTGCGTTCTGCTTTGGGCAGCGCACGACTGGCGTAAGCAACGACGTACTCGGAGTAGCCAGGCTTACGCTGCGCAAGGACAGCACCACGGTGAATACCACTGGCATAGGTATGCACTTCAGTTGGGGCGGTGGGGTCGTAGTGTCGCAGTATAGGCGGAGACGTCAGGAGACGACGTAAGGTCACGAACGCAGTGTCGCATGCAGGAGACCAGGAGGATAGGTCGTTGTTGCCACTGAGGAGTTGTGTAAGAATTGATATAATCGAGGCAAAATTGATCCGGAAGTCCACAGCGTCCAGAGAGTCGTCAATGCGCGGTAGAAGGTAGACGTCTTTTCGCGTCATGCTATTAAGACGGCGATAATCGATGCAGGACAGAATGGAACCATCTTTTTTTGTGACGAGAACCACCGGTGATGCCCACGGGCTATTGGAAGGTCTAATGACGCCGCGCTGAAGCATGTCGTCCACGTGCTCACTGATCACCTGACACTCCTTGGCGGAGACGCGGTGCGGGCGCTGCCGCAATGGCGCGTTGGAGCAAGTGTCGATGTGGTGGCTGGTGGTTGACGAGCGACCCAGAGTAGGCTGAGCGACATCAAAAGAAGAACGGAACTGGGCAAGGAGGTGAAGAAGCTGGGAGCGCTTCGGCAACGATAGGTGTGAATAAGTCAGGTGATGGCGGAGCAGAAGTGTAAAGTGCACAGAGGTCAGTAAGCTCTGCATATGAAGCATCCGGCACGTCGGTTATAAGCAGGTCATCAAGAGGCTGAACACGGCCACGTTCTTCGCTCCAAAGAGCCTTCAGGGCTGTAGGAAGCGGATTGCAGGCAACAATGGAGCTGAAACTAGCTGAAATGTCAAGCGTGGCGAAAGGGAGGGGAACATCTTTGCGGGTTATGAAGAGTTCCGAAGGAGTGAAGAGGACAGAGCCTTCAGAGACAGCGCCACAGAAGACGGGAACAACGGCAGCCGAGTACGGCGGTATGGCAATGTCTTCCCGAAGGACTAGCCAAGCGGGAAGATAAGTGGCGCCGACGAGGGGCACGTCACACAGAGGCGATAATTCGACTTGAGCACGTGCACAATTGATGACGGCGTTATTTCCGAAAGAAAGTCCCACCCAAGTATCACGTTGTGAGAGCATGGCTGCAGAACCACAAACTCCACAATATGGAAAACGCCCTGAATAACAACTCTAGCTGTGCATGCTGCTGAAGGCTGAACTGGCTGGGCGCTTGCTGTGCGAAGAGAAAACCCAGAAAGTGGCGTCGTAAGTTTTCGTAAAGCGCGAGAGAGGTGTTCGTTTAGGACAGACACGGCTGCTGCAGTATCAATTAGCGCAACGGTAGGGACGTCGTCAACAGTAAGGTCGACAACGTTCGAAGCCGACAATGGAGGACTTGTACAGATCGATGGCGACGCAGTTCCTGCCTCCTGAACTGCAGCGCTCAGTTTTCCTCTTGCGTGGGCGAAAGGCGCCGACGCATGGGGACAACGAGCGGCGACGCGGCGAAGGTGAACGACATGTAAGGACCGGGCGCTCGGCTGGTGGCTTGTTCGACTGCCGACTAAAATAAGTGTCGTGGAAATGTTGCGCGTCGGCATAGGCAGGCGACTTTACAAACCCACCAAGGTGCAGCATGCGCGAGCGGCAGACTCGTGCAACATGGCCGGGAATACCTCATTCATAACATATGGGCCTGTTGTCTTGCGTGCGCCAAGGATTAGCAAAGATAGGAGCCGGTCGATGAGCGGGATGATGAACGGGTGGTTGTGGACGTGCATGTAGCGCAACGAGTGGTTGACGAGGAGGCTGCGCGGCGACAGATGCGTAAGTAAGTGGTGAGGCGACACGATACTGGTGATGCTGCATTGGTAGAGCCTCAGCAACTTGGTCTTCAATAACCCGCCGGACCGTAGGGACGAGCTGTGTAGGACGCTGTTCTGCAGCGGCTGCTGTTGGGGAAGCTCAGCGAAGGGTAGTAGAGAAAGCTGACATGCAACTTCCTCCCGCACGAAAGCTTGGATTTGTGTGAGCAGGGGGCAGCTATCAGAGAAGACCGTCATGGAAGACAGGGCCTCGTCCGCCACTGAGGGGCGCCTGGTCAAATCGCGCTGCCTCCTCAACTCGTCGTAGCTTTGGCACAAGTTTATGAGCTCTGCTATGGAGCGCGGACTCTTGGCGATCAACATTTGGATAATGTCATCGGCGATGCCCTTCAAGATGTGCTTCAATTTGTCATTTTCGGGCATAGAAGTATCCACACGTTTGCATAGGTCGAGAACCTCTTCGATATAACAAGTGAATGTTTCACCGGATTGTTGCGCTCACTCTCGTAACAGCTGCTCGGCGCGCAACTTGTGGGCGGCGGGGCGACCAAAAACTTCAGCAAAACTGGTCTTGAACGCGGACCAGGACTGAAAGTCGGCTTCGTTATTTTTAAGCCACAGGTGAGCTACTGCCGCAAGGTAGAAGATGACGGTATTTAACTTGGCGGTATCGTCCCATCGAATATGCAAGCCACGTACACTGTAAAATAATTTAATCCTTAAATGTGAAAGAGGGTGTAAATGTGTCTATAACTCATACCCTGAGGGTGTCGGTTATGCAGATCACATTTAAATTATTTTACAGTGTAGACATAGGTAGACAACCAGTGATTGACGTCCTGCTCATCCGTACCGCTGAACACCGCTGCATGACGTTGCGGGACAGAGCCAGAGAAGGCAACGGCGGGTGGCGGCGACGTCGGCTAAGGAGAATCGGCATGACGGAAGGCAGAGTCCGAGACCGGAGTTCCAGGGTGTAGATGGTCTTCAATACCCCGCACCTCCACCAATTGTAATGGGGTGTATTGCACAGTTCAGATGGTAGCGAATGTTCATAACCAAGAAGGCAGGTGACGCAGCGCAGGAACAGCTGGTTGCCCGATCGGCTCACACTCGTGCACCGCACTGGCGATCCGGCTGGCCCACTGGTTGCACTCCAGTCATGGAACAGACGACCTGGCTGGCCTTGTCCTTGTGCTCTTCTTCATTACAAAGGCAATATAAGTGGATGAAAAAGCAACTTGCCGCAGGTGGGTAACAATCCCATGTCTTCGCATTACGCGTGCGATGCTCTAACCTATCATCATCAATCCCTCAAGCAACCGTTCACTCGCCAATACACTTGTGAGCGCCACACATAGACGTCGCTCGGATGCGCTATATGTGCGAGGGTGCGTGCAGGTCTCTTCTCGCACGTCCAACAATGGGGCTTCGAAAGTATCGCATCAATTGGAAGAGGATGACACGCGACAAAATATTTGCAGTACTAACCATAGGAAGCGGTTTGGAGCATGCGCCCTGGGTGTGGTTTACATGATTCCCTTGACTTGCGGAAAGAAATACGTTGTCCAAACAGGCAGGCGTTTAAAATGAGCGATTGAAGGAGCATTTTTACAATGTTTATACCGCCACGCAACGTCATCTTGCCATTCACTGCAGAGAGTGTCATTGTGATCCTGAGTTTGAAAACTGGGTCATCATTTACAAACACCGAGAGCAGATTACACGTCAAATCTTAGAGGCTGACAAGATACAGCGGCTGGGTGGCCTTTGCTTCAGCATGCTGTATATTGCCCTCACACAAAACGAAATCAAGTACCTGGCTGTAATGCAATAGGGTTTCACGTGTGACCTAACAAAAAATTTGGTTTTTCATTGCTTTTGCTCATTAATATAGTTCTTGTAATTTCGCTAATAAAGGTAAGTTGAAGTCAGGGCCTGCGTTGCGTTCTTCTTTCAGTCCTCGTCTTTTGCGCTGTGCAAACATGTCGATATTGAATCACCAACTCGCCCAAGCTTCCACCTTACGATATAATCGTCGTTCCTGCTGAAAATTATTCAGAAGTCTATCATCAAGAAAAGAAATGCCGGGATTTTTTTTCCGTGGCACCGTCGAATGGATTATTTAAAAGACCGGTGAATTATGTTATAATGTGTTGTGCGTTATATGATTAGCTACAAGAAACTCACACGAAGAAAAACCACATGCCTGAAATTTTTGGAGTGTTACAGTTACTACGAATTTTCTGGACATGTCACTGATTGGAATTAAATGTGAGATCTTCAGTTTCTTCCATCTTCTACAACGTATTAAATTTTGCCTGTATGCATAAAATGTAATGCACAGCGCAGAATATTGCTTCTCTGCTCTCAAAAGTTTATGTAAATATTTATTGGCAAATAATACAGTGATCTGGGTGCTGATATGAGTGCTCAGAGTTACTTGCTGTTTTGTCACGCAAGCGCCTGAGTATAGAAGCACGTGGCTCTTTTGTCCCTCTCACTGGTGTCTGTGAGTCACTATGGGTGCTCCGATGCAGCACGGGAAACGTGTTGCAAAGCCTGTATGACGAAATGGAACCTAGTATCTTGATGAAGCAGGGCGTACGCGTGGTGCCACCTCACGCAGACTTTTATTAGGAAGGTACGCGAAATGTAGCGTAGCTTATTTATGAAATGGCTCGCCCAAGAATGATGACTCAAACTTTACAGCCCGGGAACCCTGCTTCAGAGTTTACCTGCTTCCAAGACACACACTGCATGATTTGCAGCGTAGAAGTCCATATTAAGGCCAGTAGAGCAAAACTTGCCACTTGAAGCTGACAGTCGATATTGCATCTACATGTGGTAGAAGACCGTTCTGGCTTATAAGGCTGTAGAAGGTTTTTTGGTGGATTACCTTCACGAATTAGTTCGAACGTATTGCTTTAAGCATTGGCGGCTGCTAGCCTCATTGGTGTGTTTAGAAAAGTTAAACGTGTTGCAAGTTAATCTATAAAGCAGTTTTGTTATAGTAGTGCAAGAATGCTTCAAACTAAACAGTACACAATACTTCCAAAAATATTGTTCATTTTTTTTTGAATAGCGTGCCATAACATGAAAAGGTGAAACTACTAACGGTCTAGAGACGCAAGTGGTCGTTTAGGAGATACATACTTGCCATTACTCCCGAATTTGTTATGAATGTTTATAGATGATGCTTTTTACGATATGGCGAATGTTGCATAACGTTTTACGTTAAGCAAGCTGTTGAAAAGTAAAACCCTGCAATGTTGAAAAGAAATACAAAGGTGCCAATAAATTCTGGCGATACCTGTGCCGCAGTATTGTGGCAGCCCAAGACGCCATTCCCCTAGAAAGGTACTTCGTACGAACTATCTTATTGAGACAAGTTCCTGATGCCAGGCAAATCGGCAACAGCAAAGTCGTTCAAAAAATCACATTATTATTGAAAAAATGATGTATTGCTTGTGATTCTGCTGCTCAAAATTTGATGCTGCCTGCGTGGCGCGTCTAAGTAAGAATCGCCGTGAGGGAGACAGATATACATAAAGCAAGGACAGGGAGGTTAACCAAGGTCTTGCCCGCTTAGTGGCTCTACTTGAAGGGCCGGATGAAAGAACGATAAAATACAGAAGGAGAGTCACTGTGCCTACAACTGCAGATGAATGTTCAATAACGAATATGTTTGCTCATGTTAATTGTTCACTCCATATCGCTATTCTAGTCCGGTTATACTGAATAAAGCAGATTCGAGGTTTGCTGGCCTTGTAATTCTAGATGTCTGCACCTAACGACGCAGCGTTTTACCTACCAGCAGGTCAATTATCAATAAATAAAGTGTTTATTTATTCCGCAGGGAAGTGTGTGCTTAGAATGAAGTTGTCAAAAAACAAAGGTTTGCGTTACCTTCCATCCGCCTCCCTGGCCCTTGTAGCAAATTCGTGATTGGATTGGATAATTTTTATGAAAGAACTTGCAGGACATGCGTCAGTGCGCAGCGGGACCTTTATTAAAACTTTATAAAGATGATAAAGTTCACAGGTTCGCAGGTATAAGCATGCACAGTGTTCACGGACTGCCCTAAATCGTGAGGATATTTTGCCATCGGTAAAGAGAAACGCAGTTTTCTAGTCAGTGAAGATCCCAGGTCTCAATGCAATCTTGAGACCATGTGCCCGCACAGAACTTCAGGGGGAGCCTTAGTCAGTGCCTGGGGTTGCGCACTTGGTTTACCGGCCCGAATACTTTACAGCAGCGAGTGGTTCTGCAAGAGAGCGTGAAAATGTAAGTTTTCTTTTATGAAGAATCAAGAAGCGTTCCAACAGTTTCTTTTTATTTTTACAGTTAGATGTGAACTGAAATACTCCCTCTCACAGCTCCTGCAGAGGTGTCGAAGAGCACGCCACGTGTTTGCATTTTCTTTGTGAGCTACGTCACGTAAACGCCAGAAATTAATGATATGCACCTTACGGCAGTTTAATGGTTACATATAACAACTTAAGATGATGAATCTGAAAAGAATGTTCCTGCAAGTAACATCACTTTGCGGAGGATCCTTGCTCGCATAAAATAAGTACCTTCAACGTTATGCTTGCGAAACGATACTAAACAATTTATCTACAAACCATACTCTGTAAATGGCTTTAGTGTACCTGTAGCAATATTCCAAGGAGCACTCTCATTGAATAGCGTAGTGGTTTCCAACTCACACTGCATATGAATAAGCCTATTCAGTTATTTGAATAACTGGTGCCCCTGCTCTAGTTGCTCAAGGGCTAATAGCTGCTACGGAATGTTAAAATGTAGCTCTAAAGGACAACCCCAATTTGAAACACCTTGGACCAGCTGAAGGTTTGGAATTTTACACGCATCGGACCGACATGCTGTCCGCCTATCCGCCCTGGCACAGTGCTCGTTTTCTGGCTCACATCAAATAGTGCCTAATTCTTGTAAATACACCCCCTCCCCACGCAACTTTCATATGCTTGTTGGATGCGGACCCTTTTCGTGGCATCACTCGAGCGCCCCGACCACATCCAATCGCCGTCGTATTCCAGTTATGGTGTGCAGGAGCGCGTCTACCACGTTCCCGGACCTGTCAGACTAGTTGACGACCCCTGCCTCAGGTGCCGCACATCGAGCTGTTGCCTCCATCCCTGCTTGACTCTTCCCGAAAGTGCAACGGGAGCCTGGCACAGTTCCGGGTAGTTGATCTTGGCCCCGAGCAAAGCTGTTTTGCAGCTCTGAAAGGTCGTTCGAAAACAACCCATCTCCTCCAGCTGAGCGCTTTCAGGCGGGGAGGCAGCACCAAGGCGATGCCGGTGGTAAGTCACCCGTCGGACAGTGGAGCCCTTAGACCGACCCCATGTGCCGAATGTGATAGCTTTTGCACGGGCGCCTACCATTGGAGAAAAATGGCGACACCAGAGCGTACTCGATGATTGGCCGAAAAAGACGTGACCCCGAGCGACAGAAGAGGTTAAAAGCGAGAAACAGTGAGAAGAGACCTGTATTTTTTCATTGATTCATATTTTTTCGTTCTTTTTGCCGCGGACCATAGCGTCCAATTTGCTGCCGGCCGTCGATGACTTTATGACTGTTCATTACTTCGTGCTATTACTGTAAATATTGAAATAAACCTTCAGTTTCATCTCAAGATACTCCTCAATGTCGGCCAACTCCCGCACTGTACGGCAAGACCCGATAACTGGTGGCACCGGTGGGATGAACCTTCGTCCAAAGAAGTCCTGAGGAACTGCGAACAGCAAAGAAAGAGCCTTCGACCCAGGGAGTCCTGAGGAACCGGGCACCGCGGACCAACGAACTAGACGGCGGGCTGCTGCATCAGTGAGTGAGTGCGCGGTTTTTTGCTTTTGATTCGCCAGACTTCAAATTTCGTGGGTTTATTTTGAGGGCTCTAGGAATCGGCAATTTGTTGCATATGTTGTGTTCGCACAAAGTATTTAAGGAAAACAGTTCTAACCAGCAGTCGGGGCAGCCGCCATGGATCTTAAGAGGTTGACGAGGTCAGGCTTGTTATTGTGCGACGTGTTGGGAGTTGAGGCGGACGAAAAGATGAAAAAGCCAGCTATCCAAAAAGCAATTCAAGATAGTGGCAATAATTATGAAAGCATTAGGATTGCTTGGGAGGTCACACAAAAAACACGGGCGCGTGAGCGTCCAGAACGTGAGAGTGCGTGAGCGTGAGCGTCAAGCACATGAGTGTGAGCGAGAACGGTAAAAGTACGATAAATAGATTTCAGCATTGAAAAAAGAGATACAAGATTTGCGGCAGCTAAACGCACAAAGACAACAGCTGCCTGAAAATTCTGTAGGTAGTACAGAGCAATAGAAGGAGGAAGTATCTAGCGGATTTTCGCTAAAAGCCGACGAGAGGAGAAGTACCTGTCAGATTAGCAGCACATTCATAGGTCAACGGAAATGGCTAGTTGCTAACGATGTCTTAGTGTCAACAGAGGCCGTTAAAGGTCGTAGTGAGAGGTACGAAATGACTCCCCAACAGAGCACTGTAGAGACAGCAAGGCCAGTTGGGAAGGAATTGGCACAGTCACCGCGCGTGTGCGTCGCATGTAATGTTGAATGAATGTGTGGTGTTCGGTGGCGCAAGGGCCAGGTACGGCCAAAGAGCGCCAAGCCAGTCGAATGGAATGTTAACGAGTTCGTTAACGAAGTAGAGAGTACCGCTGACCCGTCAGACACGGGCACCCATGTCGAGTCGGATCTCCGTGCTGAAGTGCAGTTGCAGCTGGACAATACAGTTGAGGCAGTTCGCAGGATTGCGAGCTGCGTAGCTCGAGGGAAGACAACTGCATTGTTTAGAGATTGGTGCAGCTGTCCGCCAGTATAGGCAGCCAAGGGAGGATCGTATCATCATCGGAACATATTATGTAACGATATAAAATGCAGTCGTCTGCGAAAATGCGTACGTGTGAGGAAATGTAATTGGGTAAGTCGTTATTGTATATTAGGAATGGTAATGGCCAAAAAACGCTGCCTGTGGTACACTAGAAATAAGGTTCAAATGAGGAGAGCAAAACAAATAACTGCTGTAGACTGCTGATGATTAAAAACGAAATTGCGAATCCATGTTAGTGTAAGAGATTCTAATTTAGGAGCAGATAACTTCAAAATCAAACGACTATGTGCTACGAGGCCAAACGCTTTTGAAAACTCTAGAAAAGCCGAATCAGCTTGTACATCCTCTTTCATTTTAGTAAGCAAATCAGTTGTTAATTCCGATATTGCGTTTCACAATAGAAGTTTGTCCGAAATCCACGTTGGTTAGAAAAGAAAAAGTTGTTGGCTTCCAGGTGACTGTAGAGAGTTCATACAATTACATCTTCTAGCATATTGTAGCATATAGATGTTAATGATATAGGATGGTAGTTTTCTGGTGCGTGTTTATTACCTGACCTAAATATGGGTATGACCTTCGCCATCTTCCAATCTGAGGACAGCACGCCAGTCTCTAAAGATTGCCTGAAGATGTGAGACAGAATTTTACTAGATACTATGACGGTGTTTTTTTAGAATTTGAGAATGTTTGTTGCCAACGCCAGAGGATGTGGTTAGCTTGAGGTTGTTTATCAGGCAAGCGACACGTTCAAGTGTTGTTTGAATTGGTGACATGTATTGGTACTTTACCTCCGATACATTCGGCAGATCAGGCTGATCTGCTGTGTTGAATATGGAAGAAAAAGAAGTATTTAATGTAGATGCACAGTGATTATCTGGAATGGGAATGTTATCATTGTTGCGTAAAGAAATCTTAGAGTGGTCCTGATGTAGGCTTATAATGTGCAAGGACATTCTGTGATTAGATTTTAGAAGAGATGGTAGGACATGAGTGAAGTGTTTATCTTTAGCTTAAGGCAGGGCATAAGATTAATTTTTTTGACGGCGATAGTTTGAAGATGCTGGCTGACGACAAGCGGATAATAAGGCTGGAATGAAGACGATGTTATGACAGTGACCATCACAGTGTGCCACCAGTTCAGGATAACATATCTTTGACGAAAGCCTACTGACGGTGATGACGTAACACTAGCATAATCACGATACAAGGATGGAAGCTTAAATAGAGCAGAATGACCAAGAAAGGATGGTATCTACACAATGACGTCAACAGCTTCACGACAATTGGTTGATCTTACTGAAGTCATGAGGATGGTTAAACGACAACATGACAACGACGACATCATGGCAATGGTATGACGACGACTGTCTAACGATGATGGCGTGATGACGACGACGGCAGTACGAAAGTCGGATGACAAATTTAGAATGGTGACAACGAAATGACCATGACAGCATCAGCATAGTGGTGTGACAGTGCATACATGGCGGCTATAATTATGACAGCGTAAGAATTATGAGATAATTTAGGCTAACAAAGGTGGAATGCTGATGATACAACAGCTACGACGGCACTAGGGCCATGCCAATGCCAATGGCCAATGCCAATGGGCCATACAATGCCAATGATCGTACCTGGCATGCCAATGGCATGCCACGTACGATCATGAAGCCGGAATAACGACGACTGAACGATGACAATAGCTTCACAGTCACGTGATGGTCGTGGCGAAAAACGTTTAATGGCCATATATACGAGGGAGTTGGGGAAGGTCCTGAGGACCAACTCCTAAAAAAGTCTAAGAGGGGTAACTAGTCCGGGACCCCTGTGGCTTCCACGGCGGCCCGGGCCCTAGCCATGAGAGCTCTTTCGCTCCATAGTAGAGCAGCCGAGCAGGGCAGCCTCCCAGCTCTCTCGCGTGGGTGAGGGAAAGGGGGTAAGCAGGGTTCTGAGGGCAGGTCCACACCATGTGGTAAGCGTCCGAGAACCAAAACCCACAGTGTGGGCACTCGCCATTATATGCAGGATTAAAATGTTTGAGTACTGCCTGACCAGAGTACTGTGTTGGTGTAAAAGCAGAGAAGCCAGCGCTCCTCGCTTTTAGATCGCCCTTTCGCGGGGAGGGGGTGAAAACGGCTATGCTGATTTGGTATGGCGGAGTGATTTCTTTAAATGTAATTGCAGGGGTTGGTGAAGAGATATCAGGCGGCGGTTGTCCAGGCGATTCCCATGGTTGAGCACGCGGGTGGAGGCATCGACTGCCTCATTTTCCTCGAGTCGCGCATGTGCTGGGGCCCTGATGACGAGAACCTATGTAGTTGCCCAAGCAGGTAGACAGCCTGGGCCAAGCTGTCGGCGTAAATAGATAGATAGATAGATAGATAGATAGATAGATAGATAGATAGATAGATAGATAGATAGATAGATAGATAGATAGATAGATAGATAGATAGATAGATAGATAGATAGATATGCTCAAAATTCAAAATGTTGGGAACAGGCAAATAGCGTTAATCACGTTGAACACCAATATTGATTATACCACCTCAGAAGTAAATGGAGCTGGTGATAACAAGGAAGGGAAGTGTGGGATAGGATTTGTTTTTGTGATGTACGCAACCTCCTTTGTGTATGCAACAGTAATGGTTTTTTGTGAAAATCGTATTACGTACATGGACAAATTTTACCATTCTGCTATTCCGCTTTACCAAGTAAGGTATATTTATTCAGGTAAAGTGCACCACTTTACGCGACCATTTATTGACTTATGTTTGTAAAATTATGATGCTAAAGTTTTTTTCGTTAGTGACAGCTGCACACTTCATAATTTAAACCCATTCGTCTAGGAAAATCTTGCTACACCTATTTATTTTTGTTTGATTTATGTGGAACACTCACATTTCTTTGTTTTTATAGTCCAGTAGGAAAAAGTAAATGTGCCTACATGCTTGACATAACTGTTGTCTAACATTTCAAATTGCCTTCGATTTTGAAATATTATTGAACCTATTTTGGTTATTGGATTTTGCTGCAATAATATCGAGGATGTTGGTGAGGAGCACAGTTACTCTGATAAAGGCTTTATAATTTTTGGGAATTCGTTGTGGATGTCCGACCTGGAACTTTGAAATAGACTTCAACGCCAAAATTTCTGGATGCAGCGCCATCTTCAATAGCTGAAATTTTTTTTCTAGATTGCCGATACAGGCAACTGGCAGCTGTGAATATTGTTAGCTACTGGAGAAGCTACGTGGCGTGGTTGTTATGTTTACTTTCGACGTTGTTTTTAATCAAGAATCTCATTCTCGGCACACGCTTTATTGTAGGCATGTGCCTTGTTTGAGGCTTATCATCTTCATGGCTCTACATGCCGCTGAACGGTTTTTTTCATGATCATGGCAACCACGAATTTTTCGTGAATCCAACGCCATCTGGTCATGAGCGATTTCAATTTCATGCACATAATGTAATCCCCGTCCAGTAAAGTATTGCTGGTTGTGCCCTCCAAAATATATTCATAGGTGCGACTCCTTTTAGCGTTCGTGTGGAGCGCAATACCTTACCCCAATTCACCAGCAGCGTTGTTGGGCGATAGGTCTGCCAATAGAAAAGATATGTTATGATGATCTGCGAAGGTATTCATTGTTTTAGCCTCATTATCAAGAATGGTAGTGACATACTCTATCTCGAACGCGTGGCTAGGACATGCTGACGTTGATCCACTTGCGCATGTCTTCGCTGCTTTAGCTACAAAATACCTACGAGTACGTGCGCGGCTTGATACATCCCTGTATCCTTTAGTGTGCATTTGTTGTACATCTGCCTTAACGTTATAAATGTCGTCACTGTCATAGTTCTATTGGTAATGAAGCTGCAGCTGAACAGTTTGTCTCGTTGTTGCCATAGATAAGTCAAGAAAAGCGTCATTAGATTTAAAGTGTTTCCATTGCACAAGTTAAAGCAACTAGTCACTCGCTAGATAAAAGCAATACACCTGGGCCTGCCGGCCCAGGCGTTTACAGACTTCAATAGGTAATTTATATACAGACTTCAATAGGTGTTTTTTCCTCTGTTTTAGCTCCTTTCTGCTTAAGGTGTGTAAAGAAGGCTACAGATTAGAGCACCTACAAGCCGCGCTCTATAAACAGTACACCCTACTCATTCTCTGCAACAGGATGAATGGATGGATGAAAAACTTTATTAGGGTCCTTTAGGGTGCGCACTAGCGCGCAGCGGGCCGCTCCCATGTGGGGACAGAGAGGCCTAGCCTCTCCGCCGCGTCGCGGTTCCCTTGGACAGCCCATAACTGTTCTTCGTGGTTGGGGCTGTGTAGGACCACATCCCTGCGTGAAGAAGTGTTGCTTTCATCGCCGCGTAACGCGGGACATCACCAGAGCATGTGAGGTAAGTTCGCGAAGTCATTGCATAGTGCACATGCATTTGTTGTCTGAATATTGGGGTACATCTTGTGAAGAAGTAGGGGGTTGGGTATGCCCCCATCTGTAGAAGCCTTAGTGTCTAAGCCTGAGGTTTATTAGTTTGCAGTGGGGGGGGGGGGGGGGGGGGACGGTAGATCATCTGAGCCAAGTAAAAATGCTTAGTAATTTCGGTGTACGAGGGAGGAGAGTCCCGATTGTCAGTACCCCCAGCTGCCCCGTAGCTACGCGGTTGATGATCACTCGCGCAGCTCCGTGTGCCGACTCATTGAGGTTGCGCGGGGCACCCTCGATCCATGTAGGCTGGAAACCAGATCAATGTGTGGGGCTTGATCTCCTTGCTTCCTAGTATCCCTAGGGCCAGCTCGGATATGGTTCCTATGGCAAATGCACCAACAGCTGATATCGAGTCACTGTAGATTGATCTCCTCTTGTCGTCTAATAAGGCCATCGCTATTGCAGCCTGCTCTGCGATTTCAGAGGACGTCGTCCGAATCGAGATTGCGTTTGTTATTTGCATTTCATGATCTACGCTAACTACAGCGAAGGCCTGTCCGTCGGCGTAGTGCGCTGCGTCTACGAAACTGTTCTCTCAAGCTCGTTCACGAGCCTTTTCCAGGAGAGCCATCGCGCGGGCCCGACGTCTTCTCACGTTGTGTCTTCTCACTGCAGAACTTTGTTTTGATTACTGTGGGGGGAACGCCCAGCTCCTATAAGATGTGTCTTCCAGCTTGTGTGGTAGATAGCCTGACGAACTGGGCCCTCTCCTGTGCTTCCGCTATTTCCTCTAGCGTGTTATGCATGCCAAGTTGCAGTAAGCGTTTGACGAACGGTCGTCTGCGTCCGCGGGCTCAAACGATTGATCCCTGTTTTGTAGACTCTAGGGATGCCATATTCTGTGGGACATTCTCCAAACATAAGTAAAAAAAAAGGATTTAGATGTCTGACCAAACACAATGTTTCCTGCTTTTCAAAAATTCATGTGACGCAGTATATGACATGCTCAGACTTCGCCTGCGTTGTCTTCGATACACCATAATGTGTGTTAGGCATGCTGAATCAACACGCTTCAACCGGTCGTTCAATCGGGAATCTGCTGCTTGCGCTCATATGGTGTATGCCACTGAAGAATAACCGCTAAACTAGATATGTTTATTGGACACTGCAATTTGCTTGCCAGTTATTTTTGTATCGAAGTATTCCTTGCGAAGTTAATCCATTTTGAATTTGTCTATCGAGCCTTCTACGTCATGATGCAATTGTGTTCGTTTCTCGAAGTAGATACATATAAAGATAAGCATGTGGCAGAATGACATCATGCCTACATAGCATACATGACCCGAGAGGATATCAATGGCATGGCTAATTGGTTTTAGCATGTACTTCATGACATAAATGATATGATCATGATGCCGTCGAGGTTCTTTCATCTTGATATATATCAGGATATGCATGGAGCGCAACACCATGCCTGTATGCATAATACGAGTGACATAAGTGGCGTGACTGACGTGATGCAATCACCGTTTTTTCAACTAGATATATATCAAAGTACCTATGGAGCGCCATACCATAATATGAATGGCATGTAACGACATTAATGACATTACATATTTGACAGGGTGTGTATGTTATAACTTAAATGGTGTCAATGTCAGGATTCCGTCATGGTCATTTTTCAGCACAGTGTTTATCAGTATATGAATTACATGAGATGCATACGGGACCTGATATAAATAACATGACATACACGTATTGACATGAATATCGTATATTGCATGACATAACTGTAATCCCTAGACATGCATTAGCATGCCATTCCATGTCATTCTTGTCATATATACACATATCTGGCCACACAAATCTTGATACTTAAGCAGGTAAAGAACTGACCACCACGCCATAACCTCATGTCTCTTACGCCATCCATGACAATCGCATCATGGACTGCATGTCATCCAATTTCAACGAAGTCAGGGATATTCTACTATATAGCTTGATAGAAAACGTAACTGTAATGAATGGCATGCAATGCATGTCATGAGACGAATGTCATAAAGAAGGTGACTATAGTAAATTTACCAAGACATGCATTTTAACTGGATATATTCTGAATATGACGGTCATGACAAGCATGATAAAAATAATGGCATGTCATGTCATGTATGTCATGAATCCCACGAATGTCATGACTTACATAAAATGTATAAGATAAACCATGGCATGTAGACATGCACGGTATGACATTACCATGACAAGAACGTATACCGACCAAGTGGACCAAGTTGTCCGCTATCTTAAGCCGTTGACATCATGCTTGTGCTCGTGATGCCGTGATTGTCGACGCATCGTCATTGCAGCTTCACAATGCGACATTCGGCTCTGATTTTCGCGCGATTTTTGTACTCTAGCCAGGTTGCACGCGTAAGAAGCTTCGGGCATCTAGGCAGCAGAACACCGGTGCGTGGGTGCATCCTTTCAAACAGCGCTTGAAAAGCAATTTATCCACGAGCTTTGATTTCCCAGTATCGCATGACAACGCGCTACCTACTCGTTCCTCCTTAGGCTGGGGCAGGACTTTCATGGCCCTTCTTGCCGTTACCAGTCGCCTAATGAAACATCAAGACGTGGCCTTTTCTAGTCGACATATTTTAGGAGTATGACAATGCTGCGTCAACTTTCATTGTAGCAACGTCATCATGACTCGGCCAAGGCAACCATTTGGACCACTGCAATTGTCTGAATGGCTATAAATAGACGCGCGCTTCAAGTAAGCTTTGCTACCTTTCGACCTTCAAGCGAGCCGTTCATGTCCTCTGGGTGACACCACGTGATGGTCCCAGTGAGCGCCTACTTTCTGCGTTTCTTACTCATTTCACAGCCCTATGCCGCATACTCTCGTCAGTGCGATTGTTGGTAGAAATCTTGCACCGACCGTCGTATCGGTGCTGTCATCACACACACACAATGAAGTTAAATATTGGTTGCTGTAGTCGCGTAGCCTACCCAAATACTGAATTTTCCCGAACGGTCAACCTGGTAACGCTTGTAGAAACTGCAAAGCAGCTGCTGCAAAATGCTTCGTATGACGTCCATTCCTACCGTGCGTGTGATCTGCACAGTTTTTTATGTGTAAGTTTTATGGTCACTTTAAACTTGGGCAGCACTCACCTTTTTATAGGGTGTTTTACTACAATGTAATAAGAAAAAAACCTAGTGCTATAGCGTTGATGTTAGATGGCTCATTTCCAACAGGCACATATTTTCGTTGACTGGGGTTTAAAGCCAGTGGGACCTGTTGTGAGAAAATTCTATTTTTCGCCATGCTGTGGCAGCTTCAATACTGGGAATAATGAAATTGCTTGACGGCGACAAGAAATATTCCTTGTCTTTTCCCAATGGCGAAAGTGGTTGTCATTTGTCTAACAAAAAAAAAATGTCTTCTGAAAGGCGAAGCATTGACTGCGATAGCGAATTAGTAGACAGCTATACGGAGTAAGGATAGTTGTTTCATCTGCGCTATATATTTATAATTATTCTCTTATTCACTCAAATAAGCATGGTGTTAGCGCGCACAAGCAAACATGAAGACATCACACGCGATGAGCGCGGCCACCTGTAGTCAAAACGCCGGTGTCAGCAAGCGTGGCAGCAGCAGCAAGCGAAGGGATTTTCGTGCTGTCTATCGGTTAACCCTAGAGCTGCGTAAGTAACGCGCACAAAGGTATGAGCCCTCTGCAGATCCTTTTCAAGATAATGCGCGGGCGGGCACGCAAAGTGCGTACTTGGCGGAGGCGAAGCCGCGGCGCGTTCCTCCTGCACTGCGTCCCCGCTTTTTTCGCTATCGCACGCGTGATCATCAGTTCCCCTTGCACCCGGGCACGAAATACGCAGTTGCTGCCGCGGCACAACGACGCCCCTCCAGACCCTTTCCCATGGCACTTCGGGCGATGGAAGATGGCGCGTTTGCTCTCCCCTTTCCTCCTTCTCGCGCGCCCGATTCAGCCGCGATTGTCGGCTTCCCTTGCGTGCTTTCACTCGCACGTACAGCATACGACGCGCGGCGACGATGTTATCGCCTTTGGAGTTATTCAGAACATCGCGAGGAGGGTGACGGCGACGGCGAAAATGTGCCTGGAGTATCCACATAATTCTTATCGCAATAAATGGACGCGCGGGCAGGACGAACGGGCAAGGCAAATTCGACTTCGAGTTCCTAATTGCAGTCGCTATATTGTATTAGAGGTACTATTCACCAGTGACGCAGAATGCAAAAAAAAAAAAGATATGGCGCTCCCGCCGATTCAAGAGGCCCTCTATTTAAGCAGATCACTCATCTCATGACACCAAATTCATCTAGATGTGTACGAAGCTCGTGTGCACTCGCCTGTACTGCGCATCCCGTCACATGTTTGTGTCCGGATACACACACATCCGGACACCGAAGTTTGTGCCCTGCGTTACACCTATAATAGGAGCACATGGGCCCAGCGTTGCTGTGGCGTAACATATCATTGTCGCTTTCCAAATGATTTTTTTTTCAGACCAGCTTTCTTATGTGCTGTGTGCTTTAATGCAATGCTTGAGTTTTTATTATTTCATGTTACGCTATAGTAACATATCGTGTATCCAAGGGTGAGCTGCCATGTTTCCTACAAATACAAGCTAACAGGTATTGTTATTTTGCTTCAAAGGTTGCAAAAAAAGTATATAACATAGGCATGTGTAATATTACCTATATTAGCAGTATTTACATATGCATACGCTATTTGGGTCATCCGGTTGAATATTTCTCTGAATACAAATTAAATCATGATACAGATTGTATTGGAATGCTTTTGTATTCATCACCTAAAATGTAAATATTGCAGTGGATAATCTAAATCCTTTTGTACATCGCTTTTTCTTTGTGCCCAGTTGCAAATTCAAGAGGAAGCAACGGACTTCAATCACACATAAAAAAGCTAGTGATTACAAAGGGCATTATTTGACAACGCATCTTTTTATTTGGGACCTATGCTGTTTGTAAAAGTTTTTTGCGTGCAAGTTTGAGCCGTTATGGTCATGCTGACGACACATTTTAAACTAAGTAATTGTAAAGAAACAAATGCTTTCGACAAGGATCATTCATTCTCGCACTTTGGCATACTTCGGTATTGCTTTGATATAATGAGAAAAAAATTGTAATACTTACTGCAGCGGCATGTGCACACAAAATATTCTGCCAGAAATTGCCAACCTTGGCACGTAAGCGAATAACCATTTTCTGGACAACCAGTTGGAAGCTCCGACCTCAAAGGGGGGCAATTGGTCGTTGGCGGAACTAAAGAAATAAAGAAATACATTGAACTTCATAAAGAAATTTCTAAAACTCAGGCGTATTCAAAGTATGTGAACAAGTGCGCAACAGAAAAGAGAAGATTGAAGGGAGTGGCGCTAATAAAATAAAGAAATATTAGAAACAGCCAATGTCTCTTTTCACATGCTCAAGGTATGACACCGGTGTAATTAGATCAATATGAATTTTTTGTCGCCCAAAACCCGCGCTAACGCAGATTAAAATCACAAGTGGCTGCAGATGAAGCTTTGAGTCTGTGAGCTAAGTGCCATTTATTTTGCTCTACTAACCGCTGCAAAACCGGCCACTTTTGTTTTCCTCTTATGAGCTAGATATTTGTTGTGTCATGGACTATGCTGCAAAGCATGACTGGTACGTAATTGTTCGACACTCGTTTATAATCGTCGTGCTAGCAGGCCTCCACAGCGCCTGTCGATAAGGTGTAGTTTCACGTTCCGAAAAATACCAAACACTTTGAATAAAATACACTGAAATATCATCAAACATTCTTTCAACATCAGTGAAATTGATGAGTAGTCAAATGTTGTACGTATACAAAAAAAATTGAAATTGTGCTTAGACTTATTACTTATTACTTAAATAACTTATTAGACTTATTAGACTTAAATTAGACTTATTAGACTTAAAAGACTTATTAGACTTAAATTGTGCTTACCAGTTGATGCACTAAAAAGAACATATACAATTTCGCTAGAAAAGAAGCACTCTTCACTTCATGCTTTGTTCTGCGAGATCGTATATGTCCTACACTGTTTTTTTCTTGGGATTCAAAGGACGACGAACGTATTGCATACACTTGGAAGCTAGAGCAGTTGTGGGAGCGTTACTTACTCTTAACAAAATTATTGTTCATTTTATTAATTTTTCTCTAATACTTGGACAAAGATAGCTAGCCAAATAACAGGGAATGTCTTCTGTTTTGGCCATTCGTAAAAAAAGCACAAGATGAAATGTTGGATCTCGCCTGGGAGGCACTGGGACTCGGCAAGTCTCTGTAAACCTACTTTCTTATGGTGGAGTCGGTGCGCACGTTCCCATCTAGTCCGAAAATTTGAACACAACGCCATTCTGAAGTATCGATATGCAACTTTAAGGTACATGACAGAAGATATCAGTGTTCTATCACATGGCCTAGACGTATCATACTCATTCATTTCCATTCTTTTATTCGAGGAGTTATTTCTTCACCAACCGATCGTTTCCTCTTATTGAAACACTGAAATACTACGTCAATATCTGATTCACGCTTTTTCGCCTAAATATCGTTAATAGGATCTCTGAATTCAGCTCCTTTTCACCGTGAGACAAACATTTTTGTGAGCGGTTTTAGCACAAATTAGTATGTACAAAATCTACCACCAGACTTACGGTTTGTCTTATTGTGTCCAAATAGGTTTATTTCAGTAGCATACATTCACTGTGCCACTGCTGAAATTTTCTAACCAAAAGCTGCTTCAACATCAAGAAACATGCAGACTTTAAGAGGTATACCTCTCTGCTGTTAAATAGAGTTAGCAACTTAGTGACTGCTCTTGCAAAATCGTTAGCTGTTTGATGGCTGCTTTTGCTATAACCTCGATAACTTCTGTCCTACTATAATGCCTAGAAAATACTGGCTAGTGTGCCGTCCGCAGCCTCCCGGGTGGCACCTGATGCAATGAATGCCGCGGCTGCCGCTAGAAGCGCTCCAGTGCAGGTGGGTGCCGCGGCACCACCCCGCCATCCGGCATTCGTAACCCGCCGTGTTTCCACAACATCGGCAGGCGGACTGCTGCGCATGTTGTTATTAAGCCGCACCAGCAGCACAGTTCAAATGTGGGCAGCTGATTATACTAGGGTTTGTTTTGATTACAACAGGCTTCTTTAGCGCTTGTCGCGTGCGTGAAAACCTTGTGCTAGTTCAGCTCAACTTCTAGCGGGGAACCTCACGTGTTTCTACGCTGGCAAAGAGAAAGCGTAATTTTTAAAGCAGATGCCTTAGATTTCCATGTTTCAAGGTCGTGTTGTGAGGTACAGAACGTATCACACGATCCAAGGAAGGCCAGAAGCGAACCAAAGCAGGTCCAGTCATGTACAGGAGATGATTAATGATTAGAAAATTTAATTATTGATTAATGATTGGATTAAGGCGGATTAGGTTGAATTATAGGGATTAAGTTGTATTTATTAGGATTAAGGTGGATGTAGGTGAATTACAGTAGAATTTACAAGACGTTCACATTGGTGTCTCTTAGGCGATAGCTAAGGACGCTTGTTTTTTATTCTAACGATGATGGCAGCGTAATTTTTAAGGGAAGGCTTGAGGTTACATTTTTTATTCTAATAAAGTAAAAGAATTCTAAGGTTACGTTACTGTTCTATTAATGCTATATTAATGCATAACCATTCAAGACCGCTGTAACCGATCATGTTCTGAAATGACTCGAATTTTGCTGTTATTCCTCTTTATGTTATTTGCTGCTGTTTCTGCCTATTTATCTTATTGTTGTCCTAATAGGTTTGAATGTTTTAATTTTTTGTAAACCATGTACCCATCCCCTCATGATGTTCATTGGGCCCGGAGGGTATCATGACGAGGAAATAAATTAGTTTGTAAAATGGACTGTGGTGTTCCGTGTACTATGCGTTCTTATACCTGATAAACACGTGAAGAGTTCTTTTCATGTCTTATATACGTGAACAAAAATAGGAAACCGATCTTTCATTTAGGTGTAACAAAGATTTTATTCAAGTGTAACAATGGTGAAACGCAGGTACAAGACAGCACCAGATGAGATAAGGCACACATACATGAAGAAGATAGATCTAGTGGCAGTGACGCAGTTTTAGGAGTTTCTGCCTTTGCCTTAGCTCTTCCCTCTCTTTGTTGATGGATTTCACAAAAAAAAACGAAACCTCAAGAAAACATAGAACTTTACAACTGCTGTCAAAGCTAGTTTTTCATGCTCCGGGCACCCTAATTGTGGAAAGTCCAGTGTCTGCAGCTGACCTGAAAAATCCGCTAGACTTGCCACATGCAACTTGTTTGTGCTAGAAAACACAGTAAAACCATCTTCCATGGCCTTTACAGCGGTTGACAAGGCCTGACTAAGATAGACAAGGCCTCCATTGTCAAAATGGGTAGTGCATTATGAAGCAGCGTCGGCACTAGCTTCAGCCTTACTTACGCAAAGGAAGACTGCACAGTGTGGTCAAGAATTTTTGGCAAATATCTTTCATGCAACATAAGCTTCAGTATAGTAGATCAAAGCATTACCGCTACTTCTTTCTTGTTTTACTTTTTCCTGGCACCCACATAGGTATGGCGTATGGTTTCAGGCATGGTTTATCGCGGGGAATCTCGTGGACAACGCTGTTCACGGTAATAGAGAACGCGTGCTCGACTAAACTGTTTCCGAAATGTTTTTCACAAATCACAGCAGGTGGTGCCAGCGTTCTGTCTGTTCTCCTGATCATTCTTGCCCATTATGCTACCGCTTCGAGTCAGATAGTGGAGTGAACAAGGATACACGCCCTTTGTTTTAGCGGTAACCGATTCTACGCAACGGCACAAAGTGGGTCCTCCTTGCACTGACTCTTTAGCTTCGGCATTTTTTGACCGCCACCGCATAGTTCTCGTAATGACAAGTACACGAACACAGCAGCCACACACTCACTTTTTGACAAACCAAGAACAAGCAGGCAACACTGTAATAACACTGAAAACGCGAACATAGAAACCATCGCAACCGCAGCGAAACTGATGTGCGGAGCAGACGACACGAGCAGTCTGCACACACCCGTATGGCAGTGACCTCTGCCGGCCAACGTGGGCATTCATTGCAGGCGGCGCCACGGGGGAGGGGGGGGGAGGCACGGCACACTAGCCAGTATATTCGAGGCACTATAGTCTTATTCAAATAATAGAAAACACCACAACTCAGCATTGCATTACAAGCAGTATATATGCGTGAATATAATAACTTTAAATCTACATCGCAGCAATTTATAAAGTTGATCGAGCAGTGCCACTGGTGGTCACACACAGTGTCGGCTGACAAGCACTGGCCAAGTGTGCGCATGTAGAATAAAAATATTGGCAGTGGCTTAGCTCGGTTACACCTGGCTATAAGTAGCCAAAGCTAAGGCATAGCATGGTTAGCCTTGGTTAATCTTGATTGCAAGTCCAGATTAGTCTGGTTGTCTAGCTATGTTGCGGCGTTTATCCAGTCATTCGGCGCGCTGTTCGTCTGTTTCCTGGGCGATTTATTTCGTCTTCATCTCGTTCCGATGTCGATTCCAGGCCTCCTCCTGCTCCTCCAACTGTGGTTGCCGCGCACGCGAGCTCTCCTTTTCAATCCTCTAACATGTTGTCAGGCATGCGACGCAGCTGGGCAAGCGAGCGGAGGCGAGCGCAATGACGGAGAACGCGGTGTGATGTCATACCAAACGGTGTTTGCGGCCAGTAAAGCTTTCGCTTTATTATCCGTGGGGAGGCGCGCGTTGTGACGTCATGTGCCTCCTCAGAGCACCGCCATGGCGAAATCGCAAGTTCGCGGCAAGTAAAGCTTTAGCTTTAAAAGCTACCACGCCAGAATAGGTAGGGGTGGCATCAAGGTCAAAGCCTTCTGCTTTCTGGCCAGTATTGGGAGACGGTCTTCATGCAGCGGAGGTAATGCTCATATCGTAGACTAAACCAAACAACAGGTTGGCGGCTGCTATGGAAAATGTGGTGGGTTCTCAGCCTGATCTGATGCTGTATATTAGCCAGTTGTGATTGTTTTGAAAAGGGACTTTCATATAGAACCTGATTTTGTTGCTTTAAGTGAGACATGAGTAACAATGGATATCAGGGATGCTGAAATCACACCGCCAAACTACGTAATCACATGGAAGGAACCATTACCACGTGGTGGTCACGTTGCCTTATTGATTAAAACGAAATCCCTTATATCGTGTTACCTCATGTTCACAGGAGTGGAAGGAATCTTTTGTAAGCTAACATTTTCTACATGCAATATTGTCGTCGGCATTATTTAGCGTAGTCCCTCATGTGAGGTTGAAGTAATGGAAAGACTGTGTTTGTATGCGCAAAATGTTGTGTTGGGGGCCAGACTACTACTTCTAGCTGATTTAACCCTGCCTAATGTGTACTGGCAAACATATAAACACCACTCACCAAGTGCTGATATGATTTTCGATCTTATGCGTTCATTGAATCTTAGCGAAATCGTAACAAAGCTGACACGTTTTTAAAGAACTACTTCCCGCACCCTTGATTTAGTTTTTTTGAGCCATAATTTCCCGTTAGACGAAACGTATCTTGAATTCATCAATGGCATATCTGATCATAAGATTACTTTATGTGTTGTGAGTGCTCAAAATACTACATTTTCTTCCCAACCACGTATCACTTACCCAGACTTTAGTAGAGCAGACGGTACCAGTATTATTGACTATTTATCTAACAAATTTACCACCTTTGAAGCACTTTCAATGCGTCCGACAAAAAACATCAAAGCGTTGTGGCACAGTTTAAAAAATATGTTTCATTGTGTTTCCAAGTATGTACCTTCTAAAGGTAAAAAAACGAGGAAGCACAATCCATGGATCTCACGTGACATCATTCATGCCAAGCGTCTGAGAAAATCAGTAAAAATCGCACGTTATTCTTCATCTCGAAGTAGTCTTACTCTAGCTATTCAAGGCATGATATCTAAAATAAGGACAGCGAAGTCAAAATTTTACTCAAACACACTTCATGGATTCCTAAGAAATTCATCGAGCAAAATCGGGAACTAGCTTAAACCTAAGGCATCAAGTGATCCCTTGGTGCCACCCGAAACTAACAAAGAAAGCGCTAATTCACTAGATAACTAGTTTTTTCTGGCTTCACAACTGCCGATGGGAATCTACCGCAAATTGACATCACGGTCAATAGCAGATTAACCCTCTTACCATCACGGAGGTCGGAGTACTTAACCTTCTCCTAAACCTGGACACGAAAAAAGGGCCAGGCGCCGAAAGAATACCAAACCCTTTTTTTTTAAACGATGTACCCTTGTATGTAGCAAAGTACCTTTGTATATTATTCGACAAATCGTTATCATCATCTGTTCTTCCAAAGGTTTGGAAATCTGCAAAAGTTGTCGCAATACATAAATCAGGCTGCAAAGACGACTCGTCCAAGTTTCGGCCAATTTCGCTTGCGAGTACCGTGGCTAACTTCTTGAAAACAACATACTCAAACATATAAACGTTTATTTAGGAAAAGAGAGTATCATATTACCATATCAACATGACTTTCCCAGATGCCTCTATACAATCACTCAACTACTGGCATTAACCCAAGACATATCATTCAATATCGAGCAACACAGAAAAACAGGCCTCATCCTACTCGATTTCTAGAAGGCATTTGATCGAGTATCACACAAGAAGATCATAAAGATACATGCGATTACATTAGGCCGAGACCCCATATTTGACTGGATTTACTAACCGTACCCAATTCGTAGAAGTGTACGGACACATTTCCCAGTCAGCCCGGGTAACATCGGGAGTCTCCCGAGTAAGCGTTCTGGCTGCCCCTTTATTTCTAATTTTTGATTTTTCTTAATGACCTAACAGCAAATATTATAGGAAATATTAGACTATTTGTAGACGACTGCATTCTTTATCCAAATATTAACTCACAGGATGACCACATAACATTTAAAAACGACTTGAAAGCTTTGTCTAACTGGTGTGCCGACTGGGAGATGACCATCTATACTAGAAAATCTGCTGTTCTTTCAATCACTAAAGAAAGTAACTCATGCTTCTGTGTATTTTTAACGACGTGCCACTAATATGACTTCATGATCACAAGAACCTCGGATTAACATTCACACATGTCTTCAGACGGAACTCCCATATAAAATGCGTTACAGCGCCTGCATTCAAACGCCTTTTCTTTCTTGGAAGACACCTCCAACTAGCACCAGCCGATACGAAACTTCTGGCTGACCAAACTTCCTCAGGTCAGTCTTTCAGTACGCTAATGTTATCTGGTTCCCATACACTAAACAACTCTACGTCTACGTATATATTCTACGTAGACGTAGAATATATACCTCTACGTTATATATTCAATAAACAGACACTAACAGACTCACCCACCGAACTACTTAACAAAGTCGGAATCTCAACAGTACAAAACCGTGCAGTACTAGCCCATTCTAAAGTTATGCACAAGCTCCTACAAACCAAGCGCAATATTGATACATCTAGATGCATCTAGAGATACATCTCCAGAAATAAAACACGGCCAACGAGGCGTAAACACACACAAACACTCAATAAGTATTCTTCTCATACCGATTACTTCACGAATTCATTCTTTCCTTGAGCGATAAGAGAGTGGAATAAACTGAGGCAATCCATTAGTAACAGCTCCTCATTAGATACATTTGCTAATTGAGTAGGAAAACATCTCGTCGCCTTACAGCTCTGATTTACTTACTGCGGGTTGTTACTGATCTTCATAATTTACCACTTTAATCTATAAGTTTTCTTTTTCTATTATTTGTATGGATATGCATGACTGCCTCCTGTTTACCATATTCATTAGTTGTTTTATATCACATGTGCTTTCAGGTATATTTTTCTTATTTGTTTTCTTCTTTTCTCAGATCCTTCTTGGTTACAGTATATTGTACCCACATATTGCATTTGTGAAGAAGTACTAAATTATTTTGTTTAGCGAAGCAAAAGCATTTGCAATAGCAAACTCGTCATTATATAATGTATTTATATTCTTTGTTCGCAAATACTGCCATTTGTCCCATGCCATTTGTCCATTTATAATTCCATGAGGGATCGACAGTACTTGATATAAGCAAATAAATATTATGCAGGCAGCCGTGTTCTTCTGCAACCGTGTGCAGGTAGATGAGCAGCCGTGTACATTAGCGGAGGCTGTCAGCAGAAGAATGTTACCACTTTAAGTAGACTGACGGTAGTGACTCAGATTTTCTTTAACGAGATCGTTGTACTACAAATGGTATTGAGTAGTCTTAAGGTGGAAACCTTAAGTGGCTCGTTGCGATGGCTCATACCCGAAAAAAGTGACGTCTATTCCTGGACGATAAAAACATCACCATCAGGAATGGCTTATACCCCCTAAGCAGGCGAATGTGCAGTGGCTAAATATCAATAAGAAACGAAAGAATGAAAGAACTCAATCAATAAAGAAATAACAAAGGAACGAAAGAAAGAATGAAAGAATGAAGGAACAAAGAGCAAAAAAAAGACTGAAAGAGGTAACGAAAGAAAAAATAACGAAACTACTTTTGGGTAGTGCATTAGGTGGTCGCATGTGTCGTTGAGGACGTCGGCATACAGCGCCATGCGTTCACTTCAAACTGCAGCTCGTCATATCTTGCAAGAAGTCTGACCCCTTCGAGCTTATAGCTTAATGCATTAACACGTGTTGCAGCAGTGTAACATGCTGCCAAACCTTCTTTTGCTACTACTGTTAGCCACAATGTTGACATAGTTTTCTCTATATTACGCCGTTAACATCGGTCAAGTTGCAAAGATGAGACCGCTGCTCTGCATTAGGCAATTTTATATGAGTACGAAGGAAAACGTGTGGTGTGAAGTGCGATGGGATTTCCGCAATAATATCAGAATGGAAGATGAATATCTTATTGAACGAACCTAGTTAGGCTTGGTTTTCCGTAAACTTGCTTCGTTCCAGTTGTTACTGCCATGAAGACGACATTTAGTACGGCAAGCAACATAATAGCAATAAAAATAGACACATCTGCTTTAAATCCAATATTTAATGCCACTTCGACAATCATGCCGCAGAAAAAAACGCTTAATGATATGCAGCCAAATAAACTATCCCACAACCATACAACACAACAGCGAAGATAGCAACAAGGTACTCTTAATCAAACACACTTTTAGGCTACTTCAAGCATGTGTCTTGATCACAAATACGGCCTGACAATAAGACCACGGACGACAAAAGCAGCGTTGGCAGTTGCACATATAAAAGTGAATCATTGCCGAAGAAACTCGTATTACATCGATCCCGCACTAAAGAGGGCTATCCAACATGATGAAAACAAAGAAAATATTAGAAGTAAGTAAATTCATTATGGTGGAGCACGACAAGTGGCTCACTTAGGGTAAACTAGCTTCCATCTTTATATTCTAGACATCGGGATACTTACGTTCACCTAGTCACGACTTCTGTGTGGAATTTTAGTCGTTAATAGCAACGGTTATTACGTGCAAGTCTTACAACTGTGGGGCAGGTGCGAGAAAGTTCCATTCCTTTATAAAATTGATCACTTAATTTTCAGCGATTTTCCTCCAAACCCAATATACTGAATTTTTTATCTTGTAACAGCGTCTCCTCCCAGAAATATGAACCGCAATATCTTTGAATATTGGAAAGAGCGCGAAAATACCTGCTATTCACATTTTATGTTGAACTGTGTAGCAATTTCGTTTTGAACACTTGGCGCTCCAGCAGCGTTGTTTCGTTACTGCGTCATAGGCGACCAACAGAAATGTTTCAATTCCAGGACATCCGAGTGCATTGCACCCCTTTTGTAATATTTAGTGATGTACAGACACTGAAACCATCGCTTGTTTATCACCACATCTTGGACACGATAATTCTTAATACATTATCATAAAATCAAGCCAGAAACTGCCACATGATGATGGACTTGAGTACGGTATTCATAACCAATTGTTCGTGATATCTTCAAGGGGAAAGAAGTAGAATCACCTTATTTAAACAATTGAGAAGAAGCTGTTATATTAAAAATAAATCTTACTTTGCACACACATCGGTCTTTTTTATAGATATTGCAGGTGTGAGCAACAACATGTAAACTGGGTGTTCAGAAAATTCCCCTCACATTGAAGCATTGGCATAAATAATTTCATGCTCACCAAAATAACGCAGATAAATATTTACCACATGTGCACGTGCAGTTGCCCGTCGGGCCATAGAGGCATAATGGTCGCCTCCGTCCTTCACAGTTCAGCGTACATGAGGTAGCCACTGCATGTTCGAACATAACCAGAGGGTTTGGTTATGGCAGTTGCACCTAGAGGAGCCACTCACCTTCAAGGTGCAAAAGCACCATGAAGGTGAACTTCCAGTTACTCGGCGCGTTATAACATGACCTACGATGTTAGCGCAAGCCTCTACCCGAAACATCGGGCGCGCCAATATTTTCTGTTTTCACAAACTTCATAAAACGGCGGTTTCGTACTTTTATTGGATTCGCGCTCTTTTTCATGATTATGAACGCTTACTATGAGCTGATATTGGGCCGGCAATAAAAGCTCAACCCTTGTTGCTGCACAATCTTCATGGTAAAAAAAATTACGAAATAGCGTGCCAGGTGAAACAAAATAAGTACGTTCTTTTTATTAACTGTAGGCACCCATGAAAGACTAAACCATGAATGACGAGCGACGCTTAACAGAATTTACTTGCCATACATACTTCAAACTTTATCACAGACATTCTAGTAAATATCCGCAACACTTCTAGTAAGCAGATGCCGTTACACTGAAGAATTTTTGGTGCACGTTCTCTGCGGTCCTTACATGATTCCTGCGCCAAGGCAGTTTGCAGATTAGCATATTTTATTGTGAAGTTGGATGGAACTTTGGTTCTACAGTTAATAAACGCGGCCTACAGCGCAGATAAGTAGTCTGCGTTACAGTGATTACGACGAGCGTTACCATAGCTTTCTTTATGGCATCCGATGTCATTAGTGCTACGGTCGTCGGTGCGGTTGGAGTTTGTGGTGGAAGACTGCAGTCAGTGCATATATATATATATATATATATATATATATATATATATATATATATATATATATATGTACACTACATGTACCTTACAGGCCTTCCAGAAAGCATTGTGTAAGGGGGGAAATACGATGACACATTAGTATGGAATCGGGGGAAAAAGGTAAACATCAATACAGTGAAAGGAATATTCACGCAACATGACAATTTAGTACGACAATAGCAAATACAATAGGTAGAGCAATAACAATAAACAATAAACAGTAAACACATTAACATAATAACATTAAAAACGTTTTTGCATGTATACTGTAGTAAGTTTAGTAAAAAATACGATCGCTATAACTATTTGATTAACTTGTAGAAGAATGCTGGAAATAAATGAAAAGAAGGCAAGACCTGTTAAACGGTTGAAATGGCATATTGATCGATTAGATGATGTCGAAATGCACTGTGTTTAGATTGTTAAACGATGTTATGTGGTAGAGCGTTCCATAAAAGGACCGCACAGGTCAAAGCTGAAAAATTAAAAGCATGTGTATTGCCATAAATTCGGGTGTAGCTGAACTGATCGTTCAGTCTTCGTGACTCCGAGTATGCTTTTTCCAGGTTTCATAGGGTTAGGCCAACTGCGTGAATGAATCTATGAAATAATAATAGAATTGCAATCTCACGGCGAGTAGTTAGTGGTTGCAACGAAAGATCAACTGTTACTTGGGATACACTTGAGTGGTTACTATAATTTTTTGAAATGAAACGGCTCGCTCTATTCTGGATGCTCTTCAGGAGTTCGATGAGGTATTTTTGATAAGGAGACCATATACAAGAGGCGTACTCAATTTTTGGCCGTACAATAGTTATCTAAGCTAATTTTCATGGGGGTGAAGGCGAAGTGCTTAAGTTGCAACGCAGAAATCCTAATGATCTGGAGGCGTTAGCGGAAATGGAGATGATGTGATTAGTCCATGAAAGATTGTGCGTAAGGAGCACTCCTAAGTACTTATATTCTGTGTTGCGGTCAGCTATGTTAGAATCCAAATGATAAGAAAAGTGAGAGTTAACAGTTTTTCGAGAAAAGGAACCGACTTTGCACTTCGACGTTTAGGGACATGATCTACGTAGCACGCCAATTACTGATATGTGCAAGATCATTTTGGAGGGCCGTGTTCTCAAAGAACAGTTAATCGAACGGTATAGAATGCAGTCATCAGCAAAGAATCGCACAGAACAGGATATATTGTTCGGTAAGTCGGTAATGTAAAATAAAACGAGAAGAGCTCCGATTGCACTGATTTCAAGTACACCGGAGGTGACGTTAGACAGGGCATAGGAATAGTTGGCAACAACAGTGAACTGTTCGCGATTAGAAAGAAAATTACAAATCCATGGTAGGGTTAGTGAGTCAAGTTTAACTGCAGAGATATTTTATATTGTTACGGTGAAGAGAAGGACGAAGTTGAATTAGACTAGAGGAAGACGAAGTCTGGCAGTTGCCTGAACGCCATATACCTCTGTTGTAAATATACAATATTTTATACTCGTGGGCCTGCTTTCTTCCTGCAATATTTTGGTGGAAGGTGCGGGGTACAGTCACGGAACTTCGCAGCGGACGTCATCAACCTGCCACCACAATGGCAAATCAACCGACACAAGCGACAACGCCTCAGCAGCCCGTGCCAACGGTCATCCTCACTCATCCGCGGGACCCAGGGACATCTTGTGGCACAGACAACGCCGACGTCGAGGACTGGCTTAAGATGTACGAGCGAGTGTGCGACAACAACAGGTGGGATCCAGCAATGATGCTAGCAAATGTCATATTTTATCTAAGAGGAACTGCGAAGCAATGGTACGACACACACGAAGCTGACCTAACGAGCCGGGATGTCTGCAAAGAAAAAATGCGAGACCTGTTTGGCAGACCCGTCGGTCGTCAGCTGGCAGCAAAAAAAGAACTAGCGTGCCGCGCTCAGACGTCCACAGAATCCTATGTCATGTACATACAGGATGTGCTGGCCCTTTGTCGCAACGCTGATAACAACGTGACCGAGGCAGTCAAGATTGGTCACATACTGAAAGGTATTGCAGACGATGCCTGCAATCTCCTGATGTGCAAGAATTGTGCCACTGTGGATGCAATTATAAAGGAGTGCCGGCGCTTCGAACAAGCGAATGGCCGCCGCGTCACTCAAACTTTCGACCGATTGCCCAATACCGCCGCGACAACTTCTTGCGAAGACCCTCCGAGGTTCGTTCAGCCCACAGGACCGGAAGATATCACGCGCATCGTTCGCCGTGAGCTTGAGGCCATGGCTCCGGCTCCAGTTCGTTCCGCCTGTCGGGAAAGCTTGCCCGCTATCTCCCTTATACAAGCGGTCGTTCAGGAGGAAATAGCAAGTTTGGGCATTCCATCTCTCTGCTCGGTCCGCCATACAAACAACTACCAGATTTCTCCGGCCGCTCGCTCCAACACGCAACGCTTTCCGCCACTCCGTCGCAACCCAGCTGACTGGCGCACAGCGGATGATAAACCCATCTGTTTTAATTGCTCCGGTATTGGACACATCGCCCGTCATTGCCGCAACCACCGGTCGCCGCCTCCTCGATGGTCGTCTCCAAGTCACTATCGCCAAGTACCAGACAATCGTACTTTCTCGCCCTATACGCCGACTAGGAACATCAACGCCGACAGTGCTCCACCAAGATCCAGCCGCTCCCCGTCTCCGCAATGTCGTAGGTCTCGTTCGCCTCTCGTTCACCGCTCTTCATCCCCTTCTGCAACCGGTCGCTTCGCTTCGGGAAACTAGGCGGTGCAGCTCCCGGAGGTGAAGCTGCAACTCCGACCCGGCCCACAAATCCTCTGTTAACCCTGCCTACATGTGAAAACCTACTGGACATTGAGTTGATGGCGTTCCTGTTAGATCTCTGGTTGATACAGAAGCGCAGCTTTCAGTTATGAGCGCTGCTCTCCGCCGAAGGCTCAGAAAGGTTCTGACACCCGCCGTACCGGGCAGTGTGCGAGTCGCCGATGGGAGTACTTCACCTGTCCTTGGAATTTGCACAGCACGTGTGACCATTGGGGACCATTATACCGTTGTTCTATTTATCGTTTTTGAACACTGTCCGCACTACCTAATTCTCGGCCTCGACTTCCTTTCGAAACACTCTGCCCAAATTGACTGCTCCGCAGGTGTTGTACAGCTGGATCTGCCACTTCCTGCCGACGCAACAACTTGTGCTTTACACCGCTTATATTCGGCTGAGTTTGCAAGGCTGTCTCCACAAGCGCCTACAGATGTCCTCCTGACGCCCTGGCCTCCCGTACCTGATGGCGAGTACGTCGTGTCGCCACTTACTGACGTGGTTTTTTCGCGCAATATTGCCCTGCCGAGCACCTTAATCCGGATCCGCGAAAACTACACTCGCGTGCCCGTCCTCAATTTTGGATTTTCGTCGCATGTGCTGCCACACGGTATCGCCATAGCGCATATCACTCCTTTGGAAGAATTTGAGGTTTCTTCTCTGCCCTCTAAATCCTTCCTCAGCACCAACGGACCTTTGTCACCCACTCCTGCGTACTCGACGCCTGCGGACGACGTTTCTAAGATGATGGCCCCTGACCTTCCTTCCGAGTAAACAGCAGCTCTTAGTCACCTTCTGTCATGTTATCGGGACATCTTTGACATGGATGACCGTCCACTTGGCCAGACATTTGTTGTCACGCATCGCATCAACACCGGCGACGCCAGCCCCATTCATAGGCGGCCATATCGTGTCTCCGCAACAGAATGGGCCATCATACAAAAAGAGGTAGACAGAATGATCGACAAAAACATCATTGAACCTTCCAGTAGCCCGTGGGCATCACCGGTTGTATTAGTAAAGAAAAAAACAACTGTTGGCGCTTCTGCGTTGACTACCGTCACCTCAACAGGATAACAAAAACGGATGTTTATCCCCTGCCTCGCATTGATGATGCTCTTGACTGGCTTCACGGATCCCAATACTTTTCATCAATTGACCTCTGCTCCGGCTATTGGCAGATTAGCGTCGATGAGATGGACCGCGAGAAAACCGCCTTCGTCACACTGGATGCTCTGTACCAACTTAAAGTAATGCCCTTTGGTTTATGCAATGCTCCAGCTACATTCGAGCGAATGATGGACTCTCTCTTGCGCGGCTTGAAGTGGTCTACATGCCTCTGTTACCTCGACGATGTGATTGTGTTTTCGCCGAACTTTGAGAGCCACCTGCGGCGCCTCACAACCATACTCTCCGTGTTTCGCAGGGCTGGCCTTCAGCTAAACTCCTCCAAGTGCCATTTTGGTCGCCGTGAAATTAACATGCTCGGCCATCTCGTAAACGCCGCCGGAATCCAACCTGGTCCACAGAAAGTTCACGCCGTGCGAAATTTTCCTGTACCTTGTTCAACAAACGATGTCCGTAGTTTTCTGGGCTTATGCTCTTATTTCCGGCTATTTGTGAAAAATTTTGCCGACATCACTCACCCTCTCACTGACCTTCTTAAGAAAGACGCCTCTTTCTCTTGGGGACCACTGCAGGAGAAAGCCTTCTCTACTCTGACTGAGCGGCTTACAACTTCACCAATTCTGTCACACTTTGATCCTTCTGCGCCCACTGAAGTACGAAGTGACGTGAGTGGTCATGGCAACGGCGCTGTCCTCGCTCAGCGTCAACAGGGCCAAGACCGTGTCATCGCTTACGCTAGCCGCCTTCTTCCCACGGCCGAGCGAAATTACTCCATTACTGAGAGAGAATGTCTCGCGCTCGTATGGGCGGTCGCGAAGTTTCGGCCGTACACTGTAAACACAAATGAGCCCATATGGGCGTTTTAACAGTTGATATGCCATTTTTCCCCCCTAGCTTAAAATGAGTACGCCCACGAGAAGAAGTAAAATAAGCTAGAACCATTATTATACCCCCGACCCCATTTGAAGGGGCATTGCGGTTGTAAAATGGGGGTTTTCAAGGAATAACGGTGGCGTAGGGGAAATTGAGACGAGCCAAACAGAGAAAAGAATAACTCAGCCATGACCAACAAGGCAGTCAGCCGCAGCGACAATTTCAGTAGGATTATTTCTGCAGTCAGATTCGAAATATCCCGCGCAATGTGTGTCGGCGCTGTTTTTCTGTTCGGAGTAGCCGCGCCTTGGTGCTGCAGAGGACGCCGAAGTCGGAACTACGCGCGGAGGAACACCAGCCTTCGGAGCGCGCGCGCGCGCGTTGAAGCAGCTTTCAGCGACGGCAATTCGACCAGCGACGGCACATTCTTCTACCGTGGTTGATGTTTCTCACTGCTTTGAACCCCCAAGACTCCACGGTAAGTGACTTTGAACGATTATTACATGTTCTATGAGTGTGCATGTGTTCTAAGTGAGGAGACGCGCTGATATGACTTGTTGAAGGTCTCGATACAACATGGCGCGACAGTTGACCGTCCAGAACCATTTTGCACGATCACTGTGTTTCTTCGAGCTTTGTCGTAATCGAGGCGACTTGAGTGCTCAGAGTCAAGCGAGTGTACTTAAAAATGAGGATTTTATATAATGAGGGACTTTGCCGCGTCTTTAATTGGGCGGATGTGAGCATTCGACATGATCCCCGAAGCGCAAGCCACTACCATAATAGTTACGTGCAGTGCGAGGTGAGCTAAGCTTCGCCGCCTAACCGCGGCCTGAAAATGTGGCGGCTCGTTAAGGGCTTACTGCGGTGCGCGTGTGTGAGTGTTTGTACAGCGATCATTTGAGCGAGAACCGGCGGCGCTTCTTTGTGCGCGGTATCTGCTAGCTGGCGCGTACGTGGCGCCAATCCCCTAGCTCGTGCGATTGTGTGCAGTAGGTCGCCCACTTAGCGCGCATTGTGCAGATTTGCCAGTACGCTCCTTTCTATCGTCTGTGTCTCTTCGCGCCCACGTCGTTGATTGTGCAGACAGTGCGCGACTGCGGCACGTAGCATGTAGAGCCTGCGCCCGTCGACTTTGATCTACGGGCGTGAAATGTCGGCGGCGCGTTTGTGGTATTAAAAGCGTGTGGTGAGCTTCCAACGGCACTACGGGTCGACGCCGCATGAGCTGCCGGTCAGAGTATAAGAACCTCTTTATTGTTAGCGTACTGCTTGGCGGTAACATGTGTCCTGCTTGGGTTCAGATTACTGGATACGCCGTCACTTGAACCTCGGCGGCCGGAGCAGGTGAGTACCAGTGGCGCCGGCACCTCGGCCGGCAGAAAACGGTGCCCGTGCCGTGACGAGATATATCAATTTACGCGATAGCATTGCCGGTGATAGGTCATACGGGCGCGTCGCTCCATGCCTGTGTTCTTTTCTGAGGCCGCCACTACGCCTGCGGTGCACTTACTACGTTATATCTATATAGTCGATGCTTGTGCAATGTTGTTATTCAACAGCTGGCGCTGTGCTCTGGATACCTGAACTTGTTTAATGTTTAATTACTTTGCTGCTGTGCCATTGCCTATTGGGTACAGATATTTAGTATTGAATTCTAGGTGCCAAATAAACACAAAGAAGTTGCGCTTTTCAACTCAGGATCATATCACACATCACAGCGTCATCCTATATTGCACGAGTATTAATAACAAGATTTCTGTTGCTGGTGAAAAAAAAAAAGGGCAGACCGATCAACCTGTAACCTGTATCTGTGAGAAAAATGTGCTTCAAGTCCGCGATTGTCTATAAAAAAAGGTACTACCTTGGTATTCAATGTCAGTAACACTCATAAGTTATGCATCCTTTTGTGTGAAATAATTTGTCTTAGAAGCCATTCATTGTAAGGGATCAGTAAACATCTCATAGCTTAAGTAGTGCATATGTGCATGAGTTGGGCAAAGGTATTGGTTTGTAAAGAGCAAAGCCATTAAGATATGAAATATTGGCAAGCTTAGTTTAACAATAAGCTGACGAATATACAAAACCTAATGTAGCAGCAGATGTTCTCCAAGATAAGCTTGTGACCAGCTTTTTTGTGTTCTGTGTGATCACTGTAGTGTCAAATTTTTCATTTTTATTTCAGGACTGCGGCTGCGGTCGTTTCATTGCCAACTGTGAGGATGAAGCAGCTTCATGGCCGGAGATCGGGCGCCTCCCATCAGTTTCCCTTTTCAGCAATAGAGGCCTTGGTATGCTCTTACCTAGAGTTTGCTTTTTTACCCTGTATGTTTTGAGCGCAATGGCTAGTTTAGCGGCATTACTTAGAGTGATTGGTGTGACACCTGTTCCATAGGAGGTATGCAGGTTATCCCACGTAACTCTAGCAAACTTTTAAAAATATGAATATGCCATCTAGCTGCACAGAACCTATGTAATGTTGTTTCCTGTCTCTTGGAAATACTTGGATTTGCTGCATTTTGCCTAATTACCTAATTAGTCTTAATCAATTAATCAACTTCTCAAATGTAATTAGATAAAAAGTCTCAATTATAAAATTGTAGAGCAACGTGAAAATTTCCCAGTACAGCTATCTGTGGCTCAATATGTGCTACATAATGTGTTTTTAGAGCATGAAAGAAGCCTGAGAATCTCGCAAAGTGCCTTGAGTATGTTTCTGTGTGACAGCGCCTGTGTTGTGTTCTTCCTTCAGTCCTCGTCTTTTGCGCTGTACTAACAGTCGACCTCGAGTGGCCATTCCCGTGGCAGTCTTGGATGTATTGAGTGCTTGCCCTGTATAGGCATGTGTGTTTCCAGTAAGCAAAAAATACTGAAGGAGCCCAACGTGATGTATTTCAGGACAAGTGTATGGTGTAAATTACTATGTGACAATAAAATAAACTGAAACAAGACTTCACAGTAGAGGTATGCAGGTGTGTGCATCAGCATAATGATGAAAACCTCATGCAAGTTTAGAAAAATATTCATTAAGTTAGTTTCTGTCATTCTTCTCTGTCACATTATTATTGCAAAAATGTGCTCTCTAGTATTGCACGATTAAAAACACAGTTCAAACACATCATTTGCTGGAACCTTGACATTCATAGCAACATAGAGAGGAATGGTTAAAAATTTGCTTTGCTTCTCTGACCTTCATTTTAGGTCTTTCTCATGTTTGCTAAGCTTCTTAAACTATCATAAACCCCTTCCAGGGTTTACAGGCAGCTTGAGCACATTGTGCCAGATTGTGGAGAAGCTGCAGAGGTCGCAGTGTGTATAATGGTGTGCGGTAAATGCAAGTTTATTGCAAGATGCATTATGCTCAGTACCAATTATATTAAGTTATAATTTTAACAAAAATCTGTTTTCCAGATATATATCAATGTGTCTCCAAAGAACTGCACTTTTTAAAAGAGTTGCTCATTCTCTGTCTACTGTTCGGTGTTGTTAAATGCATGTATGTTGGACAGCATAGTGCTTGACCTTCAGCTAAAGGTAGTAGTGTAGGTAGTAGGTAGTAGTGTAGAAAGTGGTAGCAGTAGTAGCTTTATGCATGTGCATAAAGCTGCAGTAAGCCAAATGTGAAAAGATAAGGGCTAATACGATACAGCCATGTAGCAAAATTTACACAAGCAAACTGTTTGATGCAATCCCTAGGAAACTAAGCAAAAATATAAGAATGTGCTTATATGATAAACAGTACCTATGTTTCAGGCGCATGGCCTTCTACCGCCATATTCCATAACAGTTCATTATTTAACACTTTAAAACTACTTGCCCTGTTTATGTCTAACTGCTCTAAATTCGAAAATTTTCATTGATTGCACTATGAAGGTTTTGGCCGTGGTTTAAGTTACTGCCAGAATTAAATTTATAGTTGTGGCCGTCCTATGTGTGATAACAAAAAGCCATTTTGGAACCAGGTGACTGTTATGCAGTATGCTGAGTGTGCGTATTAGAACAGCCACTTATATTTTCATTGTAACCATGTATAAAGTATGTATGTACACATCTCGAAGCCATAGACTGTGTACTGTTAATTGGAGGTGTTATTGTGTGGAGTAGGTTTTTTTGTAAGCATTGTCTAGAATTTGCACTACATTAAGGTGTAGTGAAGCCAAGCGAAAAATATTGACAAAATGGCTAAAGTACATTCTTAAGAGTATTAAGCGCACTTAGATGACTTTACAGCATGTAGTAAAACAAGAATGGGAACTGAAGTGCTTAATTTTTGTTCATTATTACCATATGGCACAAACATGCAATGAAGACAAAAGAGGAAGAGAAGTGAAGTGCACTAAAGGGCAACTCGCTCCTGATGAGAGCTGCATTCACATCTACATGATGCATGCAATCTTTGAGTTATAGCAGCAGCTAACCACCTGTTCACATTGTTGCACATTTGTATTGTTTATGTACTAAGTCTGGCCCTGGAAGTGTTAAGCAGTGCCACTTGTGGCATTGGTGCTGCATGCAAGACATCCTTCTAACCACAGGTGTTATGTATTATGTAAACCTAAGTTCTTTTAAATTCATGTAACCCACAAAAGTTCCATTTGAAAGGATGTGCCATATTTGCCACTATTGCCATGAGTAGCATTGGCTGACAGTCACAGGGCGAGACGTTAACCTTGCTCAGCTATTATGCAAAACTATTTTACATACAAATGTGGTAATTAGTATACATGCCGAAAGCCTCACAGAATAAAATTTTTTATTCGCATCTTACAACGATTGTTATTTTGCTTTAACTCAGGAGGCCTTTCTACCTGCGTTGCATCCTGTGGCTGGACCACTCCCACGATCTCGGCAGAATCGTTACACAGGTGTGTTCTTTTGTGATTCTCAGTACTGATATTTTCTAGTTTACGTTCAATGTAAATGCACAGATCAAATGAAAAACAGGTTAAAAGATGAGCTCACAGGCACTGTATCCAAATGTTTGTTAGGAAGGAAAATCTTTTTTACAAGTTGTCGTTATAGCAACACAAGAGAGTGTGCACATCACACCACCAGTACCTAGCAAGCAACAGCATTATACCGTAGAAGAAGCCAAAACATCAGGCGAAAACCTGTACTAAACTAGGGACTGTATTAAGACCTTTTCGAGGCTTGAACTATTTCTTGGGTTACTCTGTCTAATTGCTTGAACTGAACTGACATGTCCTGCAAAACAATTTGCATTCGCATTTGATACAATCTGCAGCAAAATATGAACAAAGGGCTGCAATACTCTAAGGGCCTACTATTGAAGTTGCAACCAGTCTTCCCAGTGTACTGCAGCCTCAGGAACATGAAATGTGGTACACTGTACCACATGCACACACAACAAATTTTAATCCATGGGCATCTGTACACTGTGCTTGTGCAGGACTGCGCAACTGGCTGTTTATTCGTGACTGAAACAGCTACGTACATCAAGACTGTATTGGGAAGCCACCATCTTTTTCAGTCAGTGTAACAGTCCATAAACATATGGATTTCCATGAGCATTTTGTCTGCCACACTTTTCTTTGTCGTTTTTTTTGCACTCCAGCTTTGATGGCTGCAAGACACTTCAGGCTGGCTGAAGAGACAGTGGTAGCCTAGTCGGTGGCCTCACAAAGTTGTTATTTTGATTTTTAAGAGCCGACTTGCTTTGGACAATGCTGAATAACACATCAAAAGGCACGGGATTATTGACAAGGTTAGAATGACTTTGAAAGAAGTTTAAGGCTTCTTTTAAACTCTGATCTGTCTGCTGAGACCAAATCATGTCAGCTTTTAATGAAGCAATGTTCAGGTTCGAAAGCTGCAAGGCTGTGTGGGTACTCAAACACCATCATTGCTTCATATAGCTGAAGTTGCTGTGACATCAAGGCAGAAGGAAATGACATGGCAAAGGAAAGGCTGGTCGACAAAGGACTCATTGGCAATTATGTAGGTTCAAGGGCTATTGCACTGAGTAAGAAAATGTGTTCCTGATACAGCGTGAACAGTGTTAATGCTGAAGAACAAACTGGCACCATCTCCCCATTCCTACACAAGCACGTGCATAGAAAGGGATGCCTGTTGGCCTTGAGGGCCACCACTGGAGGGATCACCTGCTATCGCTATGACATAGAATGTGACAACAGATGACTATAGTTCACACCTTTGCTGCAGCTCGCTGGCTGGGCAATTGAAGCCTTGATTGTAAGGATGAAAAGTTCCAATCACAAGGTGGCAATTTAGTTGCCAACTCTTACAGCATGGTTCACTACTCAGTGCTGCAGTGCTGGACGTATTTGACCAAGCCTGGTGCGAGTTCTCATGAGTACCCATGTTCAAGCTGCCGCTAGATACTTAGTTGATAAAGTCACTGAAAATGAAATTTGGTCATCGAAAGAGTCATGAAAACGATGCACACAAGGCTTGTAGCGTGCTTACTTGGTATGACCTCAGTCAAGACACCCTGTGTAGAGATGCTGGCAAAAGTGCAGCAGAAGTGTGGATCGAGGAGACAAAAATATAAGCTGTTCAAGTTCCACATATAACAAACTGATAATAAATCGCCGTTCAGCAAGAACTCCGGCAAAAGGGGCAAGCCGCACTCCCCACAACGAATGCTATAAAAACAGTACTGTTATTGCAGCAAAATTGCCTATAGCTCTTTTGATAGCTTGATAGCTGGTAGCTACTTCATGGTAGCACTTGATAGCTGGTATCACACAATGTTTTCTATGCCACGGAAATATTCCAGCATGTGGGGGCCACAATTCTCCTAGAGGCCAATACAGACACAGGTTGCCAGCAAGCATGGACTAAAGATTTTTCCGTTTGCATTGATGTAGTCTACCACATTTTGTTTTCTTGGGTGCACAGTCACACTGGGGTAACAATTTTCTGCCTGAATATTCATCGCAGGGAGCACTGCAGCCAGCTAAAGCGAGTTTTTTGTTCACACCTTGCCACAGATGCGGCAAGATGTAGACTTGACCCATTTTTCTAGGCACATTTGTTGGGTTCAAGAAAGAACACAGAGTAGCTTAAGAACTTTATTCCTTCTAGATTTAAGGCGTGGGGCCAGGTATTAACCATTGTTTTAAGAATTTTCCCAAACCGGGAAAGATTCTTTCTTGAAAGTCTTCTCATATCAGCTTGATACAGTCCCTGGCTTAGTATGGGTGCATGTGCTGTGGCTTTGTTTTAGTCTGTTTAAAAGGTTGTTTTCCTTTTGAGTGTTCCAGTCGCAAAGAAATCACAAATATATTTTGATTTCAGGAACCCTTGTGACATTACATAATTCCTTTACATGTTGCAACCAAGCTTATTTTTTAAACGCATGCCTTTCTTTCAGCATGAAAAAAACATCTTAGATGAAACAAGGCAAAAATGGCTGCTTATGCATTTGTACGATATTCCAACTGAGAGGGGTGAAAAGTAATAAAATGTTCTACTTTCATAATTTTTCTACCATGTGTACAACATTTCTTAATAGGCATGAAGCAAATTCACTTTTATCACTAGCCTATTACAGAAACAAAAAATGACAAACTGAGCTTTTAAGGGGGCCCTCAGAAGGGCCCAGTCCGTGCGTCTTCTTTTCTAGCGCCATAGCTGTGAGCGCAGCTGAGCACATCTGCAGCCTGCACACCCTGTTCTAGAGGTGATCTGCTGCGTGTGGAAAGACTAGACGTGCTGATATGGCGTGGTATTATGTGCACAGTCTTCCCCCGTGTTTAGTACACGGGGTCGCATAATCTGTAGTTTCAGAGATGCATTGAAGTTTGATACAGACAAAGCATTCACCTCCACTGCCAGCACTTTTCATGATGGTGTCGTTCCACTGTGTGTGGCAGTATCAAAGAGGACAGGGTGGATGCGAAAGCAAGGCTGGGTTTGCTTCATGCTACCTATGTGAAGGTATCGTTAACACACCGTGAAACCGTATCTTTGGTCGCTGACTCTCAAATTCAAAATTTTTTTCTCATTCAGATTTGTGTTTTCTGACTGCGGCCCTTTCCGTGGGAAAACAATCCATTTGCAAATGTACTTATTTGACTAAACGGTCGAATCTGAGTACAACAAACCAAATTGCTGATTTTAGTGCATTCATTATGTTGGAGTTCCTTTGTATATGACTCCAGAAAAAGCCGACCATTGTCTGCTCACACTCTGCCGCGCCCACCCATGTAGGAATAAACTTAATTTTGGTTGGCCACGATGCTTATCGGTGTAGTAGCTGTCGTGTGTCCACCCATACACATTTTGTTGGCTTCCCGAAAACCTCAAAGAACAGCGGTATTTTGCTTATGTGCATTCACTAATCAAATAAGTACATGTTTGCTAGAATCCCCATAATATTGAGTCAGCTGGTCTGCTTGAAAATGTTCAAAATATGGCAGTTAGATTTGTAATAGGAAGTCATACTAAAAGGCTTTGTATTACTGAGAGTAAGGGTAAGCTGCAATGGCAGGATTTAAAAGACTGGGAAATCTCTTCAGTTAAGATTATTTCAAGCATATACTGTTCCAAACATGTAGAGATAGAGAAATTCATATCAGGCTATCATCATACCTCACAAGAAAGAGATTACACTAAAAAGGTTTATTAATTTCCTTTACTTATAGGTGATGCCTCACATTGTTTTTTCCTTGGACCAAAGGGACTGCAAGGTTTTTCAGCCTGCAATTGTTTGCATAGTTTTCAAAGATAATTCCCTCCCTGCTTTGTGTGCGTGATTTGAATGTAAGTTACATTACACAGAATGTATACCCCCCCCCTGCAATGCCAGTACAGGCGAAGCAGGTACTAAATGAATAACCACGAAAGGATTTTGGAGCAAGCAAAAATGGCATGTGCAATAGATATGCGTAGATGTCCCGTTGGTGTTGCTGTCAAACAAGAAATTGGGATATCGAGGAACTGAGCAAAGTAACTACATGTGTGCTTGCCAAACTATAGCTGTCATTTACACCCTGATTGTGACTTAGCTGCCAAAAGAAGTTTTTTTGTCTTGTTCTTTTTCTGTTAAAATGTACTTTTTTCTTTGTCTACTTTCGTTTGGGTTTTTGTAGCTATATCGTGCACATGTGACCAATAATGCCGTGTGGAAGTTAGTGGTTGTTGGTATTTCTCACTGCCTGTCGTTTGTTCAATGTGTGTACTAAACTCAATAGAGCACCAACCAGTATAAACTAGTGTGTTGAATTTGTTTTCTTGTTTTAGTACAAATGATCTGACTGGTTATGTGCCCAAATAAACAATTAGATTATGAAAACAAAGTTCATCAGAACATGTCATGCATTTTACTTATAATTACCCTATTTCAACTGCAGAACCCACATATTAAGGCATGTAGATTTAAGTGGAACAAGTCTTTTTGCAATCCTTAGTTCTGAATAGGTGAGAGCAGTGCTAAGGGCACAAAGTGAGTCCACATAGATAAATGGCATGGTGCACTGTGCACTGACTAATAATTGATGTGTTTTTGCAACAGACAAGCAAATAAATATCCAGTAATGCCTTGTCAGAGGCACGAAAGCACATAAAGAGGCAGGGGGTGGTCAGATACAAATGTGCTGTGGTTTCAGGTTTGTTAACAAGCATAACACTTTTCTGTAACTTCAGAGAACAGGTGCTGTGCTGACACATTAATCTTTTTTTTTCTTGTTGTTATTTTGTGGGATTTGATTAGTTTCTGGGTTAATGGTTGCTGCTTTCGCTAACATGTTGCACTTATGAAATTTGGGCTGTCATCTGCACTGTTTACAGTGTATGTACTCTTATGGTCACATTATAGTGGTGCTTAATCGTGAAGGCTCTCATTCAAATATAAGCTTGTCTGGTCTACATATGCTTTCCTTCATGCCAAAGGAATAAGATATACTATGTTTATGTCAGAAGGAAAGAAATTGAGACTGGTGTCTATTATTGCACATAAATCTATGCTTAGTTGCGTTAACATTTTTGCATAATTTCAACAACTTATTTAGTGCATTTCTGTAACATTCACACTCTTTCTTATCCACTTAGGTGTAAGGAATAAAGGCAAAAAAGTAAAGCATTGCAGTGGATTTAACTTAATGCTCTTGATTCTTGTTACCTTCTTGATAGCTTTTCTATTTGGAAGAGCATATGTACAAAAGCATGTTTTGACCAAATAGGCTGCTGTTTGGGAGGCTTTGCAAGCACCACTATAACGTGACAAAAGCAGTGTGTGGCCATTTGGTTATATAAATTCTGGTGTAATGACACCACAAAAAGTAAACAAAGATATGTACGCACATGACACAAGCACCGGATCTCACTTCAAGCTTTAAAATAAGGAAACAGGCAATATTTAATAACAGGTGGAGACATGATGTGATGATATCTGTTAAAAGAAATTCTTTATGCAGTGCAACTAATGGATCACTGATACATTCGTCATACTTTTTAAATGTTGCAAGCCACAATTACCTTGCATGTTGTCAGGTCGTAATACCTGGCTACAACGCAAGTTTTGTGGAACACAGGACCGCAGTCACATTCTTTGCAGTATTTAACATTGTGTGATGGAGGATTGTTTCACACGGATGACTCATACTCCCTCAATTTCCCTGATTTCGCATTAATATAGCATCCCATCTGTCCAATGTAGGCACGGCCTTATGATGGCAGTAGACTACACAACGCTTGCGGCCTAGCTCATTAGATGCATATTGTGCTTCAACCACAACCAACCTTTTCCTTTTTTTGGCTTCTGCCTTTTATTACAGCACAAAACTCTCCTAACAAGGGCCTGAGAAAACAATGATTTGCGCAACTAAATTAGGCATGAATATGGAATATAATGAATGAGATGAAGTAAAAAAGTGGTTGCAGTTGTTTCGTATGCATTTGTAATTTTCATGGGTGATTGTGTAGCTGGTCTCTACGGGCAAAAATTTTTTTTCTGTATGAAACATGTGATGAGAGATTTGCTCTGATGAGAAAAAAAAGACAAGCCAGGAAAACAAATTAATTTGTTGCGTGCAGCACAATTTGCAGGCGGTGCACTGTGCAACGGAGGTTATGTACAGTCAGCCATTCCCATCCAGTCATGCTTGCATTGCATACACACATTGTATTAATTTGAGATTGCGGCTAATGAAGTTTGTGTGGAATAACTCTCATTCGCACATAGTGATGCACTGCAAAATAGATTGGTTCGTTCCTGTGTTCATCAAAACTTGTAGCCAAAAATTATGAGCAGATGTACATAAGATAATTAAGCTTTGGCAGATTAGCACGAAAAGGACAAATGCATCAGTCATTCTCAGCTACATTGCACAAAGAACTTGTTTTTGAATTAATGACATCACTTCCTGTCACTATGTGATGTATATGATGTCTGTTTTCTTATTAAAGCGAGAGTTGAGGTTAGGCACTTGTGTCCTGCATGTCTTTGTCTTCGTTTGCTTCTGTGGTGCCATTACACCAGAATAAGTCCATGACAGGAGCTGCCAGGAATGCAGTTATACTACATTGGGCTCAGTACGCCTGGCGGCCTGAATGTGACGAGTGCGAAGTAGCAGTAAGAACTTCAGAAGGGTAGAATTTTGTGTCGGTGGTGCATATTACAGTATGGTGAAGCGCTATAGATGGAACAGTGTGAGGCGAGACAGATGGGAAAGTGCTACAGACAACTGTGAATGTTTACTGGAAAGTTTCGCTGCAGCGGGACAATGCATGCGTTATCCTGGTGCAGCAAAATTTGCCAATGTTCATAGTTGTCAGTAGTACTTGCCCATCTACATTACACTTCACCGTACACTAGTAGCAGTAACAACATAAACCAACTGACCCGAGCAATAATGAAAGCCCACAGAATTGCCAAATTGTAGGAGAAATGTTTCAGTGTAACACGTGTTTTGTTAACTGACAAGCAAATGGCATACATGTCTGCGAACCGATGATCAGATGCATTTTTCATGCACATACATTATTTTGTACAACTGCTTCCTGCTTTGGTTTTTTATGGCTTTTAGGAAGCATTCCAAAGTACTTAACTGTTTGTCTGTTCTAAAATTGAATCTGTTCTCAGCCAGCACTATGTGGCATTACTGCATAAGCCCTTACTTCGTCAGTGTCCTTCGCACTGTTCCCAACTAAATATGAATAACCAAATAACCATGTTTTTAAATTTTCAGATTATGAAGAAATACTCTTAATATGTATTTCATTAGAAAAATTTTCTCAATTTTAGGAAGAAGTCTGGCTGGCCCCAAGCCTGGTGCAAAATGAAGAAATGGCACTCCACATCAATTCATGTTTACTTGTCGTCATAACCAGTCTGTTAGCTTAATTTTTGGTTCTTCCTATTGAATTCTCAAGAAACGTACCAACTCTGTCATTCACTCTGCAAACAAATTTTTGCACTTGGGGATGCAGCCATGCACAAAGCCTTTGAGCTCATTAATATCTTTATTTTTTAAAGAAAGTGCAGCTGCTGCGTGGAGCAATAGGTTGAATAAGACAAGGGTAAATGAAAAGATGGCGAAATTAGTCATCAACAGTTGTCCAACAAAGGAAGTCTCAAGCTGGAGGCAACATCTTTGCAAGAGAACCAAATGGCTCCAGCCTGAGACATTCGTTGTTCAACCTGGCAAGTCTCCTCTAAATATTTCCTCTAGCCTGAGACCTATATCCATTCCACCACCCTTGACCAACAATACACCTATACATTTGGCAACCCATGGAAAGGTAGCAAATTCACATTCAAGGAAAGGGAATGTAGTGTGCACCCTGGAAGGTAGCATGAACAGTATTTTATTTACTTAATGAAATGCAGATGTGCTATCCAATTACTTTATTTTGATCCCCGTTTTATATTTGGACAGCATGGTTCCTCAGAGAGAATAATAATTCGAAGCTCACACAATTTTGCTCCTTTATGTCCGTTAAATCTGTCCTGGTTGCTACACTATCAGCCCTGTCTGCGATTGCGTAGCAGTGTTTTGAGCATGCATCCAAATTCAAAAGAATAGTTAGGCTTCTACCTCAGAATGTTTGCTACTGTGTTGCAGCTCGAATTCTATGTCTAGGTGGTCACTGTGATGCCATGTTCTTTTTAAATAAGACCAATATGCTATTTGAAGGGCAATTAAATGCAATCTCAAATGACCTCAGCTCGGGGAATGACACAATTGGAGGTCAATGTGATAAGGAGGATTTGATTTCTGAAAACAAGGCACTTAAACGGGAGAAAGCATGACTAATTTCATATAAAGATGCTGCTTTTGGATATGATCAGGGAAGGTACTTGTTCGTGACTGCATTTGCAACATGTTACATTGCTGGCTTTATATATTGCACTGGGTACAGTGAAATGTTGCTGCTTGCACAATATTCAACTAAACATGGTAGCCATGCTAATGTGTCCATGCAGAACACAACTCATCCACTATTATGGACTACAGTGGAATCTCGATAAACGAAAATCGCTTCGAAACTGCCGCTTAAATAGGACACTATCCTGATAATTGGTTGGCTCTCTGCAATGTCTCTCAGGAAATATAATGCCTGGTAAATGGAACCAATTTCCCTGGCACCTTGAGGCTCCATTTAAAGAGCACCCACTGTAAAAATATAGGGGGGATCGTGTTTGGAACTTTCGTAAATGTAGTCTTAAACAAAACCGCATTTCAGTGGGAGCGAAATGCAAAAGCACCTGTGTACTTAGACAGGTGCATGTTAAAGAACCCCAGGTTGTCCAAATTAATTCGGGTTACTCGCTATGGCATGTGTCATAATCAGAAGGTGGGTTCTGGTTCATAAAATACAATAATTTTTAATAGCTTGCTCAGAAATCCAGCACTAAATTATGTAGCTTGTTTGTGTGATGAGTCCCAATTTCTTAATTTAGTACTTTGACATTTATCATATTTGTGTGCTAGTCCATGCAAAATACCACTGATCGGCCTCATTATACCAGCCACTGTTAATTAGGAATGGCTTAGTCAAGCAACTTAAGCTTACAGCACAAACACCTAAGACGAACCACAAAAGGAAGATACGACACACACTGGTGCTAACTTCTTTATTTCTTCGTCGTCGATGCAATATAAACCCTAGGCCACACTACCGCGCAGGCACTCAGATTACATTACAGAGATCTGCCAAATTATCACATACGCAAGCGTAGGAAGTCAAATTCAGATGGATGCAGGGACAAAGATATCTTACTAATGCAATTATCGCCCTGCCTTTCTTGTGGTAAGCCTCTAAGGCAAGCCGCACATGCTCATTCTTGCTTTTGCCAAGAATCGACGTCCCATCAAGTTGTGCCTCACAATTGTTGCAAGAGTTTATATGCGCACCAAGGTGCGCTCCTCTATCTACATTTTTGTTTACTTGTTGCGCATGTTCCCTGAGTCGCTCATTGATGCAATGCCCTATCTAGCCAAGCTATGTCTTAGCACATGAGAGTGAATTGTATAAACCACGCCGACCGCGCACAACACGTATGAAGCATCATGCCGAATTCGGCGTCCTCCTCTGCCCTCTCCGCAGGTGCGGGAGCATAGCTAGGAACACTATGCCTGCAAGCAATTTTCTTGAGTTGATAGATGACCTTATGTGTTTAAGGGACCGCGCAGGGAACATGCACAAAAAGTAAACAAAAATGTAGATAGAAGAGTGCACATTGTTGCGCATATAAACTCTTGCAAAAATTGTGAGGCATGACTTGATGGGACGGTCGATTCTTGGCAAAAGCATGAATGAGCTTGCGCGGCTTGCCTTAGAGGCCTACGACATAAAAAGGCAAAATGATAATTGCATCAGTGACATAGCTTTGTCCCTGCACCCATCTGAATTTGAGTTCCTACGTTTGCATATGTGATAATTTGGGAGATCTCTGTAATGTAATGTGTGCGCCTGTGCAGTTGTGTGGCCTAGGGCATATATATGCATCGACGACGAAGAAATAAAGAAGTTGTCAGTTAGTGCCAGCGTGTGTCGTATCTGCCTTTTGCGGTTCGTCTTAGGTGTTTGCGCTGTAAGTTTTAAGTTCAGAATTATGTGCCAACTAGGCCAAATGAAGTTTTACTCTTAGTCAAGCGAGCTCAATATATAGTCTGTGCAAAAGTGTGGAGCGTCAGTACAAAGTAACAGTTCAAACACATGGCTCTGTAGTTACAGTTCAGTATGAAACGAGATAAGATTTCTTAGCATTTCTTTCATTTACTAATTTCATTGTATTAGGGCATGTAGAATACTAGCAACTGGCATGCTTACAATGTACAGTGCTCTTTTTTAAAATCCAGACAATTGTTTTACTGGGGCAGAAATGTGCTTTCTTTTGGGCCCGGATGTGAACATATTATATTTCTTACATTTGGTGTAAAATAAATTTTCTTCACTGTCAGTGTGTGTCTCGTGCATTTTTCCTTTCAGCAAGTAGCAACTGCTCTCGAAGGCGTTTGCTGGCCTCGGAGGCACTGCCGATAAGCTAGGACGACTGTATAAAAGCTTTGCAAAGAGGGGCTCTGTGATCAGCGAAAGGGAAAAAAAATGAAGACGTGCGGTGACGGGTTCATTCGCCATTGGACCACGTGTGCGCGTGACTTGGTCGATTCAGCGGTGGCCCTGTGCCGTCGATTGGACCACGTGTGGCGAGCCCGCGGCGAAATGCTTCGTGGCGGTACGCCGCGCCTATGCAGCAGCAGACGGAACACCGCAGGCCAAGGTGTCGGACGCCGGCGTTCGCTCCGAGCAGGTGCGACGCCTGCTCGGGTGGCAGCTCACGGACGGCCGAGTTCCCTTGAGCCTTGATCGCCGGCGTTCGACATTTCGGCCTGCGGTGTTCCGTCTGGTACTGCGTAAGCGCGTGACCCGCGCCACCATGCATTTCGCTACGAGCTTGCCGCACCTAAACTAAAATGCCTTTAATTCCTTCACAATACTCCCATTGTACCTCCCAGTCAAATAGGGGGGGGGGGGGTGAAGTGGGCGTATACGGTACCCCCGTTGTGTGCCCAATTAATGCCCACGTCAATGGGAGTTTTATCGTACGCCCTTTCAATGGGAGCAAAAAGATGTACAAAAGGGAATGCGCTAGAGGACAAGCAAAAAACGCCCATCTGGGTGTTTTTTTGTTTACAGTGTACCTTTTCGGTCGGAGCTTCTGCGTCGTAACCGATCATCACGCCCTCTGCTGGCTCTCCTCTTTGAAGGACCCAACTGGACGGCTTGCACGTTGGGCATTGCGTCTACAAGAATATCCATTTTCTATTATCTATAAGTCAGGGCGCCTGCATAAAGACGCTGACTGCCTGTCCCGCAATACCGTGGATCAACCGGACGATACGGATGCAGACTCGGACATCAGTGTTCTATCCCTCTCCGGCTTCCTCCATATTGGTGACGAGCAGCGCAAAGATCCTGTTTTTCGAGCACTTATGGAACGCCTAAGCTCCTCGCCCAATGACCCGTCCCTCCGGATGTTCGCCTTGCGCGATGGAACTTTACACCGTCGTAGCGTTCGCCCTGACGACCCGGAGCTCCTACTAGTCGTTCCCAAGCACCTTCGACTCGCCGTGCTCCAGCAATTTCACGACGCTCCTACTGCTGGACATCTGGCCATGACTCCTACATACGACCGCCTGCGGCGCCGCTTCTTCTGGCCCGGCATTTATCGCTCTGTGCGCCGTTATGTCGCTTCTTGCGACCTGTGTCAGCGCCGGAAGATGCCTGCTATGCCTCCCGCTGGTTTGCTGCAACCAATAAATATCCCTACGGAGCCCTTCTTCCGTGTGGGCCTAGACCTCCTGGGCCCCTTTCCAATTTCCATCAAAGGAAACAAATGGATTGCTGTAGCAACAGATTATGCCCCGAAATATGCCATCGCACGAGCGCTACCAACCAGCTGCGCTACAAATGTCGCCGCCTTCTTACTATACGACGTCATCCTGCACCACGGCGCCCCTCGCCAGTTGCTTACGGATCGCGGCCGCTACTTTCTATCGAAGGTCGTCGATGATCTTCTCCGCTCCTGTTCTACAGAACACCAGATTGCTGCCGCGTACCACCCTCAAACGAACGGCCTCACCGAGCGACTCAACCACACGCTAACTGAAATGCTGGCCATGTACGTTTCCGACGATCACCGCGACTGGGACGTCGCTTTACCGTACATCACTTTCGCATACAACTCGCCCCGTCATGACACTGCCGGATTTTCACCATTTTACCTGTTGTATGACCGCGACCCCACCTTGCCCTTTGACACGTTGCTACCTTCTGCAGTGCAATCACCCAGCACTGGTTACGCTCGCGATGCTATTGACTTAGCCACCCAGGCCCGAGAAGTCGCCCGTCATCGCCTCACAGTCTCGCAAGCTTCTCAAAAGCGACGCTACGACCTTCGGCACCGAGACACCCATTTTTCACCTGGTTCCCTTGTCCTTCTCTGGATGCCTTCACGTCGCGTCGGCTTGTCGGAAAAACTACTTTCGCTTTATTCTGGTCCGTACCAGATCTTACGCCAACTGTCCGACGTGACATACGAGATCGCCCCAGTCGGTCAGCCTTCAGTGCCTCCCAACGTCACTAGCGATGTTGTTCACGTCGTCAGGCTCAAGCCCTATGTCCCCCCATTAAGTGAGGCTCTATAACTTGCACCGGGACGGAGCTACTCCGCCGGGAGGGTGATGTTACGGTGAAGAGAAGGACGAAGTTGAATTAGACTAGAGGAAGACGAAGTCTGGCAGTTGCCTGAACGACACATACCTCTGTTGTAAATATACATTATTTTATACTCGTGGGCCTGCTTTCTTCCTGCAACAATATCAGGCGACTATGGGCTACACAACCGAATGCGTTCGAGAAGTCTAAAAAGATGCAGTCAGTTTGTTTATTACTGTTCTTATCAAAGTTCAAGTCTGGCGTAAATTCTAGTAGTTGGGTTTTGCAAGAAAATCTTTTTCGGAAACCATGCTGTTTCGGGTAAAATGTTATTATAATCAGGATGAGAGTATAAATGGGATGTGATAATGGTGTTCAAACATTTGCCAGAAAATGCACGTTAGTGATATAGGACGGTAATCTTAACTAGAACCCTTGTTACCTTTCTTAAAGACAGGCACTACTTTTGTTATTTTCCAGTCTGCCAGAGCTATCTTCCAGTCTGCCATCTATGCCAGAGGATGAAGACATCTTAAGGTTATCTATAAGATCGACTACGCATCTTAAAGTGATAGGTAGGATTTGAATGCTGTTCGACGTTGAGTGTCAGTAATAGGTGAGTTGTTTTTATCCTGCAATGAAATATTACCGCACTTATTACTATTGTTATCGATCTTCTTGAATTTTCTTGGATTCCTTGTCAGAATTCATGGTAGGTCTTTTGAGAAATATTTATCCTTGGCGACCAATGAAGCTGTACAGTACCCTTTTAGATAGCTTTTGTATTTATCCCAAGGCAATGTTGTTTGTATGCGCTTCGCGAGTTCATATAGGCTTTTTTTTTGTTTGTAATTCTGCGGAGAGTTTAGTAAACCATAGGTTTGAATTATCGTTAGTTATAGTAACATGATGAATGTGCTTTTCAATTATTGCAGGCAACTTATCTCTGAATAGAATGCAATTTTCGATGACAGATCTGCTGTAAAAGGATGACTCCAATGCAACAATAAAGAGGTTGTCTAGTTTTAAGTTGATGTTACTATAATTACTTTCAATGTAGTCTTTATTTGATTTGTTGTGAAACCGGTGGACGCGCACGGATTATCGATGGTCACTTGGAGTAGCTGGTGATCACTGAATCCATCTAAGTAAGGTATATGTGTGACAGTGTCTGGCGCTGTTGTTAAAATGAGGTCCGAAAGATTGGAATTCCGAGTTGGTTGATTAACTACTTGAAAGAGGTTCGTCTAGTTTTAAGGAAATAAAGCTTGTGCATATATGACAGGATGAACGTTAGGATTAGGAAATGAGGATGTAGGATTCTGATTAGAAAACTGGTATATATATATTGACACGTGTACTTATATTTAACGGGCAACCACGTTTCGCCGCCTAACAAATGTTATCGCACAGCGCGGGACGCGTCTGCATGTATCCGAAGTTTCTGGAAAGTTATCGATGCTTCTATCCGCTGTCTGTTGTCGCCGAACCTTGTATTATCTGATTTCATCGCGTGACTCGAATGTTGTAGAACTTTGTGGAAGGCATGCGGGTCCCAACGATTAGTCTGGAACATTCGACGACTGTTGTATAAAAGCCGACGCGCTCGAACCGCTGATCAGATTTTCGACGATCGCCGACTGTGTTCGCCGCTATCGTTGTGCTTTAAGTGTAGCCTGTTTTGTGGGCACAGGTTCGCCCAATAAAAGCTAGTTTTGTCTTTCACAGTACTGCTACTGTGTTCTTTGGCGTCACTACCACGTGACATCTGGTGGAGGTGCTTTTTGTCCATGTACCGGACGCCCCCGACAAGCCGTGATCCAAGCCCGGACTGCAAAAAGGACACCAACGTAGTCCCGGACCATCGAGCAAGCCGCCGTCTTCAACAGCTACCCCCGGAGCACGGACTTCTACTTGAGAAGACCAAGAAGATTGTGGCCAAAGCAACCCCAATGGCAGCCCCAGCGTCCCCCATCGTGCTGCAGCAGCCCAGGGAACCACCGACGTTCCGCGGTTCCACATTTGAGGATCCGGAAAGCTGGCTGGAAACATATGAGAGGGTCGCTACGTTTAATAGCTGGAACAATGACGACAAACTGCGATATGTCTTCTTCGCATTGGAAGACGCTGCCAGGACGTGGTTCGAGAACCGCGAAGCCACCTTGACGACCTGGGACCTGTTCCGAAGCGGCTTCCTGCAGACATTCGCAAACGTCGTACGCCGAGAACGAGCCCAAGCGCTATTAGAATCCCGGGTGCAGCTACCTAATGAGACAACCGCAATCTTCACGGAGGAAATGAGCCGTCTATTCCGTCACGCTGACCCCGAAATGCCCGAAGAGAAGAAAGTCCGCCTACTCATGCGTGGTGTGAAAGAGGAACTTTTTGCCGGAATGGTACGAAGCCCACCGAAGACCGTCGACGAGTTTCTTCGCGAGGCCACCAGCATCGAGAAGACACTCGAGATGCGAAACCGACAATTCGATCGCCGCACGAACTCTACAACCTACGCCGGGGTTCAATCACTGGCTACCGACGATCTACGAGAGACTATCAGAGCGGTCGTACGGGAGGAGCTGCAGAAGTTCTACCCAAGGTCGCAGTCCCAAGTGGATCCAATCACTGAAATTGTCAAAGAGGTTCAGCGATCGCTTCGAGTGCCTGAGGTGCAACCACGATCACCGCAACCTCAGCCAGAAGCAATGACCTACGCCGCCGTCGCCCGCCGTCAAGGTCCCCCTCCACGACCGCGCCAGGGCCCTGTAACGCCGCAGTTCCGTCGACCACCGCCGCCGCCGCCAGCACGCCCACCCGTCGCGCAGCGCAGCTACCCGAGGAAGACAGACGTTTGGCGCGCTCCTGACCACCGCCCGCTCTGCTACCACTGCGGGGAAGCCGGCCATGTGTACCGTCGTTGCCCATACCGCGACCTGGGATTGCGAGGGTTCGCCGTCAACGCACCGCGGCCTCGGGAAGGTGAACGTCCTCGTGACATCGCCGACTACCTCGCCGCTACTCAGTGGAGCCCTCGACGACCGTCCCGTTCGCCGTCACCAGGCCGCTACCTGTCGCCGCAGCGCCGTCCATACACTGGCCCAGCCCGGGGCCGGTCAGCGAGCCCGTATCCGGAAAACTAAAAGCAGCAACCGATGGAGGTGCGGTTGCTGTTCGTCGAACTGACGAAGATCCTCCGCCGCCGACGAAGATGCCGAAACAACTACCTCGACGACATAACGACACGCCGCCGTCCCGACGAAGTGTGAAAGCAAAAAATACGACGACGAAAAACGACCTGCCGACGCCCCATATCAGCCACAGGTCAACGCGACACAGCCGTGATCCGACGCCACGACCTAACTGTAACGCAAGACAAAGAACCACCGACCTCGACGTGTTTCTCGACGGCCACGCAGTCACCGCCTTAGTGGCGGTGACTGCCACTAAGGCCACACAGGGGCCGATTACTCCGTCATGAGTGGACACATCGCCACCCAGTTGAAGAAGGTTAAGACTGCATGGGAAGGCCCTCAAATTCGGACCGCTGGAGGACACCTGATTACGCCGACTGGAATCTGCACGGCAAGAATTACCGTTCATGACCGGACTTACCCTGCCACTTTCGTTATTCTCCAACAATGTTCACGCGACGTCATTCTCGGCATGGATTTCCTAAACCAACACGGCGCAGTCATCGACCTGAAGTCGAAGTCGATAACCCTGTCTGAAGATCAAGCGATACCGCCGGAGAGCTCTCGCAGTCATCATGCCTTAAGCGTGCTCGAAAGTCAAGTCAGCATCCCGCCTCGCTCCAGCATTGTCATTTCCGTCGGCGCCAAAACAACTGCCGACGTAGAAGGCGTCATCGAGGGTGACCAACGTCTACTACTAGACCGTGAAATTTGCGTCGCAAGAGGCATCGCTCGACTGCATGGAGGGAAAACTGAAGTGTTGCTGACAAACTTCAGCCAGGAGTTCAAGCACATCAACAAGGGCACGACGATCGCATACATCGAGGAAATTCTGGAAACCAGCAATGCGTTTGTCCTCTCGGATTCTGCCGCATCTACCCCGATGACCGCAGTCCCCGAACCAGACTTCGACATTAATCCAAGCCTCCCCACGCTTAAGCAACAACAGCTCAGAAGTCTACTTCTACGATACAAAGAGTGCTTCTCGACGTCATCAAGGAAGCGACAAACACCAGTCGCAAAGCATCGCATTATAACCGAAGAGTGTGCTCGACCACTCCGCCAGAGCCCTTATCGAGTTTCTACGCGAGAACGTGAAGCTATACGGCACCAAGTCGACGAAATGCTGCGCGACGACATCATCCAGCCGTCAAAAAGCCCATGGGCATCTCCTGTAGTCTTGGTAAAGAAAAAGGACGGAACCCTACGTTTTTGCGTTGATTATCGTCGTCTGAACAAGATCACGAAGAAGGACGTATACCCCCTCCCACGGATAGACGACGCATTGGATCGGCTCTGCAACGCTAAATACTTCTCGTCGATGGACCTCAAGTCTGGCTATTGGCAAATAGAAGTCGACGAAAGAGATCGCGAAAAGACCGCCTTTATCACCCCAGACGGCCTCTACGAGTTCAAGGTTATGCCATTCGGACTGTGCTCGGCGCCTGCAACGTTTCAGCGCGTCATGGACACGGTGTTAGCCGGACTGAAGTGGCAGACGTGCCTTGTTTACCTGGATGACGTCGTTGTCTTCGCCGGAAATTTCGACGATCACCTTAGGCGGCTTGCGACATTGTTAGAAGCCATCAAGTCATCAGGGCTCACTCTGAAGCCGGAAAAGTGCCGCTTCGCTTACGATGAGCTTTTGTTCCTAGGCCACGTGATCAGCAAATCAGGAGTACGCCCCGACCCACAGAAGACAGCTGCCATCGCAAAGTTCCCGCAGCCCATCGACAAGAAGGCAGTGCGTAGATTCCTTGGCATGTGTGCCTACTACAGGCGCTTTGTCAAGGATTTTTCACGCATCGCGGAGCCGCTTACGCATCTAACCAAAGGTGATGTCGAGTTCAAGTGGGAAACGCCGCAGGCCGATGCATTTCAAGAACTCAAACGACGCATGCAGTCGCCGCCGGTACTTGCACACTTCGACGAGAACGCCGATACCGAAATCCACACTGACGCCAGTAGCCTAGGCCTCGGTGCCGTCCTAGTCCAGAGGAAAGACGGACTTGAACGGGTGATATCCTATGCTAGCCGGTCGCTGTCAAAAGCGGAAGGCAATTATTCTACGACTGAAAAGGAATGCCTCGCCATCATTTGGGCTACAGGAAAGTTCCGCCCTTACCTATATGGGAGACCATTCAAAGTCGTCAGCGACCATCACGCGTTGTGTTGGCTAGCTAACTTAAAGGACCCTTCAGGACGGCTGGCGCGGTGGAGCCTCAGACTGCAGGAATATGACGTCACCGTAATATACAAGTCCGGAAAAAAAACACTCTGACGCCGACTGCCTGTCACGCGCCCCCATCGATCCCCCGCCGCAAGACGACGAGGACGACGACGCCTTCCTTGGAATAATAAGCGCGGAAGACTTCGCCGAACAGCAACGAGCAGACCCGGAGCTAAAAGGCCTCATCGAGTATTTGGAAGGGAACACCGACGTTGCCCCTAAGGCATTTCGGCGTGGGTTGTCTTCGTTCACACTACAAAACAACCTGCTCGTGAAGAAGAACTTCTCACCAGTCCGCGCCAGTTACCTTCTTGTTGTACCGTCAGCGCTGCGTCCAGAAGTACTGCACGCCCTACACGACGATCCAACCGCTGGGCACCTCGGATTCTCCCGGACGCTGTCGAGGATACAGGAAAGGTATTACTGGCCGCGTCTGACCGCCGACGTTGCCCGTTACGTCAAGACATGTCGAGACTGTCAGCGACGCAAGACACCACCAACAAGGCCAGCAGGATTACTACAGCCAATCGAACCTCCTCGCCGACCATTCCAGCAGATTGGGATGGATTTGTTGGGGCCGTTTCCGACGTCAACATCCGGGAATAAGTGGATCGTCGTCGCGACGGACTATCTCACCCGCTTCGCTGAAACTAAAGCTCTACCAAAAGGCAGCGCAGCCGAAGTGGCGAAATTTTTTGTCGAGACCATCCTGCTGCGACATGGTGCCCCAGAAGTCCTCATCACTGATAGAGGAACGGCTTTTACAGCAGAACTCACACAAGCCATTCTGCAATACAGCCAGACAAGCCACAGGAGGACAACTGCCTACCATCCGCAAACGAATGGTCTCACAGAGCGCCTGAACAAGACCCTCGCCGACATGCTAGCAATGTACGTCGACGTCGAGCACAAGACGTGGGACGCGGTCCTGCCGTATGTAACCTTCGCTTACAACACGGCGGTGCAAGAAACGACACAGCTCACGCCGTTTAAGCTGGTTTACGGCAGGAACCCGACGACGACGCTCGACGCCATGCTGCCGCACGTCACTGACGAGGAAAATCTTGACGTCGCTACCTATCTCCAGCGCGCCGAAGAAGCCCGACAGCTCGCCCGCCTACGGATCAAGAACCAGCAGAGGACCGACAGCCGACACTACAACCTCCGACGACGCTTCGTCGAGTACCAGCCCGGCGACCGTGTTTGGGTGTGGACCCCGATACGCCGACGAGGACTCAGTGAAAAACTACTGCGACGATATTTCGGACCCTACAAGGTCATCCGACGTATTGGCGCGCTGGACTATGAGGTCGTGCCAGACGGCATTTCGCATTCACAGCGGCGCCGCACACGATCTGAAGTGGTCCACGTGGTGCGTCTGAAACCCTTTTACGGACGCTGACGAACTTCCTTATTTTTGTTTTCTTTGCTACGGGTGTTTTTCTTTATTGCTTTCGTTTGTATGCAGCATCGGGTCGATGCTTTTTTTTAAGAGGGGGGTATTGACACGTGTACTTATATTTAACGGGCAACCACGTTTCGCCGCCTAACAAATGTTATCGCACAGCGCGGGACGCGTCTGCATGTATCCGAAGTTTCTGGAAAGTTATCGATGCTTCTATCCGCTGTCTGTTGTCGCCGAACCTTGTATTATCTGATTTCATCGCGTGACTCGAATGTTGTAGAACTTTGTGGAAGGCATGCGGGTCCCAACGATTAGTCTGGAACATTCGACGACTGTTGTATAAAAGCCGACGCGCTCGAACCGCTGATCAGATTTTCGACGATCGCCGACTGTGTTCGCCGCTATCGTTGTGCTTTAAGTGTAGCCTGTTTTGTGGGCACAGGTTCGCCCAATAAAAGCTAGTTTTGTCTTTCCCAGTACTGCTACTGTGTTCTTTGGCGTCACTACCACGTGACAATATATATATATATATATATATATATATATATATATATATATATATATATATATATATTCTAAGAAACCAAAAGAACGAAGACACCAAAAAGCGAACAGGGGCAATGACATATACTTATAATTAAAAAGGAAGGAATGATAAGTTAATTGAGATGAAATTGGATTAAAACTGACTGCTGGCGAGGCACAAACACATGTCTACCCAATACGTGTGCGATGCTTTTAACAGATGAGCTACCACGGTCCCGTTTCTCCCTCTGCTTTCAAGGGTATTTTTGTTTACCTATTGGGGCAAAATCTGGGACTGTTAGGCAGCGCCATACCTCACGACCTTGACAGCGAATGTGGAACACCCTTCTCTGTCGCAGGCGTCACATGTAGAGGATCATATATGGATGAAGGCAACTGGTCAATACATAGTATACATATGCATAAACTTTTGTTTACTTTAAGTTGTAGTCCAATAGCATCGAGGAGATGACCCAGCAGAGTAATTTCGCAGTGGCTCGAGTGACATTTCATTAGGTTGTGTAATAGCCTCACCTTGTAAAAAATATCAAGTGTAGCAGAAACACGCTCAAGTTTGGGTGTACAACGTCATCTAGAAGATAATGACGACGTCGAGGTAGCCTAGAGATGTTCATTTAAAGTGCTGCAGCAAAATGTCTATCACGCGCTCGCACATGGTGGGAGCATTGCATATCCTACATTAAACGTTACATTAAACTGGTAAATGAAATTGTGAGTTATAAGCACGGTAGTCCTTGTACAGCAATATCCAGCAAGACACTCGACATCAATCTACTACTATCGAAGGAGAACATCAATTGCGTAGAAGTAACTGACACCGTAGAAGAAGCCAAGGGCATCGTTTGTAGTGACAGCACCTACACTTCTTTCTTAGTAAGTTGGCCTTACTTCACCAGCCAGTCTCACATTCCGTCCTTCTTTACAGCCAACACCACCCGCTATGCCATAGGACTGGAAGAAGGCTCCATTATGCTTTAATGCGCAGCATTTTTCTCCGAGTCAAGCGTGTTGTCCCCTGTACCTCAACTTTTTCTTTCAGCCCATCCTGAAGACATGGCAGGCTAAAAGAAATTCTCGGGCAGTTGCCTAAACTTGCGTAAGCATTGTGTCACTTAATCATCTCCACGCAGCCGAGGTGTCATTGCCGATGTTATGAAACTTGATACAACTAATATAAACCACAACGCTATGGCAACACGTACTGATGCGGGCGACGACGCATGGGGAATCGATGAGGCAAGCGAACTACTGCAGGTGGCAGCACTAGGTGCGCTGATGACATTTTGATTAGTATAAGCTGGTATCGCTTTTTAGTGCAGTCGCGAACTCAGGGGTTGCAGTGGAGTGCCAGAACTAGAATACTTGCGTAGCAGCCTCTTAGAACGCACTAGCGCGTGCCGTGCTTGTGCCGCGAGTACGCGCCGCCCAACTTTGTTTTCGTGCCAAGCGTAGCGCCGGGCTTTACTGTCTGCGCCTATCGGCGTCGGGGGGCGTTACAATGCACCCGCCCAGACGGAACTGCGAAATACACTTGTCTACGAAGTGGAGCTGTTGCTTTCTTAGTTACATGCGGATCGACGGCTACGCCGAAGACATCCGTAGGGAAGCGTCTCAAGGTAGGCTGGTTTGAGGTGGTCTAATGAGACTACCTCTCCACGACCATTCAATAGGATGGCGGCAGACTTCGCCGTAATCTGGAGGACACGGCATGGCCCATCACAGGAGGGTGTAAGAGTTGCCTTTACAGCGTTCTTCTAAGAAAAACGTGGGTCGAAGAAGCAAGGTACGGATGCACAAAGATGCTGTGGGCCGAAGATTGAGGCGGGGCGGGGCACAGTCGCTGAATGCAGTGCTGTAGGCATGGAAGGTACTGCAGCGGCTTGCGCGAGGGGTCAGAAGGAACGAACAAGTCTCCAGGAAGCCACAGTGTTGCGCAATAGAGGAGTTCAGCTGGAGAGCAGACACGATCGCGACGAAGGACAGCGCGTACGCATAGAAGGATCATAGGAACGGGGTCGACCCAGTGCTCCCGATCCAGGTGCGCAGTAGGGCGAGCCTTGAGCTGGCGGTGGTACCGCTCTGGGATGATATGCCGAACTGGGATGATATGCAGTGTTGTGGCAGTGTTTAGCGACCACCAGGCAGTTGAGGGAAGTGAAGAGAGTACAGTCAACCGCGCGGCCGCGATGGATTTGCGCATGGGTTTCAGCGGGAAACCCATGCTGAAACAGTGGCTTTGGTGAGCGTTTCCGCCGTGATGTGCGGATTGGGCACGATTTCGGGCCAACAGGTGAAGCAGTCGATCATCGTTGGAAAGTACCGACAATCGTGAGAGGGAGAAAGTAGGCCAGCGAAATCAAGATGGGCGGTGTCAAAACGACCGCCAGATGGCAAGACAGACTGCAGGGGAGTCTTCGTGTGACGAGTGACTTTGACAGACTGGCATGAGAGGCCCGAACGTGCTCACTGGCAAAGATTGGTGTTAATGCTTGGTCACACGTAGCGCTGTGTAACGAAGCGCTGCGTCGATCGGATGCGGAGATGGCAGATTTCATGAAGGAATTGAAACACCGCATGACGGAAGACAAGCAGAATGAAGGGGCGAGCTGAAGCCGCTTACATGTGGCACCAGAATGCACAGGGTACAAACGGGTGAGGAACTAGTCGTAGACAGAAGGAACGGGTATGGTCACGCCATGCTTGCAGCTCACGGTCTTCCATCTGCACCCGAGAATGGCCACATGGTACAAACGGGTGAGGAACTAGTCGTAGACAGAAGGAACGGGTATAGTCACGCCATGCTTGCAGCTCACGGTCTTCTATCTGCACCCGAGCTAGACGTTCCTAGCTAGCAGTTGATGTAGAAGTACTGAGGGAGGATATGAGAGAGAGGGCCTGAGCTGCCTCGTTGTAAAGGATAAAGGTTATGTAAAGGATATCCGCAGTGAACTCCAATGGATATAGACCACGTGACGAAGTTCACGTGCACAGTACCTGGAATAGTTTGGACTGAAGACATACACCAAAGGCGTATGATCCGTTAGAACACAAGATGGCTGGCTCTCCAAGAAGTGCCGGAAGTGTTGGATAGCGGAGTAGAGAGCAAGAAGCTAGCGGCCAAAAACGCTGTAGCCAGTCTAGGCGTGTTGGAGTTTAATGGAGAAGCCCAGTGGACGCCACTCGTAGTTGATTTCCTGCTGGATAACAGCGCCGATGGCCACACTGAAAGCATTCACCATGATACGAGTAGCATATTAGTTTTAATGTAGATGAGAAGCACCGAATTGGCGACGGCTTGTTTAGCAGCCTTGAAAGCAGGTTGAGCTTCGGGAGACCGGGAAATCGCGTATGAGGACCCCTCGGTCGTGAGAAGGTAAGCAAATGGGTGCAGAAGGTCAGCGCAGTACGGAATAATGCTTCGCGAAAAATTAGTCTTCGGGAAAACCATCTTTGGTATATCGGCAGGCTCAATGGGAATTTGATGACAGGCCTTTGATAGGCCTCCACTTTATTAGACTTTGCATCCTTCCATTCGGCCTGTGAAATCTTTATTGTTTAAAAGGGGATAGCTATCGTGGACCGTGTGAGCATTGAGCACCCGGTAGTATGCGCACATACGCCAGTGACCCATTCCTTTCTTGGGCATCAGATGGAGTGGGGAGGCCCAGCTGCTGGACGAAGGGCGAATAATACGTACCTGCAGCATGAGCTCGAATTCCCGTTTGTCAATAGTCAGACGCTCACCGAAAAGGCGGCATGAGCGAGCTGCGATGGGTGGACCACGAGTGACAATGTGGTGGGCTACGTTGTGCTTCGGTGGCTGATTTCAATTGCAGGGTCTAGTTACCTCAGGAAAGTCTTAGAGGATGCGAGCGTACAGATATGGTCGAGTCCGCGTGCGAATGCCAGTGGGAGCGATAGCCGATAGAACTCCAGGAGTAGAGAGCGTCTTGCTGCCAATCAGGCAATGGTGGCACATGCAGATGCTGAGGTCGAAATGAGTCAGGAATCCGGAGCCGCGGATAGGGTAATTGACGTCGGCTGCGATAAACACTCCATGGAACGTGCGCCGCATACCAAGATTGAGATGCCGGGACCGTAGACCATACTTGCCGATGGACGTACAGTTCGCCGCGGGAAGCCCCGGGCCAGGTAACTCGTAAGCGCCGTCATGCTTGAAGGACTGCAGTAAGAAGACCTCAGAATCGGAAGCGCAGGTCGTAAATGCAACCCATGACGATGAAAAGGCGGTCTAGTTGTGAGGCAACGTAAGCTGCCGCCCTCAGTGATGTCGCACTGCATTACCGGACCACTGGTATGGGGACTTGCACTGGCGGGAGCCGTGCTGGAAAGTGCGATGACACCAGCAAATAGGCGAGCTTCGAGGACTGCGCGAGCGGGGAGTGCTCAGGGAATAGGGACGGAGGCTGGGGCGGGAGGACGAGCCGCTATGCTCATGAGAGGACGTACGAAGGGCGTTGATGGAGACGGCGAGCTAGTAGATCCGGGTCCGTAAGCGGGCCATGATAGACAACTCTGGTGTTGAAGAGAGAGCGGCGCCTGATGGAGAAGTCATGTCGTCGGCTCGATCACCGAGTTGGGCGAAGCGGTGGAGGGTCAAGTCTCCTACAGTAGCCAAGCCAAAGCGGGTGGACGGCAAGCGCTGCAGGAAGACCTCTTTCAACATTTCACCGTTAACGTCGACATTTTTGCTTGAGCCAAGCAGCAGTCGCATGCTGTTGAGCAGATTTGAAGGGCGGCGATCTCCGAGCTCCTCGGAGTTGAGCAGGTGTGGAAGGCGCTCGCTCTCAGGGAGGGAGAAAGAAGGAAGATACAAAAAAAAAAACAGAAATTCCTCGAACAGATGTCATTACTGCGCTTTTCTTCTTCCCCAGTTCCCGCCTTTCGAGCACTCAGGAAGTCAACGAGCCCCATCCACCTGAGAAGTTTTGTTACGCATGGGCACGCTGCTACTTGGGTAAAACTCTTGCTTGGGCTAGTTCGTTCATGATTGAATGAGTAAAGGCAAGGCGCCGAAGACCAGGACTGAAGAAGGGCACAACCGACAGGACCTGCTACTTGGGACAGGGAGCTGCCGATGATATCTGTGGTGGCAATATTGGTAGTTTAAGAATGGCCCCAGCTATCAGAGACAATATTTTTGTCTGATAGATACTGACAGGCAAGTTGGTGATCCATGATATGGAAGCAGCGCACTTAAATGTGATACGTTCACGCAAATATAAAAACACATGTGCATGAACGTGTCGCATTTAAGTGCACTGACTCCATATCATAATTTTTTTGCCTTTGATGAAACCTGGCAGGAGGTCCTGCGCACTGAACCGCTTTGTGTAACACTGAACGTGGTCGCTAACAGAACATCCGAGTTGTCTGCAAGGTTCTACAACCAGCAAGTTTGCGTTTTGGTGTATGGCGCAACTTGAGGCTCCACAGCATTGTAGCTGTCAGAGGAAGGCTAGTTGCGGATCTCAGACAAGCATATCTTGACTAAATGTCACCTACCAGAAACACCAAACCGTCCGTGCAAGGAGTACTGCCACCGACAGAAGGTGAGTGCTTGCGTTGTACAGTGTGAAAGGCGAAGATGTTTGCTGGGATGGTCTCTTCTGTCCTTCTCATCACGACAATGGTAAAGCGATGAACTTGAATGTTTGAAGCGTTGCGGCCCTGATTGCTGTTCCTTGGAGCAACATTCTCCTCCTGGATACCACTGCGGAAACCACCACGTCCACCGCTTTGCGCGGTGCCGGTGCGTACCCGTCGTCCACCACGCCATCGGCAGTTCCCAGTGATTCTGGCCCAGCAGAGGCTTCTGCCTACACCGCATCAGCAGGTTCCATTCCGGAGATTCATTTAAAGGTCGCACCATACTATTTTAGGACTGTTACAATGGCTACATACCGTTGGTCATTCTTTCGCCCGTCGCGATTACGCATAGTCGACTGCCATTTAAATACAGGTAGACCTCATCTGCGACATGGCTTCTAATATATTTGTTCAAGCATAATCTTTGGTTTGGCAAGTTGGTTCATGTTTGAACGCTTAGCATAGGATCGCTAAAAACGCAGTGGGAGAGCCGCCTAGTATAGCGCCCGTCATGTGCACTATGTGTCTCTGTACCGGTGTTTTTCAGGGCTTCTTTCTCAACCGTCCATACATACCATTGAAATATTAATGACTGCCGATTACGAGGGCAACTTTCACACTTGGCCAGAAACAGTGAGTATACTCGTTGAGAGTGGCCACAACGCGATGCTACTAATGTGTGGAACACTTACGAGAGATACATATGCAGGTGATGTTATGAATGGAGTAGGCTTTCTTCGCTACTTCCAGACCTTCCAAACCTGCTTATGACAATTGCTTTATGCAAATACAATCCCCTTTAAGTTGCCTAATGTAGAGATTGCTGTCTTCGTATAGCACACGTTGAAGCTCCTGGACAAATTCAACATGACCTGGAGTGTCCGGCTCCTCGACACAAATGTGTTGAAATAGCACAGTATGAAAACTGCTTAAGTCATGTGATAAACAACTTGAGCAGCCGTCATACCGCATCCACTACCAGGAGTATCCATTTCTGCTGCTGCTAGTTCGAGTGGAAGACATTGTTCATCTGTCCGCAGTCTTCGTAAGTGGCAATGAACGAACATGTCTTTTTGAGCGCCCCGCTCTGGCGACTGTGCAGCCATGAACATAGTCGCCATTGCGGGGTGTAGAGAGGAGTGCGGTACCAGCGATTATGCTAGACATGTACATGCACCAAGATCCTTCAAGGTGCAGATAGAAAGCTCCTTCAAGTGGTTATGATGCTCGAGGACATCCTTGCGGTCTTCGTTCACTTGGTGTGGGAACATGTATGTCTCATTTATAAGGGCGACATTGAGCGACCAAACCAATCAAAGATATGTTTTTTCACAATGTATGAGGTCATGCACTTGTTCCTGGGAGGCACCTATTTTTCTTATGGTATAAGGACTGCTACTAAAGGCTCTCGCTGCACCACAGATATCTTAATAACTGTAGAAGTCATAGCTCGTAACCGTTACCTCGCAGAACGTGGGTCATTCTTGGAGCGTCTTCTGACAGCATGACCTGTCACAAACCCCTCCGCCCTCGAAACGAAACGGCAAGCACGTGGGAGTAGCTGTTGCATCTGTCGACGGCATCGGCAGAAATTTCAAAGTCATATTGCGTGCAGGCACGCTCAGTCGGTGTCACAGGGGCGACCAGCAGGAATACTTACATCTTAGACCAGTTTATCGCCTCAAATATCCAAACCCCACACTACATTGGGGTTTTGAAAACCATACACAGGAGGACACATTGGTCAACGATGTGCCTCGATCGTTGCAGTACATTTCACACTCGAGAATTCAATATCGGGGCCAGGATAGAGGAGAAGATGAAAGGACGTGCTCTCATCTGCCGCCTCCCTCGCACCCGCTTCATTACCCCCGCCCACTTGCCCCATTCGCGCACTTTAACGTGGGGCCTCCAACATTGGGCGCGCGGAAGGACATCGCATAAAGACACCATCGTTCTCAGCTCGTCCTCAAATGGCTTTCCTCTCACCTACAGCATTAGGCGCACGTGGTGAGATCTTATTGCACTTGGGCTTTCCACAGAACCTCATGATCAGATCGAGTCGGATAATGTTGATAAGCACCGAGGAGTGTTAATGAGGGTCGAATGATGTCTGATAAGGTAGATCAAGACAGATAAGAGTTCATAAGGATCGTATCTATTGTGCTAGCGTGGAGAACGACCGATGAGGGGCTGATCTATTCCGATAAGGTTGATAACGACCCATATTGGTTCATAATTTTCCATACTAGTCAGATCGAACTTGATAATAATGATAACGACACCAGGCTACATGGAGATGAGCAAGTGGCATAATACTTATGCATACCTAAACAACTCCAGTGGAATTTATGCGCTAATTGTCTCTCCCCGTCTCTCCCTATCGGAAAGCAAGTACATTTTCGCTAGCATAATTAGTTTTTTGTATAACATGACATAATATTTGCAAAATAATAAAGAGGATTCACATTGGTGATGTTTCTTAACATTTGGAAGAATTGGCAGGTATGAGTTCAGCAAACTTCCCAGATAGTTTCGTTTATGAAATAACTGCCACCTATGTCCAGGATCCGCTAATTTTTGGCGGCGTTAGACAGTTCTTTTTTCACTTGTTATGTTGCCTAAACCTGAAATCTTGCAATTAAATTTCATTTTAGACGCCCTACTGATTCTGCATGAAGGCTCAAGGACACACGCGTAAAACAAGGGGGAAATCATTTTGAAACATTGAAGGCAAAATAAAAAACACTAACACTTATAAATAATCTGAAAAAGCAAATTAAAATATTCTCCTGGACTCAACCAGCTAGACACAAGCTGGACAAACCTTGCTTGTGTTTATTTTCTGAGCTGCAGACATTGATCTGACCCCCTGACCACCTCTATCATGCAGTAATACTCTATCAGGAATACTCTGTCATATAGTAACACCCTTGAGGGTATAATAAATGTAATGTACGTACGTGGTATAACGGTAAGCAGGATGGCAGCCTGGACGAACAAAGAAGTGAGGCACGCTCGATTCATCAGTGGCTCTACAGAGAGCAGATGAATTTGAGCATAATGTCTTATTGAAACCATTCTGTATCCTATATAAAGGATTCTATGAGGAAAAGTTATAAAGTCATCAAGATAGAGCAGCGTAAATGAAAAGTAAATGGCTGATTTACTTTTCTACTTTAGAATGTAATTTGAGGGGTCTCTTGATTGACGGGTTCCTTTATTTTATCCTGCAAAGCAAATGTACCCTATAAATTATTCTTAGGGCGTTTATTGAGCTCAGTGTGTGCGCTCAAGTACAAACATTATAGCAAGGTTCTCTGGAGCTGTATTAATCACATATTTTAGGTTAACCGTAGGAAAGCGCTTGATCTATCTTGAAATAAATTATATTTAGAGTGAGAAGCGGTAAGCTGGGGGGGGGCGGCTATTATTATATGTTTAGCATAATCAAGTGAGCCCGTAAGCAGTGTATGCTGTTTGGGGACCTTGCAAGCAAATAAAATCTGCGTTTAGCGAGCTCATCTCAAAAATTAATGTATAAGTTACCTATGTAATTGAAGAGCTGGGCAGAAATAAAATAACACATAATTAGGCTTTCGTCGATGGGTGGTAAGAATACCTTAATCTTAACAATAACATTTCATCCTAAGTCGCTTTCCTCTCTTGGCGACAACAACTTGATTTTTACCAGACTTAGTAGCGAAATACAATTTGATAGATATATGAGCGGTTTGCAGAACATTTTAGAGGATTGTTTAGTCTTGACCTTCTTCACACAGGCACGACAATAAAGTATGGGTTACGTGGACTCTTTTCTTGGTACATTCCAAAATTTCGACTTCAATAATGCGACTCCGCGATACTCTCAATGAGAATAACCATTATTTAGGGGTGGGTGAATATCACATTTTTTAGATAGGAATCAGCTATAAATATTAAAGTTCGAACATCGAATCGAATAGGGTACAGTGAAACACAAACATGTAGAAGGATACCAGGAATACTTATTTGGGTATAATTGGGCACCACAATTTCATTGGCTATTCAAAAAAGATGGCCACTCATTCTGGACTATTGGGATCAGTTTTAAACGCACGATCACTAAATGTCCATAAACTAACTGCACTAATGCACTCGCAAGAATTTCATAGCGTGGTTTCAAAGACGATCTTTCCAGTGAATAGCTGACGCATCACAACCATTTCCGAAAAGATACATAAAGTTTTGCAGAGAAAGATCACCGGTTGTTGAACCATAGAATTAAAATGTTCCTTAAGGATTTGTGTGCTCCAGAAAAATGTAGCAGGGCCTGTTTCGAGCGAGGAATCCCTGGTGGTAGCTTAGTAGATTGCTAATGGATGACTAGAATGCAATAAACACTAAATCAGAGACTACAGTAAAAAATGGCACCTTGTCATCTGGGCTTCCACCATGAAACAAAAAAAAACCTTCGAATATCGATTTTGTTTCTGCATTGCTTCGAGAACTTTTTTCTTTGTTTCATCTCTGAAATCCGCGATACTTTCTTTAAAAGGCGGATAATATTTATCCTACTATAACAGTCGGTTCTTGCATAAATATTTGTTTCGTTTTGATATTCGAAAACACGAAAGCGTTAATTTTTAAATAGGAATACAAATAATTCGTGTGTAATGTTCGATTTATATTGGGAAGTGCGGCTATTTGCCCACGCCGTTTCAATTCGTATCTGCAGGTTAATTGTCTTTCACTGTGCCTAGATTAACCCCTACAAAAATGTGAGTTAATCCCGGACGGCGTGCTGTCTAAAATTGCTGCCTGATATGAAAATGTGCAACTGAGCCTATACCCATCTTTAATCATCATCATCATCATCATCAGCCTGGTTACGCCCACTGCAGGGCAAAGGCCTCTCCCATACTCCCCCAACTGCCCCGGTCATGTACTAATTGTGGCCATTTTGACCCTCCAAACTTGCTGATCTCATCTGCCCACCTAACTTTCGGTCGCCCCCTGCTACGCTTCCCTTCCCTCGGAATCCAGTCCATAACCCTTAATGACCATCGGTTATCTTCCCTCCTCATTACATGTCCTGCCCATGTCCATTTCTTTTTCTTGATTTCAACTAAGATGTCATTAACGCGCGTTTGTTCCCTCACTCAATCTGCTCTTTTCTTGTCCCTTAACGTTACACCTATCATTCTTCTTTCCATAGCTCGTTGCGTCGTCCACAATTTAAGTAGAACCCTTTTCGTAAGCCTCCAGGTTTCTGCCCCGTACGTGAGTACTGGTAAGACACAGCTGTTATACACTTTTCTCTTGAGGGATAATGGCAACCTGCTGTTCATGATCTGTGAATGCTTGCCAAACGCACCCCAGCCCATTCTTATTCTTCTGATCCGGATCCGGATCATGATCTCATGATCCGGATCAGCAGTCGCTACCTGTCCTAGGTAGATGTATTCCCTTACCACTTCGAGTGCCTCGCTACCTATCGTAAACTGCTGTTCCCGTCCGAGACTGTTAAACATTACTTTAGTTTTCTGCAGATTAAGTATTTGTCCCACCCTTCTGCTCTGCCTCTCCAGGTCAGTGAGCATGCATTGCAGTTGCTCCCCTGAGTTACTAAGCAAGGCAATATCATCAGCGAAGCGCAAGTTACTAAGGTATTCTCCATTTACTCTTATCCCCAATTCTTCCCAATCCAGGTATCTGAATACCTCCTGTAAACACGCTGTGAATAGCATTGGAGAGATCGTATCTCCCTGCCTGACGTCTTTCTTTATTGGGATTTTGTTGCTTTCTTCATGGAGGACTACAGTGGCTGTGGAGCCGCTATAGATATCTTTCAGTATTTTTACATACGGCTCGTCTACACCCTGATTCCGCAATGCCTCCATGACTGCTGAGGTTTCGACTGAATCAAACGCTTTCTCGTAATCAATGAAAGCTATATATATAGGTTAGTTATATTCCGCACATTTCTCTATCACCTGATTGATAGTGTGAATATGATCTATCGTTGAGTAGCCTTTACGGAATCCTGCCTGGTCCTTTGGTTGACAGAAGTCTAAGGTGTTCCTGATTCTATTTACAATTACCTTAGTAAATACTTTGTAGGCAACGGACAGTAAACTGATCGGTCTATAATTTTTCAAGTCTTTGCCATCCCCTTTCTTATGGATTAGGATTATGTTAGCGTTCTTCCAAGATTCCGGTACGCTCGAGGTCATGAGGCATTGTGTATACAGGGTGGCCAGTTTTTCTAGGACAATCTGCCCACCGTCCTTCAACAAATCTGCTTTTACCTGATCCTCCCCAGCTGCCTTCCCCCTTTGCATAGCTCCCAAGGCTTTCCTTACTTCTTCCGGCGTTACTTGTGGGATTTCGAATTCCTCTACACTATTCTCTCTTCCATTATCATTGTGGGTGCCACTCGTGCTGTATAAATCTCTATAGAACTCCTCAGCCACTTCAACTATGTCATCCATATTAGTAATGGTATTGCCGGCTTTGTCTCTTAACGCATACATCTGATTCTTGCCAATTCCTAGTTTCTTCTTCACTGCTTTTAGGCTTCCTCCGTTCCTGAGAGCTTGTTCAATTCTATCCATATTATACTTCCTTATGTCAGCTGTCTTACGCTTGTTGATTAACTTCGAAAGTTCTGCCAGTTCTATTCTAGCTGTAGGGTTAGAGGCTTTCATACATTGGCGTTTCTTGATACCCATCTTTAATGATCCCCACTGACGCAAACTTGGGTGCGTGCCCCCGAGGTAGCTGCCCCTGTGTTCACTGGCGATGCGCCACTGGATGAACGCCTTTCAATGAACATCTTAGACGCCAAAGCCTATAATGTGTATGTGCAGCTGGGTATGGGTGAACTTCACAGTGGCTAATTGTACACTTAGGAAGCAATTATCTATCAATGTGCCGTAATTTCTCCATTCGGAATCATCTTGCACGGCCTTTCAGCAATACTGTTGCAAGTGCCGATGATACTTCGTTCAAGCTTATCGTGTGAACTTTACTACAAGACAAGCATTACCTTTTTGACTACATCTATTTGCGAGTAATCACTGAGCATCAGGTGAGGTTGCAAGTTTCGCAAAACCGAACTCATCACAAATGAAGTTCTTCTGCCAGCTGCCTTCTAGCTTTCTTTGGGTTTCTTTCAGAACGATACTTTGTTGCGTATTCAACCCACTCTGTGGGTGCTGGTTGCGGGTTGATGACTCTTTTTTACCCATCATATAACTTTCGCAACTCTATAGGTGCGCGTATAGAGAACTTAGGTCTCTAAGCCTGTATCATTCGTACGTGCACGAATTGAAACTTAGATCAGTGGTTATTTGCAACACGCATATGGCACTAGTTTAGTTAAAATTGTTGACTGATTCCCCTAAACAAGTACGTGGAATCATATCTGCCAATCAGAACAAGATGCGCGCAGTTAAGAAATCTGGGAGACAGAGAAGTGAAGAAAACGGTATCGAAAGCAGCCGAGTGCGGAGAAAGAAGTAAACATAGGAAAATGGGACCAGAACATGTATTGTTCGAGGAGCGTTAAAGTAGAGAGAACTGATGCCCGGAACGAGATTGTGGAGAAAGAGATTAAATGAATGAAATCGGGCAACATAGATATATCGAGGAATATTTAGCTACGCAGAACTAAAACAGAAGGCAGGAGATTCTCGGAAACATCCAAGAAAACTTAGCAAGAAAACTCCGCATGCTCCCGGGATGTGCGGATCTTACATAACCCCTTATTTATGGAAGTTGGCTGAATCTGTCATAATGATCTCCCTGCGCATCTGCGAGCTGCGAGTCGCGAAGTATTGTTCTATGTTGAAATAGTGACTTTAGTTTATATCAAGATGTCTGTAAGAGCATGAAAACGCTATTGCTATAGCAGAATTAACGTTCCCATATTTCTTTTTCTCGTGCGACCTACCATGATGGCGTAGCCCCTTTGCTCTTTCGTTGCGAGGCCCAAAAAGGGCTGGATTGATACCCGGAGGCGCCTGCCGCAATTTGGTGGGGTCAAAATGCAGAAAAAAAAGAAAGAAAAAAAAACGCCTGTCTACTGTGACTTGAGTACACTTTAATGAACCCCAGGTGCACAAAATTATTCTGGGGTACTCAACCACTGTCTGACTCCTAATAGTGTTCTTGTATTGCCTCGCAAACCCCGGAATGCTGACTATTTAAAATTTATAGGTGGTAAAACAAACGTATCAATTAGTCTGGAGTGGAACCCCCTTCAGCGAGCCTCAGAGAAAACTACAGCATGCAATGCATATGAAGTACTTTTGCAGGAATACCTTTCGCTTGCATTCTAGCAGCGCTGGAACGATGTGTAGGTCATAGGCTGTGCAGCTGTGGGAGAAAGTTTGCAGCAACACCGCACAGGTGATGTGGAGAGGAAGCTTTGCAACAGCTGTTTTATTTTAGAAAGCCGTAGCTTTTGAGAATCGCCATAGCTTTTGAGAATCTCATGAGCTTTTCTTATTGCGCCGCGCATCCTAACAAAACACCTGCATTTACATTTGCCGTGTTTTTCTCGCTTGCTACGCGGTAGGCTAGAGATGAGTACGATGTACCTACACAGGCGTTGTCACTGAGATAACTGTGCAGGAAAACATACCGTACCGTAAACGTGTGCTCATAAACAACACTATCTCATGGGGGGTACGAGAAAGCTAAAATGCGGTATGGTTAATAGCATTTTAACTAGTAATCACTTAGGCGACCGCGAACACAAAATGGATGGTATGTAACTCGCACATAACTGTGCCGAATTTATCGCAAAGTTTATAAATGTGGTCTCATTTTAAGATTTTACTACTATTTCGCCAAATTAAAGAAAATAATGTTTGAAAAATGTATCACACTTTGGTCTCTATATCTTCCTATGCAATTCTTTAAAGGTGAAAGCATGAAAAAAGCACTTATATCGAGCAAATATATGCTAACTAGCTTGAAGCAGGTGAAATTCCAAAGCTAAGTCACTCAAAAGGTCGCTGTGATCCAGAAAGAATTTGTTGCCTGTAATAAAATTTCTTTTAAGTGGTCGTTGTTACTCGACGTTCCTTGTTACCCTATGCTAGGTATACTTGAAAAGACGTGTGCTAACGGTGAACTTAGACAAAAAATATTCTCAGTGCCTTACACTTTCTGAACAAGGAGCACCAGCGAAGCTGTGTATCTGGGCCCCCTTAATGGCGAACTGCACCTCAGTCGCGGGTGGCCCGGCATTGGAGTATCTTAGGGATCGGCCCACGTATGAGGAGTGCTTCCCACCTTTTACAGCTCCACCATAGATCGGCACCGCATTGCATTATTTTCGGGATCAGCCCACATACGGGGAGTGCTTAACGGCCGCTTCACCTCCGTCGCGTGTCGGCCCGGAATCGCACAATCTTAGGGATCGGCCCTCGTAGCTCCACGCCTGCTTCACATCCACCACTGGTCGGCGCCGGCAAGTGCGCGTGAAGAGGATCCCCTCTTAAAGCACACTTGCAGTCTCCGATAAGGAGGGAGGCTCAGTTAATGGCGACCGGAGTGGTTTGATGCCTAGCAGAAGCAACTTGCTCTTCCAGTGAACTTTGTGCGCATGCGCTACAACTGTTACAACTGTCGTTACCCGGCCCTGACCGGCCGGCCAGTCGACGCTGGCGCGGTACTGGGAATGTGAGCTGTAGTGTTCTACGCAGATGTGTAAGTTGGTTTTCCGGCGGTGCGTTTTGGGCGCTCACGGACGAATTAGTGAGACATAGAAAGCTTCGTTTTAGAAGTGTTTTTGCGAGCGTGAAAGAAGCCCGCAAATGCAAGTAAAATTGCCGTATTCCGTATTCCAGATTTGCCGTATTGCGTGTATTCGGGGGCATCTTTGACGCTGAGAAAAAACACTCTTATGTAGCACGTATTGAGGAATGAAAGGTGTATCGGGTGTTTTTCATGTCGCTCTACAATTTTCTTATTGAGACTTTTCATATACCTATAATATTACAGAAATTTATTAATTTATTAAGGCTAATTATCTAATTAGGCGGAACGAAAAAAAAATGTTTGAGTATCTGCACGCAGCAGCAAACAATATTATTTTTGTTCCGTGCAGCTACGTCCATTTGCATATTTTTTTACCTTGGGCTAAACTAACAGGGACACCTTGTCAATTCATAAGCTTTAAAAACAAATATTTTACCAATAAAGTGTGGTAAAGTCCACTATAACATTTGCTTATAGCAGGTGACATGCGTCTCCCTACCTCCTTAAAAATGACATAACGCTGGAACTTAACTCTAAATTCCACAGTTGGCAAAGTATGTCTAACCTTTTTACTTGTCATTGCAAAACTAAGTGTTATTTCAGATTTTTACAGTTTTGATGGATGTATATTTCATTTCCATCGTCAATAGACTAAATAAACTATATATAAAATTAAGTTCTTAGGCAATCAAATTAAAAAAAACTTTTTTATTAACACGTAGCACTGTTTATGTCTGGTTTCTTGCTTGGAACCTCTGTATTCTTAGTAGTGATTAGTATATTATTTGCATACTCGTAATTTGCAATACAATATCGCAATTTCCTTACACCTGCTTGTTATTTTTCTTCTTTTCTTGTTATTATTCGCGCATCTTATCTAAGTTTCCGGATCGTTTTCTTGATATCGGATAGGTGTGCTTGCAATAACAACAGGAGCACCTTCTGGCAGTTAAACCTGTAGGACCTGCTGCTGCTGGAGGAATTATTTATGCTGCACCAAAAAACAGGTATTGCAGTTCTATAAACACTTCATCGCTTCATCATCATCATCATCATCGGCAGCAGAAGCAGCCTATTTTATATCCAGTACAGGACAAAGACCTCTCCCTGCGACGTCCAATTACCCCTGTCCTGCGCCAACCAATTCCAACTAGCCGCCTGAGAATTTCTTAGTTTCATCCTTCCACCCTGTTTTCTGCCGTCCCCGTTTGCGCTTCCTTTCTCTTGGCCCCCAATCTGTAACCCTACTGCTCTACCGGTTCTCTGACCTACGCATTGCATCGCATTTCTTTCTCTCCATTTCTACACCGCTCTATTCCTGTCTCTTAACGTTACGCCTAACATTCTTCGTTCCATCGCTCATTGCGTGTGGTTAACATGTTTTTGACCTCTATGGTGAGTCTTGAAGTTTCTGCCCCATATTTCAGCACCGGTAGAATGCATTGATTGTACACTTTTCTTTTTAATGTTAATGATAAGCTTCCGGTCATGATCTCACAATATCTGCAGAACGCGCTCCAACCCAGGTTTATTCTTCTGTAAATTTTTTTCTCATGATCTGGGTCCCCTATGCATTGACCTAATAAACAGACTCCTTCAAAGACACTAAAAGCTGACTGGTGATCTAGAAATCTTGTTCGCTTTCCCGGCCATTGATCATTACCTTTGTCTTCCACATATTAATCTTCAACCCCACTTTTACAATTTCTCTGTTAAGGTCCTATATAAGTTGTTCTTACTTGTACCCAGTGTTGCTGAACAGAACAATATCATCTGCAAACTGAAGGTTGCTAAGGTATTCGCTGTTAATCCTCACTCTTAACACTTCGCAGTTTAATAGCTTGAATATTTCTTCCAAGCACGCGGTGAATAGCATTTAAGATATTGCGTGTCCATGTTTTATCCCTTTCTTTATAGGCATCTTTCTAGTTTGCTTGTGGAGGATTCAGGTAGCTGTGGAATGTCTCTAGATATTTTACAAGATATTTACGTAAGCCTCCTGTAATGCTTGATAACGTAATGCGTCTATGAATGCTGATATCTCTACTGAATAAAATGCCTTTTCATAATCTGTAAGGGCGATGTAGAGAGGCTAATTGCACTCTGCGTGTTTTTCGATTACCTGATTGATGGCATGGATGTTATGTTTTGTAGAGTATCCATTCCTGAAGCCAGCCTGCTCACTTGATTAATTGAAGTTTAGTGTTGCCCTTATTCTATTGGAATTTATCTTGGTGAATCTTTTATATATTACTTGCTTGTAAGCTAATGGGCATATAATTTTTCAATTTTTTACCGTTTCCCCTTTTGTGAATTAGTATATTCTTGACATTCTTCCAGTTCTCTGGGAGCCTTGAAGTAGTGAGACATTTCGTATAAGCTGCCGCCAGTTTTCAGGCATATTCAGGAAGGCTCGACGTACCGTCCACTGCGAAGCTCCTTGACGAGGTACAGGGAACGTCCACCTCCACCAGATATGTTACGTAGGAAGACACCGACGAAAAGCTATTTACAAGTATATTTACAAAGCAATACGCCGCAGTTGGCCAAGAGGCAACAGCCCGCGCTAGCTTCCAATCGTCGTCGTCGTCTTCTTACTGCTCGGCTCTTCGTCATTGTAAATACTATGCCGTAGCAATATCTCTTCCGTCTTTCATGAAATCGGCTGGTATTTGATCTTCTCCTGCCGATTTTCCCCGTTTCATGTACTGCAAGGCCCTTCTCACCTCATCACTTGTTATCGAAAGAATGTCTGTGACCTATTTATTACTACTTGGAATGGAGGTATTGTGGCTGCTCTGGGTACTGTACAGGTAAGTATAAAATTCTTCCACTGCTTTTACTATATCTTGGAGACTGCCGATTATATTACCCTGCTTATCTTTCAGTGCATATATCTTGGTTTGTATTATGCAGTCTCATTCTCACTGATTTCATTTTGCGTTCATTTTTGACTGCTTTTTCAGCTTTGTTACGTAAAAATTTCGAATATCCGATATTATCTCCTTGTTGATCAGTTTTGACAGTTCCGCGAATTTTATCTGATCTCTTGAGTTGGACACTTTCATTTTCTGTCGTTTCTTTATTAGGTCCCTTTTTACTTGGAAGAGTTTGCCTATTGGTTGCATTGGCGCTTTGCCTCACACTTCGATTGCTGGTTCTGAAGCCAGCATATTTACAGTGTCATTCATTACATCTATGTCATCTTCATCTTTCTCTTGAAAAGCTGCATATTTGTTTGCAAGTTCTAGCCTGAACCGGTCTGCTTTAACCCTTACTGAATCTAGGTTGGCCTGTTTCTTCCTGACCAATTTTACTCATTCTCTCATTAAATTGAGGAGAATACTAGACCTAGCTATCCTATTATCACTGCACTTTATACTACCTAAGACTTCTACATCGTGCACTATGCTGGCATCGGCAGAAAGTATGAAACTATTTCATTTCTCGTGTCCCCATATGGCTTTTCCAGGTCTACTTTGTGTTGCTACGCTTCCTGAAGAAGGTGTTGATTAATCGCAGCTTATTCCTTTCTGCCAATTCCACCAGTATTTCCTTCTCTATTGTTCCTGGAATTGACGCCGTAGTTGCCAACTGGTCGTTCACTAGCCTGCTTTTCCTCCACTTTTGCATTGAAGTCACCCATGACTACAGTGTACTCAGTTTGCACTTTTCTCATGGCTAATTCAATATCTTCATAAAAATTATGTACTTTCTCATTATCATGGCTGGCGGTTGGAACGTAGGCTTGTAGTACCTTCATTATATACCTTTTAATAAGTTCTATTACGACTACTGCTACGTGCTGAATAATACTGTAGAATTCGTCAATGTTGTCCGTTATATCATTATGGATTAGGAATGCTACCCCGTATTGCTTCTTAAGTGGGAGTCCTCTATAGCAGAAAACGTTGCCGTTATTCAGCACTGTATAAACCTTACCAGTCCTTTTAACCTCAATAATTCCAATGATATACCATACAATGCCTGATAGTTCCTTAAGTAGTCCTGCTAAGCTAGCCTTCACTCGAAAGAGTAATTGACAGTAGAGACGCTATATGGGTGCTTGTTAGCGCTTTGCAACGAATGGCCCACCTGTCTCGCAAAAATCTAGGAGCATCATTGACGGCACTTTTGAAACCTAACTTCAAATTTTCTTATGATCCTACAACCCAAACTCACGTATACGCGTATGCATGTGATGATCAACAGGTAAAGCTATTCATCAGCGAATATAATTTGACTGGACTCGATTTGCCTTTTTTCTAACAAACAAGTACACCAATGTACATCTGAAAACAGCAGGAAAAATAGCTGCATTGAGAGGCATGTTGACACGCACTGGCTTGCCTTGCAAATTTTGCCAAACAGTCTGCTTACAACTCAACAGACTTAAACACATTTGATATGCATCAGCATGAATAGTTCATAGAACATAGAGACACCTGATCCCATACGGCCTATTTAAAGCACATAAAAATTAAATAATGTTATATAATGACAGCGTGACCTAATTACTAGTAAAACCCGGCCTTGTCTATATAGGTTACTTCTGATGAATAACAAAGATTGGTTTACTTGAAATTGGAATATTTGATTCAGTTGCGCATTTCAAACAGAAATTTTTTGGAGAAAAGTTACAATTGTACCTTCAGGGCAAAGCATTGAAGCCGACACTAATGCTTAGCGTTGCACCCAAATTTGTCCTATATTCTTCTAAGAACAAGCCACACTTGAGAGCACGTGATGCGATAGCCGCTGAAGCGTTAGTCAGTCTAAAGCTTCCCTAAACCCGGCGACAACTTTCTGTGGTAACCGATTGAAAGCTAGGGAGTCGAAACACACTTTTCTGTTTGCTACACATGCAGTACGTGAAAGTATGCGACTGGAAGCTACGCAGCTTCAAACAAACAGTAGCCAAAATTATTTTAGTTTTTTGTTGAAGATTTATTTCATAATACATAAAAACCTTGATTGGTAAGATGATCTTCTTTTCTTGCTGTTCCTTGTTTTATGGCTTTTCAGTGTCCATGTGGGGTCTTCCTGGCCCTGTAAGCTGCGAGCAAAACGTCGGCACTACTTGGCGTAGTAACACAAGAGCAGTAGCTTCTCACGTGTTAGCGCGTCCTCGTTGCTTTGGCTTTGCTACGGTGGCTGGATGGATAGGTGCGCCGAGTAGCTTCTCCGGCCCGGCTAGCCACCGTAACCAGTAGGGCCCTGGAAGAGGGGCTCCACCCTACACTCTACAAAATTATACTATACAAAACAACCTATAGCACGATAAACGTTTACTCTCTCTCTCTCTCTCTCTCTCCGCGGCAGGAGTGGCGCTGTGGTTGGAGGCCTGTCGTGAAGTGCGCGCCGTCTGCTACTCGATCGGTTGAAATAGCGCGTCTGTTTTAGTTAGCACAATTAGTCTTTATTGTCGAACACAGACGAAACAAAATGGTTACATGTTCTCAGAGTGCACAGAAGAGTGATAATTCTTACAGCAATGAGTCATCTTCAAAAACAGTCATGCATATCATCTCATAACGCGTAGGCGACACGGTGCGCAGCGCCCACCGTCACAATAGTTCTACATCTTCCAGTAATTAACTTAGAATATTAAGTAGCGAACTGAATACTGTGTAAGATGCCCGTGAATACCAACCGTTTTAGTCTTCGAGACAGTGTGAAAGTGTTTCTGCACTGAAGTGAACTGGCTAGAGGAGCACCACCTGCTTTGCACCGAATCGTAAGTCGGCTGCTATAACAGAAGCCACGGGCTAATTATCGCTGATTTCGATGCCCTGAAACCCATTGCTCTCCGAGAAACCTGAGCTTGCTCTTCACTGTGCTGAGACTTTTGAACCGCATCAGTGATGTGCGACCGCAACTCCTAGGAGCATTTCATTAGGCGTATTGTGCAGATTCCGAAGGTGTATCTGCGGCCAATGACTGACACTGTTCCTTCGAATCTACTGGGCGCCCCGGCTTACATATCCTTGAAAATTCCGGGAAGAAGGACAAGCTAGACCAGGACAGGATGCCGGCCACTGAAATCGTAATGCCACAGTGAGCCAAACTTACACACATTTCACGCAACTAGAAAGCGATTGAAAAAGACGGTTGTTCAATAAGTATTTGTACTCGAGTGAAGAAGGGAACCTCTTGAAAGACGTTCGTCCAGCTGATTCTTTGTGAGAAGCTTGCAAATGTTTTGTGCACTATTGTCACAGATATCAACAGACTCACTGCACCAGAAAATTCAGCTTCATGTGGCACAGCCCCGGTTCACAAGAAAACGATTGCTGTGTGCACTGTCCCTGGCAGGTTTTTCTTCCTTTCTTCAACTCATGCTTTCTGGACCCGCGCTTTCGAAAAAAAAAACACGAGCTTACGAACACCATCATCATGCTAATACATTACTCACCTGCGCTGCCATGTGAAGAGCAAGAACATGCCTCCTGAGCCTCAGCAGTAACTAAAAACCACCTGACGCTACGACATGTCATGAGCGATGTAATACTGTGTAATACTTCATTTAAAGCTGTAGTGTAGTGCCTAGAATAGCTATAGGTCGCTCTTGAAATATGGCGATTCTCATTTACGCGTGCGATCAAAAAATTACCCTATTTCATTCCAACATACCTATACTATCATCATTAGTCTCAACTATTATTTTGCATGCTACAAGGTACTCTTCTCTGGAGTTAATCACAGTTACCAGAACAATGTAAGAAACGAAGGTTGCATTTATATTGCAAAGGTGGAGAGCTTCACACAAATTAACATACGCCTTGGTAATAATTGAAGAGATTCGCGCAAGGAAATACAGCCACAGCGTTAATTTTTAAGAATGTCAATATTTATTCTATCGTAATTTCGATTCCTTCAAGCCAACTCATTTGGATAGTGCGTTTCGGAGCATAAGCGCACTCAGGCCCTGCAACAAATACGTTCGGGTGAAGCACCTACATGCCATTTCGCAAAAAAAATTTGACTCGCTGTACACGAGCTGAAAAGGCGCTGTTTCGTCCGTGCGGTATTTGTGCTCCTCCTTGCAGACTCAATTTTACATGTTTACCAAACTAAACCCCATTACAAGTTTCTTTATATTTTCGCCTCCCACCTGTAAAACAAACCGCTGACGGAGAAAGCGATATTTTACTTTCGGGAGTGACAGATCTCCGCCGCATTCAGAAATCTGTAACTGTCTATGGCGTCAATGCGAAGACGGTTTTCTGTTTAAAGACAATGATTAATACGCCACATTTCAACTGTAATACGGCCGCCTAGCACCAGACACGCGCCGCTTGAGACAGGCCTCTGACCGCCGCGCCTAGTTTGTCCTCATGAAGCGGAGAAGCGCCGAACTACCCAGTCGGAAGAAGGCGCACCCACTCACCGTGCCACCATAGCTTTGCAGCCACACAATGTTGTTGTCGGCCATAGCTTCCTACCAGAGGAAGCGCTCCGGCACTCACCAGGTATCTCGCAACGTTGGCGTAATGAGGTATGTTAGTGTGTAACGTTAATTTGGAGCCTAACTTCAGTTTTTTGAAGCGAAGCATTCTTTGCCTCTTCCTTCGAGTTTCCCACCGCTGCTACTGTTGATGCTGCTGCTGTGGGCTGATGTCGCGCACACCGCATCGGGGAGAAAAAGCGACGGGAGAAGGTGGTTTTCACACCACCACGTCGAATGTGAACAATGCCCTCTGGAGTTCCCTGGCTGTCGCCACATTGGCCGCTTCACAGCTGCATTTATTCGTGACTGCCAAGATTGTGGTGCTTTAGCCTCGCTCGAACACATGCTCTGGTCTTGCGAAAGAATTGAAGACTCGGCGATCAAGGATGCGTCCAGGTGGGAGGCTGCACTTCGCAGCCCGGACCTGGATGAACAATTCTGGGCTGTCCAGCAGGCTCACGATGTGGCCGTGAGGCTTGGCCTTCCGGTCCCAACGTGGGAGCGGCCCGCTTAGTGATTAATTATGACTACTTGCAGGACCACATAAAGTTTTCCTTCCTTCCTTCCTTCCCCTCAGAAGTATTGTACAAACTGCAGTGCTTCCCTTTCTACTAACGTGCGAGGCCCGAGGGGACGCATATGGAACGGTAGAGAGCAGAAGGAGAGGGAGAAGAGGGAGTTCTAATATAAGATAGGGGGGAGGTGACGTGAGAAGGCAAGAGAACCACGCTACTATACGACAGAAGTTGCGTGGAAACAGTTTAAGCTTAAGTTCAAGTAACGGTACAGTACGCTGCTGCTATTTCTGAAAAATAAACGCCTTGCTAATATGTCAAGTGGGCAAACATAACCTGGGCGTGCAGAAGCAGAGCCGCAATAATTAAACGCACCTCAGGGTCCAGGAGACACTATGGAAGCGGTCGACGTTCGAATCAACACTTCTGTGGCCGTCGCGTTAGCTTTGCGGCTATGGCATTGCTGATGGTCGTAGATTTGATCCCAATCGCAGCAGCCGCATTTAGACGGGGGCGAAATAGAAAACGCACGTGCACCTAAATTTTGAGACATGTAAAAGCATCACGGTGTAAAAATTAATCCGGAGTCCGCCACTGCGGCTTGCCTCATAATCCGAGTGCGGTTTTGGAACGTACAGCCCCATAATCCAATTCAAGTTTATTCCTTCTACCACAATGCAATGTGCCATGCGAGGAAATGACAACGCTCAACCCTCTAAGAAGTTATAAAATATGGCGCACAACAATGCCTCAAACAAGTACTTCTCCCTGTGTGTTCTGTGTGTTACGGAAACAAACATCAACTCACGGCTCTCGTGTTAGCCAAAACGTTGAAGAAATTAAGCTTTTGCAGTCAACATCACCGCTAATTATCTTTTATCGAAGCATCCAGCACGAGAAGCTTCCCTTACATCGATTGCCACGTGCATGGGATCTGCATAATTTTTTTTCCAACATTTCATTTCAGTAACTTGCCTTGTAATCGCAAACATGTGCTATGTAGAAAGAGCCCTTGGATATAAACAGCCTACAAAATTTCTGAATTTTGAAGTTTGTTGAGCGCACATAGCTGATAATGGTATTACGTAGGATTTTGAATCACTGGTGTGCTGACGGCTCAGGTATATATGTGTGAAAGGATCCCAGGTCAGCCTAATCCAGCCTTGACTCCATTGCTTTCTGTAAAAAGACAATAATAGGTTCAGTTTTCGCAAGAATCGAGCTGTCTTCAACAATGTTTCATATTGCACATATGAATATATGTTTATTCAAAGTCTACTGAGCGCTCGACTATACAAATTTATTTCTAGCGGAGGAAGGCAAGCACAGCAATGCCACACATGACCTAATGTCACCGCCATCTTGCATTTCACGCTATTTAAATCGCGCTAACAGGCCTGTCGGCAGTGCATGTGCTCTTTATTGCATATACCTTCTTGTGTTTCTGCATGATTGCAGTGACTGGTGCCATTGATTTAGAGCATCGGGGTGGTTGTTTTTGATGTGGTGCGAGATCTCGCCCCATGCGTGTTCCATACAGGCTCGGGCACTTCATATCTATGCACAGATTCGTAACCGTGTTTCTTTTATTGCGTATTACCATGCTCACGATATTGATGGCGCATGTTCGGTGGACATCACATTTATTTCTGGAAACTACAGCAAATTACAGTGCATACCGGAACAAAAATACGGAAGTAGATAAGCAAGTAGATAAGCAAGTGGATACCACATACTAGTATTTCCATCTTCATCTCGAATGCTTCTCGAAACTTTAATGCCACACGCATAATTATGGGCGTAAACAAGCACCGGCCCCTTATTCCATGACAACCGACCACACTTGCAATGACTGCTCCTGACGTATATCTTATATTCGAAGGCACAATTGCGCTCGTTATCTTGTTTAAAGATTATTCTCGGCACGCTTGTGCGCACTCGTACCCATTGGAAAACACAATGTTGCTAGGGAGTTTTTCACGGGAATCTTCGTTCTACTTCTCAACTAGTGCTCGACACATAAATTTGTGTGATATCTTGATATGACCACTCTCCTGCATTAACATGTGACATGTGCTCCAGTATCATGTTTTTCTGTAGTTCTCCACTGCATTTTAAATATCACTTGTTAATTAAATATCCATCTTTCTGCCAAACGCTATATTTGGATGTTCTACAAACGATGGAGACCCGCAAAGTAAATATTTGTTTAAACATCATCGAATTATTTTGTTTCAACGCCATCGATTAAGAACGCGCAATTGTGTAGCATAGTCTATTTGTATCTGCAGGTGAGTCAGTCCCACACTTACCACATGTGCAAAGGCACATAGCCGAGCTAGATGTCGATTTGAAGTGGACGCCAGTCGCACACGCATTCCTTCCGACAGGAGGGCATGGATCATTGGGCGGCACTGCAAGAATAGGCTCGATCGTTTTAGAACGACAAAAGTGCGTTTCTTACCCACTATATTCAACCACAAATTGTACATTTCCTGCCTCAGAATGAATGGCAAACATGAACTTCATTTATTTCAAACATCTGAGAAACATCATTTATAATAGGTACATGTGTGGCATGAATTCACGTGGCAGAATTCAGTATGCCGCCTGAATTGGGCACTATTCAGCAGAAATTTTTGTCTCAAGTTTAATTTTTGGCTCTATCTCCTGAAAGTAGCGCGTAAAAGTACTGCCGCGAAATCACACAGCTGCAACAGAATTTAGCACAAGCTTTTTATATACATTGGGGTAGGCATTTCTTATGTAGAATAAATTTTCATATACATATGTGCTGTTTTTTGAAACAAATTTTCCCGAAGAAAGCCCACATACGGGCCTTCGTGTTAAGACAAACAGTCCTACTCGCGTTCATATTTTCAAATAACATCTTTTGTGATTATTTATTTCTATAAATCTTACTCCTTAACCAGTACTTTTTTTCAGATAAGAAGCAGCATATTTTTAACAAGCCTGCTAAATGTACGTTCCCGCAAAGTAAAGTGTTGTACTGAGCACCCTCTGGCAAGCGGACTGACCTTGTCACGGATGCCTTTGTACAAACGTTTAAGGGCGTTTGGGAGTGTGTATAATGTGTGGAATAGTGTGACTCATCAGAAATTCAGTTATATAGCTGCAAAATGATCAGTGTGGTCAACGCCAGCTCGAACGAACACTTTAGCAGTATTATGCAGAGAACTTTAGTCATATTTCATCAGTTTCGTGTTACCTTTAGCGCCAGGGGAGACTACGCCCATATAGGTACAAGTAGAGCCTAAATAGATCGCCGATTTCACAGAAGGCGCTTTTTAATAAAGAGGTTTGTTTTTCTTACTTTCCCACTGCTCAAAGTTACCAATATCAATTTCGGAGTACTTCTACATTCCTTGTTGCGGTAACCACTGCCTTTACTTGCAGTGTTATCTGGAGATCATTGCTATTGGAAACATATAAGAAAGGCGTCACTTTCAGTTACGTAGCTATTTCACTAGGAAAATGATGTAGCAAAAGTTTAGAGCCTCCATCAGCTGAGAGCTAAATGGACGCTTCAGTTTTCGACCCTGTGGCAGCAGTCTAATTTTTCTGCTAAAAAAGGCTGCGGTACCAGGATTTATGCTTAACTTCAACAACTCTCGCTGTGGTGCCTTTCACTACCCTTCGGTTATTTAAGATGGTAAGTTTAGAATATATTTTTACTTTTTTTTGCTAAATGTCGCTGTCCATTGAATTTAGGCAGAAATAGGTGTTTCTAGGCTAACGCAACATTTAAGGTTCAGATCAAGAATTGAAAAACTTTCAAACAAGGTTGTTTTGATTATGCACAAAAGATGTTCTGCAAACTTGAAGAGCAACTTATTGTTGTCCTTGGAAAGTATGAAATCGTCGCACCCTACCTCAAGAAACAGCTGAAAGTAAGGATAACGAAAAGCTAAACACGATCACAGAATGCACTTAGATCAACCCAGTGGCATCACCTGGGCGTTATTATTTGGAAAAGCTATCATGACGTTGTGTTTTGGTGTCGGTTCGCAGGAAACGTTTATATGTTAAGAGGATTGCAGAGAATTATGTGACCGCTGCTGAAGGAGGAAGGGGTGGAACAATGTATAGATTTAAAGCTTCTTATGATCAAAGTTCATAGGGGGACTTAGGTTAGCCCCATACTTTGAGCTCAATATTTGGGCCAGGAAATTATCAGTGGCGCAACATTTTAGTCACGCAAATTGATTTGATACGACTAGGTGTTAATCGAAGGCAGTGCATAACAAGGTAGCTACGTGGTCATTGCTGTGTAGAGAACGTTCGTGATGGGGAATGTCTAACTTTGCAGCTGCTCAGTATGCCTCTAATAAATATTGTGACAGGCCGGTAATTTCCGAGCTGTGCCTTTTCACAGCCATCTGACCTAAGCAAGTGGGCTACAAAGCCCACTAATACAAGCAGGGAATGTATTTGCCGTGGAGCACATCGTATTCTTCACAAAAAAAGTTGTGCAAGAAAGAACAGCATTTTCTTAGCTTTCGGAACTGACGCATACCTCTCAGGGGACAATGAAAACAGTTTTTCGTGAAGACTATGCTCTGCTAAGTTATCACGCAGGGCTTGTGTAGAAAACCTGCATGCCACCTTCGTCCAGAAAAACCGGCCAAAAATATTCACATAGCCCAAGCAGCGATTTGACAAGGATGCCGAAAGCAGTACTAGAAGGAAAACTCATCTGCTACAAAATGTTGCGTCAATATATAACGCCATATTTCGAAAAAGATAACTTCGGTTGAGCTCAGACACAAGAACTCCGCATCATCGAAGTATCTAGTGGCTTAGTAATCTGAGAAACTCATGGTGACCATTGTTCGTTGGACGAGCGTGGCATCATTTCTGCGTTTCCTCTCCAGCAGTGAAACCATCAACATCAAATGCTCCATCGGGCTCTGCTATCTTTTTTTACTCAGCCCTCGGAAAAGATCGGTCTCCTATGATCAGTATGGCCGTTTTGCTACCGCACATCATACGCCCCACCCCCCACTCAATGAGCAATTCGCGATATCTTGGCTGAGAGCTATCGCTGAAAACACAGTACAATCCAAAACTCGCTTCAAGGTGACCATCTCCTGTTGGACCACAGAAAGAGTTCCTGGAGGCCGCCAATTTTTGAGCAACGATAAGGCCAAGCAGGCTGTTATTTATAGTCATGTTGCAAGTAGCGATTTCGCTATACTGCTAGAAATCGCCTAGACAAATAAGCAGTCTGGGTTTCACATGAATGCGACTCTATGATCCAGCAACGAATGCGAGTATGAAAGCTAGCAGCTGCAACTTCAGGAAAGAGGTAGACGGCAAGCAAAAAAATGACCTCAAAATGAAGGCGCAAACAATGTTAGAAATACATGTACGGACAAACTCTCAAGTAAAACTGGCAGTTGGTATTCTAGATCAGAATTAAAGGAAATACTTGAATGAAAAATGACGTTCCACTTTATCATGTCGACAAGCAGATTCATAATCCAAACAAAAAATTATTCCTGCCTAGCAAAATGTAGGGGCTGAAGTTTTTAAAATACGGATAGGCTTGTGTACAGGAACCTGTTTGGGGCTTGAAACATCGGGTGTTGTTTGGCTACAGGAATCGGTTAAATAAATCTTGCTAAGACCATAGGGACAGTATTCATTATCGTGTTCTGACGACTTTCTTTTTTCGAGCCATAATATATTACAAATATTCGACGCGATGGCTTAGTCGCTGACTAGCACGAATAGTGGGTTTGATGGCTGTCGGTGGGTGCCCAAATTGCGGTGCACTTTGTAGAAGGTTTTCATTTAAACAATTGTGGTTTTACTGAAGCAATATCTACTCCTTTATTTGTGCTCTCCCTATTCCTCTCCTAATTATTGCAGGATTTCCTCAGAAACCTGGTTTTATACAAAAGTGGCGTGCACTAGAATGACCTTGAATGGTAGTACATGTTACTACCGGAATGATTATTTATATTCAGGTTGTGTTCATGTGCGCTTTTATTGTCATATGCGTATGATAGTGCAAAGAAAGGATAATTACTACACTACGCTATTCTTGCACTAGGCATATTGTACCTTCAACTCCTAGGGCAGGGTATTTTCCCTCCTGGTTAGTCAATTTACACGAAATCCCTAAAACTTGGGTAGACACAGAATAAAATACATATTTACCCGCCGTGGTTGCTCAGTGGCTATGGTGTTAGGCTGCTGAGCACGAGGTCGCGGGATCGAATCCCGGCCATGGCGGCCGCATTTCGATGGGGGCGAAATGCGAAAACACCCGTGTACTTAGATTTAGGTGCACGTTAAAGAACCCCAGGTGGTCGAAACTTCCGGAGTCTCCCACTACGGCGTGCCTCATAATCAGAAAGTGGTTTTGGCACGTAAAACCCCATCATTTAATTTAATTTAATTAAAATACATATTTATCACACAAGCAGGTGAGGTTTCTGACGTTCGTGTGACATCTTATGCATATTATCTATTACTTGTAGCTTTTTCATTTCGGGGCTCGTCATCTATAATTATCTTTTTAATGCCGTTGTATATTCTTTCGCACACACGTGTTATAAAAGAAAGCAAAGAACCTGGATTGCATACACCTCTCAAGCTGATTTTCAACGCTGACTAAACACCACTTTTTATTAGCAGCCTGAATGCTATTTTTTCCGGTTTGGAATAATGAACTTGAAGTGAGAGTTGGCAAAAGGCCACAAGTTCTTTGCGATTCTAGGAGTATATTTACTAGACAAATGACTTTCATAAGAAGTTTTGTTGGGATCGCGCAATACAATATTCGTGTTGTACTGTAGGTTCACTTTTGATCAATGCTCGGAATGTTGCCTAGAATATAGGGATCACTTTCGTGCTATGACCAAGTTCTCGAAAGAGGTATTAACGACTTTTTATAGGTCGTCATCGATTGATCAAGCCGCACATGTATATTGAATAAATGAATAGTTTGATATAGCATATCAGCTTGTAAGATCGAGATATCCATGCGCCTTCATTTTTTGTCATTTTCGCGCTAAGTAGCACCAGCCGCCGAGAGCACCGATTCTCGCTAGCAGAGAAAGTCTCATCAGTTAGTAATGTATCGCCCTGTATGCTTGACCGGTTTACAAGGGTCACATTGTATCTAACAAGGGTCACGATGTCACATTGTATCTAACGCACCTGCAAAGGCACTTTGCCGCGTTAACCGCCATAGCGTTGAGAAAAAGAACACAAAATGATGTTCATGTTGTGTGGTAGCTAAGCGTCTCTTACTACGTCGTCGAGAAAGTAGGATATAAATTAGGTGTTATTGTAGCTCACTAGAATACCAAAAAAGCTGGTTACACTTGATGCGCTATTGCCAGACGCTCCTCAAGAAACAAATAAAAAACACGGTGCTCTTACTAAGAGTCTAACGGTTCCATGTTTTGAAATTAGCTTTACCAAGAAGCCAGGAAAGTCAATAACATCTTGCCACTCAAATTGAATTTCCTAGGGCAAGGCGTCGTTTGCGGTTTTACATGAAAAATAAACAATATTGTCTCATCAGTAGTGCAGGATAAAACGTTGTCTTGGCAAGCTTATAGCCGCTGTTATAATTCTAGCTTTCTATATATTTTTATAGTTTTGCAGCAAGTTTCTCAGTTTTGAGGAGTTAACGTCTAAACATTCCGATATGAAGCTGCATTTTGCGTATGTTTAATCTATGTCGCTTATTAAACTTCACCCTTTAAAACTATGTTTTTATTTCTACGTATTGTATACGTTCCTTTAACAGAGCTTTTGAATGCGTAAAGCACGCAGAAAAAGAAGTCTGCGGACATAGGAAGGAGAGGGAGGTAGAAGGGTACACAATTTGAAAGTGGGGACATGACGCTTGTTTCATTTATTTGATATTCGCGGGCTTGTTAGATGTCTTCGCGCTATCGACGAGCGAACGGAGATGGGGGTGAATTCCTTCGTCGAGAGGTATAACGAATGCAGCTATAAAATTAAAAACTAACAACAATAAGATGAGTTTTCCGTCGGCCTCCCTGTGTACACAAAGCCAGGTTAGCTCCTTGATCTTGTCCTAGATCGAGATTCTGGGCAGCCCTATCTATCTATCTATCTATCTATCTATCTATCTATCTATCTATCTATCTATCTATCTATCTATCTATCTATCTATCTATCTATCTATCTATCTATCTATCTGTCTGTCTGTCTGTCTGTCTGTCTGTCTGTCTATCTATCTATCTATCTGTCTGTCTGTCTGTCTGTCTGTCTGTCTGTCTGTCTGTCTGTCTGTCTGTCTGTCTGTCTGTCTGTCTGTCTGTCTGTCTGTCTGTCTGTCTGTCTGTCTGTCTGTCTGTCTGTCTGTCTGTCTGTCTGTCTGTCTGTCTGTCTGTCTGTCTGTCTGTCTGTCTGTCTGTCTGTCTGTCTGTCTGTCTGTCTGTCTGTCTGTCTGTCTGTCTGTCTGTCTGTCTGTCTGTCTGTCTGTCTGTCTGTCTGTCTGTCTGTCTGTCTGTCTGTCTGTCTGTCTGTCTGTCTGTCTGTCTGTCTGTCTGTCTGTCTGTCTGTCTGTCTGTCTGTCTGTCTGTCTGTCTGTCTGTCTGTCTGTCTGTCTGTCTGTCTGTCTGTCTGTCTGTCTGTCTGTCTGTCTGTCTGTCTGTCTGTCTGTCTGTCTGTCTGTCTGTCTGTCTGTCTGTCTGTCTGTCTGTCTGTCTGTCTGTCTGTCTGTCTGTCTGTCTGTCTGTCTGTCTGTCTGTCTGTCTGTCTGTCTGTCTGTCCGTCTGTCCGTCCGTCCGTCCGTCCGTCCGTCCGTCCGTCCGTCCGTCCGTCCGTCCGTCCGTCCGTCCGTCCGTCCGTCCGTCCGTCCGTCCGTCCGTCCGTCCGTCCGTCCGTCCGTCCGTCCGTCCGTCCGTCCGTCCGTCCGTCCGTCCGTCCGTCCGTCCGTCCGTCCGTCCGTCCGTCCGTCCGTCCGTCCGTCCGTCCGTCCGTCCGTCCGTCCGTCCGTCCGTCCGTCCGTCCGTCCGTCCGTCCGTCCGTCCGTCCGTCCGTCCGTCCGTCCGTCCGTCCGTCCGTCCGTCCGTCCGTCCGTCCGTCCGTCCGTCCGTCCGTCCGTCCGTCCGTCCGTCCGTCCGTCCGTCCGTCCGTCCGTCCGTCCGTCCGTCCGTCCGTCCGTCCGTCCGTCCGTCCGTCCGTCCGTCCGTCCGTCCGTCCGTCCGTCCGTCCGTCCGTCCGTCCGTCCGTCCGTCCGTCCGTCCGTCCGTCCGTCCGTCCGTCCGTCCGTCCGTCCGTCCGTCCGTCCGTCTGTCTGTCTGTCTGTCTGTCTGTCTGTCTGTCTGTCTGTCTGTCTGTCTGTCTGTCTGTCTGTCTGTCTGTCTGTCTGTCTGTCTGTCTGTCTGTCTGTCTGTCTGTCTGTCTGTCTGTCTGTCTGTCTGTCTGTCTGTCTGTCTGTCTGTCTGTCTGTCTGTCTGTCTGTCTGTCTGTCTGTCTGTCTGTCTGTCTGTCTGTCTGTCTGTCTGTCTGTCTGTCTGTCTGTCTGTCTGTCTGTCTGTCTGTCTGTCTGTCTGTCTGTCTGTCTGTCTGTCTGTCTGTCTGTCTGTCTGTCTGTCTGTCTGTCTGTCTAACCGTTTTCTCGCCATCTTGGGTGACTGCGTGTTACCACACCATCAGGTGCGTGCCACTCTACAATGATAAAGAAGGTGCTTTAAACTAACCCAATCCTGGGAGCAATGCAACCGGTGTCACACAGTTTCCTCAAAGACAGCAACCCCATCCTTTAACACGATAGCCACAAATCAATGGATATGTGCCGTTTTGAAGTAAATCTCTCACCAACTTGAGTTACTGTGTATGTGCCACTGAATTTTCGGCAATTGAGGAAACACTTCTAAGTGTCGCTGTATTATTTCAATGCTAAGCGCATTCCCGTTGACAGTCATCGTGAGAAGGGTTCTGGAGAAATTTTTTTCAGCAATCCCGTGAAGAAGTTGATATCGTGAAATACTTCGTGAAATACTTACCGCAGGCGCACATGCAAGCCTTCCATCCTGGGCTAGTAAAACAAAGAGGTTTTCTCCCTTTTCGACATTCCTTCGTGCAACTTGGAGACACTAAATTCAGTAATAACAACAAGAAAAATTTGATTGGAATTGGTTGACCAACAAAAATTTATGTGCGATCAGTTCATTCTTGAAAAATACCTTGAAACAGCACTTTTTACATTTCATCTAAAATAAAACGACAATTCATAAACGTTGTGGAACATGCAAGAAAAAGCTTAATTTCTGGTTCTTCGATTAACTCATCATTAGCTATTGCTTCGTTCCGAATTTACACGCTTCTTGGAAACATAATGATCATTATAAAACTGGTGAGGGCAATGTGACGCTTCCAATCCAACTTTATAGTCTAATTTACAATTAAGCAACACCACTTTATAAATTTTTTACGGCATAAAGAAAACAGTAAAGCTCAATGATGACCACTTCCCGTAACAACATAATGTGTCGCTCGAATATCTCTCCTTGGCGTAGTTGGCTAGGAATACTAGAGCAGTCTTGATAGTTGGGGGAGATTGTAAGTGTCATTGTGAAATTTGCAGTGCGCACAATAGACAAGGACGCAGAGAAGGTTCGCTTACTCACAACTATTACTTACAACACTACAATAAATGAGTAAGCTCATGTACAGCAGCAACTGAATTTTTTTTTCTGATTTGCGACATAGAGTGCCACGTTCTACATAACACTGGAGTAATAGGTTTGTGTTGAGAGAGAAGTTCTCCAGTGTCACCTTGCTATTATTGTTACACTCTATGTTGCAATCAGGACCATGTAGGCACGACTCTATCAACCGTTTCGTAAACGCATATTTGCTCGTAGACAACACATTATACATACCCTAAAGTTTTGTTACTGATATTGAGAACTTATCTATTTTCATTTAAAAGTTACTACGAACAATTGGCAGGCGGAATAACACTGTTTTGAAAACGGAGGCATAATAATGGTATACTCAAATTACGAGTGGACATTTAGTGAAGTCTAAAGATTCAAGTAGGTTGGAGGCGTGCAATCGGCCATTATAACGTCATAATCGTTCCCTCGTTGCCTCCTCCATGTCTAATGCCAATTGAAGCGAACCTAATGACTGTCATATTTTAGATAAAAAACGTGCCACCGCTCTTCTTTCCGTACGGAATGGTCACGCGATATACGACATATAAGCATGAGGGTACCCCTAATTGGCGTAATTTGCTACATATACCATTCGTCAGTCTAATTTATAACAACTATACGGATAATTGCTGCTCACAGCCCTCAGCCAAGAAAGAAAAGGAAAGCAAAATTGATGTTTCTGTTACAAAATCGGCAATAGATCAATGTAGCAGGCAGCGCTACCAATGATTCACCTACCCAAGGTGCCGCAGCGATAGGAATATGAATCTCGGCGAAGCTACCTGACCTGGAGGAATGCGAAACATTGAACAGCAAAAATTTTTGCCGTTTGGGCTAGCACAAATAGATAAACTTGTATGCGCGCTTGCTTGTGTGTGTTTTAATAGAAAATCGCATGTGACCTGCACGGTTGGCTTGGCAAACCAATACTGCTTTGTGCATTTTTTTTACTATTTTGCTTAGGAACTGGGGGAACATTGATTTTGTGCCCATTTCAGTAACATTATTCCTCGCAAAAAGAAAAGTTTAGCTTCCTAGGATACAACATGGGGTTCTACTCCTGTCTTGTATCCTCAAGCAGGGGTCTTGGAGCCTAAACAAAGAATCAGTGGAATTATCTATTGTGAAAGGAGAACGCATATATATCTGTTGTAATGCCTAACATATCGACTATCAGAGAATCTGAAAACACGATTTGTCCCTTATCTAAAGGAGGGAAAAGTCCACTTGACGCCGACAAAAACTCTACGAAGATTTTGCCGAACATGCGTACAGCACTAACTATAGGGGATATTGCGCTGTGAATGTCTTCCAATCATGCCTCAATATCGATGGCATTTAAGTACTACTTGTAGAAAACTATAGTACGCACGTAGATATAAATATTTACTCATTTAAAGGGTACGTTTAAAGCAGGCTACGAGCATCTGACGTTGCCCTAACAGCCGGACACTTAGTGCACGTTGATTCCTCGACTGGAAACTTCACCGGTTTGGCCACAGACAATAAATGTACATCAAATTTCTGCAGTTTCTGCACGATAGCGTTTCATTTCATGTTTTATTTTTATTTATTCCACACACTATGTGCCTCAGTTCCTCGAGAAATAACAAAATGTAGTTTTGCAAAGATTTGGTTCGCGTTAATAACAGTCATCCTTTTCAGCCTACCACTTCTTGTTTCTGTTGATCTAGAGAGCATGTCTTCGAGTTATAGCGAGGAATGCGGGAGAAACTGCAATCAAAATTTACAACTGCCTGCTGCCATCACTTCTGCTTTCATAACAATGAAGTAAAACATTTCTAGCTCTACTATAATCGAGGTTAGATGTAAGCATGAAATAGTAACGGCAAAGCAAAATGGTTGCAGATGATATTAGCCACAAACTTTAAGTGAGTGTAGGAATATGTTCGGAACGACAAACACCACCACAGCACGACATACTGTGCGCTAGTAAGAACGCTGCCCAGCTAGACGAAGAAAACCAGCTGAAGGCCGCAGGACAGAGCGCACTGCAGAGATTGAAGAAGAAAATCGAGTGTAGGAGGCGCCACCCAGCGTTGCACTATCTTCCAACGCGACGCAAAACCCACACCGCGGAACTTTCGGACCGCCGGCGTCCAAAGGCAACCCTGTTTTATCGCCAAAAGATGACGATGAAGTGTATGGTGCCCTGTATCTGCCTTCTGAACGTCGCCCATTGTAAATGATAAATAAAACTTGAGCGTACTAGAAGTTACAGCGTCAGTGATATTGTGGGACCCTTGAACAAATTTGTTGGACCCCAATAGTGTGTACTTTGCAATTGTATACGTTATTTATAGCAAATAAACTTTCACACCCTAAACATCAGCAAGAACTCTAAAGCAATGTTCTTTTGTAATTTGCTTGCGCAGTACCTAGCGTGTGTTATGTGGTACTCTACAAAGGCTAGTGGACCAGAGACCGCACGTTCTTAGCTTTTGGCGGCTTGGTCGCGTAATCGTTTGTTGTTCTTGCAACTTGCCCGGGTGTTCTCATTTGAACGCCCGGAGAATGGGTGTGGCTTTAGCTTCAATGCGAGCTAAAAGCATTTCAGCCTTAATATAAAGGTTGCATCTAGAGTGAAGGACCGCGGTCTACCCGATTGTCTAAATTTCATTCCTTGGTATGCTGCAGTGTTTTACAGTATATAGCGAAGATCCTCAAAATCCATTTTACCTTTAGGTTTTTTTCAGGCAGTACATTCATGGAGTTATCAAAAAGTAACTGCCAGTCGTTAGTACTTTATACCTGCAGTTGCATAAACACCTGTGTTCACCAAACAGGTCGTGATTACGACGATAAAAAGCTGAAGTTGCCTTTGAAATATGCATTTCAGTTCTTGGTGATTATAGTCAAGAATGAAGACGCAAAACTGTGCTTTTTCTCATGCACGCACGCAAGTTCGCATTTGATGTACAATCAAGAACTAGTTACAAATAGGGAAACACAGTTTGTTGCTTGTCAGACACCTACCAGAGACCAGGATTCAAATAAAATAAGATATTACTCCATTTTTTTTATATTGCATGTGCACGAAATGGTGAAAATAAATGAACCAAATGCAAAAAGTGCTCATTTGTTAATTAAATGATCATTGACAGCAAAGAACGCTGAAATATGCGCTGCTGAATAGTTTGAATTATTGTATGCAAGTCTCTCGTTTTATTTTCAGCGCCTCTTTCTACGTAATATTTTTGTGGAAACCTGCGAGGGGGACAGAAGTAATTAAGGGAAATGAGACATCCGCTAATTAGTAGCAATTGCTAGAAAGGAAACCCATGCGATTTCCTCAAAAGAAAAGCCTCACGGATGAAGAAAAATTCGTCCTGGTCTGGGACTCTAACCTGAGACCACAGCCTTTGCGGGGCAGCCGCTCTAGCATCTGAGCTAACCATGCGGCTATCAGAAGGCAGGGCGAAGTCGAATTTGTCAAAAACTTGAAGCAAAGGCAGGAGTTTGACGTAATAGTACTGTGCAAACTCGCAAGGTGGAGAGAAGGAATTAATTAGGAGAAATGAGACATCCGCTCATTCGTAGCAATTGTTAGAAAGGAAACCCATACGGGTTCCTCGAAAGAAAAGCTTCGCAGTTGAAAAAAAATTCGTCCTGGTCCTGGACTCGAACCCCGGAACACCGCCTTTCCGGGGCAGCCGCTCTACCATCTAATCGGAGGTATCGGAAATTTTCTTCAACCACGACGCTATTCTTTCGAGGAACCCGTGTCGGTTTTCTTTGTAGCAAATACTAAGAATGGGTGGATGCCTCATTTCCCCTAAATAATTACTTCTCTCCACCTTGCGGGTTTTCGTAGAACTATTACGTCAAGCGCTTAGCTTCACTTCGAGCTGTTGACAAGTTCGACTTCTCCCTGCCATCTGCTAGTCGCCTTGTTTACTAAGATGGTAGAGCGGCTGCGCCGGAAAGGCGGTGCTCCCGGGTTCGACTCCCGGACCAGGACGAATTTTTCTTCAATATCGAGGCTTTTCTTTCGAGGCACCCGTACGGGTTTCTTTTGTAGCATATGCTACGAATAGATGGATGAGTCATTTCTCTTATTCGTTCACATCTTTCTACAAAAATTTAAATATGATTGAAGACAAGGGTACATTAAAAATTGCTCGTACCTCCGGGTGTACCGTGATGCCATCGCCGATTACTTCGAAATGGCGATAAAGCCATGCGGGACTGAATTATGGCTGTCGAATCATGCCACGTGCTTATAAAACCACGCAGAGTTTCTTTTGGCGAGTATACCTTCGATTCCAGCACGTGCGATGACCATACTGGAAAAAGTAAAATGGCATGGGTTTGGTATTTTCTGCTTGCGTACCCTCCTGTACCCTAAGTTTGCCAATCGTGCTGTAGAATGTTTTCAGTAAAAAGATCCTATTGCCGTTAGAAACACAACTCTTCACATCTAGGTGTGGAAGGCCAGTGTTCTTATACTAAATTAGTTAGTTAAAAGGGAGGAATTATTTAGCGTTTGTATATTAAGCGCACTACTTTGTATATCCATTCCACATATAAGTCAACCACCTGCAGCGCCTCAGATGCTCAGGGTATTGATTACGGAACTCGAAATGGGTAATTATAGAAAGATGTGCACCTGAAAAATAATGGCTTCGATAGATCCCATTGACATTATACATAAGATGCCTGCTGATACCTAAGTTTCATATATAGATCACTGATCAGTAGTGTCACTTATTTGGCAGCGCAATCTACAAATACTTAGAGGGAGGGACATCAGTGGAGCAGAAAGATTACAGACAAAGGTATCGGTATTTTACCTGGCCATACATCTGGCATCATGCGAGGAAAAATTACTGTACTCAAACTTCAATACCGAAAAAGTGTTTTCTTTGTCATTAGAGCAAAGCAAATTTAAGACACAGCCTTCCTGATATCCGTACTCCACCATTTCTAAACATTTTTTGGTACCCTGCAGCTTCCAGCCCCCAAAGTTCTAATTCGTAAAATCTTCAAAATGGCAGATATTTCACTTACTTGATGTGAGCACAACAAGCTCTGCAAGGATGTGGAAGGAGGCAAACGGTCTCGTAGTCATAGTTGGCTGTAAAGAATACCAGATGGCTCTTCGGCTTTTAGTATTGAATAGATAGCGCAATACGTAAACAATGGACAGCGCAGCAAAACGCGCAGGTAAAAAATGACTTCAGCATGTAGTCCTATTGTTCATGTGCACCTGTGGTTAAAACACTCTTAGTGCTAAAACGAAGCTGCACAATATTTATATCTGGTACTCCAACTTAGTTTCTTGGTTATTATTGAGCATTGAACCTACTCAAAGGGCGTTATCTACTGATTGCTTCACGTGGAGAATATGTACAAATGTAGAAAGTTAAAAACCTTATGCGCCACTAAAAGGATGAAAGTTCAGTCTTTAAAATAAGAATTCACTCACTGTAGGGTGTTTTAATCTTGGAAGCCTCTGGATTGGAGTTTTTGTATTACTAGTTTACCTTACTGGAATAGCAAATATGCGAGATATTGAGCCGCCTTCGCGCCGTTGCCGTGGAGTCCGGCGACGTTATCGTGGTGCTACCCTGGTATGAACGATGGACGGACCCATCGGGTTCGGAAGGTTAGTGGGCATAAAAAAGTAATGATTGCGTTTTATTTATTTGTTTATTTATTTATTTATTTATTTATTTATTTATTTATTTATTTATTTATTTATTTATTTATTTATTTATTTATTTATTTATTTATTTACTTATTCCTTCCGCGGCGCATTAAGGGCTATAGCAGGAGATTACACACACAAAAGTACGATACAACGATGAGGGTAATGTGCTAGGACCATTCATCGGAGATGGCAGATACAAAACTTCGGGGTGAGCATGGGCCATTAGAGCCAGGTAAGGAATTCCATTCTTCTGGCGAATGTGGGACAAAGTTGTACCTAAACATATAGGGCGTGCAAAGTCAGGCGTCAAGTTAAAGTTGTGATGTCGTTTCGTCGATGACTCTCGTGCGAGCTTAGTATAGGTGTTTTTTTTTAAGTGTAACGGAAGAACTGATGATGCTGTGCAAAGAATTTAACGATGCTATGAGGCGACGCGAATAGAGCGAAGTTAAATTCAAGGAATGAAGTGCGGAAGGGGGTGAAAAGTCCCGATCATAATGGCGACATATAAATCACATTTTTTCTGAATTGCTTCTAGCCTGTTAACGTCACACAGTTTAAAATAGTTGCAAATTACAGATGCGTAGTCGGCAACAAGACAGATTAGCGATTTTTATAACAGTAGCTTATTATGTTTTGGAGAGTAGGGTAGTGTACGAAGTACGTAGCCAAACTTCTTTAGTGCTTTGTTACAAATGTAATCAATGTGATTGGACCATGACATGTTAGGCAAAAATGACACCGAGGTATTTATACTCAGATACCCTACACACAGCGCTGTTATTGAAGGAGTAATAAAAAAGAGGAGAAGATTTTTTACAGAAGGTCATCAGGACGGTTTTACAAACGTTAATGTTCATTTGCCGGGTGTTGCAGCAAGTGCAAAACCGAGCAAATGAATGTGGGAGGTGGTAATGATAACCAGAAGAGTCACTTTGCTTCGCTGCGAAAAACAGGGAACCAAAATGGATGCTCTACAGACCACCTAAATATTCACCCTGAAAGAGAAATTAGGCAAGAATGTAACGTGTGCGATGGCATCAATGAAATCAGACCCATGCTGCCGTGCTGTCCTGCTACTCTCGCCGGCTCGGAAGACAAATGACTTTACTGCCACAAGATGGTATGAAGCTCTTCATATCAAGATCAACTACGGGGTGTCCAGAGGGTCCACGATGGTGTCATAAGACTCGGCCTGACGGTGCCGACGTGGATGCGGGCCGTCTCGGTCTGAAAAGGCCGGCCTTTAGGACTTTAACAAAGTTTTGCGAATGAATGAATGAATCACGTAGAGGCTCCGTCCTCTGTGACTGTCACACCACAAGCGCCCGCATTCCATAAGCAAACTAGAGTTCACACTGAGCTGCAGCGTCTATACACTGGTAAGAGTGGCATATATGCGCAGTGAACGCAAACCTAACGTTGCCGCATATTTCACTGGGTGTTAATTAACGCTGACAGTTTGGCATCCGTCTCATCAGTTTCATCTAATTTCACTCTAAGATAATCGGCTCAAGTGTCTCGCAGGAACCGCAGGAAGCAAAGGACGAACTGTTTGCATGCCCTTGCCTCTATAAACGTTCAGACACCAGGACACAGCAAACACTTACCTTGAGCATAACAGCTCTCGCATAACTAGGCAAGCCTCGACAAGGAAAGCGGGGAGAAAATGATCGTTTTATTGCACGCTAGTGTAGGTGCTGTTCGAGTACGTATCTTTGGATCAACAGACGAGCATCGTCAAGCCTGCACAAACTTTCCGCACACACATTTGTTGGGAACGCAAGAGCAAGCGAGTTGATCGGCCTTTTTCTTTCGGGCGATCATTATGTTTGAAGGCATGCACTGTCCTGCGAATGATACTCCACGACATGCAATTCTGCTGGCAGACGCAATAATGCTGCGCACTACTGGGCAATCAGCGTCACTTTTCTGTAGTCTGGTGAGAGCAGCGAGGGAGCCTGTAAGGATGACTACATTCAATGTCTTTAACTTGTATTGCATGTACTTGAGAGTAACACCTATCGCGGCAAGCTCCTCAGTTGTTGATGAGGCTGGGTGCGGTATGCGAAACACCTGTCGGACGTAGGACGAAGGGCAAAAGGAAGCTGAAGAGGCGCCTTGGCCATCGCTATGCACAGAGGCGTCCGTAAGCACTTTAATATAATGACCAAATATTTGGAATTAGTTTCACTGGACCAATTATAACATCGTCGGGAGAGGCAGTGCACACGTTTTTTGTATTTCAGGAATTGCAAGATAAACGGGCAGTAAATATTTGGTGAATCGTTCCGGAAATGTAAGTGAAATAGCATCTTCCAAACTTGCAGCAATGGTTTCATACAATGCCGCCCTTTCTTCCCATGTGACAGAATGGGCACTGCATCAGTCTCTGAAGAGGTGCTTAGCCATCCGATGCGCGGTGCAGACGTTCGATGTGGTATGGTGCTCAGTGGCTAGCTTGTAGCCTCAGGGGCAAGTGATGTGCTTCAGTAAGTAATGGGAGTGATTGTGCCTCGCGAAGTATGGCAAGCATGGCTCGGAGGGCAACGCGATGGAGGGTATTTCTTTTCTACACAAATGGCATCGATCAAGCGAATATCACATCTTGCACTTCTTTTTCCCCAGAGTCCCATACTTCAGGCCAAATCCCCCTTGTTTCCCAATAACATGGCCAGTACAGCCAAATGAGTACGGGAATTAAAACTAACGCGCGCCAAAACATACCCTCCTGTCCTTCTTTCCAGCCATCATCATGCTTGGTTCAGTGCGATTCAAGCTGATAAGACAATTGCGAAAGCTGCGTGCTGGCTCCTCCATGTTACCGAGGTCGAGGTTGTTGGAAGTGCAGTATGGCCGTCGGTACTTGTTGGCAGTCACGTTTACAAAAGGGCCATTCGCTTGGACTCCTTAATAATTACGCAGAGAAGAATGCGAGGCTGCTTTTGTCACTCTTACTACTTGCATTAAAGCATACCCTAGCACCTTGTCGCTTCCAAATCTTTCAAGCAGCTTCTGTTCACATCGCTTTCATTTGTCTACATCGTCAAAATGAATGACACTTGCGGGGAGTTAGGAGAGCTTTCATCTTAGGAGAGAACAGTGAAAACAAACCCAACGTGTCGTCAACTGGTTGTTAGCAAGAGGGTCAGAAGACACCGCTACAATGAGGACGATTCGCTCAAAAAACAGAAGGCATGGTGGGCAGCTCGTCATCAGATTGGAAAATTTGTCGAGAAGGATGCGTTTCCGTACGTGTTGGGGACAGGTTATTCCTACTCGTATACAGCTTAAGTTTCGACAACGCGCAGCTGCTGACAAGGTATCGCTAGCTTGGCTCTAGTTCTCCCGATGTGGGTACCCACTTCTGTATCTTTTACCCCACTTTGATATCTTAAGTTCAGTGCTTACAAACATTTACATGTGTGTGCGAACAACGCGCTGTCTTTAAATGTGAAAAGTTTAACTTTTCACATTTCCTTCACTTTTCGTGACGTCGATAGGCTCGCGGAAAGCTTCGGGCCTAAATGATCAAACTATCAAAACAGGGGAGGTAGACAAAGAAAGATATCGCTTACTAACGGTGTTTTGTAGATAACCTAACAAAATTCCTTTAAAACAAGACTCGTACCTAGCTACCACTAAGATACTGACTGCCGGCATTAGAAATTGCTAACTGCCACATGTCTTACCAATAAAAAAAAATAAATTATGGGGTTTTACGTGCCAAAACCACTTTCTGATTATGAGGCACGCCGTAGTGGAGGACGCCGGAAATTTCGACCACCTGGGGTTCGTTAACGTGCACCTAAATCTAAGTACACGGGTGTTTTCGCATTTCGCCCCCATCGAAATGCGGCCGCCGTGGCCGGGATTCGATCGCGCGACCTCGTGCTCAGCAGCCCAACACCATAGCCACTGAGAAACCACGGTGGGTTGTCGTACAAATAGCTGCTATATAAACCCCTTGAAAATTATAACAAGTTGGAACACTAATAACCTTCTTCCTAATTTTCTAAAGAGATATCCAGTTTATTTATTGAATAAAAGAAAGGAAACCTTATAGGAAAAAATATTCATCTTCCTCCTTCTTTGTTTGCGAGATGAGAACTTCATTTGCAGCGCATAGGGAAGAAGCAGTGCTCTTTCAGGGCGCATATTTGCTAACAAAACTTCCTGAAACAGAAGGCGCGCTTGAAGAAGTAGGCATGCTTCTGGTGTCATCCTTTCGTACACGGGCTTTTCCTCAGCGCTGTAAGTAGAATACACAATCTGACTAGACTTCGCCACACTAATGTTTCCTCAAGAAATCTTCTGAGATTCACGACTAACTGCACAAAGTGAAAATCCCAGACAAATTTCTCCATGAGGCAGAGAAGCATCAATTGGAGACCACAAGGATTGCATGAGCCCTTAATTCTCGCTTACAAGTTTTTGAAGGTACCTGAATCCAAATGAACACAAATAATAAGTACAAAGGAATGCGCGAAAATGCAGGGACGTCATGATATGCTATCACTCATTGCAGGCGCCGAAGGCTAAATATCACCCGCTTAGTCATCAATCATGTTTTTGTATTGTCTGAGGTGAGACCAGAATTCTAACATATTGGTAATACAACATGCATTATGCATTTTGTTGGCAATTACCTTTTTCTCATTTTTACCTTTACATAGAAAATAAATCTTAAATTTACACACCGTGCTACATACCTGTATCCTAACGAAAATCTTCACTCTCATATAACAGCATTCTATTTCAAGTTTAACGTTCTAGAAATAAAAGCCTAACAATATCTAAATACTAACTTTGACGCTTTTTTTCTTGATGAGTAAAGTGTTAATCTTCAAGGAAATATACATTGAGTATATGTTTTGCCTGGGATGACACCATTCCATGGTGTAAGTAATATTCCGTCAGTGTGAAAACATCTTTTAAAGTAACATTTGCTTAAAAATTGAACAATACATGCTACAGCATAATTACAAAGCCAGCGACAACTATACAAACTTTGGTGAGACAAACTGTGCATATGAATTGTTCGATATTTTTTGTTCTTCCTGCAATTCCTGCCTTTGCCCCCGTCATTTCTAATGCATTTTGGGTGCATAAGTGCTACTTGTAGCCAGTGTGCTATATCTTCAGTGTGTTGGATGATATTACTGTGTTTCACAACATAACAGGCATCGCTCGCGCTACTTTCTGTGTTACTTTATATTTTAAACTTAAGGAAACGACATGTCCCGAAATGCAGAATATAGAACGCGTCAAGTGCTGCCGCACTCTTTCGGTGGGCGTTCGCTCTCGGTAGCGTAAACGAATGTACATCGCAGCCTAAAAATTGAATACTTACAGAACATGCGCATTTCACACTGAGTGTGGCATCGCTTATTCAGACGTATAGTCTGAGTAAACCATCCTACACAATCCTTGCACCATTATCTCTTTCGTGCGTATTCCTGGCTCCGCGAAATGTAGTGTTAAAATGCTCCCGTGTGTGCAATACTATAGTAATTCTTCTTTTTTGTGGAAAGAGAGAGAGAAAAATTTTTAGAAAGAGGATCAGTGACGTCTAAAGGGACTGAACGAGCAACATTCGAACTTGTTTATTCTGAAATATTGCCTGTTTTGATGAAATATTGAGGATCTCGTACCTGCACAATGTGTGAATGCACGTCTTCTAATATATTGTAGATTAACAGGTTGTTGAAAGTCTATTAAGGAAAACTGGTCTTAGCTACCATCTTAAAATCTGATGCATTGTGAGTTTAAAGGAAAAAGATATTCATATTCCTAATAGCCTACACTGACAACCACAAACATGTAAAAATACATTTGCGAATCATGAAATCTGATATCCTTCTATTTGCATACAAGAAAGACGCTGCGATGTTTACTAAAGACAATCTGCCCATGCGACTACCATATGACCAGCAGGGAAATATAACACTTTCAAAGAAATATTAGCATGAAGTAGAGAAAAAAATAATGTTCACCATCTTGGCGCTGGAAAGACAAAATCACAAGCTTTCTTTTTCAGAGCTTCTGTATATAACGCAAGTCTACGGTTGATGTATATACAGGATGACGTAAAACTCCTCAGATTCTATAATTTTGCTCCAACTTAGGCATTTCTCGCGTCTATAATGCAGGAAATATTGTACATAGCGTGGTTCTTATTGAAATAAAACACGATAAAGCAGTAACACTAGGAAATGTAAAAGCAGTAGTTTCATTTAACGGTGGAAACTACTTATTTACATTCATAATAGTGTCAGAAGGGGGGAGGGAATAGGTGACTTGGAAAGCTTTATCTGGTCGGCAGCACGTTAGAGAAACATAAACGACACAGAATAGCGACGAAATCAGTCTACACTGTAATGTTGTGTGCTTTAGAAGTCTCAGGGGCTTTGCATTTAACCGTCAAAGTACTTATCACTGCAGAAGCACCCGTGGTGCGATGGGGTGCACCAGAGTCTATAAACAGACGTACAACGAGAATTGCGCAGGGACTTGCATGAAAGTACATCCATCACTGGATGCAATTAAACAAACAGTTAGTGACGAGCTAGATTTCACAAACAATAGACAGCTATTATTACACGAACATATGGCGTTTCAAGATCTTGCCCTAACCACTAGATTGTACAGACCAATACTTGAAAGCGAAGAGAAATAAATATGCACCACGGAGTTAATTTATTTGAGACGTAAGGAGATTATTTGCACAGATTTTAAGCTCTATGCTCCCAATGGAGCGTTCTTCAATGCATATATATGAAAGTATCTAGCAGGTATGAGCGGCTCTTTTTATTTGTACTCATAGGTAAAATTTAGAGGAAGGTGCGTTCGAACAATAATTTGATGACAACACTGCCACAATTACCTAGATGTTGCACTGGTTAATAGTTAATTGCTTCTTTTGTAACATTTTTCAAGGTGCAAAGGCGGAAAGTGAAGACTAGACATTCCGTTACTAATGGGGCGTCCATCAAGAGCTTATATGCGGGTTCAAATTTATTCTGCTTTATTCTAACTTTCGCTAAGCTGCCCGTCTTGACTCCTTTCAGTGAAGTAGTTGCCTTTCTTTAACGACACACTTCTAAATTAACCTGGCATTCACTGCCCTGGAATGCTATATGAATGGAGAATAGTGCATTTTTGTTTCAAATTGTCGTTGTCTGAACCCTCTGAGAAACACATTTACATGATTGAACGTGAAATTATGTAGGTCCAAGTTTTTTATTTTTGAACTAGGAACTCGACCAGCCGCTGGACAATAATATTTCCATACCATCTTCTAAGAATACGTGGCATTCCGCGGCACGTGATGCAACCTATGCTGTAGCGTGTCTGTATAATGGTTCCCTATACCTGGCGAGAACATTCTGTTGCTGTGGTGGACCGAAATCTAGTGAGTTGAAACGCACTTTTTTATGCGCATGCACATGCAGTAAGCGAACGTCAGCAACTGGAAGCTACGCAGCTTAAAACAAACAGCAGCAAAAATTATTTTTTTGTTCATGATTTATTTCATAACGAATAAAAATCTTGATTAGAAAAATGACCTCCTTTTCTTGCTGCTCCTAGATTTATGGCTTTTGGGTGTCCACGTGTGGTCTTTCTGGTCCTGTAAGCTGCCAGCAAAACGTCGGCACTACTTGGCGTTGTAAAACAGGAGCAGAGCAGTAGCTCCACACGTGTTAGCGAGTCCTCGTAGCTTTGCCTTTGCTATGGTGGCTAGATGGGTAGTTGTTCCGAGTGGCGTAATTGCTTCTCCGCGTCACTACACTACGTGGCTACAATACATCCTACGTCGCGATGTGCGCGCCATCTGCTACTCGGTCTGTTGTCATTGCGCGTCGTTATATTTAGCATAATTAGTCTATAGTGTAGCATATAGACGAAAAAAAATGGTTACATTATGTTGTGACAGTGCACATAAGTGTAATAATTCTTACTACAATGAATCATTTTCAAGAACGGTTATGCATATCGCGTGGTGGCACGGTGCGCTGCACTCACAGTCACGATATTTCTCCGTGTTCCTGTAATTCACTAAGAAGTTTAAGTAGCGAACTGAATACTGTGTTTGATGTTCGTGATTACTAAAAATTTTAGTCTTCCATGCGCAGTGAAACTGCTCCTGCACAGAAGAAAACTAGCCATAGGGGCACCACTTGCTTTGCGCCAAATCGTAAGTCGGCTGCAAATACGGAAGCCACTGGGTGATCATCACTGTTTTCGATGTTGCGAAACCCATAGCTCTCCGAGAAATGTGAGCTTGAACCTCGCTGTGCTGAGACGTTTCAACCGCATGAGTGACGTGCGAGCGCCACTTCTAGGAGCATTTCATTAGGCGTATTGCTAGCATTCTAAGGGTGTATCTGCGGCCAGTGAGTGACACTGTTCCTTCGAATCTACCCGGCGCTCCGGCTTACATATCCTTGAAAATTCCGGCAAGAAGAACAAGCTAGACCAGGACCGGATGGTGGCCGCTAAAATATTCCTGAAGCTGCAGTGAGCCAAACTTGCACGCGCTTCTCGCAAATGGAAAATGATTGAAAATGACGAATGTTCAGCAAGTATTTGTACACGAGTGACGAAGTGATGCGTTTTAAAGACGATCGTCTAAATGATTCCTTCTTAAATACAGTGATAAATACGCCGCATTTCCGCTGCAATACGGCCACCTCAGCACGCGACAAGCGGTCCTTGAGACAGGTATCTGACTGCAGCGCCAAATTTGTCCTCATGAGGCGGAGAAGCGCTTAACTACCCAGCCAGAAGACGGCACACTCACTCATCTAGCCACCGTAGCTATGCCGCCAAACAAGGTCGTTCCCGGCCATCGCTTCCTGCCAGAGGCAGTACTCCGGCACTCCCCAGGTACCTCGCAACGTTGGCACAATGACGTATGTTAGTGTGTAAAGTTGATTAGGAGCCTAACTTCAATTTTTTTTTCCAACAACTCATTTCAGTACCTTGTCTTCTAATAGTCAACGTGTGTTATGTAGAAAGAGCCCTAGGAGATAAAAAGCCTGTAAAACTTCTGAATTTTAAATTGAGCTGAGCGCACATAGTTGATAAATTTATCAGTTAAGATTTCAATTAGTGGTGCCCTGACGACTCAGGTATGTAGGTGTAAAAGTGCTCCAGGTCAGCCTGATCCAGTTGTGACTCCACTGCTTGCTGTAAAAAGAAAGAATCTGTTTTCACAAGATTCAAAATGTCTTCTAGGATTTTCAGAATTGAACATATGCGAATGGATTTATTCATAGTGCTCACAATAATTTAATTACCTAAGCTACAGTTAAGACTATACCAACGCTACCCGTTGACAACAAAATGCATGAGACGATATTTGCCAATCAGCAACGTTATTACGTTAGGTGATGCAATAGGGAAATATACGTGACATAACCTACGCTGCGTTCATTCTCTATTAGCATCCCTTTCCCCACTTCCAGTTTTCAGCAAAGCATTAAGTGAAGCTGCTAATGTGCGCAGACGCGCTAAAACTGTGATGTGTAGCTTTTTCACAGTGCTGCCACAAACTGTATTATTCACCTAGCTTTAATTTAAGGGCAACTAGCGAGCCACGTGAGGTTTGATCGGCAGCAAGATCTTGAATCATTTAGGTTGATTAGTGGGACAAATACATATTGCTAAACTCGTTTTCTGGCATCGTGGAGGTGTTAATTGAAGCGTCTATAAAGTTTCACCGCTACGCTGGAACAACAGAAATGTGAAAGCCATGTTATCAATTAATAGAATGACGGTAATCTTGCCAGTGATGTCTGCCAATCGTTTGAAGTAACAAGTTTATTTGTGCGATTTCAAAAAATAATATGCGAATATGATATGTTCCTGTCTTCTTTTAAAGGAGCGGCAAAAATGATGTGGCACGTACCCAATAATCGAAGTTGTAGTCAAAGAGGTTCATTCATTGACGACACATGCCCATCTACACACAGTGACCATAGTTGGCATGAAACAAGTTGACTGCAGAGCAGCCCATATCTCCTTGCCCATAACCAAGCTCTTTGTATTTGGGCTAATTGAAGAGTGCCACATACATAGTTGTACGTACGCTGTGGACTAAATTCACATAGAATAAATTTGCTGAAGAGTGAGTGGCACATGTCTAGTTTCACACACGTATTGATCCAAGTTTTAATGAACACGTTTTGTGGAGGGGCAGCGCATAAAGAGTGGCACATACGCACGAACACAAGTTAGTGTGAAACCGGTTAACTTATGGGCGGCACTTAGTCAGCGTCACGTCCACGTGACCCAACTTAGTGCGATGATAAGTGTTGAGCCCGGCTCCCTCACGATACACAGTCCTGTGATCTAATCTTTACATCGTGGTTGCCCTGTGACTTATGTTGACGGGAAAGCGGTTCGAGACACTGACAGACCCGCAGTCAGACAGACAGCTCCAACAAGTGCGTGAAGGTACCCAAAGAATGGTAATAGCTGTAAAATGCTCGCGTTTTGTGCATTGGGCTATCGGACAATAAAGTCTAATACAATGCTTCCTTGCTGTTGACCCCAAGTATTCAAAATTATTTCGAACTCCCGAACAACACTGTGCCTCATAATCATTTCGTTGATTTGACACTCACATGCGCATAATTTTAATGCTAATAGTGGTATTTGTTACCTTCTCTTGCTTTTGAGGGACCATGGGCTGGCAATCTAAACGTCTGTACGCCAACTTTGGTTGCGCGGTGGTCGTTTTAGTCAAGAAAACCTTTAATTCGAAAACGTAGACCAGGCAAAATATCTTGGGGTTTTCTTTTCTTCAGTGCTTTCGTGGAATAAACATGTGTACTACATCACCTTAAAAGCCGGAAGTGTTCATAATTTCATTAAAAAGAATTTAGAAAAAGCCCCTCAATATGTCATACAACTTCTGTACACTTCTAATGTCCGGTCAATTCTACAGTACGCTACAATGGTCTTGGACCCAAACACTAAAATTCTGTTAAACAAGCTGGAGGCAATACAGAATCATGCTGTGCGGCTTGTTACTAACAAGTATAGTCATTAGGTTAACATTACGAGTCTAAAGCATACTCTCTCGTGGGAAACTCTAAAACTCCGGCGAACCTTTTCTAGGTGTTTATCTTTAAAACATAGCGTGCGAACAGGTGACATTAAATCAATATGTGTATCTTCAGAATCCCACGTACATATCCAGACGAAAGGACAACAGCAAAAAAATTCGCGAATATTCATGCCGTACATCTGCGTTTGAAGCGTCAGTTTTTCCCCAAACTATCAAAGAGTGGAACGCCCTTCCCGACACTGTTGTAACCGCCCCTACTGGAATGCTTTCTGCTGCGCTATGGCGGCATTTGCGCATGAGTGCAACATGACTTCAACTGTTTTCATTGAGTGTGTGGCTGTCACCTGCCGGTTCTACTGTAATCTGTGTCCACTGCTGTAATCATGCCAAACATATTTTTATGCCGTGCGTGCAACTTTTTGCGTTTACTCATGTATAACACCCCCCTACAACAATGCCTCAGAGCGAATGTAGGCATGTTAATAAATAAATAAATAAATAAATAAATAAATAAATAAATAAATAAATAAATAAATAAATAAATAAATAAATAAATGGTTAAATGAGTAAAGCTGCTCTGTTGACGGAATATGGCTCGGAAGGAACAGTCGGACCACATTGGTTCATTAGTGCATGTCATTGGGTATGCGCTGCTCGTCAAAGAACTTCTTTCACGCCAACTTCGGTCATTTGCAACATGATACTGCGTGTGCGTTGCTTTCAAATGAATCATCTTAAGATCAACCTAGTTAACTGAGTATCCGGCACTGGATACGTGCAGATGTTCAATGCCAAAAAATAATTCAGTTATTTAGTCTATTCGTGGCCAGGCGAAAGTGAAGCGGAAAATACTCAGAACGTGTTATCTGAATATGCATCGACATACACTCCACGCGCGTAATTTTTGGCGGCGCCACTAGATGGCGCCGCGTGCTCAGTGGGAAGCTCACCAGGGGAATCTGGCGGCAGACGCGGCTCATGCTTAATGCGTTTCCTCGTAGGCGATAGGGTGTGTCACTATATTCCTTCAACGCTAAACGTAGTTAGGTTCATATTCAACGTAAGACGGATTCCGTTGAATTTTTATTTCGTGGCATCGAGAATAAAAAAGTGCACGTCCAGCGAGCTTGTATAGCACTGGACACTTTTTTACAGGCGTAGACTGGGAAGGAAGCTGCTCCATTGCTGTTTTAAACAACACAACCTAGTGTGGCGAATCGGAGCGCTCGGCTAGACAAATATATTTCTAGTGGAGGGAGGCAATCACAACAACGTAAGCATGACGTAATGTCGTCCCCATATTGTATTTGAAGCTATTTCAATTGAATTATCAGGCATGTGGGCAGTGCAGGTGTTCTTTCTTTCATATACTACCTTCTTGTGTGTCTACATCATTGCAGTTGCTGCTGCCCTTTACTTAGAGCATCGGGACGATGGATTTTGATGTAGTTCTGGAGGTCCTGCCATGCGTATTATATTCAGGTTCGGCCATTCCATATCAATACACCCATTTGCAACCATGTTTCTATTATCGCGTATTAACATGATCACGATGTTGATAGAGCATGTTTCGAGGACAGTACATTTCTTTTTTGAAACTGCAGTAAAATGTAGTGTATCCTGGTACAAAAGTAAGGAAGTAGATATAGTAATAGGTGGCGGTACCACGTTTGAAAATTTGCATCGTCACCTGAAGCGCTTCTCGAAACTTCAATGCCAAATGCATTATTACGGGCATAAACAAGCGCCAGCCCGTGATTAGATTACCGCGGCCCTCACTTGGTATCGCTGCCCCCGACGTATATCTTATATTCGAAGGCACAATGGCGCTCATTATCTTGTTTAAAGATTATTCTCTTCGCGCTTGTGCGAAGTCGCACCCACTTGACAGCGCAATGTTACTTACCAGTTTGTCACGCGAATCCTTGTTCTACTCCTCAAACTAGTGCTCAACCTCGAAATTTGTGAGATATCATGAAATGACCGCTCGCCTGCATCGTTCGAACTTCTTTTATGTCCCATGCCCCCCAGTATCATACTTTCCTACAGGCCTCCACAGCATTCTAAATCACTTGTTAATGAAATCGCCATCATTTTGCACAACGCTCTCTTTACGTTGTACAAGTGGCGACCCGTAAAGTAAATATTTGTTCAAACACCATCGATTAAGAATGCCCAGCTGTGCACTACAATGCATCTATGTCCTCTTACACACTTACCACATGTGCAAAGGCACATAGTAGTGCTATTTGTCCATATACAGGGAACGCCATGCGCACACGCATTCCTTCCCTCTGGTGGGCATGGATCACTGGCCGGCTCTGCAAGAATAGGCTCGATCCTTTTAGAACGACAGAAGAAAATTTCGTAGCCATCATATCAGACTACAAATTATAGATTCGTTGCCCCAGAATGAACAGCGAAAATGAATTTCAGTAATTCAACCTCCTGCAAAACATCCTTTATAATTCGTACATACGTGCGATAGTTCCTCTTTTATTTCACGTGCGAGAATTTGGAATGCCTCCTGAAAATGGTGGGTTTTGAACAGAAATCTTTATCTCAAGTTTCAGTTTATGCTCGATCTGTTTAAGCTAGCGCCTAGAAGTACTCCTGAGACATTACAAAGCTCAAACAAAGGCTACTCAACAATAGACCATATTCACACTATCAATCAAGTGATAGAGAAATGTGCGGAATATAACCAACTCTTATATATAGCTTTCATTGAATGCGAGAACACGTTTAATTCAGTCGAAACCTTAGCAGTCGTGCATGCATTACGGAATCAGGGTGTACACGAGCCGTATGTAAAAAATACTGGAAGATATCTATAGCGGCTCCACAGCCACCGTAGTCCTCCATAAAGAAAGCAACAAAATCACAGTAAAGAAAGACGTCAGGCAGGGAGATACGATTTCTCCAATGCTATTCAAAACGTATTTACAGGAGGTATTGAGAGACCTGGTTTGGGAAGAATTGGGGATAAGAGTTAATGGAGAATACCTTAGTAACTTGCGATTCGCTGATGATATTGCCTTGCTTAGTAACTCAGCGTACGAATTGCAATGCATGCTCACTGACCTGGAGAGGCAAAGCAGAAGTGTAGGTCTAAAAATTAATCTGCAGAAAACTAAAGTAATGTTTAACACTCTCGGAATAGAACAGCAATTTACGATAGGTAGGGAGGCACTGGAAGTGGTAAGGAAATACATCCACTTAGGGTAAGTAGTGACCGCGAATCCGGATCATGAGACTGAAATAATCATAAGAATAAGAATGGGCTGTGGTGCGTTTGGCAGTCACTCTCAGATCATGAACAGCAGGTTGCCATTATCCCTCAAGAGAAAAGTATATAATAGCTGTGTCTTACCAGTACTCATGGATTGGGGAGATACCTAGAGGCTTACGAAAAGGGTTCTGCTTAAATTGAGGAGGACGCAACGAGCTATAGGAAGAAGAATGATGGGAGTAACGATAAGGGATAAGAAAAGAACAGATTGGGTGAGGGAACAAATGCGAGCTAAGTTAGTTAAAATCAAGAAAACGAAATGGGCATGGGCAGGACATGTAATGAGGAGGGAAGATGACCGATGGTCATTAAGGGTTACGGACTGGATTCCAAGGGAGGGGAAGCGTAGCAGGGGGTGGCAGAAAGTTAGGTGGGTGGATGAGATTAAGTTTGCAGTGACAACATGGCCACAATTAATACGTGACCAAGGTAGCTGGAGAAGTATTGGAAAGGCCTTTGCCCTGCCGTGGGCGTAACCAGGCTGATGATGATGATGATGATGTTTAGATATTGTGCGCACTTTTCTAGGGGCATCTATCTATCTATCTATCTATCTATCTATCTATCTATCTATCTATCTATCTATCTATCTATCTATCTATCTATCTATCTATCTATCTATCTATCCAACTAACTAACTAACCGTTTTCTCGCCAACCTGGATGACTGCGTGTTAACACACGAATAAGTACGTGTGTTCTACAATGACACGAAAAGGTGCTTTAAACTTATCTAGTGCTGGGAGTAATGGAAACGGTGTCACACAGTTTCCTCAAAGACAGGAACCCCATCTTTTAACAGGATAGCGACAAATCAAAGGATATATGCCGTTATTCAGTGAACCTCTCGCCAACTTTGGTTAGTGTGTATGTGCCACTGGATTTGCGGCAATTGAGCAAACTGTTCTAAGTGTTGCAATGTTGATTCAATGCTAAACTCATTCCCGTTGACAGTCATCGTGAAATGGGTTCTCATAAAAATTTTTTAGCAATTCAGCCAAGAAGTTGATATCGTGAAATCCTTACCGCAGGCACACAGGCAAGTCAACCATCCAGGGCCAGTAAAACAAAGAGCTTTTTTCTCTTTTCCACATTTTATGTTGCAACTTGGAGTCACTAAATTCAGTAAAAATAACAATAAAAAATTGATTGAATTGATTGACCAGCAAATATTTATGTGCGATCAGGTAATTATTTCCAAAGACTTCGATTAGACTTTTTATATTTCATCTAAAATAATACACATATTTAAAAGGCTTGTGCGAACGCGCAAGAAAGAACCTAATTTCTCGTTTATCGACGAACTCATCATTAGCTATTCCTTCGTTCCGAATCTACACGCTTCTTGGACACATGATGCATATATAATTGATGACGGCAATGTGACGCTTCGAATCTCACAATAGAATCTATTTCAGAATAAAGCAACAATTGTTTAGTTTGGAAAATTATTCACGGCACAAGGAACACGGTATACTTCAACAGTGACCCTTTCATGTCGTATCATAATGTGTAGCTAGAATATCTCTCCTTGGCCTAATTTACTAGGGACACTACAGCAGAACTGATAGTTGGGTGAGTCGGTAAGTGTTCATGGTGAATATTGTAGTGCGCACAATAGACAAGGACGCAGAGAACGTGAACACACGAACGCTTACTCACAACTATTGCTCACAGCACTACATTGAATAGGTAAGCTGAAGTACAGCAGTAATATAATTTTGCCTGGTATTCGACATAGCGTGCCACGCTCGAGCCCGCACTGGAGTAAGAAGTTTAGGTTGAGAGAAATGTTCTGCGGTGTAACCTTGTTATTATTGTTACACTATGTATTGCAATCGAAACTATGCAGGCGCGACTGTATCAACCTTGTCGTAAACGCATATTTGCTTATAGACAACACAATTTAGACACCCTAAATTTTTGTTACTGATATTGTGGACTTACTTAAGTTCATTTAAAAGTCACTAAGAACAATAGGCGGGCGAAATAATACTGGTTTGCAAAGGGAGGCATTTGATAAGATAATGGTATATTCAAATTACGACTGGACATTTAGTGAAGCCGAAAGATTCATGTAGATTGGAGGCGTGCAAGAGACGATTATAACATGATAATCGTTCCATCATCGCCTCCTCCATGACTTATGCCAATCGAAGCAAATCTTTACTGACTGCCGTATTTTAGATACAAACATGCTACTGCTCTTGTTCACGTACAGAACGGCCCCGCGATGTATGACACATAGGCATGACGGTACCCATAACTGACATAATTTGCTACTTATACCACTAGTCATGAGAATTTATACCTCATATACAGACAGTTGCTGCTCACAGCCTTCAGCCAAGAAACAAAAGGAGCGCGAAATCGCCGTTTCTGTTACAGAGCCGGCTATTCTGCAATATAGCAGAGCCGCGCTACAATTGATTCACCCATATAAGCTGCCGCAGCGATAGTTATATGTATCTCGGCGAAGCTATCTGCCTGGAGGAATGCTAAACACCCCATGGCAACATATTGTGCATTCCTGGGCTAACACCAGTTGGCAAACTTGTATGCACGCTTGCTTGTGTGTGTGTTTTAATATAAAGTCACATGTCTCCGGCATGGTTGGCTTGGCAAGCCAACATAGCTGTTTGTACTTTTTTTACTACTTTGGCTAGCAGCTGGGAGAATATTGATTTTGTGCCAATTTCGGTAAGATTATTCCTACGCAAAAAAAAAATTATCTTCCTGGGATACAGCATGGGGTTATACTCCTGTCTTGTATCCTCAAGCAGAGAAGTATTCGATCCTAAACATCACAATCAGCGAAATTATCTATACTGACTGGGGAACACTTATATATTGGTTGTAATTCCTAACATATCGGCTATCAAACAAACTGAAAATATGATTTACCCCTTATCTAATGGAAGAAGAAGTGTACTTGACGCGAACAAAATTTCTGCGAAGATTTTACCAAACATGCGTACAGCACGGACTATACCGGATTTTGCGCTGTGAATGTCTTCCAATGATGCCTCAATATCAATGTCATATTTTAAGTGCTATTTGTGGATCACTATCGTAAGCACATAGATATAAATATTTAATGGGATGTAAATCTAATCATCCGCTTGTCAAGGCTACAATTTAATGCATGTAACGGCCATCTGACGTTGCCCCAACCACCGGACACTTAGTGCAGGGTCCGTGGTCGATTGCAAACTTCACCTGTTTGGCCACAGACAATAAACTGACGTGACATTTCGGCATTTTTTGCACGATATCGTTACATACCCTGCTTTATTATCTTTTTCTCCATACACTATGTGCCTCAAATCCTCGAGGAATAAAAAAGTAGTGTCGCAAAAGCTCTGCTGCACTTGAGTAACATTCAGCCTTGCCAGCAGTTGCAGATACTCTTTTGCAGCTAAATAGACCTACCACTTTTGGTTTCTGTTGATCTAGAAGCATGTCCTCGAGTTAATGCGAGCTGTGCGGGAGAAAGCGGAAATGCTTTCGCTTTCACTCCTGCTTTCGCCCCACTCCTGCTTTCGTAACAATGAAGTATAAGATTTTCTGGCTCTACTGTAGTCGAGAGTAGATGTAAGCATGAATTGGCAACCGGCAAAGCAGAATGGTTGGAGATGATGTTAGCCACAATCTCGTAACCGGTGTTCTGTCAGCTCGGAACGGCACACACTCCTCCACCACGCCATACTGTGCGCTAGCTCATATGGGCGCTGCCTAGGAAGGTGAAGAAAAGCAGCTGAAGGCCCCATGACAGAGCGCACTGCAGAGCTTGAAGAATAAAATCGACTGAAGGAGGCTTTACGTAGCGTAGCGCCGCCTTTCAAGGCGACGCAAAACACGTGCCGCGGAACTCACGGACCACTGGCGTTCAAAAGGTAACATGTTCTTGCCAGCAAAAGATGACGATGAAATGTATGTGGTCCTGTGTCTGCGTTTTGAACGTCGCCCATTGGAAATGACAAATGAAACTTCAGCGTAGTAGAAGTTACAGCTTCAGGGTTAATGTGGGGCCCTTTAATTTTTTTGTGTCCCAAAAGTGTGTGATTTGCAATTGTATACGTTATTTATGTTAAACAAACTTTAAAACCCCTTCCAAACCCTAGACATCAACAAGAGCTCGCAAGCAATTTCTTTAGCAACTAGCTTGGGCAGTAGCTAGCGTATTCAATGCAGCCCTATAATAAGGCTTGTGGGCCAGAGACCGCATATTCGTAGCTTTTTACGGCTTGCCCGGATGATCTCGTCTTGTTCTCGCAACCTGCCCGGATGTTCTCGTTTGAGCGCCTGGATAATAGCTCTGGCTTTTGCTTCAAGGTCAGCTGAAGGTCGCTGACAACGGGAGCTAAAAGCATTTCATGCTTAATAATAAAGGTGGCAGCTAGAGTGAAGAAATAGCGGTCGACCCGTTTGGCTAAATTTAATTTCTTGCTGTGCTGAAGCGTTTTGCAGCATGTAGCGAAGTTCCGCAATACCAATTTTACCTTTAGGTTTCTTTTCATGTGGTACATTCATACAGTTGTCGAAAAGTAACTGCCTGTCGTCAATACGTCATACCTGTCATTGCATGAACACCTGTATTCAGCAAACAGGTCGTAATTTCGACGATAAAAAGCAGAAGTTGTCTTTGAAATATGAATTTGAGTTGTTTTTGATTATAGTCAAGAAGGAAGACGTAAAAGTGTGGTTTTACTAATGAACGCAATTCGTATTTCATGCATCATTTATGACTAGCTACAAATTGTGAAACACATTTTGTTTCACTAATCAGAGACCAGGATTTGATTAAAATGCGATACCTCTCGAATTTTTTTGATGTTGTGTTTCAATAAACATAGCGAATATAAAAAAAGTGCGCATTTGTTAATTAGAGGACCACTGACAGCAAAGAACACATTAAAATGTGCTGCTGGAATAAAGCAGAAAGCATATTTAGCGCCAGCAAACAAGGACGGAAGGGAGACGACAACACAATGCGCTAACTTCACCAACTTGATTTTTAGGAAATACACCTTCCGTCGTCTCCCTTCCGTCCTTGTTTGCTGGCGCTAAATATGCTTTCAGTTTACCAACACGCCCAACAAATGGCAATGCTGCGGGAATAGTTTGGATTATTGCATGAAGCTACTCATTTGATGTTCAGCACCTCTTTCTACAAGACTGTAAATGATATTGAAGACAAGGGTACATTAAATATTGCTCGTACCTCCAGGTGTACCATGAGGACTTCGCCATCGAATTGGAGAAGTCCATAATGCCATACGGGGCTCAATTATGTCCGTCAATCCATGCCACCTGCTTATTGAACCACGCAGAGTTTCCTTTGGCGGGTATACCTTCGATTCCAGCACGTGCGATGACCATACTGGAAAAAGTATAATTGCGTGTGTTTGGCATTTTCTCCTTGCGCACTCTCTTGCGCTTTCACTTTGTCAATATCACGTAGAATGCTTTCATTAAAAAAGGTGTTATTGTTCAAAGATTATCTCATTACTTGTCCACCTTCGGTGTGGAATACCATTTCTCTGATATTTAGTAATTTAGTGAGAAGGAGAAAATATTTAGCCTTCGTATACTAAGCGCACTACTTTACATATCCACTCCATATTTAAGCCAACCACTTGCAGCATCTCGGATGCTCAGGGCTATATTTACGGAACTCCAAATGGGTAATTATAGAAACATATGCATCTGAACAATAATGGCTTCGATTGCTCACATTGACATAATACAACAGATACCTGCCGATAGCTAAGTTTCATTTATAGATTAGTGCTCACTAAATGCCTCTTATTTTGCATCTCAATCTACGACAACGTAGAGGGGCATCGGTACAGGTATACGTATGGGTATTTCAACTGCCTATACATATGGCATTATGCGCGACAAAATTACCGTACATAAGCCTGAAAACCCAAATATTGTTTTAGTTTTCATTAGAGCAAAGCAAAATTAAGACACTGACTTCCTGAAATCCGTACCACACACTTCCTTAAATATTTTCGTGACCCTGCGGCTTCCAGCCCAAATGCTTGTATTTAGTAAAATTTTCACACGTGCAAATGTTTCACTTACTCGATGTGAGCATAACAAGCTCTACAAGGATGTGGAAGGAGGCAAAGGATGTCGAAGTCATAGTTGGCTGTAAAGAATACCGGCTGGGCCTTCCTCTTCTAGTATTGAATAGATGCTGCAATAAGTAGATGCTTGACAGCGTCGCGCACAGTTCAGGTAAAAAAATTGGCCTCAGCCTATAGTCCTATTGTTCATGTGCACCTGTTTTTGAAACACTCCTTGTGCTAACACCAAGCTGCAGAATGCTTGTAACATGCACTCAAACTTATTCGCAGGGTTATTGTTGAGCACTCAGCCTACTCGAAGGCTGTTACTTGCTAACTCCATGTAGAGAATACGTTCACACGTAGGAAATCCAAACCTTCTGCGCCACGAAGAGAATCAAAATTAAGTCTTTAGAAAAGAGAATTCACTTCATTGTAGGGTGCTTTAATCTTGGCAAAGTTGACGATGGTAGTTTTCGTATTACTAGTTTCTCTTACTATAATATGCGAGATATCGAGGTGCCTTCGCACCGTTTCCGTGTGGTCCGGCGCCGTTAATGTTGTGTTATCCCGGTATTAGCAGTACGTCGAGCGCTCGACCTCGAAAAGTTAGAGGGCCTTCAAAAATAGTGACTGCGTTTCGCTTCGAAAACCAGCGAAGCAAAGCGGATGCTTGACAGACCGCCTAATTGACACGGTGGTGAAGCAAGCTAAGCGCTCCGTTTACCGCGGCAGTCGTATCATAAGACCACTAGAGTTTATACCGAGCTGCAGCGTCTGTAGACAGGTAAGGGTGGTATATGCGCAATAAACACCAACCTAATGTCGACGCATATTTCCCTGGGTGCTGACTAACGCCGACAGTTTCGCATCCATCTAATCAGTTGCATCATCGAGATTCTAGGCCGCCAAAATAACCTTGGCCGCAAACCTGTTCACGCTAGTGTTGTGAGAATTCTTGTAGTGTGCCTTGTGTTAAACAAACGTTTGCTTGTGCGCTCCCACACGCCTGAATGTTGCACCCACGCACATGGAAGGCCACATGAGGACTTGGAGCGCTAGTTAATTGTAAATTGCTATCAATGCCTGTGCTCGGCCGTTCAGTTGAAACAAAGTCTTTTATTGTGATTACCACTTTTTCAAAACATCACGCAGTTTGCGGTAAATTTGTTTGTCTATCGGTATCTAACCTATTTTAGTCCAACTTCCATCACGGGCTAGTCCATGGCATAATGAGTAGAGCATCTCCATGGTTTCTTCAAGAAACCGTGTTTGAAGTCAACAGCTGGACCAAATGAGGGTACTGGGTATAGGAAGCTGGGTATGTGCCACCCTTCAATGAACATTTTTCGCGCCAACTTGTGCTATTGTTGTGGGCCCCTGGGCATGTGTACACTTCAATGAACTTCTTAGTCACTAAATTGGGTTACTGGTTGTGTTATAGTCCCTATTCCAGAAAAACTGTTTGAAATTGTGTTTGTCTTTGTTTAAATGGCTTTGGCGGTTGTGCAGAATTAACTGCTTTGATTGTGTATTTTTCTGAGATCATGCTGGGTTGCCTCTTGCAGGTAAGCCCAAAGTATTTATTATTGGGATTTATCCCTCTACTTCCCTCTATTTTGTTCTTTCTACCTCTAACTCGTAAATGATGTCACGTGGACGTGCAATCAGACCCGGTTTGTTACGTGATGTCATCAGAATAGTAAAAAAAGATTTGGCTTTTAAGTGAAAAAAATACACAGCCTGATTAAGACGCGCTCCTTAGGGAGAAAGCCAAAGATCATTTTGAAAAACTCTTCATCTTTAATATGCACCGAATATGCACACTGGCCTTTTGGAATTTCTCCCTCATCGGAAGTTGACTGAAGCAGCCGGAGACGCTGTAAAGTAAAAATACTCCAAACTGTTTCTATCTTAATGCTGCAATAAGCCCGCCACGAATGCTCAAATATTTTTTCGGGGCACTACCACTTCGCCCATTCGTCACGCGACGTCACAAAAACTGCGAAAACTGCCCGTCTTATATGACATGTACGCACTGATTATTCATGACTGGACCGAAAGAAAGAGAGATGATCATTTCCGGTTCTAGAATTATTTTTCGCAATTAGACCTCGGCTATTTGTGAAACGTTCTCGGGCTGCGGCCATATTTCCTGTGTTTGATGCGACTTCTCAAAACTGGGAAAAATCAACACGTTATTGTGACGTGTACGTATTAACAATGAATGCATATGGCAACCAAAAAGCTTTTTTTTTTTTTAAATAGCATGATGCTGCCCCATTCCGAAAAGAATAGAAGATGTCTGCCAACTGATGATTCGTACATCAGCTACCCTGAGCTGCCGGGAACCATGAACCAGCATGTACTAAACATTTTCGCACTACAGTATTACGTGTGAAGCCCTTTCGGCACCTTTGGACATTGTTCTAAAAACCTGCCTTTGTTGAGGATCTACGTTAGAGACATTTTTTTTACATTCCACTGCACGCCACCAAAATTTTCGTCAAGACGCCGCAGGCTAAGCAAGGCGAAGCCTGCAAATCGCACACGCTCGCAACTCCCTCCGGTTAAGGTTATAAACTTTCACTGCTCTAGCTCTGTCTTACCAAAACCGTCGGCGCGGCTGCGTGCTCCTCGCCTCGGTTGCGTTCTCCTCACCTCTTGTCAGCCAGTTATATCAAAAAGTGTCAAGACAGGCATTGCTATTCATTTTGAAACCAAACAAGAGGGACCTCCTATAAAGGAGGAGAGCTTTTGATTGGTTGATTCCAGCAAGGCTGCGGGTCACCGACCGATGCTTGCGTCGGTGGTTGCGCACATTTGACATCAGGAGTTTGAGAAAAAAAGTAATTGCAATATTTTTTTGCTATATAGAGCTTAATTGCTTCACCCCACATATTTGTGCTAAGCAGCGCAATGCTATGGCCGCGTTTGATAGCACGGTGGGTATCGATATATTTCGAACTAGCTGATCCCGATGAATAAAGGTAGATGTACACATATTTAGATCAAAAGTATGCAAACAAAACTTGGCACAAAACATTTCTCTTAAAAATAAAACGCCTCAGCACCAGGACGTTGATCGTCTGCTGCAACCGTCTTCACACCAGCATTTTGTTCGCGAGTTGAATAAACATTGAATGAAGCATCCTTTATTAGAGAAGCTAGGCACTATTCTGGTCTTCTGAGGCGACACGACTGAAGCGGAGAATTTGTGAAGACAGCGATCAATTTGAGCGATGGTGGAGTAGTAACTAGTGAATGTGGCACGCGACATCAAACAGCACCAGTGCATGTATTGGGCTGCAGATAGTGAACTGCCGTGGCTGTACGCTGTAAATGATTCGTGCGTTGCATGTAAACTATATTTTATGCCAATCGAATAAATCTGCGTCGGAAAGACAATGGTCTACAATGATCTAAAAGGCAAGGAAGACTCCCTGCATATGGAGTTGCGCGCACGGAGGCGGTACTTAGCCATGGCAGCGTGGAATTCGTGTCGAGGGGCTACGCCGCGGCTTTAGTAATGGGCGGTGCTCAAACACTTGGAGCTATTCTAACAGAGCATGCAGGCAAAAGCGACTACGAAAAGCATTCTCTGAGGAATACCTTCTATGTTTAGGCAGTAGTCTTTGAGACAGAGAAAACAGGTTCAATAATTTCTAAAGACGCAGCTTTTGTTCACAACATATCCGCTGCAGCGTGTTAACTCTGGAACGAGAACACGGAAAGTTGATGGGCATTTGAAGGTGATGTGCATACTATGGTTAGTTATAAATTCTGGGGCTTATAGAGGGAAGAACAGGGAGTAGAGTTAGCAAGGCTAACGAAGTGCGGCGGGGGGGGGGGGGGGGGGGGGCTGCGATGTGATGTGATATATAAAGATAAAGCTCCGATAAGAGCATTTATACATTCCGTCCTCGTAAGAATGCTCCAATCACTTCCAAGAATTGAATCGACGACCTCACGCTCAGCCAAAGAACACCAGAGCCACTGATTCAGAACGGCTTAGAATCTGAAGCAATACGTCAGAGTAACAAGTGCACTATCGGATGACGACAGGCATGACACCCAGACGCAAGCATCTGACCTAGTGTCTTTGCAATAAAAAGAGCAAAACAACAGCCAACATAGCAAAGCAGCAATTATATTGTCCTACATTTACTCTTATGTTGAGTGTTTTATGTAACCTGTTTATGAGAGTGCTATTTGGACAAGTCGTGGAACGTATCACTCTCGTAGATGTAAGTGTAGCGCGCGTTTCAATTACACAGTTGCTGCACGCCAACTCTAATCAAAGCAGAACATTGATCGTTCAAGCATTCGGAATCAACAGTAAGACAACTTTCTTTAAAGTGATGAATGAGAACCCCAATCTCTTTTTCTTTTTGAGAGTGGGGTTTTCCAGTGGTGAAGTTGTCATCCGTCTCTGTATGTTGTAGACGTGGCTCTCCAGGCACAGCCACAGATTCACCCAAATTCAGCTAAGTCAGTTTCTGCGCTTACAAAGTTTTGCTTCAACTAAGAACGATTGATCAAGAGCCTCTGAACTTTAAATACACAAACATCAGCCTTCACCAGCCGATCATGTTGAGTGAGAGCTTTTGTTTGTTATTCAAGCTAATGTTTAGGCCTAACGCACTGGCGTAGTAAACACAGAAAACATTGACTCTTGTTTGGTCTGGCTGTTGTAGTAGGATGACCTATAGCGGGGTCTTCTGCCTCTTGGTATTGAATCACTTGGTATTGAATAGACAATATTGTGAAAAACAAATGTACGTGTCATCACACGAACGGCCATACCCGCGCCCTTAGAGCCCTTGGCGATGGCTCGGCGATCAGCCAGGTTCTTGACGTATCCCACAGGTCTCTGGTGCCGTAATGATCACTCTTCCTCATGCAAGCTGCTGCACTCACCATGTACGATTACCTAACTGCAATACATGCACGTGTTGGTTTCAAGCTACCTCTTCCTAACGAGAATACTCCATACCCTCACCCAAAAGGCCATGTACGGGACATTAACTGAACAGTAATAAACGCTCAATTTAATACTCGGTTCCGTACACTCAACAGAAGCATTTGATGCTTTGCTGTGCTACTAATTCGAGTGTAATTTTCTCGTTAATGTTTATGCGTAGCCACATAATATTGAAGCACGAATGCATATCTAAATACTAGATATAAGAAATTTTAAGAGAATAGGTATTTATTACGCGCCTAAACTATAGGTAATATTATCGGGATGTGAAGATTTTGTATCAAATGCCGGAAAAGCACACGTAGTGGTTCCAGCTGTCAGCAGTAACTTCTTGAGAAACTTGTAGCACTTTTCATAACCATTACCTAGTAGTTTCATGACTGTATCGGGGTTATTTTGCTATTTCTACGAAGCTTAACACCTGTTCAGACGCACAGCTGTGTTATGACAAGGAATATTTATCTGTGTAACTGTAGATCGAAACTTAAGAGCATGATAGCCAGGGATCACACCTAGGAGGCTGTGTTGATGACAATAAATCTGCTGACAACTACATACCTTGCCTCATACAGCTGCATTTTGTGCTTAAACAAAAATAAACGTACCGGTCTAAACAGATGCCGTGTGGAGGTTTCACCTCAACAACAAACACGTCAGATAAGTTGAGCGAATGGTCGGACTCAGCAAGGAAGCGTGAGAGGTTCCTCTTTTCCAAATCAAGTAACGCCTGGTCAAGCACGGTTGTCTAATCTCTTCCAAGAATATCTTCCTCAGCCACTTGCACTAAATCTTCTTTGAGAATGAGGGCTGATGTATTTACCCTGTACATCAAAGCTTTCATGAAGCATTGCCTGCTTGTTCATGCTTTAAGTAATATTCTGTTAGCGTGAAGCCATTTTTGAAAGTAACATCTGCCTAAATATTTAGCAGTACTTGCTACAGCATGATTGCACTACCACCGACAGCTATATACACTTTAGTGGGACAAACTGTGCTTATGAATTGTTCAATATATTTTGTCCTTTTCTGTAATTCCTGCCGTCCTACCCATCACTTTTACTGCATCTTAGGGGGCATATGTTCTACTTGTAGCGGGTATCCTATATCTTTATTGTGTTGAGTAATATTACTGTGTTTCACAACATAACCGACATCGCTCGCGCTACTTTCTGTATTATATTATATGGTAAACATAAAGAAAAATGCATCTCTCAAAATGCAGAAAACAGAACGCGTCAAGTGCTGCCGCATTCCTTCGGTGGGTGTTCGCTGTCGGTGGTGTAAATGAATGCACATCGCAGCTAAAAATGGAATCCCTACAAAACATGCACATTTCACAATGAGTGTGGCATTGCTTACTGAGCCGTATAGTCTGAGTAAACAATCCAACACAATCGTTACACCATTATTTCTTTCATGCACTTTCCTGGCTGCGCGAAAAGCAGTGCTAACATGCTCCCCGGTGTGCAATACTATAGTGATTTTTGTTGGAAAGGGAAAGAGAGACAACTTGGTGAAGAGAGGATCACTGACGTCTAAAGGGGCTGAAGGAACAACTTTCGGATTTGCTTAGTTTGAAATATTACCTCTTTTTATGAAATATAGAGGTTCTCGTAACTGCACAAAGTGCAAATGCACGTCTTCTAATACATTGTAGAGTACTGGGTTTTTCAACACTCCTTATAGAAAACTGGTCCTAGCCTCCATCTAAAAATATGATGCATGGTGAGCGTAAAGGAAAAAAAAATTTATTCCGAATAGCCGACAATGACTACTGCAAACTTGTAAAAAGTATATTTACTCTATTCCTCGCAACTCATAGTGCCGTTGGCTCCATGGAAGACGGATCATCAAATTTGACGTCCTTCCTTTTTGTATACAAAATAGAAAATGTGATGTTTACTCTATACAATCTGCCCATGCGACACCATATCACCGGCGGGAAAATGTATCACTTTGAAGTAAATACTAACATGAGGTAGGGAAAAAATAGTGTTGACAAACTTGGGTTTGGAAAGTAGAAATTACAAGCTTCTTCTTTCAGAGCCCCGCAAATACCGCAAGTATCCGATTGATTTATATACAGGATTACGTAAAATTCATCAGATTCCTCTATTCAACTCGAATTTAGGCATTTGTAACACCTATAATGCAGGCAATATTGTAAAAAGCGTGATTCTTATTGGAAGAAAACGCATTAAAGCAGTAACACTAGGAAATGCCAAAGCAGTAGTTTTCTTTAGAGGTGAAAACATAGTTATTTATATTCATGAGAGCCTCAAAGGGGGGGGGGGGGGGGGGTCAAAAGAGATCACTCGGAACGTTTATCTTGTCAGCAGCACGTTAGAGAAACATAAATGACGTAGAATAGTGATTAAATCAATCCACACTGTAATATTGTGTGCGCTGGTAGTCCCCAGGGCTGTGTGGTTTACCGTCAAAGTATTTACAACAACTCCAGAAGCACACATGGTGCGATGGGGTGCACCATAATCTATAAGTAGACGCACAACGAGAATTCCGGAGGGACTTCCATGAAAGTTCTTCCATGACTGGGTACAATTAAGCAAACAGTAAGTGGCGAGATTAAGCTCGAGAACATCGGGCAGCTGTTATTGTACGAACATACAGTGTTTCAAAATCTTGCCCTGACCGCCAGTTTGTACGATGAGAAATAAATCTGCACAGCGAAATTAATTTATTTAAGACGTAAGTAGCTTCTCTGACACAGATTTTAAGCTTTATGCTCCGAATGGAGCATTCCGGAATACATATTGTTACGTGACGAAAGTTACACACGAAAGAGGCTACTTACAGGCTATTCACACTGGAGCCAGATGGCCAGGCGGACACTCGCTGACGCCAATAGCAACGACGAACTTCATCGTCGTTCTCGCGGCGGCTCGTCCCTTGAGTATCGCTCGATGATGATGTCACGTGGTGGTGACGTAGAAGAACACAGTAGCAATACTGTGAACGAGAAAACTAACTTTTATTGGGCGAACTTGTGCCCACAAAACAGGCTACACTTATAGCACAACGAAAGCGGCGAACACAGTCGGCGATCGTCGGAAATCTGATGAGCGGGTCAAGCGCGTCGGCTTTTATACAGGATCGTCGAATGTTCCAGACTAATCGTTGGGACCCGCGTGCCTTCCACAAAGTTCTACACCATTCGAGTCAGGCGAATAAATCAGATAACAGAAGGTTCGTCGACAACAGACTGTGGATAGAAGCATCGATAACTTTCCAGAAACTTCGGATACATGCAAGCGCGTCCCGCGCTGTGCGATAAGATTTGTTAGGCGGCGAAACGTGGTCGCCCGATAAATATAAGTACACGTGTCAATACCCCCCTCTTAAAAAGCATCGTCCCGATGCTACAAATATAAGAGAGCGAAACACAAAAGGACACTTATTAAACATAAGTAACAAAACAACGAAAAGAAATCAAGTCTAAAAGTCAGTTACGCGAAGTCCCAAAGTTCGTCAACGCTGGTGGTACGGCTTGAGTCGCACAACGTGGACAATTTCTGGTCGTGAGCGACGCCGCTGTGACAGCGAAATGCCGTCTGGCACGACCTCATAGTCCAGTACGCCAATACGTCGGATGATCTTGTACGGTCCGAAATAGCGACGCAAGAGCTTCTCGCTAAGTCCTCGTCGGCGTATAGGGGTCCAAACCCAAACACGGTCACCGGGCTGGTACTCGATAAAGCGTCGTCGGAGGTTGTAGCGTCGGCTGTCGGTCCTCTGCTGGCTCTTGATCCGGAGGCGGGCGAGCTGTCGGGCTTCTTCGGCGCGCTGGAGATAGCTAGCGACGTCAACATTCTCTTCGTCAATGACGTGGGGCAGCATGGCGTCGAGCGTGGTCGTCGGGTTCCTGCCGTAAACCAGCTTAAACGGCGTGATCTGTGTTGTTTCTTGCACCGCCGTGTTGTAAGCGAAGGTTACGTACGGCAGGACCGCGTCCCACGTCTTGTGCTCAACGTCGACGTACATCGCTAGCATGTCGGCGAGGGTCTTATTCAGGCGCTCCGTGAGACCATTAGTTTGCGGATGGTAGGCAGTTGTCCTCCTGTGGCTTGTCTGGCTATATTGCAGAATGGCTTGGGTGAGCTCTGCTGTAAAAGCCGTTCCTCTGTCGGTGATGAGGACTTCTGGGGCGCCATGTCGCAGCAGGATGTTCTCGACGAAAAATTTCGCCACCTCGGCTGCGCTGCCTTTCGGTAGAGCTTTTGTTTCAGCGAATCGGGTGAGATAGTCCGTCGCCACGACGATCCACTTATTCCCGGATGTTGACGTCGGAAACGGCCCCAACAAATCCATCCCAATCTGCTCGAATGGTCGACGAGGTGGTTCAATCGGCTGTAGTAACCCTGCTGGCCTTGTCGGTGGTGTCTTGCGTCGTTGACAGTCTCGGCATGTCTTGACGTAACGGGCGACGTCGGCGGTAAGACGCGGCCAGTAATACCTTTCATGTATCCTCGACAGCGTCCGGGAGAATCCGAGGTGCCCAGCAGTGGGATCGTCGTGTAAGGCGTGCAGTACTTCTGGACGCAGCGCCGACGGAACAACAAGAAGGTAGTTGGCGCGGACTGGTGAAAAGTTTTTCTTCACGAGTAGGTTGTTTTGAAGCGTGAACGAAGATAATCCACGCTTAAATGCCCTAGGGACAACGTCGGTGTGCCCTTCCAAATACTCGACAAGGGCTTTTAGCTCCGGGTCCCCTCGTTGTTGATCAGCGAAGTCTTCCGCGCTTATTATTCCAAGGAAGGCGTCGTCGTCCTCGTTATCTTGCGGCGGCGGGTCAATGGGGGCGCGTGATAGGCAATCGGCATCTGAGTGTTTTCGACCGGACTTGTATGTTACAGTGATGTCGTATTCTTGTAGTCTGAGGCTCCACCGTGCCAGCCGTCCTGAAGGGTCCTTTAAGTTAGCTAGCCAACACAACGCGTGATGGTCGCTGACCACTCTGAATGGCCTGCCATATAGGTAGGGGCGAAATTTCGCTGTAGCCCAAACGATGGCTAGGCATTCCTTTTCCGTTGTGGAATAATTGCCTTCCGCTTTTGACAACGACCGGCTAGCGTAAGCTATCACGTGTTCATGTCCATCTTTTCTCTGGACTAGGACGGCACCGAGGCCTAGGCTACTGGCGTCAGTGTGGATTTCGGTATCGGCGAGCTCGTCGAAGTGCGCAAGTACGGGCGGCGACTGCATGCGTTGTTTGAGTTCTTCAAATGCGTCGGCCTGCGGCGTTTCCCACTTGAACTCGATGTCACATTTAGTTAGCTGTGTCAGCGGCTCAGCGATGCGTGAAAAGTCCTTGACAAATCGCCTGTAGTAGGCACACATGCCAAGAAATCTACGCACTGCCTTTTTGTCGGTGGGCTGCGGGAACTTTGCGATGGCAGCTGTCTTCTGCGGGTCGGGGCGGACTCCAGACTTGCTGATGACGTGGCCTAGGAACAGAAGCTCATCGTAGGCGAAGCGGCACTTTTCTGGCTTCAGAGTGAGCCCTGATGACTTGATGGCCTCGAGTACTGTTGCGAGCCGCCTAAGGTGTTCGTCGAAATTTTCGGCGAAGACAACGACGTCATCCAAGTAAACGAGACAGGTCTGCCACTTCAATCCTGCTAAAACCGTGTCCATCACGCGCTGGAACGTTGCAGGCGCCGAGCACAGTCCAAATGGCATAACCTTGAACTCGTAGAGGCCGTCTGGGGTGATGAAGGCGGTCTTTTCGCGATCTCTTTCGTCGACTTCAATTTGCCAATAGCCAGACTTGAGGTCCATCGACGAGAAGTATTTAGCGTTGCAGAGCCGATCTAATGCGTCGTCTATCCGTGGGAGGGGGTATACATCCTTCTTCGTGATTTTGTTCAGTCGACGATAATCGACACAGAAACGTAGGGTTCCGTCCTTTTTCTTTACCAGGACAACAGGGGATGCCCACGGGCTTTTCGACGGCTGGATGATGTCGTCGCGCAGCATTTCGTCGACTTGTTCTCTTATAGCTTCACGTTCCCGCGTCGAAACTCGGTAAGGGCTCTGGCGTAGTGGTCGAGCGCATTCTTCGGTTATTATGCGATGCTTTGCGACTGGTGTTTGTCGAATCCTCGATGACGTCGAAAAGCAGCCTTTGTATCGTCGAAGCAGACTTCTGAGCTGTTGCTGCTTAATCACGGGGAGACTTGGACTTATGTCGAAGTCTGGCTCGGGAACTACGGTTGTCGGGGTAGATGCGATAGAATCCGAGAGGACAAAGGCATCGCTGGTTTCCACAATTTCCTCGATGTATGCGATCGTCGTGCCCTTGTTGATGTGCTTGAACTCCTTGCTGAAGTTTGTCAGCAACACTTTCGTGTTTCCTCCGTGCAGTCGAGTGATCCCTCTTGCGACGCAAATTTCACGGTCGAGCAGTAGACGTTGGTCGCCTTCGATGACGCCTTCTACGTCAGCGGGTGTTTCGGTGCCGACCAAAATAACAATGCTGGAGCGAGGCGGGATGCTCACTTGATCTTCAAGCACACTCAAGGCGTGGTGACTACGAGGGCTCTCCGGCGGTATTGCATGATCTTCCGACAGCGTTATTGACTTCGACTTCAGGTCGATGACTGCGCCGTGTTGGTTGAGGAAGTCCATGCCGAGAATGACGTCTCGTGAACACTGTTGGAGGATAACGAAGGTGACAGGGTAAGTCCGGTCATGAATGGTAATTCTTGCCGTGCAGATACCACTCGGCGTGATTAGGTGTCCTCCAGCGGTCCGAATTAACGGGCCTTCCCATGCAGTCTTAACTTTCTTCAATTGGGCTGCGATGGGTCCACTCATGACAGAGTAATCGGCTCCGGTGTCTACTAAGGCGGTGACTGCGTGGCCGTCGAGAAGCACGTCGAGGTCGGTGGTTCTTTGTCTTGCGTTGCAGTTACGCCTCGGCGTCGGATCACGGCTGCGTCGCGTTGACCTGTGGTTGGTACGTGGCGTCGTTAGGTGGTCTTTCGTCAGCGTGTTCTTTCCTGCTAGACTTCGTCGGGACGGCGGTGTGTCGTCGTGAAGTCGTCGAGATGGTTTCTTCGTCGTTTTCGTCGGCGGCGGAGGATCTTCGTCAGTTCGACGAACAGCAACCGCACCTCCATCGGTTGCTGCTTTTAGTTTTCCGGATATGGGCTGACGGACCGGCCCCGGGCTGGGCCAGTGTATGCTCGGCGCTGCGGCGACAGGTAGCGGCCTGGTGACGGCGAACGGGAAGCTCGTCGAGGGCTCCACTGAGTGGCGGCGAGGTAGTCGGCGATATCGCGAGGTCGTTCGCCAATCTGTGGCCGCGGCGCGTTAACGGCGAAACCTCGCAGTCCCATCTCCCGGTATGGGCATCGGCGGTAGATGTGCCCCGCTTCTCCGCAGTGGTAGCAGAGCGGGCGGTGGTCAGGAGCGCGCCAAATGTCCGTCTTCCTAGCGTAGGTGCGCTGGGCGACGGGTGGTCTTGCTGGCGGCGGCGGCGGTGGACGACGGAACTGCGGCGTGACAGGGCCCTGGCGCGGTCGCGGAGGGGGACCTTGACGGCGTGCGACGGCGGCGTAGGTCATCGCTTGCGGCTCAGGCTGGGGCGATACAGGGGCTACTCCAAGTTGTTGTTGGAGCTCTTCACGCACGGCGTCGGCAATCGAAGCCACTTGAGGCTGTGATGGTGGGAACAGCTTTTGTAGCTCCTCCCGCACGACCGCTCGAATAGCCTCGCGCAGGTCGTCGGTGGCCAGTGATTGAACTCCGGCGTAGTTCGTCGAGTTTATGCGGCGGTCGAATTGCCGGTTTCGGATCTCGAGTGTCTTCTCGATGCTGGTGGCCTCGCGAAGAAACTCGTCCACGGTCTTCGGTGGGCTTCGTACCATTCCGGCAAAAAGTTCCTCCTTCACACCACGCATCAGCAGGCGGACTTTCTTCTCCTCGGGCATTTCAGGGTCGGCGTGGCGGAAGAGACGGCTCATTTCTTCCGTGTAGATCGCGGTCGTCTCATTAGGTAGCTGCACCCGGGTTTCTAATAGCGCTTGGGCTCGTTCTCGGCGTACGACGCTTGCGAACGTCTGCAGGAAGCCGCTTCGGAAAAGTTCCCAGGTCGTTAAGGTGGCTTCTCGGTTCTCGAACCACGTCCTGGCCGCGTCTTCCAAAGCGAAGAAGACATATCGCAGTTTGTCGTCGCTGTTCCAGTTGTTAAAGGTAGCGACTCTCTCGTACGTCTCGAGCCAGCTTTCCGGGTCCTCGAAAGTTGAACCGCGGAACGTCGGAGGCTCCCTGGGCTGCTGCAGCACGACGGGTGACGCTGGGGCTGCCATTGGGGTTGACGTGGTGGCCATCTTCCTAGTCGTCTCAGGCAAAAGTCCGTGCTCCGGGGGCAGTCCTTGCAGCCTGCGGCTACCTCGCTGGTTCTTGGCGACGTTGATGTCTTCCGAGTGAGGGCTTGGGTCACGGCTTTGTGGGGGCGTCCGGTACATGAACGCAAAGCACCTCCACCAGATGTCACGTGGTGGTGACGTAGAAGAACACAGTAGCAATACTGTGAACGAGAAAACTAACTTTTATTGGGCGAACTTGTGCCCACAAAACAGGCTACACTTATAGCACAACGAAAGCGGCGAACACAGTCGGCGATCGTCGGAAATCTGATGAGCGGGTCAAGCGCGTCGGCTTTTATACAGGATCGTCGAATGTTCCAGACTAATCGTTGGGACCCGCGTGCCTTCCACAAAGTTCTACACCATTCGAGTCAGGCGAATAAATCAGATAACAGAAGGTTCGTCGACAACAGACTGTGGATAGAAGCATCGATAACTTTCCAGAAACTTCGGATACATGCAAGCGCGTCCCGCGCTGTGCGATAAGATTTGTTAGGCGGCGAAACGTGGTCGCCCGATAAATATAAGTACACGTGTCAATATCGTAATACTAACCCCCTGCGGCAAAAGTGCCGCCACGGTGCTGTTAAATATCCAAGGCGCGTGGAGGAGTTGTAGGACTTGAGCTGGGGGAAGTGGACAATGTCACTGGTTGTCACAGCGGAGGACGTAGTGGGCGTGGCTTGAACAATTTCACAGGTGACATCGGTCACTTGGCGGAGCACGCCATATGCGCCTGTGTAACAGGAAAGCAGATTTTCACAAAGGCCAACTTTACGCGATGGTGGCAAAAGCAACACGAGGTTGCCAGGCACAAAATGGAAATCACGGTGACGGAGGTCGTAGCGTTGCTGCTGTTTGTCTTGAGTCACTTGTAGACGAGCGCTCGCAAGACGGGGAGCATAGTCAGCATAGGCGACTGCATCACGGGCATAATCGCTAGTTGAAGCTGGTGCGGACGGAATCACAGGGCCCAGTGGTAGCGTCGGTTCTCCGCCATACAACAAGTAAAACGGGGAAAAACCACCATTTTCCAGACGGGAAGAGCTGTACGCAAAGTAATGGAAGGTAGTGCCAGGGTCCCCGTCGCGGTGGTCGTCTGAAACGCATTTGGATAGCATGTCTGTAAGGGTGCGGTTCAAACGCTCAGTGAGGCCGTTCGTTTGGGGGTGGTGGGAGGTGGTAAACTTATGCTGTACTGAGCAGGCACGCATGATGTCGTCGATGACTTTGGCCAAGAACGTACGGCCATGGTCTGTTAGCAATTGACGCGGAGCACCATGCATCCAAATTATATCATGTTGGAGGAAGTCCGCAACATCAGTTGCGCAACTGATCGGAAGAGCGCGGGTTACGGCGTAGCGGGTCGCGTAGTCCGCCGCGATTGCAACACACTTGTTTCATGATGTAGATTACGCATTCTTTTATGATGTCGTCCATAGTCGAGACGTTGCCAAAAACAACCAAATTGAAAGCGTCGTCGTCGATGCCTTTTAGCACATGTGCTACTTTACCTGCTTCGGACATATCGTCAGCTTTGCGGCATAGAGCGAAGACGTCGAGGATGTATGAAACGTAGGGCTCTGTAAATGACTGAACACGAGACGCAAGAGCCGTCCTTGCGGCAACTTTGCGCCCAGTGGTTTCCCCGAACAGTTCCCTTAGCTTTTCTTTCAAAGTGCCCCAACTGGTTAGCTCGTCGTCATGCGTTCGGTGCCACACGCGTGGGATGCCGCCGAAATAAAAGATGACATTGGCGAGCATAATCGTTGGGTCCCATGTGCTATTAGCACTGGCGTGTTCATACAGCGTGATCCCTTCCTCAAAGTCCTGTCCCTCCAGGTCAGAGAACACACCAGGGTCAGGATGTGGGGAAACCATGACGATTGGAGCAGTCGGACAAGCTGAAGTCTTTGCAGAGGCGGGCTTGTCACCGGGAGGCATGGTGACAAGCTCGATGTGCCGGCCAGTTCGGAGCTCCGTGGCGAGGACGGGGATCGCTAACCTCCACCAGAATGTTACGTGTGGAAAGACACAGACAAAACAGGCTATTTACAGGCTATTTACGCTGGAGCCAGACATTCAGGCCGACACTCGCTCGCGCCCAGGGCACCGACCAACTTCATCGTCGTTCTCGCGGTAGCTCGTCTCCTGATAAGCGCTCGGTGATATCATAATAATACAAATAATGCAGTTAGCAGGTGTAAGCGACTCCTTTTATTGCTACCACTTAGGTAAAACATAAAAGAAGCTGCGCTAGGTCAATAAGTTGGCCACAATACTGCCACAATTACTGACATGTGGCACTAGTTAATAGCTAATTGCCTCAATAATATTTGAAACGTGAAAGGGCAAAATATGAAGACTAGACATTCCGCTACCAAGGAGCATTAATTGAGAATGCTGAAGGATAGAAAGTTGGGTGAGTTGATACGGTAACATGATCTTGAATTGTAGCACGAAGTCACACGGACCCAGACTAAAAGCAGACAGGACAAGCGCTCACTCTCAACTAAGTTTTATTTAAACGAGGAACACACATATATATATATATATATATATATATATATATATATATATATATATATATATATATATATATATATATATATATATATATATATATATTTACAGGTGATTGCAAAAACCGCAGCATAAAATCATGACAAGGACTAAATACATCAGTTATCTTTCAAGACACAAATGCCAAACCGCACGGGAAATAATCGAAGTATTCCACATCAAAAGATTAGGAGAGACTTGCGTTAGCCATGAGTTTTCTCTCAGTTAGAATGAGAATTTCAGTATCTTCACAACACGTGTGTTCATCTGAAGTAGTCTATTTTTGTTGTTTCTTTTTTGACTTCCCTACCTCCTGACATGTTTAACTGATATCTTTATACTTTGTCATGTTTTTATGCTGCGGTTTTTGCAATACCATATATATATATATATATATATACATATTTATATATATATATATATATCTGTGTCCGTGTCACTTCGCGCTACAATCCAAGATCATACATTGGGAGCCTATATGCCGGCTAAAATTGCTTGAGAATTATTCTAACTTTCTCTAGGTGGCCCGTCTGGAGGCCTTTACCTGTAGTAGTTGTCTTTTGTTAATGACACAGTTCTAAATTAACATAGCATTCACTATACCAAAAACACACTCACACACACATATATATATATATGTGCCTATGTACCTATGCATTCGCTTTGATTGAAAGTGAAATTATGGCCTTCTTTAGGTCCATTTGTTTTCATTTTGGTATTGAGAACTCTACCAGCTCGCAAGACAGCGACATTCTCATACCATTTATTCTACACTTTAGTGTGACGGCTGGCAATGCATAGCGGGACGCGCCTAATGCATCACAGATATTATAGTTTGGATAGCGTGGCGTTTGACCATCTTTCGTTAAATAAGCGACAGATTTTTTTTCCCAGATCCTTAGAGGGACCCCTGTTCACACGCACGTGCTGTCTACGATAAGCAGGGAGGCTTAGTTAATGGTGACAGTGGTGGTGTCATGCCTAGCAAATGCAACTTGTGCTTCCAGTGAACTTTGTGCACCCGCCATGGTTGCTCAGTGGCTATGGTGTTGGGCTGCTGAGCACTATGTCACGGGAATGAATCCCGGCCACGGCGGCCGCATTTCGACGGGGGCGCCATGCATAAACAACCGTCTACTTAGATTTTGGTGCACGGTAAAGAACCCTAGGTGGTCTAAAGTTCCGGAGGCCTCCACTACGGCGTTCTTCATAATCAGAAAGTGGTTTTAGCACGTAAAATGCCATAAATGTTTCTAAACAAATCTATGTGGGCATGCGCTAGTATTGCTGAGATCGTCCCTTCGTATATCGTATATTGAATATCCCTCCTAATTAGAACAAATATACTATATGTAAAATTAGGTTCTTAAGAAACAAAATTATAGATCTTTTTATTAACACGTAGCACTCAGTGTTTGTCTGGTTCCTTGCCTGGAACCTCTGTCTTCTTAGTATTGATTATTATATTTTTTACACATTCGGAATTTGCGTTTCAATATCGCAGTTCTCGCACACCTCCTTGTTAGTTTTCTTTTTATTGTTATTATTGGCGCACATTATGTAAGTTCCAGTATAGCTTTCTTTATATTGGATATTTATGCTTGCAATGCCATTAGGAGCTCCCGCTGGCAGTAATAAATTTAGGACCTGCTGCTGCAGGAGGAAGCATGTACGCTACACCAAAAACAGGTATTGCAATTCTATAAACACTTCATCAGCCTATCATCATCATCACTATCAGCCTATTTTATATTCACTGCAGGAAGAACGCCTCTCCCTACGATATCCGATTGCCCCTGTCCTGCGCCAACCAATTCCAACAAGCGCCTGCTAATTTCTTAGTTTCTTCGCCCGCCCACTCTTCAGCCGTCCCAGAGTGCGCTTCCTTTCTCTTGGCATCCGTTCTGTAACCCTACTGGTCTACCCGTTATCTGGCCTATGCAGAACGTGACTTGCCCAGCTCCATTTCTTTCTCTCAATTTCCACACCGCTCTTTTGCTGTCTCTTAACGCTACGCCTTACATTCTTCGTTCCATCGCTCTTTGCGCAGTCCTTAACATATTTTTGAGCTTATTTGTGAGTCTCCAAGTTTCTGTCCCATGAATCAGTACCGGTAGAGTGCATTGATTGCACAGCTTTCTTTTTACTGATACTGGTAAGCTTCCAGTCAGGATCTGGCAATATCTGCACAATGCGCTCCAACCCATTTTTATTATTCTGTAAATTTCCTTTTTATCATCAGGGTCCCCTGTGATTCTAAAGGCTGACTGGCGATCCCGAAATCTTGTTCTCTTTCCCGGTCATTGATAATTATCTTTGTATTTAGCATATTAATCTTCAACCCCACTATTACAATTTCTCTGTTAAGGTCCTTAATAACTCGTTCTAACTAGTCCCCAGTGTTGCTGAAGAGAACAATGTCATCTGCAAACTGAAGATTTCTCAGACATTTGCAATTGATCCTCAGTCCTTAACCTCCCCAGTGAAATATATCTATCGTTTAGTATTCCGCGAAAGTGTGCTTTATCCAAAGTATGTTATCAGGACCATGTTGTTCTGTCATACCTTGGCTCCCTGCGCATGAGAGGAAGTTGTCTTTTCTTCTGTACGTTTTTTTCAGACTGTCAATAAACAGTTGGTAGTTTGGCGCTTCACTGTCTTCCTTTGTTTTGTCCCTTTTCAAGAATGTATTTTGCGCCACAAAGTGTACCTAGGAAATCTAAGCACGAACTTGCCCAAGAAAAAGTCCTTTTGTTTCCAAGTACCAGCCTGAATTGGTTTGCTTTCATTCTTACTGCGTCTAGGTTGGCCTGTTTCTTTCTAACCAATTTTACTCTTTCACTGTTTAAATTGAGGTGAATCCTAAACCCCACTATCCTATGATCAGTGCACTTTACACTACTTCACACTTCTACATCTTGCCATATATGCTGCGATGGGCAGAAAATATGAAATCTATTTGATTGTTTCTTTGACCATAGGACTTTTCCAGGTCGACTATTTTGTTGCTATGCTTCCTGAAGAAGGTGTTCATTACTTCTAGCGTATTCGTTTCCACCAATTCTACCAGCGCTCTCCTCTAGCCTTCCTAGAATTGACGCCGTAGTTGTCCACTGCTTATTCACTAGCCTGCTTTTCCCCACGTTTTCATTGAAGTCACCAATGACTACAGTATACTAAGTTCGCACTTTCTTCATGGCTAATTAAATAAACATCTGTATAAAAATGGTATACTTTATCATCTTCATGACTGGTGGTTGGAACAAAGGCTTGTAGCACCTTTATTATATACATCTTATCAGGTTTTATTACGGCTACTGCCACCTGCTGATTATTGCTGTAGAATTCGTCAGTGTTGCCCGCCATGTCTTCATGGATTAGGATCGAATGCTACATCGCATTGCTTCTTATCTGGAAGTCTTCTATAGCAGAAGACATGGCCTTCATTCAGTACTCTATAAGCCTCACCAGTTCTTTTAACCTCACTAAGGCCAATGATATCCCATACAATGCCTGATAGTTCCTTAAACAGTCCTGCTACGCTAGCTTTATTCGAGAGGATAATTCACATTAAAGACACTATACGAGTGCTTCTTAGCGCTTTGAAAAGAATGGACCATCTGACTCGCTAAAACAAGGAGCATGACTGACGGAACTTTTGAAACCTAACTTTAAATTGTTATATGACCCTACGGCTCAAAATCACGTATACGTATATACATGTGATTCAACAGGTGAGGCGATTCATCAGGTAATATAATTTGACTGGGCTCGATTTGAATCTTTTCCAACAAACACGTACACTAATGTAAATGATATGAAGAAAACAGCAGGACAAATAGCTGCATTGAGAAGCATATTGACACGCCCTGCCTTGGCTAACAAATTTGGCCGAATGGTCTGCGTACAACTGAAGTGACTGAAACATTTGATATGCATCAGCATGAATAGTGCATAGAACATAGAAACGCCTTATCGTATACGACCTATTTAATGTACACAAAAAGCAAATAATGAGTTATAGTGACAGCGTGACCTAATTACTAGTATAATGGGCCTTGTCCAAGTAGGTTACTTCTGATCAATACTAAAGATTGGTTTACTTGAAATTGGAATATTTAATTCAGTTGCACATTTGATGCAGACTTCTTTTGGAGAAAAGCTACAATTTTACCTTCAGGACAAAGCATTGAAGCCGACAACAACGCTTAGCGTTCCACCTAAATTTGTTCTATATTCTTCTAACGATATGCGACACTCCACCGCCCGTGATGCAATAGCCGCTGAAGCGTAAGTCTGTATAAAGGTTCCTTATACCCGCCGACACCTTCCTTAGCTTAAAACAAACAACAGCAAATTTTTTAAGGCTCATGATTTATTTTATAAGAGATGAAAAGCTTGATTAGTAAAACGATCTCCTTTTCTTGGTGCTCCTTGTTTGATGGCTTTTCGGTGTCCATGTGTGGTCTTCTTTGTCCTGCAAGCTGCCAGCAAAATGTCGGCACTACTTGGCGTAGTAACATAAGAGCAGTAGCCGCGTACGTGTTAGCGCGTCTTCGTAGCTTTGGCTGTGCTACGGTGGCTATATCGGTAGGTGTGCCGGGTGGCGTAATTAAATGCTTCTCCACGTCATGACACAGGAGTGGCGCTGTGGTCGGAGGCCGGTGGCGATGTGCGCGCCGTCTGCAACTCGATCTGTTGTTTTGCGCGTCTGTTATATTTAATATAATTAGTCTTTTGTGTAGCATAAAGACGAAACAAAATTACTACATCATGCTGTGAGAGTGCCCAGGAGTTTGAGAATTATTACTTCAATCAGTCAGTTTCAAAAACTGACATGCAAATCGTCTCTAAACACGTAGGTGTGCTGCGCTCACAGTCGCAACAGTTCTCCATGTTCCTGTAATTCACTTAAAAGTTTAAGTAGCGAACTGAATGCTGCGTGTGATGTTCGTCAATACCAACCATTTTAGTCTTCGAGACAGAGTGAATGTGTTCCTGCACAGATTAAAACTAGCCAGACTGACAACGTTCCTTTGCGCCGAATCGTAAGTCGGCTGCAAATACAGAAGCCACGGGTTAATTATCACTGATGTTGATTCCGCGAAATCCACAGCTGTCCGAGAAACCGGAGCTTGCACTTCGCTGTGCTGTGACGTTTCATCCGGCTTAGCAATGTGCGAGTGCCGCTACGAGGAGCATTTCCTTAGGCGTATTGCGCAGATTACCAGGGTGTATCGACGGCCAACGACTGACACTGTTCATTCGAATCGAGCGGGCATCCCGGCTTACATATCCTTGAAAATTCCTGGAAGAAGAACAAGCTAGACCATGACAGGCTGCTGGCCGCTGAAATAATAGTGAAGCCACAGTGAGCCAAATTTACACACGTGGCACGCAAAGAAATATTTATTGAAAATGACGGGTGTTCAAGTATTTGTACTAGAGTGAAGAAGTGATCCTCTTGAAAGACGTTCGTCTGAATGTCTGAATGATTCTGTGTGAGAAGCTTGAAGATGTCTTGTGAACTACTGTGACAGATATCAATAGCCTCATAGGAGCTGAAAAGTGAGCTTCATGTAGCGCAGCTGTGGTTCACAAGAATACGATCGCTGTAGACTGCCCCTGGCAGGTCTTTCTTCCTTTCTTCACCTCAAGTGTCCTGGACCCGTCACTTCCGAAAAAAAAAATCTCAAGTTTGCGAACACCATCACCAAGTCAATTCATTACTCGCCCGCGCTCCCATGTGAAGAGCAAGAACACGCCTCCTGAGCGTCACCAGAAACGAAAAACCACCTTACGCTGCAACGTGTCATGAGCGATGTGATACTGTGCAATATTTCATTTAAAGCTGTGGTTTAGCGCCTAGAGTTGCTATAGGTTGCACCTTAAACATGGCGTTCCTGATTTACGCATGTGACCAAAAATTACCCTATTTTATTCAAATATACGTGTACAATCATTATTAGTCTCAACTAATATTTTGCATGCTACAAGCTACTCCTCTCCGGAGCTAACCATACTTCATCGAACAACGTAAGAAACAAAGGTTGTACTTATATAGCAAAGGTGGAGAGCTTCACACAAATTAACACACATCTTCTTTACAATTGAAGAGATACGCGCAACAAAATAGAGCCACGGAGTTCATTTTTATGAATGTCAATAATTTTTCGATTGTATTTTAGATTACTTCAAGCCAAGTCATCTGGAAAATACATTTCGGATCATAAGCGTACTCCGGCCCTGCGCGAAATACGTTCGCCTACAGCACCTGCATGCCATTTCGTAAGACAAATTTTCACTTGGTGTGCACGAGCTGAAGAAGGGCTGTTTCGTCCGTGTGGTAGTTGTGCTCCTCCTGGCAGACTCAATTTTACATGCTTACCAAACTAAACCCCATTAGAAGTTTCTTCATATTTTTGCCTCCCACCTGTACGGCAAACAGTTTACAGAGAAAGCAACATGTTGCCTTCACGAGTAACAGATCTCCGCTACATTCATAAATGTGTGACAGTCTATAGCGTCACTGTGAAGACGGTTTCCTGTTTAAATACAGTGATAAATACGCCGCCTTTCCACTATAATACGGCCTACTCAGAACACAACATGCGCCGCTTGAGACAGGCCTCTGACCGCAGCGCCAAGTTTGTCCGCATGAAGCGGAGAAGCGCCGAACTACCCAGCCGGACCACGGCACAACCACGTTGGCATACTGAGATATGTTGATATGTAGTGTTGATTTGGAGCCTCGCGTCTGTTTTTTGAAGCGCAGCGCTCTTTCCCTCTTCCTTTGACTTTCCCACTGCTGATGCTGTTGGTGCTGCTGCTGTGGGCTGCTGCCTCGTACACCGCGTCAGGGGAAAAGGCGAGGGGAGAAAGTCGTTTTCACCGCATCACGTCTAATGTGCACAATGCCCTCTGGAGCTCCCTGGCCGTCGCCACATTAGCCGCTTGACACGTATTAGTATCCGTCACTCCCCTTAGACTCCTTAGAAGTATTGCACAAACTGCAGCACCTCCCTTTCTGCTAACGTACGAGTCAAGAGGGGACGCATATAGAACTGTAGAGAGCAGAAGGAGAGGGAGAAGACATTGTTACAATAAAAGAGAGGGGGGAGGTGACGTGAGAAGGCAAGGAAACGCCGCTACTATACAGCAGCGGTTGCGCGGAAACAGGTTAAGCTTAAGTTCAAGCTACGGTACAGTAGGCTGCTGCTATTTCTGAAAAAGTAATCGCCTTGCAAATATGTCAAGTGGGCAACTTCCACAGGGCGTGTCGAAGCCAAGTCGAATTAATTAAAGCGCATCTCAGGGTGCAGTAGACACTACGGAAGCGGCCGACGTTCAAATCAACACTTCTGTGGCCGTTGCGTTATGACATTGGTAGAGATCATGGATTTAATCCGAATCACGGCCACCGCGTTTCGGCGGCGGCGAAATAGAAAACGCACGTGAACCCCAATTTTAGGACATGTTAAAGCGCATCACGGTGTCAAAATCAATCCGGAGTCCGCCACTGCGGCTTGCCTCATAATCCGAGTGTGGTTTCGCAAAGTAAAGCCCCATAATCCAATTCAAATTTATTACTTCTGCCACAATGCAATGTGCCATGCGAGGAAATGACAACGCTCAACCCTCTAAGAAGTTATAAAATATGGCGCACAACAATGCCTCAAACAGGTACTTCTCCCTGTGTGTTCTGTGTATTACGGAAACAAACATCAACTCACGGCTCTCGTGTTAGCCTAAACATTGAAGAAATTAAGCTTTGGCCATCAACACCACCGCTAATTATGGTCAATCGAAGCATCCAGAACGGAAAGCTTCCCTTACAACGATTCCAGCAGTGCATGAGATCGGCCTAATTTTTTTTTTTTTTTGGTTTTCCGACAAGTCATTTCAGTAACTTGCCTTGTGATCGCGAGCATGTACTACATATAGGAAGAGCCCTAGGATATAAAAAGTCTGTAAAATTTCTGAATTTTAAAGTGTCTTGAGCGCACATAGCTGATGACGTTATTACGTAGAATTTTGAATCATTGGTATGCTGACAGCTCAGGTATATATTTGGGAAAGGAGCCCAGTCAGCCTGATCCAGTTTTGACTCCACTGCTATCTGTAAAAAGAAAATAAGACCTTCAGATTTCGCAAGAATCGAAACGTCTTCTACTATTTTCAATATTGCACATATGTATGTATGTTTATTCAAAGTGTTCAGAGCGCTCGGCTATAAAAATTTATTTCTTGCGGAGAGATGCAATCACAACAATACTACACATGACCTAATGTCGTCCCCATCTTGCATTTCAGGCTAATTCAATCGCGTTAGCAGGCATGTCAATAGTGCAGACGCTCTTCATTGCATATACCTTCTTGCGTGTCTACATGATTGCCGTCACTGCTGCCATTGATCTAGAGCATCGGGGCAATTGTTTTCGATGTGATGCTACAGGTCTCGTCATGCGTGTTGCATTCAGGCTCGGTCACTTCATATCAATGCACCGATTTGTAACCATGCTTCTTTTATTACGTATTAACATGCTCACGATATTGATTGTGCATCTTTGATGGACATCATATTTATTTCTGGAAACAGCAAATTACAGTGCATGCTGGGACAAAAATAAGGAAGTAGATAAGCAAGTAGATACCACGTTCCAGAATTTTCATCGTAAGCTCCAGCGCTTCTCGAAACTTTTATGCCACATGCATTACGGGCATAAACAAGCACCGGCCCCTTATTCAATGACCGTCGATCACACTTGTTATCACTGGTCCTTACGTATACATTATATTCGAAGGCATGATTGCGCTCATTATCTTGGTAAATGTTATTCTCTTCCCGATTGTGCGCAGTCGCACCCACAGGAAAACACAATGTTACTTGCCACTTTGTCACGAGAATCTTCGTTCTACTTATCAAAATAGTGCTCGACATAGAAATTTGTGAGATATCTTGAAATGGACACTCTCCTGCATTGCTCGAACTTCTTTTACGTCACATGTTCCACAGTATCATACTTTTCTGTAGGCCTCCACCGCATTCTAAATATCGCTAGTTAATGAAATATCCATCTTTCTGCAAAGCGCTATATTTTGGCATTGTACAAGCGGTGGAGACCAGCAAGGTAAACATTTGTTTAAACATCATCGAATTATTTTGCTTCAACACCATCGATTAAGAACGCTCAGATGTGTACCACAGTGTATTTATATATCTCCAGGTGAGTCAGCTCCACACTTACCACATGTGCAAAGGCACATAGCAGAGGTAGATTTCGTTTTGAAGTGGACGCCAGTAGCACACGCATTCCTTCCCACTGGTGGGCATGAATCATTGGGTGGCACTGCAAGAATAGGGTCAATCGTTTTAGAACGACAAAAGCGCAGTTCGTAACAATCATATCCGACTACAATTTGTAGATTCGTTGCCTCAGATGGAACAGAAAACATGAACTTCATTTATTGCAAACTTCTGTGAAACATCATTTATAATAGGAACATGTGCGCGATGTTCGTCTTTTATTTCACGTGCCAAAATTTGGAATGCCGCCTGTAATTGACCTCATTTCAATAGAGATTTTTATCTCAAGTTTACCTTCATGCTCTGTCTCCTTAAGGTAGCGCTTTAAAGTACTCCCGAGAAATTACAAAGCTGGAAGAAAATTTAGCACAAACTATATAAGTACATTGGAGTGGCCAGTTTTTCTGTAGAATCACTATACATGTACATATATACAGTTTCTTGAAACAATTTTTCCCAAAACAAGGCCACATCTGCCTTCGTGGTGACACAGAGAATCTTACTCGCAATAATGTTTTCAAATAACGTCTTTAGTGTTTATTTATTTCAATAAATGTTGTACCTGAATCAATACTTTTGTCCCACAAGAAGCAGCATATATTCAACAAACCTGCTAAATGTGCGCCACCGCTAATGTAAATTGTACTAGGCACCCTCTGCTAAGCGCACTAACCATGTGATGGCCGCCTTTGTACAAGCGCTGAAGGGCGTTTGGGAGCATGTCTAATTCTGCGCAACAGTGTGAGTCATCAGAAATTCTGTTGTATAGCTGTAAAATGATCGGTATGGTCAATGCCAGCTCCTACGAAGACTTTAGCAGGATTATGCAGAGCGTTTCATTCATATTTCGACTGTCTTGTGTTACTTTTAATGCCACCGGAAACTCGGCACATTAGGGTACAAGTACACCCTAAATAGATGGCCGATTTCCCAGAAGGTGCTTTTTATTAAAGGGTTTTTTTTTCTTACTGTCCGGTAGCTCAAAGTTACCATTTTCTATTTTAGCATGCTTCTACATTCTATGTTGCGGTAACCACTGTCTTTATTTGCAATGTGTTCTGCAGGTCATTGCAATTAGAAACATGTATGTAAGGCTTCCATTAGAGTTACGTAGCTATTGCACTCGGAAAAGTCATGTGGCTAAAATTAGGAGCGTTCATCAGCTAAGAGCGAAAGCGACGCTTCAGTTTTCGACCCTGTAGCAGCTCCCTAATTTTGCTTCTACAAAAAAGGCTGCGGTACCACGTGTTATGCTGAACTTCAACAACTCGCACTGTGGTGCCTTATATTACCCTTGGTTCGTTTAAAATGGTAAGTTCAGCCTTTATTTTTCATATTTAGGCTGAAATTCGCAGTCTGTTGAGTTTATGCAGGAACTGGTTCGTCTAAGCTAACGCAACACTTAGGAGCCAGATCATGAAAAGAAATCTTTCAAACCAACTGGTTGTGATCACACACATTAGATGCTCTGGAGATTTGAAGAGCAACTTATTGTTGCCCTTGGGAGGTGTAAAATCAGTGCTCCCTACCTGAACAAACAGCTGAAAATAAGGATAACGAAAAGCAAGACATGAGAACTGCATGCGCATAGATGAACCCCGTGGCATCACCTTGTTGCCATTATTTGAAAAGGCAATCATGACGTCATGTTCTGATGCCGGTTCACAGCAAACGTACATACACCTCATAATCTGATCTTCAAGGCTGACTAAGCGCGAATGCGGGCACTACCTTTTATTAGCGGCTTCATGCTGTTTTTTTCTTATGTTTCAATTAACTTGAAGTGAGAGCTAGCAAGTGGCGAAAAGTTATTTGCGATTCTAAGATGATATTGACGATTACTTTTCAAGGAAGTTTTGTTAGCATCACCCAATGAAATATTCATGTTTTACGTTAGTCCAAGGTAAATTTTCGCCATTTTGCCCTTCTATAGTGCAGTATAACGGCACGTAGAAAAATGTGCAATAATTTTATCGTCTGATTGTCTTACAACATCAAGCAGTCGTTATAATAGCTCATTACACCTACACCACTGAAATGAAACGCGGTTGAGGTTGTTTGTCGAACTCACGATACCTTATTTACCACGGAGATGTTCTCTACTTGGTTCCAACGAAGATGACCCCCATGTACGTACGTCATGAAATCACCATCGCTCAAATGTGCGAGATCGCAATGCTTTTTTTCACACCTACCTAACCATTATAGATGTAGGCCCTCAAACGCTAGAAGTGTCGTTATAAAAGGTATTGGGCTCTCCATAGCGTATATTTGTTGGAGTGATTAAATTTAGCTATGATTTTTGAGCTTCCAATTTTGTAGAAGAAAAGGCAGCTTGGACAGCCACAAGTTTTTATAAAAGTGGTAGTGTATAAAGTTTCTTGCGGCCCAACCCAGTCAGCGCTTACGGACAACGGCATTCCTGGCGCGTTCCTGGTGTTTTTCGAAGGTTAACCCGACAACCGTCATCAATCCGTGGCGCCGGCCGGTTTCATGTCGTTTAAGTGTGTCTGGTGACCATTGAACACTCGTGGAGGCGCGCGGGCGCGATGTGACCGGAGCTTTTAAACACGGAGTTTCGCTGCATATACGTCCTCAAGATTGCGTCGTATATAGCTACGACATCTTGTTGCCTCCGAATCGCTGTTCACGTTGTGCAGCAGCACAAGACCTCGCGTAATGACCATCACTGCTATTTCTTCACCCTTCAACAGTGAAACTATATATAACAAAGTACTGTGCGCACTTACTTACTTGTACTAGTGAATGTGCGCCAATGCTTGCAGTGACTTAATTAAGAGCGAGAACTACTGGGACCCATGCTAAGACACAAGAAAAGACAGGACACGGCGCTTGTGCCTTAGATCGTGTCTCAGTAGATCGCGCTCGTTTTTCTCGCCCGTTTTTCACTTTCGGTCAAAGACCTTAATGTTACCTACAATACGCGGATCACTTTCGTGTTATGGCCAAGTTCTGGAAGGAGGGATTAACAAATTTTTATATGGAACATCATCGAAAGATCAAGCCGCACATGCATTTTGAATAAATCTATAGTTTGGCATAGCATATCACGCTGTGAGTTCGAGATATTCATGCGTCTTGATTTTCCGTCATTTTCGAGCTAAATAACATCAGCCGCCGAGAGCACTAACTTTCGCTAGCAAAGATAGTCTAATCATTAGCAATGTGTGGCGCTGTAGACTTGACCAGTCCAGAAGGGATATTTATAATGACACATTGTATCTAACGCACCCGAAAAGGCATTATGCCTTGTTAACCGTCATAGCGTTGTGAAAACGAACAAAAAATGATGTTGACGTTGTGTGCTAGCTTAGCATCTCTTACAACGTCATTAACAAAGTAGGATATATATCAGGCGTTATTACGGCTCACTAGAATCCCAACAAACCTGGTTACATTTGATGCACGATTTCAAAACGCACCTCAAGATACAAAGAAACAACACTGTGCTCCTACAAAGAGTCTAACGGTTTCATTCTTTAAAATTGCATGCTGTGTATGTTACCGTACTTTTGCAATGTTGTGTACATCGGGCCAGCGGGAAGGCGCACATAAAAAAGGTTGAATGAACACAAAAATTTTCTTGAACGCACATACTATCATTTGCCGGATCACAGTTGCACCCTGAGCTCTGTTTCAACAGTATTTCGAAGTGTTACCCTACACAAGAAGGCAAGGAAGCCAATAACATTTTGCCACTCAAAATAAAATTTGCCAGCGCAGGCATCGTTTGCGCTCCTACATGGAAAATAAACAATATTATCTCATCCATACAGCAGGATGAAACACTGTCGTGGCGAGATTATAGCCGCTGATATTATTCTTGCTTTAAACATATCTATACGTTGTTTCAGCAATTTTCACAGCTTTCAGGCGTTACCATCTATACATTCCCATTTGAAGCTGCATTTTGTGTATGTCTGATGTCTCTCGCTTACTAAACTTAACATTTTAAAACGTTGTTTTCGTTTCTACATATTGTATGCGTTCTTTTAACACGGTCTTCAATGCGTGAAGCATGCACAAAAAGACAACATAAGACATAAGAGGGAGAGGGAGGTACAAGAGTACAGAAGTTATAAATGGCGACATGACGCTTGTTTTATATATTTGATATGTGCGTGCTTGTCACATGGTTTCGCGCGATCGACGAGTGAACGGAGATGTGGGTGAATTCCTTCGTCGAGAGGTATAACGAATGCAGCTATAAAATTTAAAGGCTATCAACTCAAGCATGGATATCCGGTCGAGCTCCTTGTGTACACAACGCCAATTGAGCTCCTGGACCTTGTTATGGATCGATCTTCTGTGTAGCCCGAAGAGGTTGTTAAACGAGGTTCGGCGAAGATGAATGTGCATTGGCCCTGTTTAACCTGCTGGTACTCGAATGTCCATTCGGGCGTGCGGCGTCATATTAAAAGTACAATTCTTCAGGCCATAGCGATGCAACAACCGCAGTTTTTTCAAGAGAATGCAACGGCGGAAGCTCCGCTCTCTGCTTTACGCCACAAGAGAAAGAATGCTCTTGCAATTTTACAGCGAGAAATTTTTGACGGGTCGTCTGACAATCCGGAACGACGGATCACTTTTCATAGTGCGGCACCTTATTAAAATGGGTGGCTGTCTTACAAAGACTCGGTCTTAAACACGCGACAATTACTCAGTGCTGCAGCGAGAAAATTGCATGAGTTGCACTTCTCAGAGCATAATTGCAAACCTTGGTACATGTAGAAACCTACCATCTTTTCTACATTCCGAAAAATAAAATACTATATGAGTAAATGAGCGCTTAGTTAGAATACTTGGAATTGGATCTTGATCCACATTCTGGGGGCTATCTATCCAAGTTTGTATCCATGTAATTACGGTAGCATTGTTACAATATTGTCACGTGGTGGTGACGTAGAAGAACACAGTAGCAATACTGTGAACGAGAAAACTAACTTTTATTGGGCGAACTTGTGCCCACAAAACAGGCTACACTTCTAGCACAACGAAAGCGGCGAACACAGTCGGCGATCGTCGGAAATCTGATTAGCGGGTCAAGCGCGTCGGCTTTTATAGATCAGTCGTCGAATGTTCCAGATTAACTGATGGGACCCGCGTGTCTTCCACAAAGTTCGACACCATTCGTGTCACGCGATGAAATCTGATAACACAAGGTTCGGCGACAACAGACACGCGGATAGAAGCGTCGATAACTTTCCAGAAACGTCGGATACATGCAGGCGCGTCCCTCGCTGTGTGATTACAGTTAAGCGGCGAAACGTAGTTGCCCGATGAAGATAAGTACACGTGTCATTACCCCCCTCTTAAAGAGCATCGACCCGATGCTGCTAAGAAACGAAAGTAACAAAGAAAAGCACTCGTAGCAAAGAAAACAACAAACTAAGGAAGTTCATCAGCGTCCGTAAAATGGCTTAAGGCGCACCACGTGGACCACTTCAGATCGTGCGCGGCGCCGCTGCGAGTGCGAAATGCCGTCTGGCACGACCTCATAGTCTAGTGCGCCAATACGTCGGATGACCTTGTAGGGTCCGAAATAGCGTCGCAGCAGCTTCTCACTGAGTCCTCGCCGGCGTATCGGGGTCCATACCCAAACACGGTCGCCGGGCTGGTACTCGACGAAGCGTCGTCGGAGGTTGTAGTGTCGGCTGTCGGTACGCTGCTGGGTCTTGATTCGTAGGCGGGCGAGCTGTCGGGCTTCTTCGGCGCGCTGGAGATAGGTAGCGACGTCAAGATTCTCCTCGTCAGTGACGTGCGGCAGCATGGCGTCGAGCGTCATCGTCGGGTTCCTGCCGTAAACCAACTTGAATGGCGTGATCTGTGTTGTTTCTTGCACCGCCGTGTTGTAGGCGAAGGTGACATACGGCAGGACCGCGTCCCACGTCTTGTGCTCGACGTCGACGTACATTGCTAGCATGTCGGCGAGGGTCTTGTTCAGGCGCTCCGTGAGACCATTCGTTTGCGGATGGTAGGCAGTTGTCCTCCTGTGGCTCGTCTGGCTGTACTGCAGAATGGCTTGGGTGAGCTCTGCTGTAAAAGTAGTTCCTCTGTCGGTGATGAGGACTTCTGGGGCACCATGTCGCAGCAGGATGTTCTCGACGAAAAATTTGGCCACTTCGGCTGCGCTGCCTTTTGGTAGAGCTTTGGTTTCAGCAAAGCGGGTGAGATAGTCCGTCGCCACGATGATCCACTTATTCCTGGATGTTGACATCGGAAACGGCCCCAACAAATCCATCCCAATCTGCTGGAATGGTCGACGAGGAGGTTCGATCGGCTGTAGTAATCCTGCTGGCCTTGTCGGTGGTGTCTTGCGTCGTTGACAGTCTCTGCATGTCTTGACGTAACGGGCGACGTCGGCGGTCAGAGGCGGCCAGTAATACTTTTCCTGTATCCTCGACAGCGTCCGGGAGAATCCGAGGTGCCCAGCGGTTGGATCGTCGTGTAGGGCGTGCAGTATTTCTGGACGGAGCGCTGACGGCACCACAAGAAGGTAGCTGGCGTGGACTGGTGAGAAGTTCTTCTTCACGAGCAGGTTGTTTCGTAGCGTGAACGAAGACAACACGCGCTTAAATGCCCTAGGGACAACGTCGGTGTTCCCTTTCAAATACTCGACGAGGCCTTTTAGCTCCGGGTCTGCTCGTTGCTGTTTAGTGAAGTCTTCCGCGCTTATTATCCCAAGGAAGGCGTCGTCGTCCACGTCGTCTTGCGGCGGGGGATCGATTGGGGCGCGTGATAAGCAGTCGGCGTCGGAGTGTTTTCTTCCGGACTTGTATATTACCGTTACGTCATATTCTTGTAGTCTGAGGCTCCACCGCGCCAGCCGTCCTGAAGGGTCCTTTAAGTTAGCTAGCCAACACAACGCGTGGTGGTCGCTGACGACTTTGAATGGCCTGCCATAGAGGTAAGGGCGGAATTTAGCTGTAGCCCAAATGATGGCGAGGCATTCCTTTTCAGTCGTAGAATAATTGCTTTCCGCTTTTGACAGCGACCGGCTAGCATACGATATCACCCGTTCAAGTCCTTCTTTCCTCTGGACTAGGACGGCACCGAGGCCTAGGCTACTGGCGTCAGTGTGGATTTCAGTATCGGCGTCCTCGTCGAAGTGTGCAAGTACCGGCGGCGACTGCATGCGTCGTTTGAGTTCTTGAAATGCGTCGGCCTGCGGCGTTTCCCAATTGAACTCGACATCAGATTTCGTTAGATGTGTTAGCGGCTCCGCGATGCGCGAAAAGTCCTTGACAAAGCGCCTATAGTAGGCACACATGCCAAGGAATCTGCGCACTGCCTTCTTGTCGATTGGCTGCGGGAACTTTGCGATGGCAGCTGTCTTTTGCGGGTCGGGGCGCACTCCAGATTTGCTGATGACATGGCCTAGGAATAGAAGCTCATCGTAAGCGAAGCGACACTTTTCCGGCTTCAGGGTGAGCCCTGATGACTTGATGGCCTCTAATACTGTCGCAAGCCGCTTAAGGTGATCGTCGAAATTTCCGGCGAAGACGACGACGTCATCCAAGTAAACAAGACAGGTCTGCCACTTCAATCCTGCTAAAACCGTGTCCATCACGCGCTGGAACGTTGCAGGCGCCGAGCACAGTCCAAATGGCATAACCTTGAATTCATAGAGGCCGTCTGGCGTGATGAAGGCGGTCTTTTCGCGATCCCTTTCGTCGACTTCTATTTGCCAGTAGCCAGACTTGAGGTCCATCGATGAGAAGTATTTAGCATTGCAGAGCCGATCTAATGCGTCGTCTATCCGTGGGAGGGGGTATACGTCTTTCTTCGTGATTTTGTTCAGTCGACGATAATCGACGCAGAAACGTAGGGTTCCGTCCTTTTTCTTCACTAAAACAACTGGAGACGCCCACGGGCTTTTCGACGGCTGGATGATGTCGTCGCGCAGCATTTCGTCGACTTGTTGTCTTATAGCTTCGCGTTCTCGCGTCGAAACTCGGTAAGGGCTCTGGCGTAGTGGTCGAGCGCTCTCTTCGGTGATTATGCGATGCTTTGCGACTGGTGTTTGTCGAATCCTTGATGACGTCGAAAAGCAGTCTTTGTATCGTCGAAGCAGACTTCTGAGCTGTTGCTGCTTAATCACGGGGAGACTTGGATTTATGTTGAAGTCTGGCTCGGGAACTGCGGTCGTCGGGGTAGATGCAATCGAATCCGAGAGGACAAAGGCATCGCTGGTTTCCTGAATTTCCTCGATGAATGCGATCGTCGTGCCCTTGTTGATGTGCTTGAACTCCTGGCTGAAGTTTGTCAGCAACACTCTCGTGTTTCCTCCATGCAGTCGAGCGATCCCTCTTGCGACGCAAATTTCACGGTCGAGTAGTAGACGTTGGTCGCCTTCGATGAAGCCTTCTACGTCAGCGGGTGCTTCGGTGCCGACCGAAATAACGATGCTGGAGCGAGGCGGGATGCTCACTTGATCTTCGAGCACACTCAAGGCGTGCTGACTACAAGGGCTCTCCGATGGTATCGCTTGATCTTCCGACAGCGTTATTGACTGCGACTTCAGGTCGATGATTGCGCCGTGTTGGTTCAGGAAGTCCATGCCGAGAATGACGTCTCGTGAACACCGTTGCAGGATAACGAAGGTGGCAGGGTAAGTCCGGTCATAAATGGTAATTCTTGCCGTGCAGATTCCAGTCGGCGTAATGAGGTGCCCTCCAGCGGTACGAATTTGGGGGCCCTCCCATACAGTCTTAACCTTCTTCAACTGGGCGGCAATGTGTCCACTCATTACGGAGTAATCGGCCCCTGTGTCGACTAAGGCAGTGACTGCGTGGCCGTCGAGAAGCACGTCAAGGTCGGTGGTTCTTTGTCTGGCGCTGCGTCGTGTTGAACTGAAGCTGGAACGTCGCTTCGTCAAGTCGTCTTTCGTCGGTGTAGTCTTGGCTTCCTGACTTCGTCGGGACGGCGGCGTGTCGTCATTAGGTCGTCGAGATGGTTTCTTCGTCGTCTTCGTCGGCGGCGGAGGATCTTCGTCAGTTCGACGAACAGCAACCGCACCTCCATCGGTTGCTGTTTTTAGTTTTCCGGATATGGGCTCGCAGAGCGGCCCCGGGCTGGGCCGGTGTATGGTCGGTGCTGCGGCGACAGGTAGCGGCCTGGTGATGGCGAACGGGACGGTCGTCGAGGGCTCCACTGAGTAGCGGCGAGGTAGTCGGCGATGTCACGAGGGCGTTCACCTTCCCTCGGGCGCTGTGCGTTCACGGCGAAGCCTCGCAATCCCAGGTCGCGGTATGGGCATCGGCGGTACACGTGGCCGGCTTCGCCGCAGTGGTAGCAGAGCGGGCGGTCATCGGGGGCGCGCCAAATATCCGTCTTCCTCGCGTAGGTGCGCTGGGCGACGGGTGGGCGTGCTGGCGGCGGCGGCGGTGGACGACGGAATTGTGGCGTTACAGGGCCCTGGCGTTGTCGCGGAGGGGGAGCTTGACGGCGTGCGACGGCGGCGTAAGTCATCGCTTCTGGCTGGGGCTGCGGTAATTGTGGTTGCACCTCAGGAACTCCTAGCGATCGGTGCACCTCTTCTTTCACGATGTCGGCGATCGAGGCCACTTGAGGCTGCGACGATGGCAAGACCTTGCGCAGTTCTTCGCGCACGATGGCCCTGATGGTCTCGCATAAATCGTCCGTGGCCAGTGATTGAATTCCGGAGTAGCTTGTTGGCTTGGTGCGTCGGTCAAATTGCCGGTTCCGCAATTCCAGTGTCTTCTCGATGCTCGTCGCCTCACGAAGAAACTCGTCGACGGTCTTCGGTGGGCTTCTTACCATACCGGCGAAAAGTTCCTGCTTTACACCACGCATCAGTAGACGTACTTTCTTCTCCTCGGACATTTCTGGGTCGGCGTGGCGGAACAGACGGCTCATTTCCTCAGTGAAAATCGCTATCGTCTCATTCGGCAGCTGCGCTCTTGTCTCCAGTAGAGCTTGGGCTCGCTCTTTGCGCACGACGCTTTGAAATGTTTGCAGGAAGCCGCTTCGGAAGAGGTCCCACGTCGTCAAGGTGGCTTCTCGATTCTCGAACCACGTCTTGGCGGTGTCCTCCAATGCGAAATAGACATGTCGTAGCTTGTCGTCGCTTGCCCAGTTGTTAAACGTAGCGACCCTCTCATACGTTTCCAGCCAGGTTTCCGGGTCCTCAAATGTGGAACCGCGGAACGTTGGTGGTTCCCTGGGCTGCTGCAGCACGATGGGGGACGCTGGGGCTGCCATTGCGGTTGCCTTGGCCACAATCTTCTTGGTCTTCTCAGGTAGAAGTCCGTGCTCCGGGGGCAGCTGTTGAAGACGGCGGCTTGCTCGGTGGTCCGGGACTACGTTGGTGTTCTGTTTGTGGTCTGGGCTGGGATCACGGCTTGTCGGGGGCGTCCTGTACATGGACGAAAAGCACCTCCACCAGATGTCACGTGGTGGTGACGTAGAAGAACACAGTAGCAATACTGTGAACGAGAAAACTAACTTTTATTGGGCGAACTTGTGCCCACAAAACAGGCTACACTTCTAGCACAACGAAAGCGGCGAACACAGTCGGCGATCGTCGGAAATCTGATTAGCGGGTCAAGCGCGTCGGCTTTTATAGATCAGTCGTCGAATGTTCCAGATTAACTGATGGGACCCGCGTGTCTTCGCGTGTCTTCCACAAAGTTCGACACCATTCGTGTCACGCGATGAAATCTGATAACACAAGGTTCGGCGACAACAGACACGCGGATAGAAGCGTCGATAACTTTCCAGAAACGTCGGATACATGCAGGCGCGTCCCTCGCTGTGTGATTACAGTTAAGCGGCGAAACGTAGTTGCCCGATGAAGATAAGTACACGTGTCAATATTTCACGCCCTTTTTGAGAGACATCTATCTATCTATCTATCTATCTATCTATCTATCTATCTATCTATCTATCTATCTATCTATCTATCTATCTATCTATCTATCTATCTATCGATCTATCTATCTATCTATCTTGTCTGTCTGACCGTCTGTCTGTCTGTCTGTCTGTCTGCCTGTCTGGCTCCCTATCTGTCTGTTTGTCTGGCTCTCTGTCCGTCTATCTATCTATCTATCTATCTATCTATCTATCTATCTATCTATCTATCTATCTATCTATCTATCTATCTATCTGTTTGTCTGGCTCTCTGTCCGTCTATCTATGTATCTGTTTGTTTGTCTGGCTCTCTGTCCGTCTATCTATCTATCTATCTATCTATCTATCTATCTATCTATCTATCTATCTATCTATCTATCTATCTATCTATCTATCTGTCTGTCTGTCTGTATGGCTCTCTGTCTGTATATATATCTATCTATCTATCTATCTATCTATCTATCTATCTATCTATCTATCTATCTATCTATCTATCTATCTATCTATCTATCTATCTGTCTGTCTGTCTGTCTGTCTGTCTGTCTGTCTGTCTGTCTGTCTGTCTGTCTATCTATCTATCTATCTATCTATCTATCTATCTATCTATCTATCTATCTGTCTGTCTGTCTGTCTATCTATCTATCTATCTATCTATCTATCTATCTATCTATCTATCTATCTATCTATCTATCTATCTATCTATCTATCTATCTATCTATCTATCTATCTATCTATCTGTCTGTCTGTCTGTCTGTCTGTCTGTCTGTCTGTCTGTCTGTCTGTCTATCTATCTATCTATCTGTCTGTCTGTCTGTCTGTCTGTTTGTCTGGCTCTCTGTCTGTCTGTCTATCTATCTATCTATCTATCTATCTATCTATCTATCTATCTATCTATCTATCTATCTATCTATCTATCTATCCATCTATCTATTTATCTACTTATCTATCTATCTGTCTGTCTGTTTGTCTGGCTCTCTGTCCGTATATATATATATATATATATATATATATATATATATATATATATATATACACATACAACCATTTCTCTCGCCAACCTGTGTTACGGTCAATTAACTGTGTTCACTGTGTGGTCAGACCAGTAGGTGCATGCAGCTCTACAGTGATTCAAAAGGGGCTTCAAACTTAACCCGCCGTGGGAACAATGAGACCGGCGTCACAGTTTCCTCCAGGACAGCAACCCCGCCCTTTACCAGGATAGCCTCAAATCAACGGAAACGTGCCGTTATCTACTGAACCTCTCGCCAACTTGGTTACCATGCATGTGCCACTGGATTTGCGGCAATTGAGGAAAGAGTTCTAAGTGTCGCTATGTTGATTCAATGCTAAACGTATTCCCGTTGACAGTCTTCGTGAGACGCGTTCTGGCGGAATTTTTTTAGCAATCCAGCCAGGAAGTTGATGTCACGAAATCCTTACCGCAGTCGCAGAAGCAAGTCATCCATCCAGGCCCAGTAAAGCAAAGAGCTTTTTTTCCATTTCGACAATTTGGTTTGCAACTTGGAATCACTAAATTCAGTAATGATAACAATACAAAAAATGATTGCAATTGATTAAGCAGCAAATTTATCTGCGATCAGTTTATTATTCAAAAAGAACTTGATAATATATATATCTTATATGAAATAAAACATATCTTTAAAAACCTTGTGAGAACGCAAAAGAGAGGCGTAATTTTTGTTCTTCTATGAACTCATCATTAGCTATTCCTTCGTTCCGAAGCTACATGCTCTTTGGAAACATAATGGCGCTGATAAAATTGGTGAGGACATTCTGACGCTTCCAATCAGTCAATATAGTGCAATTTAGGAAAAAGCAACACTTGTTTATTTAACGAAATGTTTCATCGTATATGGACCACTAAACACCTAAATGGTGACCCTGACTCATAATGTCTATCTAGAATGTCTCTCCTTGGTGTAGTTCACTAGGAACAATAGAGCAGAACTGATAGTTGGGCGTGTTGGTAACTGTTCATGGTGAAATTTGTAGCGCGCACAATAGACAAGGACGCAGAGAAGGTGGACACGTGATCGCTCACGCACAACTGTTATTCGCAACACTACAATAAATAGGTAAACTCAAGTACAGCCGCAGGAAGGAAGAAGAACATGCCGGAGTGTGCGGTCGCATTCGCTTCGGCTCTTGTTCTACCAATGTTTTCGTGGCGCTTTTTCGCGATTTCATGGGAATGTTTGTGCACAACGGCTTTGTGAGTTTGCAAGGACTCTGTGGACCCATTCCTGGACACTATCACTGTTTATCTCTGCAGTCAACGGCGGTTTTACCATCGTCGCTCAGCCGCCGCCTCACTGGCCCTAACGAGGCGAGCCTCTAATCCAGCGTGGCGAGCGACCGCCAGCGCGGCGCCCCTTCTGGCGCGTTGCTTTTTCTTCGACGCCGTCGTCGCCACTGCTTCAGCTGCAATTCTTGTGCAGAGATATGGAATACCAAGTGACCGGGGATGATCTTGCCATGAAGGAGATCACCCTTGATCAAGGCTGGTAGACTGCCACGGCTCGGCGCACCGCAGGCAAACTGAGAACGTTAACCCTACTCCGCCATATGGCATGTTGAAATGCGGAGGAACTGAGACCCGCCGCTGCAAAAACGTTAAAGACACCATAATCCGTGCAAGCGCAATGCTGACATTGTCAAAACACGATATTCATAATTTTATAAGGGCTGGTGGAGGACTTAACATAGCAAGGGTTGGTCCTGCAGGGGTTGCCGACGCCATTGCCGCCTCAGCCGGGCTCAGCCTGGCACAACCCTCGGATACGTTATGTCCCAACAACAAATAGTATATCTTAGTGGCAAGCACTCCACTCAGTGAAAATGCTAACGATTACGTGTTAATAAAGCAAATTTGCATCGAAGTCATTAGCAATGAGAGCAGCGCCTACGAAGTGGAACCGCAATCCACTTGCAAGGGTGTCATCAGCAGGGTCTGCGTGCAAGACGGGCCGACGGACATCGACTGGAATATTAATGAAACAAATGCACTGACATTGGCCGTAAAGCATATAGGCACCTCCACGGCAGTAATCTTGGCATTCAACGGCCATCGGGTGCCCTATTTTGTGCGCCACGAATCGGTTCACACGCACTGCACGCTATACCACAGGCAGGTCGATATATGTTACGCCTGCGGCCGGCTCGGCCACTGTGCGGACGTGTGCCCCTAATCCGGGGACGTTATCTGCCGAGGTTGGGGTGCCCTGAACAACACTCGCAAGCACCACTCTACACCAAAATTTAAGCTATGCGGCGGCCCCCATCCCACCGCCGATAAAGCCTGCAAGGAATGCTACCACATTCCATACGAGGTGCGACGACGGCGATGGGAGAGAGCACGCTCTACGAGAAACGGTGACGACTCTACTTCAATGCCCAAGTATGCCATCGCTACCACCGACGACGACTAGCCGCACCTTCCTGGAGATACCCGGGCGTCTGAAAACAACGGAACCCGGTCTAGATCCAGGGCCGATCGCGGAGCCGCTCCAGGTGGGCATCGAGATCCCAGAGCCGACTCCGGGCCCGCTACCGTGGTGCGCCGTGTGGCGCATCTTGGGATCGCTCCGGTTCTCACTCCATGTCCAGGCACGGGTCCCATTCGGGCTCCTGTTCTGTATCCCGCTCAGGGACCTCCTCTCACCGGTACCTACCGTCCCCACTGCCTCGAAGAAGAAAATCTGCTGTCTCGCACACGCGTTCGTCCTATGTCACATTGCCTACGTCGCACCAATGCAGAAGTGTAAACAATCGGAGCATGACGAGCTAAATACACTCTTCCGAAAGGTAGTGAAGCGAGACCTCGGGTTCCCGATCACCACGCCGACGCATCGCCTCCTCGATCTCGGGGTGCGCAATACGCTCAACGAGATCGCTGAGGATCAGGAGAGAGCGCAGATGATATGACTGACGACCCCGAAAACGGGCCGCCACATCTTGCGCGAGCTCGGCTACTTCGCACCGAACACCCAGGATGCTCTGGAGTGTTCGCCGATTGCGCGCGAGCATCGTGACCTGATCACCATCGCACCCATTCTGCGAAGCGTAAATCCGGAGCACAATCGAGTCAGACGCTTAGCCCGGGTGACCGCATTCCCCAAATGCAAAAACAAGAAAGCGGACGACGTTGCTTTCGTGGACGCCACCGCCTACCGATGGAACCAGGCTTTCGCAGCGGTAGCGGTCTCGTCCTCGCAGCAGACCCATAACGCCGCCACGGTACTCACACGCGACCCCGAGATGACGGAGCAAGTGGCCATAGCCCTGGCTATGTTCGACGACAAGCGAGGAGTAATACTCAGCGACTCGAGACCGGCCATCAAAGTGTTCGAAGGAGCAGTGGTCTCCGACCAGGCGTTACGCGTCCTGCCCTGCGCTCATCCGAGCATCCTGAAGCACCACACCGTCTGGTTTCCCGCCCACCTGTGTTGGATCCTGGGCGCCCCGCCCAACCGCAACGAGAAAGCCCATGACGCTGCGAAAGCCCTTACCGACCGTGCCGTCACCCCCGGGCAACCGCTTCTCGGCGAGTTGGAGGCGAACAGGGACGCCTCAGTAACGTACAACGAAATCACTAAACACGTTTACTTGAGAAGACGTCTCTTTCTGGCCCCGGATCCCAAACTAAACAGGCGCTAACGCTACGCTTGTTACAGACGCATACGTATCCCAGCCCCGCCACGTCGCACATCATCGACCCGGACGTCTACCCCGACGATGCGTGCCCCTCGTGCGGGGACGCGGCGACACTCGCTCCGCCCGACTCTTATTTCGGACAAGTGAGATAAGACCCTACGAAACCCGGTCTTGCAAGACTAGGAATGCGCAGTCTAGCAGGGGCGCTATAACGTAAAGCTATTCCAAACTTTTCTGTTCCAATTCTGTAATCAACCCTCCGCAATTGGTCAAAAACTTTTTTGGGCCACCCCCATATCACCTGTCTGTCACGCAGCGTCACGAGAACCGTGATCGCTCCCCATCTGATATGAAGTGTACACACTGATCATGCATGATTTGACCAATAGAAGAAAAATAATTACTTCTGGTTCGACGCCTTTTCACCATTAGCCCCCGGCTATTGGTCAAAAGTTTTCGGGCTGCACCTACTTCACCCGTCTGTCACGCGACGTCACAAAACTGTAAAAGCTCACCGCGTCAAAGTGACGTGTACGCATTAAAGACACATTAATATGCCGAACAACACTGAATTTTCTTCTGAATAGCCGCACGCTTCCCCGTTCTGAAAGGAATAAAAGATGGCTGCCGCGGATCGCTCAGGCGCTGGGAACTCGCACCTGCCGGAGAGCATGGGTTTATTTGCGTATAATAAAACTTCTTGCGTGGCCGTGTTACGTATTCAAGCACTTTCGGCACGTTTACGACCTGATTCTGCAAAATCTTCTTTGCTGAGGATCCGTTTTAGCGTCATTCTTAAGCTTCCGTTGCATGCCGCCGCGATTTTCGACCAGCCAGCGCAAGCTAAGTAAGGGCAAGCGGACCAATCGCAGACGCCGGCACTTCCTTCTTTATCCGTTTATCGACTTTCAGTGCAGTGGCTCGGCCCTATCAAATCCCTCTCCACTTGAACGTGCTCCTCGCCTCTTTTCAGCCAATTAGATATGACATGCCTCTCAGCGTGACTACAAAAGTGACCTCCAATGAACGAGGAGAGCGTTTGATTGGCCTGTTCAGACAACCCTGCGGGTGACCGGGTGGTGCTTGCGTCGGCGGTTACGCAAATTTGGCGTCAGGAGATTGGAATAGAAACATATTGGAACAGATTTACGTTATGGGGCCCCAGGCTCGGCCAGCGGCCGCACTGTCGGTCTCTGCGCGGGGGATGCCCACTGCGAGCTAACGTGCGTACTGCATGCCATTTAATAAAGCTAATCCAATCCAAAGTGAAGCAGCAAATTATTTTTCCTGATTTGCGACATCGGGTGTCACGCTCGAAACCACACTGGAGTAGTAATTTTGAGAAAAAGGTTCTGTGGTATAACCTTGTTTTTATTGTTACACTATGTGTTGCAATCAGAACTATGCAGGCGCGAATCCATCAACCTTGTCGTAAACGCATAATTTCTTATAGACAACAATATATACATACCCTAAATTTTTGTTACTGCTATTGCGAACATGTTTAACTTAATTTTAAAGTGAGTACGAGCAACAGGCAGGCGAAACAAAGTGGTTTGAAAATGGAGACATTTGATAAAATAATTGTATACTCAAATTACGACCGGACATTGAGTGAAGGCAAAAAATTCAATTAGGTTGCAGGTGTGCAATCGACAATTCTGGCGTGATAATTATTCCCTCGTTGTCTCAACCATGACTAAACTGCCAATCGATGCGCATCTACAAAGTGCCGCATTTTAGATTAAATCATGCTGCCACTTTCGTTCACGTACAGAACGGCCACCTGATATATGACAAATAGGCATGAGGGTACCTATAGATGGCATAATTTGCTACTTATCGTCATTCTAATTTATAACTCATATACGGATAATCGCTGATCGCAGCCCTCAGCCAAGAAACAAAAGGAGCGCGAAATTGCTGTTTCTGTTGCAGAGCTGGCAATTTAGCAATATAGCAACGCCACGCTACAACTTATTCATCACCTAAGCTGCGCAGTCATAGGAATATGCATCTTGGTGACGCTATCTTCCTGGAGGAATGATAAACACGCAACGGCAATAATTTGTGCCTTTCTGACTAACACCAATCGACAAACTTGTATGTGTTCTTGCTCGTGTGTGTGTGTTTTAATATAAAATCACATGTGAACTACATTGTTGGCTTGACATACCAATATTGTATCTGTATCCTCAAGCAGGGAAGTCTTGGGGCCTAAATGCCGCAATGAGCGGAATTATCCATTCTGACAGGAGAACACATATGTGTTGGTTGTGATGACTAACATATCGATTATCAAACAATTCGGAAACACGATTTGCCTCTTAAGCAAGGGAGGAAGTCCACTTGACGCAACAAAATCTCTGCGAAGATATTGCCATACATGCGTACAAAGCTGAATATAACGGACCTTGCGCTGTGAATGACTTCCAATCATGCCTCAATATCAATGGCGTTTAAGTACAATTTTAGATCACTATAGTACGCACTCAGATATATGTATCTACTCCGATGTAAATCTAACCGGCCGCTTCTCAAGGGCAGATTTAAAGCAGGTAACGACCATCTGACATTGCCCCAACAGCCGGACACTTAGTGCACGTTCCTTCGTCGGTTGCCCACTTCACCGGTTTGGCTACAGACAAAAAATTGACATGACGTTACTGCAGTATCTGCACGACAACGTTACATGTCCTGTTTTATTTTCATTTATTCCGCACACTATGTGCATCAAATCTTCAAGAAATGAAAAAGCAGTTTTGCAAAAGCTTTGCTACGCCTGAATAACAGTGATCCTTTAGCGACAGTTGAAGTTACTTGTTTCTACCTAAATAGACAAAGCGCTTTTGGTTTTTGCTGATCGAGATAGCATGTCCTCGAGTTAATGCGAGGTATGCGGGAAAAACCGGAATCAAAATTTACAAGCGCCTCACTTCTCCATTCATAATAGTGAAGTATAAAAATGTCTCGTTCTAACGTAATCGAGAGTAGATGAAATCATGAAATGGCAACCGGCAAAGCAGAATGGTTGGAGATGATATTAGCCACAATCTTGAAATTGGTGTAGTGCATGTTCGAAACGACACACACCACCACACCACGCGATACTGTGCGCTAGTCCATATGGACGCTGCTCTGCTGCACGAAGCAAACTAGCTGAAGGCCGCAAGTCCGAGAGCACTGCAGAGCTAGAAGAAAATTGCCTTAAGGAGGCTTTACGCAGCGTGGCGCCATCTTTCACGGCGACGCAGAACCCGCGCCGCGGAACTCGCGGACCGCTGGCGTTCAAAAGGCAACCCTGTCTCGTCGCCAAAAGATGACGATGAAGTGTATGGTGTCCTGTGTCTGCCTTTTGAACGTCGCCATTGGAAATAATAAATAGAACTTCAGCGTACAAGAAGTGACAGCTTCAGTGATAATGTGGGGCCCTTTAGCAAATATGTTGGGAACCAAAATTATGTATCAAGAGGAAAAGAACCGCGACTTCATACGGAACGGGACGAAGGAGTGGACAGGATGAGCGGTAACGAAACACATCATTTGGGAGAACGGCAAACCCGCTTCCTTGTCTGAAGGAAGCAGGGCAAGTTCGCTCTTGCAAAAGTCATCGACAACGCACCTAAGAACCGTTTGTCTATGCGCTTTCCGAGGGAAACACCTTATTACCACATCCACACCGTCTAAGTGGCACCGTTGTCGCTCTTCTTCGGGTGCCCTATCCGCAATCCGTCCTACTATCGTAAGCATGCCATGCTGGATGACTTGCGCATCCAAGCAAAATTTCGTTACACTATGTTGTCTAGGTCGCGGTTCTTTTGCTCTTTAAACATGTCAGACCAACTGCCCCAGGGTTCGCCCCTCTTGAGCAGAAGTATGTACTTTGCAGTTATATACGTTATTTATGGTAAATAAGCTTTCAAACTCCTTTGAAACCCTAAACCTCAACAAGAACTCGCGAGCAATATTTTTCTAACTTGCTTGGGCAGTAGCTAGCGTATGTAATGCGGTCCTGTACAAAGGCTTCTGGGCCAGAGATCGCACATTCGTACCTTTTGACGGCTTGCCCGGATTACCTAGTTTTGTTCTCACAACTTGCTAAGATTTTCTCGTTTGAGCGCCTGAATAATGGCTCTGGCGTTTGCTTCATGATTAGTTGCAGGTCGCCGACAGCGGGAGCTAAAAGCTTTTCATGCTTAATAATAAATGTGGTAGATAGAGTTACATGTAGCGATCGACGCGTATGGCTAAATTTAATTTCTTTGTGCACTGAAGCGTCTTGCAGCATGTAGCGAAGATCTCCATTATCAATTTTACCTTTACGTTTCTTTTCAGGCGCTGCATACATACAGTTATCAGAAAGTACCTGCCAGTCGTCAATACTCTATAGCTGCAGTTACATAAACACCTGCATTCAGCAAACAGGTAGTGATTACAATGGTAAAAAGCAGAAGTTGCCTTTAAAATATGCATTTGACTTGTTGGGGATTAAAGTCAGGAAGGAAGACGTAAAAATGGGGATTTACTCATGAATGCAAGTAAGTTCGTATTAAGAATTAGTTACAAATTATGAATCACATTTAGTTGCTTGTCAGATACTATCCAGAGACCAGGATTTACCTAAAATACGATGTGTCACGAATTTTTCTGAGCCCGTGTGTGGAAGAAGTGGTGAAAAAAAAAACGAACAGAATCTAAAAAGCGTTCATTTGTTATTTAAATGAACATTAACATTGAAGAACGTGGAAATATGCGCCACTGGAATATTTTTAATTATTGTATGCAAGGTTATCGTTTTATTTTCAGCACCTCTTTCTACAAAGCAGTAAATATTATTGAAGACAAGGGTACATTGAAAATTGCTCCTACCTCCGGGTGTACCACGATCACCTCGTCCCTTACTTGGAAATAACGAGAATACCATGCGGGGCTCAATTATGGACGTCGATTCATGCCATGTGCTTATAGAATCACGCAGAGTTTGTTTTGGCGAGTGTACCTTCGATTCCAGCACGTGGGATGACCAAACTGGAAAAAGAATAATTGCATGGGTTTAGTATTTTCTGCTTGCATACCCACCTGTACCCTAACTTCGTCAATCGTGATGTAGAAGGTTTTTATTACAAAGATTCCATTGCCGTAAAAAAACAGTTCACAACATCTTTGACTTTAGGAGCGGAATATCGTTGTTCTAATAATAATTAGGTTGGTGGGAATGAGAAAATATTTAGCCTTTGTGTACTAAGCGCACTGCTTCATACATCACTTCCTTATATGTCAACCACTTGCAGCATCGCAGATGCGCAGGTTAATATTTTCGGAACTCCTAATGGTTAATGATAGAAACATAGGCATCCGAGGGATAATGGCTTCTATAGCTCACTTTTACATAATACACCATATGTCTGCTGATACCTAAGGTTCATTTATAGATTTCTAATTATTAATTGTCACGTTTGCATCGCGCTCTTCGAGAACGTAGAGGTGCATCGGCGGAGCAGACAGAGTACAGATATAGGTATTGGTACATCAGCTCTTCACAGATCTGGCATTAGGCCAGAAAAATTTACTGTACTAAAACTTCAAAATCAAAAAAGTATTTTCTTTGTCACCAGGGAAAGGCAAAATTAGGATACTGTGCCTTCCTGAAATCTGTACCACATATCTCCTGAACACATTTTGGGACCCTGCGCCTTTCTGCCCTCAAAGATGTATGTGGATATTTCACTTACATATATATGTGGAAGTGCAGATATTTCACTTACTTGATGTGAGCATAAGAAGCTCTACGAGGATGTGGAAGGAGCCAAAGTGTGTCGAAGTCATGCTTGGCTGCAAAGAATACCACCTGGGTCTTTGGCTTCTACTATTGAATAGATGGTGTAATACGTATGAGTTTACAGCGCAGCACACGGTGCAGGTAAACAAAATGGCTTCAGCATATAGTCATATTGTTCAGGTGCACCTGTTTTTAAAACATTCCTTGTGATAACACGAAGCTCCACAATGATTTTATATGCTACTGCAACTTATTCTTTTGGTTAATATTGCGTATTCGACCTACTCAAAAAGCATTACCTGCTAATTGGTTTCATGTGCAAAATGCGTACACACGTAAGAATTTAAAACCTTCAGCGCAAGGAAGACAATCAAAATTAGGACTTTACAAATTATTAAGTTATTTGTAGAGTGTTCTTATATTTGAAAGCCTTACCATTGTAGATTTTGTATCAATAGTTTGTTTTACTTCAATACCAAATATGCGAAATCTCTAGGTGCCTTCGTGCCATTGCCTTGGGGTCCGCCGCCGTTATTGTTGTGCTATTCCGGTATGAGTGGTGCATGCAGGCTCGAGCTCGGAGGCTTTAGAGGGCCTTCAAAAATAGTGAGTGCGTTTGTGTGTATTTATTTATTTACTTGTACATACTGCATAGTGATGTCGTTGAAGGATGGTGGGGATTTGTTCTAGAAAAACTGGCCACCCTGTATACGCAATGCCTCATGACCTCGAGCGTACCGGAATCTTGGAAGAACGCTAGCATAATCCTAATCCATAAAAAGGGGGACGCTAAAGACTTGAAAACTTTGAGACCGATCAGCTTACTGTCCGTTGCGTACAAAGTATTTACTGAGGTAATCGCAAATTGAATCAGGAACACCTTAGACTTCTGTCAACCAAAGGACTAGGCATGATTCCGTAAAGGCTACTCAACAATAAACCATGTTCAAACTATCAATCCGGTGATAGAGAAATGTGCGGAATATAACCAACCCTTATATAAAGCTTTCATTGATTACGAGAAAGCGTTTGATTCAGTCGAAACCTCAGCAGTCATGGAGGCATTACGGAATCAGGGTGTAGACGAGCCGTATGTAAAAATACTGAAGGATATCTATAGCGGCTCCACAGCCACCGTAGTCCTCCACAAAGAAAGCAACAAAATCCCAATAAAGAAAGGCGTCAGGCAGGGAGATACGATCTCTCCAATGCTATTCACAGCGAGTTTACAGGAGGTATTCAGAGACCTGAATTGGGAAGAATTGGGGAGAAGAGTTGATGGAGAAGACCTTAGTAACTTGCGATTCGCGGATGATATTGCCTTGCTTAGTAACTCAGGGTACCAATTGCAATGCATGCCCACCGACTTGGAGAGGCAAAGCAGAAGTGTGGGCCTAAAAATTAATCTGCAGGAAACCGAAGTAATGTTTAACAGTCTCATAAGGGAACAGTGGTGTACGATAGGTAGCGAGGCACTGAATGTGGTAAGGGAATACATCTACTTAGGGCAGGTAGTGACCGCTGATCCGGGTCCTGAGGTTGAAATAATTAGAAGTATAAGAATGGGCTGCGATGCGTTTGGCAGGCATTCTCAGATAATGAACAGCAGGTTGCCATTATCCCTCAAGAGAAAAGTGTATAACAGCTGTGTCTTACCAGTACTCACGCACGGGCAGAAACCTCGAGGCTTACGAAATGGGTTCTACTTAAATTGAGGACGACGCAACGAGCTATGGAAAGAAGAATGATGGGTGTAACGTTAAGGGATAAGAAAAGAGCAGATAGGGTGAGAGAACAAACGCGAGTTAATGACATCTTAGTTGAAATCGAGAAACAGAAATGGGCATGAGCAGGACGTGTAATGAGGAGGGAAGATAACCGATGGCCATTAAGGATTACGGAATAAAAAAAAAATTATGGGGTTTTACGTGCCAAAACCACTTTCTGATTATGAGGCACGCCGTAGTGGAGGACTCCAGAAATTTCGACCACCTGGGGTTCTTTAACGTGCACCTAAATCTAAGCACACAGGTGTTTTCGCATTTCGCAAGGATTACGGACTAGATTCCAAGTGAAGGGAAGCGTAGCAGGGGGCGGCAGAAAGTTAGGTGGGCGGATGAGATTAAGAAGTTGGCAGGGACGACATGGCCACAATTAGTATATGACAGGGGTAGTTAGAGAAGTATGGGAGATGCCTCTGTCCTGCAGTGGGCGTAACTAGGCTGATGATGATGATGATATACTGCAGCGCAATAAGCCTTATAGCATGAGTAGATCAAGAGAGCAAAATTATAGAGAAAAATACGATACAATGATGAGGGTTATGTGACCATTCATTGTGGATGGCAGATACAGAACTTCGGGGTGAGTATGAGCGACTAGAGCCAGGTAAAGAATTCCAGGTGGAATGTGGGAAAAAGCTGTAGTTAAACATATTAGGGTGTACAAAGTCAGGCATCTAGTTGAAGTTGTGATGTCGTCTCGTCGATGACTCTGGCGCGAGGTTAGTATAAGTTTTTTTAAAGTCTAACGGAAGAATTGATGATAGTGCGCGAAAAATGTAACAACGATGCTATGCGGCGACGTGAATAGAGCGAAGTTAAATTAAGGAACCAAGTGGGGAAGAGACTGAAAAGTCATGATCATAACGGTGACATATAAATCTCACAGCTGTTTTTCTGACTTGCTTCTAGCCTGTTAATCTCACACAACTTAATATGGTGACAAACGACTGATGCTTAGTCAACAACAGGACAGATTAGCGATTTATATAAGAGTAGCTTAGTATATTTTGGATAGTTGAATAGTGTACAACGTATGCAACCAAACGTATTTAGTGCTTTGTTACAAGCGTAAATAATTGGAATAAACCATTATATTGTTACGTGTGAAAAGACACAGACGAAAGATGCTATTTACACGCTATTTACACTAGAGCCAGGCAGCCAGGCTGACACTCGCTCGTGCCAAGGGCACCGACCAACCTCTTCGTCATTCTCGCGGCGGCTCGTCTCTTGAGCATCGCTCCATGATATCGTAATATTACCCCCCGGCGGCAAAAGCACCATCACGGTGCTGTTAATATCCAAGGTGCATGGAGAGTTGTAGGGCTTGAGTCGGGCAACGTGGACGAGGTCACTGGTTGTCACAGCAGAGGACGTGGTGGGCGTGGCTAGAGCGATTTCATAGGTGACATCGGTCACTTTGCGTATCACGCGATATGGGCCTGTGTAACAGGAAAGCAGTTTTTCACAAAGGCCGACTTTACGCGATGGTGACCAAAGCAACACAAGGGTGCCGGGCACAATATGGACATCACGGTGACGGAGGTCGTAGCGTTGTTTCTGCTTGTCTTGAGACTCTTGTAGACGAGCGCGCGCAAGTTGGCGAGCATGGTCAGCATGGGCGATTGCATCACGGGCATAATCGCTAGTTCAAGCTGTGGCGGACGGAAGCAGAGTGTCCAGTGGTAGCGTCGGTTCGCGGCCATACAATAGGTAAAACGGGGAAAAGCCAGCAGTTTCGAGACGGGAAGAGTTGTATGCAAATGTAATGTAAGGTAGAGCCAGGTCCCAGTCACGGTGGTCGTCTGAAACGTATTTGGATAGCATGTCATCTGTAAGGGTGCGGTTCAAACGCTCAGTGAGGCCGTTCGTTTGAGGGTGGTAGGGGGTAGAAAAAATAATGCTGTATTGAGCAGGCACGCATGAAGTCGTCAATGATATTGGCCAAAAAGGTGCGACCATGGTCTGTAAGCAATTGACGTGGAGCACCATGCATCAGAATGATATCATGTAGCAAGAAGTCCGCAACTTCAGTTGCGCAACTTGTCGGAAGAGCACGGGTTACGGCGTAGCGGGTCGCCTTGTCCACCGCGACTGCAACCCACTTGTTTCCTGATGTGGATTTCGGAAATGGGCAGAGAAGGTCCAAGCCGACACGATGGAAGGGCTCGGCAGGGATGTCGAGCGGCTGCAGGTAACCAGCGGGGAGCTGGGAAGGCTTCTTGCGTCGTTGGCAAAGTTTACAAGCGGTGACGTAACGTCGTATGAAATGGGCAAGGCCCGGCCAGAGAAAACGGCGACGTAGCAGCTGTGTTGGGTAGCCGCGCAATTTGGTGTGAGATACGGTGGCTCTTAGCCTGTTCAAGGCGACGGCATTCTTTTATAATGGCGTCTATAGTCGAGACGTTGCCGAAAGTAAGCAAATTGAAAGCGTCGTCGGCGATGCCTTTTAACACATGTGCCACTTTATCTGCTTCGGACATATCATCGTCAGCTTTATCGCATAGAGCCAAGACGTCGAGGATGTAGGAAACGTATGGCTCTGCAGATGACTAAATACGAGATGCAAGAGCCTTTCTCGCGGCAGCCTTGCGCCCAATGGGGTCGCCGAACACTTCCCGTAGCTTTTCTTTGAAACTGTTCCAACTGGTTATTTCGTCATCATGCGTTTGGTGCCACACGCGTGGGGTGCCGCCGAGATAAAAGATGACATTGGCGAGAATAATCGTTGGGTCCCACCTGTTATTATCGCTGGCGTGTTCATACAGCTTGATCCATTCGTCAACATCCTGTCCCTCCAGGCCAGAGAACACACCTGGGTCACGGTGTGGGGCAACCGTGACGATTGGAGCTGTCGGACAAGCCGAAGCCGTTGCAGAGGTGGGCTCGTCTCCGGGAGGCATGGTGACAAGTTCGGTGTGGCGACCACTTCGGAGCTCCGTGGTGAGGACGGGGATCGCTGACCTCCACCAGAAATGTTACGTGTGAAAAGACACAGACGAAAGATGCTATTTACACGCTATTTACACTGGAGCCAGGCAGCCAGGCAGACACTCACTCGTGCCAAGGGCACCGACCAACCTCTTCGTCATTCTCGCGGCGGCTCGTCTCTTGAGCATCGGTTCATGATATCGTAATATCTTATGCGCCCGAATGACACCGAGATAGTTATTCTCAGATACCCTACATGCAGCGCCGTTATTGAAGGGGTAATTAAAATGTTAAGAAGATTTTTTACCGAGAGACATCAGGCAGGTTTTATCAAAATTAATGTTTATTTGCCATGTGTTGCAGCAAGTGCGAAACCTATGAAATGACTCTTGGAGGCGGTAATTATCGTAAGAAAAATCACTTTGCTTCGCTGTTTATGCTCGACAGGCCGCCTAATTGACTCGTTGGTGAAGCCAGGTCAGCGTTCCGTATTCCGCGGCTGTCGTACCATAAGCGCCCGCATTCCATAAGCGCACTAGAGTTCACATTGAGCTGCAGCGTCTATACACTGGTAATACACTGCACAGTAAACGTCAACCTAACCCTGCCGCATATTTCACTGGGTGCTGACTAACGCCGACAGTTTCGCATGCGTCTCATCAGTTGCATTATCGACATGCTAGGCCGCCAACACCACAGCTGGCAAACCTGTTCACGCCAGTGCTGTGAGGCAGTTTGTAGTTTTCCCTGTGTTGAACAGAGCTAGTGGTCTTGCGTGCGCCGACACGCCTACTTGTCGCACCCACTTATACGGAAGACCACTTGCGGGTTCGAGTCCAATCCAATTATAAATTGCTGCCAATCTCTGAGCTCGGCCGTTCGAGTGAAACTGCGCCTTTATTATGATTATCACTTTTTGAGATCACCCAGTTTGCGGTACGTTTGTTTGTCTATCGGTACCCAACATCTTATTCTAACTTTGATCACTGAATTGCCCATGACATAATGAATAGAGCATCCCCCAGATTTGTTCAAGTAACCGTGTTTGAATCCAGCCGCTGAACCAAATGAGGCTGGCGGTTGTGTAGGAAAGACCTCCGTTGATTGGGTATTTTTCTGATGTCATGGTGGGTTGCCTCTTGAAGATGAGCCTAAAACATGTGCCCTATAACGTAAAACTATTCCAACATGTTTGCATTCCAATCTCCTGACGTCAAACTTGCCTAACCGTCGACGCAAGCATCGGGCGGTGACCCGCAGAGTTGTCGGCACAGACCAATCAAACGCTCTCGTCTATTTATTTTGCTTCAAATAAGAATAACATTGCCTACAGTGAGGGGCTTGGCTTATCTAATATGCTGAGACTAAGGCGAGGAGCACGTTCAATTGAAGAGGGATGTAAATTCCAAAACGCTGCACACTGGCGTTTTGGAATTATTCCCCATCGAAATTTGGCTGAAGCAGCCAGGGGAGCTATAATGACCCACGTCTTCGCATTACACCAGCGATGCTCTACCAGTTCAGCTACCACGGCACCATTCTCTCATCCAGTTTCTGAGGTATTTATGTTTTACTACTAGAACTAGCGCTGGGAGTGTTAGCCAGTGCCACGACTCAGAAACCTTGACGGCGGATGTGGAACATCTTTTCCGCCACAGGCGTCACGTGTATGTGATCTGTTTGGGTGAAGGCAACAGGTTAATAAACCCACACGCGCTACCTGAATGCATCAATATTGCCGGATTCGCGATCCTCCTTATGCAATGAATGAGAAAAAAGAGGTAAAAAGAGGGGCCCAATTTTTATTATTCCTATCATAAGAAGCCAACAAACAAACAAACCAAGGACAACACCGGTGAAATTACTGATACCTAATAATTGAATTAAAGAAGCTATGAATTAATGAAATTGAAAGTCGATGAAAAAACAACTTGCCGCAGATGGTACTGTAGGAGAACCATTGCCTTTTTGACTATAGCTATGTGTCAGTATGTGACTGAGCATCAGATTAATCTGCGATTGTCGCGAAACCAGACTCGTTCAGAGATATACTTATTCCGCTAGCTGCCTTCCAGCTTTCTTTGTTTTTCTTTCAATAGGATACTTTTTTGCCTCTTCTCTCCACTTTGTAGGTACTGGCAGCTGGTTGACTCTTTTTGACCCATTGTACAACTTTCGGAACTCTATAAATGGGCGTGTAGACAAGTTAAGTCACTAAGCAAGTATAATTTTTATGAAGGGAAAATCGGACATCTACCCGTTCGTAGCAATTGCTACAGAGGTCCGAATCGCTACATGTGCCCAAATTGAAACATGGGTCATTGGCTATTTGTAACCGAGCATATGACACTGGTAGAGATAAAATTCTTGGCTGATTCGCCTCAGCAAGAATGTGCGAGCATTAGCAGCCCGAATAGGCAATCAGAACAAGGTACACGCACTGAACAAATTAGGGAGAGAGAATTGAAGAAAATGGCATCAAAAGTAGCCGAGGGTGGAAAAAGAAATAAACGCCAGAAAAGGAGACTAGAGCATCTATTGTACGAGGTGAGTTAAACTAGAGGGCACTGAAGATGTCCGGAACGCGATTGTGGAGAAAGAGGTTAAATGAATGAAATCTGGCAACACACATATATCCCCGAACGTTGACCTACGCAGAATTAATGCAGAAGTCAGGATACTGCCGGAAACATTAAAGAAAACTTCGCAAGAAAACTCCGCATGCTCTCAGGATGTGCTGATATTTTATAAATTCTTATTTCTGAAAATTATCTGAGTCCGCCATAATGATCTCCCTGCACTAAAGTTTCTTGCGCGTTGTTTACAGATGGAAACTACGCCAGACCTGCGAGTCACGAAGTATTGTCCTGTAGCATGCTGAAATAATTATTTTAGTTAAGATCTGTGTCAGAAGATGAAAATGTCATTGTTATAGCAGAACTAACGTTCACCTGCCTTTTGCTAATGTAGCTTTTAGAGATGGGACCCGCCATGGTGGCGCAGTAGCTTTGGCTTTGCGGGGTTAAGCCCAAAAAGCGCGCCATTGAATCCCGGTGGTGGCCACCGTATTTTCATGGCGGCGAAATACCAGATAAAAAGAAAAAAAAAAAAAGAAAACGCTCGTGTACAGTGCATTGGGTACGCGTTAAGGAACCTCAGGTGCTAAAAATTATTCCGGGGTATTCAGTTACTGCGTGACTCATAGTATTCCTGTTTTGTCACGCAAAATACCCCAGTTTGTATTATTTCAAATTTTGAGGACGGTAAACAAATGTATCAGATAGCCTGGAGTGGCATCGTCTTCAGCGAGCTTCAGCAAAAGCTACAGAATGCAATGCAAATGTAAAATATTTGCAGGAATACCTTTTCCTTGGATTCCAGTAGTGCGGAAACGATGAGTAAGTCATATGCTGTGTATCTGCTGCGGAACATGTGCAGCATTAGGCCACAGGTAAAATGCACAGGAAGCTTTTCTAGCAGCTGCTATGTTGCAAAATATAGGTCATCCGTTCATGAGAATGTCATAACAAGTTTTCCTTACGCCGTCGCACATTCTAATAAGCACCTGAAGTACATGCTGCGGGGCTAGTCAGTTCATATTGCTTAGTAGACCATAAAAATGGCCCACTTAGCCTAACATGGAAGGACGGAAGGGAAGAAGGGGAGCGACAACTTTGGACTGTTTATTCTATATTGTATAACTTCAAATATATACACGCAAGCGCATGCAAAACATACAGACCACCTTCAATCGCGCAACACCCTTGTCGCAGCCGGCTATGAAAAAAAACCTATCAATAAAGTTAAACTGAGGCGTCGCTAATACAAGACGAACATCGTTCTTTAAAGTAAAACACCTCCAACAGCCTTTCCGTCTTTTCTTGTTTGCGCTAAGCGGTTATATTACGGTCTACTGAGTAATAAACACCTGTATGCGTTTGCCGGGCTTCACTCTATTGCAATAGGATAGACTATATATGACTATGGTGTACCTACATAGCCATTGCAGCTAAGATTACAGTACAGAAAAACTTACCGACTTGAGAGGTTTATTAATAAACAAAAATATCTCACAGAAAATACAAGATAGTTAAAATTCAGTAAAGACAATAAAAATGAAGTAGAAATACTTTAGGTGATTGTGAACAGAGAATTCAGTGTAGGTAAGTATTACATAAAGTTATACCTACCAGTTTTACCCAATTAATGCTGGAGTTAAGAAATTTGGACTCGTTTTAATATTTTACTAATACTTGGGCAACTTTGACGAATAATAACATGTTTGTGAAAATGAATAATGCTTCCAAATTGAACACATTGAATATGAATCAAACCAACTTGAAGCAGGTAAAATTGAGAAGAGTTTGTTGCCGGTAATTATTTTCGTTTACCTGTTCGTTGCTACTCGATGTGTTGTGTCCTTAGTTAAAACCTTGTTACCATATGCGCAGGTGTGCTTACACAGACGTGTGCTCAGGGTGAACATGGAAAAAGAAATCTGAGGGCATCTAAGCGCTTCTTCTGTGTTGTGAATGCGAAAACATTCGCTGAGTGAATGTCGCTGAGCAACGTCGCTGAGCGGTCGTTCGAGTTATGAACTCCTCAAGGGCTAGTGGCTAGAGGCGCCGCGCCAATTGCGCGGCGCCTTTAGCACGTGAAGGAGCCCGAGCTTTCTACTTAGTTGAAGGTGACGTTGCCTTCGCGCCCGCAGGACCCATGACACCCGAGTTATTGAACGGTCACACGACTCATCCTAAATGAACCCTTATTTCACAGTTAATACCGACTGGCTATTTTCAAACTTCTAACTTATCACTTCACACTGCTCGCTAAACCAATAAATCATCTTCTTTAGTTGTATTGTTATCTACTAGATTCACCCTCAACATATTTATAGTTGACGCATTAGTAGGTTCAGTTTAAGAGTGTGGAAATATTTTTCCGGGTTTGTACGTGCAAGGCAATTTTTTTTCGTGAAAAGTAAAAATTAGGATGGTCCTAGCGTGAACTTGGTGGTAACATTCTGTACGATGCTTCGCCATAAAACTAATATGGAGATAAAGCGCACAGTGGGAGCGGTGCTGAGCCGGCAGCCTGAAATGACACCTTTCCGCAAAGACGCGCCATGGACTTTGGGGATGAATGCGCCTACCCTACCGCTAACCAAGGCACATAAACGCCAGACCGCAAGCAGCGTGTTAACCACTGCGCGATAGAAAATTTTTGCGGAGTGGGTCGCGTTGGCAAAAGTACGTGTTCCGCTTTGACTGCGTACTTCACCGAACAGGACAATTTCATTTCTTTGATTAAGTAGTGCTGCCTTGGAAGGCATCTATTCGTAGCAGCGAGGAGATTAGGTTTTAACGGCTCCCAACATCTGCGGCAGCCATGATGTCGATGTACGTGTACCATAGAATACAATGAAAAAAGCTTTGTTTGAAAAACCTCTAAACGAACCCGTTCTACATTTTCTAAATTTAACACGTCGAGTCAATAAACTATGTTTAGCGATAATAATATTGTTCAAATTATGGTTATTAACCCTAAAGCCAAATTACAACATATAATGATATAACGTTTAAATTTACGTTTTATCCCCTGCACGTGCGGAAGTATGGGCTGATAGAATCTCTCGTAGATGAATACGCTTAAGTACATGGTTATGTTTGGGGTGTGTCTGCACGCGTACACGCATACCTACACAAACAATCACTTCCACGCGCACAAATGCACACACACACACACACGCGCACACACACACACGCACACACGCACACACACACACACATACGCGCACGCACACACATACACGCGCACGCACACACACACATGCGCACGCACACACACGCGCGCACAGACACACACACACACACACACACACGCACGCGCACACGCGCACGCACACACACAAACACACGCGCACGCACACACACAAACACGCGCGCGCGCGCGCCCACACACACACGCACGCACGCACGCACACAAACGCGCGCTGCTCTCCTGGCCGTCGAGCGTCAATTTTCCTGCCTGTGGATATACGAGGGTTGATCGGCACTTCTTTCGTGCCCCGTGGTTGCCACACTCTTCCTATTGGCTTCCTATTTTCAGAGCAGCAACGTTTCACGCTCTGCCGCACTTTTCGCGGCGAAACAAAGACGCGTTATGTCCCTCTATTCGTTTCACAACTGCCTCGATCTCCGTGACGCCACTTTGATGGCATTTAGACGGCAGCGTCTGCGTCTGCTCCCTATGTGGGCGGAATGAGCTCGACCTCACACCAGTCCAACGTGCCCCTTGGGCGCACTGCGCCCTCTAACAGTGAGCGCTATATGTGTTTGTGCGCTCCCAGGATACGCTCCCGAGATACGCTCCAGGGATACGCTCCCGATGCATGGCAAAAAAAAAAATGAAGAAGAGGCAAAGCTAGCCTTTGTTTAACTGCGTGTTCGTTATCATCGTGCTACAATGAGATAGATATCACGTTTGCCTGTGGTAAAACTTGCATCACCAGACATTTTACATACAACTGATTTTTGAGAATAGTATTATCACCATACATTGATGATGAAAAGCCAGTCAGTTTCAAAACGGTGATTCAGAAGCCTATAGCCTAAGTGGCAAATATGTGGGCGCTTAGGTTATAGCAGACTGTGGAAAATATTTCCACAGTATTAAACTGGATTTTATAATGCGTCTATATAAATATGTTGAGGGTAAATGTAGCAGGTAACAATACAAGCAAAATTCGACTATATATTAAAACTCGACGAGCGGCTCTCGCAAGGCAACCGTCTCGTGTGCGTAACCACTCACCGCTTCTCTTATCATCATCATCCATCCCAGTACTTTCACCATCCCAGCCTCTTCCCCTGTGCAGAGTAGCAGACTAGAGCGCACGAGCTCAGGTCGACTACTCTGTCTTTCCTATCAATAAATTCTATTCTATTCTCTATATTGTCGGCAGTAAAATACGAAACTCCCAAAGTAAACGACAGGGCTGCAGCGCAATCGCTTGGTGTTAAAATCTAATCTACGGATCAAGTGAATCGGCTAGTCATATTGGACTTACCGTATATTCCAGCGGTACAGCAGTAAAAGGTACACCGCTAATTTTCGTCACATGTTAAGTCGCAGTGCACAAGATTTTTGCCATGGAATCGGCGGAAATACTAATGGAAGGTTCTGCTGCGTACGTAGTTATTAAAAAAATTTTGGCCTTCTTGTGGCAAAATCAACGATACCGCATATTCGAGCACTAGTTGCCCTCGGTATGTTTCTGAGAGGGAACAATAAATTGAGAAATTGTTATTTGTAGCTTGTATTTTTTTTTCTGTGCGGAAGTTTTATGCGTTAAATTTTTTTTAGTTCCCACATTTTCCGCTTATGAGGTGGTCATTTGTTAAGTTCTACCGAATTTGAGAAAATCGCCTTTTGCCCATAACATCATTCTTGTCTTTAACATGTATTAGGCTGACGGGTATACTCAGAATCTCGGGGGTGATATGCACTCCTAAGAAAACCGCTCAGATACCTTAAAAAAGATAGTCACAGAAAATCTAGTAGCTCAAAGACCTCGAGGCTCTGGATCATTCTTGAAGGATACGCTAGCGTTCTATGTATATATTTATTGTTACATATAGGTATACGCCTAAACATATGATTGAGGCAATGTGTCCAACAAGAAAGGTTTCCACAAAACAAATGTTAAATGTTACACCTCATAGGGATCCAGGCTCTGAGTCATTCTAGAAAGAGGCTATATGTACCGCTGCAAGCAGAGTCTATTTTGCGTATTCCTAATATAACCTTAGGGCAAAGTATACATATGAGGACAATACGAAAAGCTCATTCATTAATTAAGCAAGAAAGAAACTTGCTACATCTGACATCTTGCGATGACTGCCGATGGTCATGCGTCAAGCATGAAATTGTTATAGTGACGCCACTTATTGGCGCTGTAAAAACAAGTTATATACGAGCCGTGTACTGCAGCAGGATTACTCTTTCGCGCTTTCCTAAGAGTCCTCGGCGCAATCGAGTGTCGGGGCCGCCAAGCCTGCGCGTGGCCTCCAAAATGCACGATGCGGCGTTGCGTACCGACGCTGAGAAACGCGTCACGCGGAAATCAGGATCCTCTCTCGCGGTTCTTTCTGGACACGCTGCGACATCTTGCGGTGCTGCCAAGAAGTCCCCGCGGGGCCTGCGAGAGGAGAAGCAGAGTGCGGCGGTGCTTGCAAACGCTGAGAATTGTTCCCTTGCATATCGCACACTCGGCGGCACAAACTTAGTAATCCAAGCAGGCGAGAGTTTCCTATACCCAGTGTATTTGTGGCAGAGTATGCTAAAGCGTCGCATTGCTGTTCTTGAGGATCCTTTCTGACATGGATTCAATTCTGCTCAGCATGGGATAATGTTAAGGGATGTTTTAAAGGCTCGCGTGCAGGCAGCGCGAGAATGGAACACGCTAGCACGTTTCGAGCCGATCTTCTTCACCTCCAAAGCAGGCGAAGTAGAAGATGGGCTCACGTGCAGGTAGTCCGAGAATAGAACGCGCTAGAGCGCTCGACCTGTGCGGCTGCAGTGTCGGTGGCTCCCTAGATCGCCCTGTACTATAGCTTTGAAATTGTATTTTAACGAGCAGGTGGGAAACTTGCAGCTAGGGTGGCGTTCATGGCATCCAAGCCCATCGACTGCGACGTCGAGTTGTACAAAAGGAAGGAAAAAGGGTTTGTTTAGCTAAGTTACACGGCTCCACTACGGAAGCCCACTCCATGCAGGAGCAAGTTAACGTCTCAGTTCACATTAGGACCCTCAGTCCTCGCTCTCGAAAAGTGTCTGCTTTTAATCCCGTTGTCTTCCATAGGCCTGTCGACTAGGGAACCTGAAGACTGTCCAGCAGCAAACCACAATATTTGACTCCGTTGCGATAGCACGCCCATGCTATTCATAACCCGCAGCAACTCCCCCTCGAAGAAACTGGTTTGGAATCTGTGGAAGAACGAAATCATCTGGCGACACCTGGTTCATTCATCATTGCCCACACCGTTCTGCACTCAGTCTGCCAGGTGAAGGCCGGGCTGAGGTCTTTTCGTGGAACCCTGCAACAGCCGGTTTCATGCTTTCTTGACGTCTGGATAAGTGCCGAGGGATGGGTGGTGACTTGACTCGTCTAATTAAAAGCGCCTGTCCATTTGTTGTCGTGGTTCCCTCGCGTTCATCCTTTTTCCGGTTTCCAGGTAATGGTAGGGTGAGCGCTTTTAGTCGTTGTCCACGTCGCGCTGGCGTCTTGTTAGGCGATGCGGTGATTTGACAAGTGGCAGACGTTCAATGAACACCCTTGGTGGTGCTGAGACTTAACAAAACCAACAGGGTCAATAATCCTGGTCCAGGGAGCAAACATTCAATGGTTCGCTTAGTTGTCTTACGTGCTATACGTAGGCTTTTAGAAAGGATGATTGCCATTCAATAGCATTGATATTACAAGCTTTTAACGTGCAAAATTATATATAATTTGAAAGACCTATTTTTACACTTCTCAGAAATGCATTCACGCCAGAGATGCTTAACTTTACCAAGTGTAACACTAGGTATCCTAAGAAGAGAAGCTGAATCTTTGCTTCTAGCGGCAGTAAATATAAACAACAATGTACATCATGATTTCATTCTCTTTTATTTTTTTCCACTCGTGCTTTGACTTTTCGAATAAGAACTTGTCGTATGACGTGCTCAGATCGAAGATCATTAGCAAAGCCTAAGTGCGACCGGACGTCCTGTGGCAGCTACCCTGTAATGCATGCAAAATTGCAGAGAGTTCAAATGTTAGCAAGGTTATTGGCGAAATTTATGGCGTTAAACTAATCAGCATATGTCATGGCATTGGCTAAGGCTCCGTGCAACTTAAATGACATGCGCATTACGATTCTATAATTGTGTTGGAACTCACGCTCATTTGATTAGTTGTGTGCAAAGTATTCTAGCGCAGGATTCTACCTAGCCCATTTGATGATGAGAAGGTATGCTTGTTTACGATGAGACCGTTGTATTCTAACCATTTTATTCTGCAGGTAGTGGGGAGCGTCGCGGAATGCGGTTGCGTAAGAGCGTTTTGCTAATGGATTAGTCATTCTGTCGTAGCTTTAAGACAGAAAACTTGATTGTTTACGCGTAAGCCAGATGTATCCTTAGCCACTTCGTTTTAAAAAAAAATTGCCAGTATTTTCCGTGCAATTTTACCACACCTCTGCGTAGTTGCAATAGCCTTACCGGTGTCCAACTTGCTTGACAGCGGTGCATTTCTATTTCCTTCTTGCGATTGACGCCGCACAACAGATTTTACCACGGAGCCTACTTAAGGCAGTTACGAGTCTACCATCGGAGTTACTCTGGGCTAGATTGACATTAGTTTATAAATAGGCACTATACACATAATAAGGAAGAGTGAACTAGAGGCAAGCGCTACCCGATTGACACTATCTAAGCTTTATTTGCTACAAAGTCATACAACTTTTTGTCCTTCCATATTGTGACATGAGTGTTCAACTTCTGCCATACGTACCTAAGAAATTTTAGCCCGAACTTTGTTCTGAATTACTTTTAATCAGAGAGAAGCAAAATATACCTCGAACCAAGGTTTACATTGTCCACCGGTCCTGTAAGTTGAGCCGTCATCTTAATCCCGGCGACGTCATCAACTGGTCCCCAATACGTAATAATTTTCGCCCACATAATGTGGTGAGTAACGAAACTTCCACCAGCATCGCGAATGAGATACATGTAGCTTCGAAAAGGTTCATTTGGTTACGTGGCGCACTAAAAGACGTGCTTGTTTGGGACATATGGGCTGCCATATTGCACATTTCATTTACCGGAATGTATGCAGGGCCTTTTCGTAAAGAGGTTGGAATAGTGGTCTGTGAAATATATTACCAATTTTTACCCGCTCATGGCCTGGGAGCTCTTTGCTTCTTACCCCATCACGTCTAAGCACATTTGTTCCTGAGCACTACCATAACATATGGCGCTCAACGGTGTGTAACGCGGGGATAGAGCACTTTAGGAACTTCAGAGGTTCCCTTCAGGCGCTGAGTTCACTCAACGTTTGAGCAACATTTAACCCCAGGAAATGTCTACGGCCTGTTGAGAACTAATATCTCAGGGTAGCGCTTTCTTTGCTTGTGCTGCCAGGGATAAGAAAGCGATACCGTAGCGGATGAAGTCAGCACGGTAAGCAACACATGCATCCACCTTTTAGTTGTGGTTGAAGTCGAATGAGTAAAAAAAGTAGAGGTGGAAGCAAGTAAGAAACATGGCTGTTTCGGCTAAAATACTTCCTCCTATCGCACCATATGAACTGAACAACACATTTATAGCTGTAATGTTGCTCTTGCCTTCTAAACCCCCTTTTTCTCCCATGTCAACAGAAAAAAAGGAAGAAGCCTGGCCGTTACCTGAAATGGTGACACGTTCCTAGGCGCCAATACTACATTGCTTACAAAATTGTTATATTTACTGAATCTTGAACTGCTTGCATGTTTACAATCAACCTGACGTCAATAAGCATAGACGGCATTTACTACTTTGCTGACACGTACATTGTAGCTCATACAACACAAAACCTTGATTCGATTACATCCTGACTTATAGCATCAGTTCTGGGATAAGCATTCGATTGTGCTCGGATCTGTCTCCGCTTCTTGAGTTAAATTATTTATAAAGGGAAGCTGTCACAGTTCAAGTTAGTATGCGCGGATTAGTTGGTACTTTATGTGATAAAACAACAACATTTTTACGCGACCTTTACCGAAGGTATACTTTCTGGTGAATAACAGTTTTTACAAATTCTGTAGATGAATTTTCACTTACAGCATTTGCAGAAGCAAAACTTCTCTTCCACGTAGCAAGTTGGCGGAGAACCACTAGGACAAGTGGCGTTGGACGGAGGCGGACATGGCAATGCCTCATTTACTGCATGCAAGAGAAATCAGGTTGTAAAAACAGGTGGTAGTTTCATGTTTTGGGGAACTAATATCGCAGGAATGATCTCTATGTAGATATTGGAAAAAAATCTATTCGCAGGTAGCGCTGGTAGTGTGTTCGTGCGACTTTATATCAGCAATAAAAACCGGCTTGAGCAGCATTTCTTCAGAAATATATGCTATATAATAAAGAGCTCAATAGCATCATGGACATGTTTCACAAATTGAAGTCACATATCACGTACTGGTGGGCGAGTTGGTATACATGATTTTAACGAAGACGCCAAATAAGACAACGGACGAAAAAAAGCGACACAAGACAACCACGTAGGGGCACTAGTGCGCCAATGGGGTTGTCCTGTGTTGCTTTTTTTCGTCCGTTGTCTTATTTGGCGCCTTCGCTGTAATCACAATTTGAACCTATACTACTGGAATGGGGGCGTTTTCCTACAGAACTATGATTATTTTTGGCAGCACATCTTAACTTTCCTAGAACATTGTATTTCTTGAAGTGGTGTTCTCTTCCACTTACGTGTGCTCTGCAGCTTTGAAACTTCCTTGCTGAGGCATTGTCGTGTTAAGCACACTACACTGTAAACAGAAATAACTCCGAGGTGGGAGTAGAACGCTTGTCCTCTAGCGACCCCCCGGTTCGGAGTTTATTATGCTCCGTATGATCGGAGTAGAATTTTTACTCCGTGCGAGCGGAATTCTTGCGTGGAATTATGGGAGTTTATTTTTCTGCCTTTTCTTTATTTTTTGCTTTGCAATGGACTGAGTTTTTTCGAGGTGCAACGGGAGTATAAAAAGAGGCATCGCGTGAACATCTTTACATGCAGAGGCTGCTGGTCAAATTTAGAAATACGCACACGAGACCGCGTCAAATTCGACGAAACAAGTAAATCAAAGCACATATATCATGACATACATAAACATTTCAGAAATACCCAATGCAGAAATATGAAAGACATCCTACGTACACGCGATACTCAAGAAGCAACGGTGCCAGTATACATAGCAACGATACTGTGTGCCTCGAAACCGCCTAGGGAGCAGCTGTGCTGTTTTCAGAATTACGACTCACATGCTCGTTCATACGAGATCTGCCTTGCTGAAATTAACAGAATACCTTAATCAACACAAAACTGTTAATTCAGAATAGTGAGAGAAAAAATTATTGGCGTAATTTTTCAAAATTATGATGCCATTCTGCGATTGCTGAAGCGACTTCGCACACTGCCGGCGTTCGCGGCCAAAAAGTAGTGCGTTAGTTACAGTAAGCAAGTAAAATGTAAGTGCGTGTGCTTCATAGCAAAATTAAATTTTTGCGATATAGTGGTAGCGTAGCGAGAAATTATTACGTGTGAGCATGGCCCGCAGCAGCCGACGTAACACCAAAAAATGCGCAGTCATACATATTATACACCGCACTACTTGCTCTGCGTCCAAGCAATCTCTCTCGGTTGTGAAAAAGAGCGACATTGCTGATCTGTCGAGTGAATCCCTAAACTCGGAGCCAGCAGGCATGCGTCTAAATCAGTGTCTCGGATAGAGCGTAATGTTAATGCGATATCGGAAGCAACGACGTGACCAAAACCTATATGCGCGTTAACAATTCGATTCACACCGCTCAATAAGAAGCTTTATTTACAGTACGCATACTTATGTCCTACCGTTTTTTCTTCGGGCGAGGATATCCGTTCACAGATACATAAAAACAGTTGCTTGCACTCCGGTTTTTCTCACTGGCAACACAGCACCGCAACGAACTTGGGGTACGCCATTCGTGCGTGACTAGCATGGATGTCGTCGCTCGAACAGTGGCTGCTGTTGCCACTGCTACGCGGTCCTTTCAAACATTACACCGGACGTTGTCACCATGTATTCACAAGGACATCCAAGTCGCATTTCACGTACTGAAGAACACAAGCCAGGGTCACGCAGCACGAAAACACAGTCAGAACCTGAGCCGACATCACGAGCCAGTGAGCAGCTTCGAGGTATACCTAAGCCTTTTTCCGCACTTGAAAACGTTGCTCTTGCATTCATTGTTGTCAGCAAAGTGATCAGAGCTAACGTACTTGAAGCTGAGCTACAGTGAGCTTCAGACATGCCTATAACACTTTCTGGAAGGAAATACTGGAAACAAATTGACGAAACGCTGTCACGGAACGACACTTCACAGATGCAAACAAACCGTCAGCCATGAGCACTGCCGGCTCCGCCGAACGCGCCCGGTCGCTGGCAAGGCGCACAGCCTCACGGGAAGCGCCACGTGACCAACCAGTTTCGGCGGAGGGGAGTTTTTTAAAACTCCCTGTCGGAGTTTCACGGGAGAACAAGAATTTGAAGCGGAGTAAAATCGCGTCATGTCGCCTTAATAGTCCCGCAGCTAGCCAGCGGAGTGAAACGAGGGAATGGCGCTGTTTTGCTCCGATACATCGGAGTAAATATTTCAGGAGGGGAGGTTTTAGGGCACATCACCTGTTAAAAACTCCCAGGTGGGTTTATTTTCGTTTACAGTGTATCAGCTTGCCTGAGGAAAAGAAAATTTATAGTAACTTCTACGTAGCCCCCTCTCCTTTGGAACAAAATATACAGTTGCTATGCACCTCGAAGTGTTTGTGTTATATAGCAGTTACAAACAAAAACAAATTTATATCGTTTACCAAGTGTATTGACCCATTTACGTATATGAACCGATCGAAAAAACACAAGCCCTTAATGAACACGAATTCGTCTAGGGGCGCTATAACGTAAAACTATTCGAAACCTTCTCTATTCGTATTCTGCAATCAGCCCACTGCGGTTGGTCGAAAACTTTTTTGGACCACCCCCACTTCACCTGTCTGTCACGCGACGTGACGACAACCGCGATAGCTCCCCATTTGATATGATGTGTATACATTGATTATGCATAATTTGACCAAAGAAAACAAAATAATTATTTCTAATTTGACGCCTTTTTTGCCATTAGCCTTCGGCTATTGGTCAAAAGTTTTCGGGCTGCACCCACTTCACCTGCCTGTCACACGACGTCACAAAACCGCAAAAACTTACCGCGTCAAAGTGACGTGTACGCGTTAAAGATGCAATATATGCCGCACAAAACTGAATTTTCTTCTGAATAGCCACAGGCTGCCCCGTTCCGAAAGGAATAAAAGATGGCTACCACCGATCGCTCAGGCACTGGCGACTCGCACCTGCCGGAGAGCATGGGTTTATTTGCGTATAGTAAAACTTTTTTTGCAGGGCCGTGTAATGTTTTTGAGCACTTTCGGCACGTTTGCGGCCTCGTTCTGCCAACTCTTCTTTGCTGAGGATCCATTTTAGCGGCATTCTTAACCTTCCGTTGCATGCCGCCGTGGTTTTCGACTAGCCACCACAAGCTAAGTAAGGGAAAACGGACCAATCACAGACACTGGCACCACCCTCTTCATACAGTTATCGATTTTGAGCGCAGTGGCTCGGCCCCATCCAATCCCGCTTCACTTGAGCGTGCTCATCGCCTCTTCTCAGCCAATTGGATAAGACAAGCCGCTCAGTGTAGGCAATGTTATTCGTTCTTCAAGCAAACAAAAGTGACTTCCTATGAACGAGGAGGGCGGTTCATTGGTCTGTTCAGACAACCCTGGTGGTGACCACCCGGTGCTTGCGTCAGCGGTTACGCCAATTCCACCTCAGGAGAATGGAATAAAAATATATTGGAATAGTTTTACGTTAAAATGCCCTAGGTCTACGTATCTGCGTATAGTCCGCGGTCTGAGTGATACTGAGGTATTCTTGTGTTGGTGCCGCATTATGTGTCAGACCAGAAGGAGTCGTAAATAGTATAAAGCTCAGAGTGGCTTTTTCAAATTGATGTAGCCGTTTATTAGGAATTTCGAATTCTTGTCACAGGAGTTCAAGACCCCGATATTTTTTTAAATGCAACTGTTGACAAAAGTCAATCAGGCATCCGTATAAATGGGTTTGCACATATTTCAACATATCTGCTAAGTACCCTTCTGCTGGCAGCAATTTGAGCTAATGTAACTGTTCGCTCTGCCAATGCGGGCTTGCGTTGTGCAAAATACCAAAAATTGTGGTCTACGTCGTCCGCACTGCCCTCATGTGCACCTAAAACTATACTCAGCAAACTCCTGCACGTTTGAATCCTGAACTCGAAGTTATCCAAAAAATCCCGCTAATACACGCAAAGTGCCAGTCGCGTGGCAACTTTGCGCGTATTGGCAGGGTTCTTTCATGCTCAGAAAACACTTTGATGTAGGGTGCATTGAGCAACAGAAAGTTGTATCGATAGTTTTCATGTCGCTCTACAATTTCTACTAGACACTTTCATGTATTTACAATACTAAAAGCTGCGTAATTAACTAACAATAATTATATATTAGACGAAATGCAAGAACATTATCTGTGTATCCGCAAGCGACGATAAACAACATAACCTTGCTTGTGTCAGGCTACGTGGTATTTTCATATTTGTAACTCTTGGGCAGTGATAGTTGGGACACCATGAATATTAGTACATTAAATGGAGAATTGTTATCAACCCGAGTGTAGATCGAAGCTACAAAGTTGCCGATGCACTTGCCCTCACAGATATATCAGCAATGGGATAAAATCGGATGTTTGGTCCTTTAGGCTTTGCATCAATTTCTCATATATAACCTTAAATATGACTATCATCCTCAGCAGCCTGTTATTAAAATAGTAATTTATGCAAGGTATGTTGTCTTAGAAGCATGTCGCTACCAGACATTAAAACGTGAAATAATCACTGAGGCAGTATGTGTGACATACGAAGCAGTGAAAATAGCAACTATTTAATCATGACCTTACGTCTTTATGCTAATGCAAATTTGGAAAATATAGAGCATGCAATCTTTTCGTAATTTTTATTTTCGTCTGCATAACTCACAAGGTTCACAGCTCTAAATATCGTTGTAAGAAAATTCAAATATTTCTCCACACAAGGCCTACAAAAATGCTTTTAAATGATTATCGGTGTCTATTCAATGCTTCGGTGTTGTTCAGAAAAACCACTGAAAGTGTCCAATAAATTTTATATCTATTTCTTTCTTGCTAGCTCACTGATCTAGACTGCATGGCCCAAGATATTAAAGAAATCCTACTCAGATTATTTCGACTTTGTCATAGTACGCTGTAATTCTTTTTTTTTTCGTATGCCCTTGTAAGCTATAGAATGTGAACAGTACGCGGACGTCACTTTGTGTTCTCAAACATACAAAATATTTGTTTATTGTTTGCGCCAATCCCCTATCACGCGACAATTCTATTGATGGTTGAAAATCTTCTGTTGAAGACCTCACGCAGTTATTTTAGTGCCATTTCTGTGTAAAAAATGAAGTAAATTTTTTTTTTCATTTACGGCAATACCACTCGAACTTGCTAAGAAACTAGGACAGGTAAGAACATAATAAAAACTGCGCAGAAAACCAAGTGGCTAATGTGAGACCATGAAGCATATTGAACAAGGAATAATGCATCCACCTATTATACATAATATTCTTACCACATTGGCAAAAACATGTCCGATTCGAGCTTTCTATACACAGGCTGCCTGGTGGCTTTGTACAGGACAGCTTACAAGAATAATCTGGAAGGGTGGATATCAAAGATGCATCATTTGTATGGTTTCCGAAATATTTATAACATATAACAAATGCAACTTGGTTCTTTCTTTACTCGCGCAAACCCGGCACGCGGTGTAATAAATCTAATCACAAAATTTTCTTGCTTATTTCTTAACGCATAAATGAGAGACCTTTAGCGCGCGTAACGATATATATGCGCTATGTGAAAATATGTGCTTCAATGTTCCCAAAGCGGGAGAATTATTGATGACTAAATAAACTTTAGACTTCCTATGTACTGCATTTATTATTGTTATACTGAAGCTATTTTATGGCACTCTTTTATAAAATAATGACATAAAGGGGGCCGCCAATAAAATTTGCCTGGAGTAGGGGATGAAGAACGATATTTTTGGCAGTGCTCTAAAGATGGAAGTTTGAAAGTTGGATTGACGCTTTTTATTTCTCCTCATTGAGATACCTTACAATAAGAACCACGCATGTGGCTATATTTTTAGACCTATATAACCCTTATATTTCTGTAACATTATAAAGGACTCCAGGTTGCGTGTGCAATGAAGCTTGCTTTCTATGTTACAAAATTTTTCCGCGAGGATCTGTCTTTTTTTCGAGCTTACTGTCGAATTAGGTCGAAGCCATTTACGTGCAGGTAAATTTTCGTTTTACTCTCAAGATGAGTAGTTGTATTGCGTTAGTCAGTTGTGCGAATGGACACGTATCCAAAAACAGTAAATAAACAAGCACAACATAGCAAGAGGAAAAGATCCTGACGCGGTGTCCGCTTCCTCGCCTTGAATACTTTTTTTATTATTGTTCCTCTTCTGTATATTCATGCGCCTATTAAAAAAATGCGCTAAAATGCACATGCGTCGCCTCATAAAAGAACATGGTGCACGGCAGTTTCAGCATATATAGCATATTTTAGAAGTATTTAATCAAGGATAAAGCTAGCCTTGTAAAGAATAGTATGGTTGCCACGACGTAGCTTTGCAACTTCATCTTTCCGTGTAGAACTTTCTCGAAGTGATGTCACCCTTAATCATTGCTCCTCGTGGGGCCTGTGAGGCAGCTTGAAATAAATAAATAAATAAATAAATAAATAAATAAATAAATAAATAAATTTTTTATTAAAAAAAGTGGAATAAATGTCGTAGTGTCGTCCGATATTTAACACATCAATGCACATTTTAGCTAGTAATCGGAGGAGATTATTCAATGCTAGTTGAGGCATTTTTTTTTCTCCACCACTGAAGTTGACTTCTGAGGCGCATTGCATTCCACTGTACTTTAACGGCAAGTTGCGGCAGAGTGTTGTCAGTCATTCAGCCTCGGAGTTGAAAATATATTGGTAGTACCGCTCGTAGGGAGACGCACTGGAAGTGATGCCAAGCTATTAGCGTAGTGCGTGAAGTAACGCTCCTTAGTTTTACGAGTTGCACTGTACATAGCAAATGCCGCTGTACGTTCGTTCCTGCACGTTAACACGGCTCCACTTTGCTTTCGAATGTTTAGCAGTGCATTTGAACTACTTAAGCTCGACTTGCCGGGATGAGGAGGAGTTGCCGCTATGAGGAGTACAGCTAGTGGCGATAGATGCTTGCTTTAAGCATCGATAGGCAACCAGATGCACTGAGGGAAGTTCCTCAGCGTTTGTCAACGCCCAGTGATCGTATGACATAGCGTTAAGTAGACATTTATCGTCTGCTTCGCTTCTAGCATGGTTTGCCCGCAGACACTCGGTCGGAAAAGTGATGCTCGCACACACAATTCTCATTCGAAAAGCAAAACGCGAAAGGCTTGCCTACACTTTGTTTTGTCATTCGGTTGTCAAAAAAAAAAAAAAGTTCACGTCTGTCAAGTTTCCTTCTACTTCATAAGAACGGAAAGCATTGCAAGTTCGTTCTTCTGATGCGCTTACCAAAAAAGGCCCTGGACTTCAGTCCTTCGCTATCTGCCCTCGCGCGGCTCGCGCTGCCTATAGCATCCGCAAAAGATCACATGACTTGCAACGCCCAGTGAACATGCCGTGCCCGCTCTTGGTAAGAATATCGCACATTTCCTGTCGGCGTCGGTGACAGTGACTGTGTGAACACGCTTGCTGGCACCACATAGTTTCTGTCGCAGTAAAACGCAATTTCAACTAAATAGAGGAACACAACGTACCTGAGTCATTGCTACATGACTATCTGCCATTTTGCTTAACTGAGGGGCCGTGTTATTAACATTGGCGCAAAGATTTAAGGTTAAACTCGGCCTATTCATTAGGTTCATGCACATTTAAATAATTTACTGGCACTTGAAACTCCTGGCGGGGGATATTTTCGCCGCAAACAGTAAACAGGGACTACTTACGTTTTTCTGCAAACACTGCTGATGGTGTGAGGTCGGAGTTGTTACTTTCATTTCTTTGGATATGCCTGCGGGGCCTGGAAAAATAGATTAAGCACCCTTTTACGTACTTTTATGAGAAGCAACAACAAATATAAATACTTCAGGGTCGTTTTAATTGAAGACGTTCACGGGATATTCAGCTGCAAGTTATTAGCTGTGGTAAAATGACTTTCTCATTTAGAAATAACCGCTCTGCAGATTAGAAGCTGTATGAAACTCTGGAGTTGGAACAAATTGCTATTGCCTCATAGAGCTTTCTCGATGTTATTGCTTTAGATTCAGCACAAGCTTCTTTTGTGAGCATTTTTTTTTTTTCATAAATCATATTTACAACCTAAAGAAAGAACGAAAATAAACGAGGTAACAAGATGCGAGTCGGCCTAGTTGGAACAAATTCATCCTAAAACTTATTGTGCGCAACAAACAGGCACGAAGAATAGAAGAAACACAAGGACGAGCGCTTTGTTTGTACTCGTCCTTGTGTTTCTTCTATTCTTCGTGCCTGTTTGTTGCCCACAATAAGTTTTAAAACGAGGTAACTTTGAATTAATTTAGAAATAGGGGCAGTGAATGCTTCCAGCTTGAGTTCAGCAAATAGTAAAGTGAATATTCAGTTACACATTTTTTATGACTACTAATCTTATTCTCCTCCTATGCAGTGATCTACCCACGAATAAAACGATATGGGCAAGGAACTTCTGAGAAAATATCAAAATTTACTCGCAACTCGAACAAATGGCCTCAAAATGACGAATTCACAAGGGCGCTTGCAGTGCTGCCTCCAATGGATGTTCAATTTTAGTTTACACATCAAGGCACAGAGAAGGGGTGTTCTTTAACAAAAGCTGCCTTCTGCGTATTCTTGATCATGGGCACAAATTCATTGGAAATTGCATGTTCTTAGTTGCTTGTGGTCTCTCATTGGTAAAGTCGTAGTTTTGCAACTTTTTCTCGATGGTGTGCGTAACGTATTTCAGAACCTACTCGAGCAATTTCTGTATCATTAAGCTATGATCTCAAATAAGAGAGTAACCCGTAATACTATTACCATGAAGAAATAAATATAAAATTAGTAGCCAATTAATAAATGTGTTATTGATAAAAATCCTACCAATAGCGTTTTATCCGACCCTGCCCTATAACTGACCTTGAGGTCTTCGTCAGTTCAATCCTATTTTATTCAAGTGCACAATAAGTCTAGCAATATGCACAGAATGTTTCGACCGATAGCCAAAGTGGAGTATGCGTGCTATAGGAAACATATTAACACCGCTCTATACATACCAAAAAGAAAGCAAATCAAGATTACATAGAGTTCATAGCATCATCTTTAGATGCAGATAAGTACGCCAGTTGTTTAGTAGTCTAATAAATTCCTGCCAATTTTACGCACCGAATGGAAGCCAAGCTATCATTAGCTTTTCGGGAGTCTGCAGTGCCATATATAATATACTGGGCTTGCGGGCTTTAAGACTTAAGTTGGTATAAACTGTCTTACCCGTTAACGTGAACTTATCGAGGAATTTTATTGTTTATTTAATTGCTTCGTATGATGCATAAACATGATTGCTTGTTGCAGAATGGGTAAATCAAACGGATTGTCTATATATTACGCGAATGAAGCACTGATCACGCAGAAGACTGCACAGGATGTATTTACAAAGCAGATTGCAACGCTGGCCAGAATTAATATAAGCTTGTGTTGGAGTCTCTTCATCATCGTCGTCGTCCGGATGACTGTGTCTCGATCTCGTTTCAGTGCGCCTAAACGTTGGTGACAGCAGTGGAGCAGTAAAGTTTAGGGCGAAGGACGTGGACATCACTTGGGTAGGATGGAGCTTTCATGGTAGAAGTAGTGGGGGTGATATCTTACGTAAACAGCCTCATGGAGCAAAGCACTATATAGGGGCTTGTGTACCGAGAGAGGTTTACTGAGAGCCCAACTTGACGAGAGCGGAACTAGAGGAGTGCCAAATAATTTCGTGTAAAGAGGACGTCTCGGTGTCGTTGACTGCACAAACGCCGCTGCTTCTACGGCGAGGTCAAGAGGCGAGCGTGGGCAATGCGATGTGAATGGCCGGCTCCGGTAACGGAATCACGTACATATTCACTAGCTAGGGCTATTGGAGATGGAAACAGTTTCTCCTCAGGTAGCGTAGATTCTCGACCCGATAGCACGAAGATCGGAGAGCAACCAGCTCTCCGTTGTCAGGGTGCAACAAAATACAGGTGAATGCTACATAGGTTAAAGCGAGAACTTATTCTGTGCGATCAGAGGAACCATACTGCGGAAGCATGCCTGTAAGCATCCCATTCAGACGCTCTGGGAGGTCTTTTTTGTTTGTAGGTGGTACTACGGCGTGAGGTTGTGGCGTGTTGAACCCAAGAGGTTGCCGATGACTCGTGAGCCGAAAGTGCTACCATGACCAGTCAGCCGCTGGTGCGGTGTTCCATGTTGTAAATTAACACCATGCAGTCGGAAATCGGTGGCATCTATGGCGTAGTCTGCTCGAAGCGCTCGCATAGAGGCGTATCGCGTGGCGCACTTGGTGGCGACGGCGACACACTTGTCGCTACAGGTTGTTTGAGGGAAAAAGTCCACAAAGTACAAGCCAGCGCAAAACAAAATGGTTCGCACGGGCTTTCGAGAGGCTGCAGACACTCGGAAGGTAGCGTCGCTGGTGTTTTGTTGCGTTGGCACTTCTGGAACGCAGTGAACTCTCGTCACACGACGTAAGCAAAGCCGGGCAAGAAGAAGCGTCGACGGAACCTGTCGTGAGACAGACGGCGAGGTGTCGTAAGTTTGTCCTGAGATTCATGGATGACCATGGCACGCAGGCGTCTGGGATGGACGAGGAAGACAGGACCACCCGGTTGAAGATTAGGACGCTATAGTATGCCACCCTGCAGAACAAAAAAAAAATGAAAGGTCGCATTGGAAGGTGAAAATTCGAGTCAATCAGTTATGGTTCGGGAGGAAACCTCATGACGTTTTGCGTAGGCGATGTTCAACAACTGTGAAACAGAAAATAAACGCAAGCGACTTCGTTGGCGCCAGTGACTGCAGGTAGTTTCGCATAGGCTAACAAGAAGAACAGTCTACGTGCTGATCTAAGTGGGTATCTTTTGGCAACCGTGTGGGAGTGTACTTGCAGTCGGAGGGTCTAGTAAAAAAGCCGGCCTGTGGGATCCTTCAGTGATGACAGCCAGCACAGGGCGTTATCGTCCAGTATTACTGAGTTGGTTTCAATGTGGCTTAAATTTTCCGCTACTCAGAAGAGCGCAATAAACTTCCGCTCTGCAATTTCGTCTGTATTTTTTGCTGATTTCAAGAGTCGGCTTTCATAGGCAATGGCGCGGTTGTGACCACGTTGGTGCTGAGATAAGCTGGCGCCGATTCCGTGACTGCTTGCCTCTGTACTGACCTCTGAAGGAACAAATGGGTAAATGCGGGCCAAGATAGGTGGTGTAGTGAGTAGGTTGGTGAGGTTAGAGAAGGCGCTTCAGTGGGTCCTCGTGTAAAAGGCACGTCCTTTATTAGATGGTCAGTAGGTGGTCGTTTAATCGTTACCAAATCTTGCACAAAGCGTCTAGAATAAAAACCGAGATAGATAACGGGGACGTGTGGTTGCTCTATATTCCTGAAGGAATGAGTCCACCATTCCTTCGAATCTTTCCAAGAGGTTACATAGACCAAGAATGATGACTCTCAATTGCGATACACCGCCCGGAGTAACAAACGCGGTCTTCTATTGGTACTCCTTGTTAGCTTGAATCTTCGTGCAACAAGATCGATGGCCCATTTAGGAAGCAAAAATGGAGTATTTCGGAACCATGACACGATGCACAATCATCTGCAAGGGCGGCACAATATCGTTTTCCGTCCGGCGAAAAGTGTTGGTGGCCGCTGAAGAATAGTAGTGAGGCTCACGGGAGCGAGATCGACAGCGTTACATCGAATACGAGCGAGTCCAGCGGAGATCATCCACAGGGAGGTCAAGATCAGGCGCCGCGTGGCGTAGTGAGTAGCAGCGGGCGCTAAGTGAACGGACGTAAAGGGACGGGGAGGGTCAAGGTTGTTGCAGAACGCGTACGACTAGTGCGAGTAGCAGCGACAGAATGTCCGGAGGTTACCCTAGAGCCCAGAGCTTTCGGACTTCGTCCTGCATATTTTGTTTCTATATATATTTGGATGAACGAATGAATAAAAGTTTCTTCTTCGAAAAAAAAAAACTTGCGCCAGATTTGGCGACAACAGAAGCAGATCGGCCTGTAGTCGGGGGTTCTCAATGATTTGAGTTGTGGAAACACTAGGGCAAGTACGGGTCTCGGCGAGGTACAATAATTTGCACCAGTCCGGTCTCAAATTTGAATTTCCAGCAAGCTGGCAGGTTCTTAGTAGCTATTCATAATAACAGCTCGTACATACTGAGCCAATTGCCAAAGTCGAGTCCATTCTGGCGGGAGACTTTCTTTCTTTCTTTCTTTGAACATAAAACATACAGTCAAGTATTTTGTCAGCGCGCCAAAGCAATGATGCCTTTGAGCGGGACTGGGCAGTGCTCTGGCCCAAATCGCACAGTCTTGTGCGCTAAGAACAGAGGAAAGAAATAGGAAGGGAGAAAAATAAAAGGTACAAGAGCAAAATTAAATTTCTTGCATGAGCAAGAATTGCCAAGTTTAGGAAGCGGAACGTGTGCTAGCTGAAATTGATGTTGCCGGTGCCGTCGAAGTGTCATGACCTTAAGCCATGGTGTGAAAGATGGACGGTACGGTGGCTGAGGATTTACGTCGCGAGCTGCAGGACAAGTCCAACTCCACCGTATCACTACGCGAGTAAAGCCTTGTTGATACAGAAGACTTCACGATGTATCTACATAGTGGATTGCGACGCTTGCCAGCTTAGCTAACAGCACGCGCACGAGTCTCTTCGGCATCGTTTTCATCGCGACGGATGTGTGAATGAATGTGCGTGTCAATAGTTTCCCATAGGTTTCACAAAATTCGACCGCATTTTCTGAAACAAGCTCAATAGAAGAAAGTCTCTTTCACGGGAATTGTACTAGTTTGTGGTGGTAACAATGACAATATTATTGCAAAAACCGTCGTTTACTTGCTTGAAGTCCCGGAAAGTAGTGCGACAAGTAGCCACCAGGAAAACGTAAAGAAAATCCTCATCATGCTTTGCCTGAAAAACAGAAAATGAAGTCTAAAGCTATTCTGTTGTACCTCGAAGCAAGTGTAGTAGCCATCTTCAATGCTACATGAATAATATACTCGCACGTTCGTATTTACTGTGTCTAGTTCTTCCTTTTATGTGGAAAAAGATGAAGGGTAAACTCACAGACGGAACAAAGTTACCACCCGCCGTGGTTTCTTAGTGGACATGGTGTTGGGCTGCTAAGCGCGAGGTCGGGGGTTCAAATTCCGGCCACAGCGGCCGCATTTGAATGCGGGCGAAATGCAAAAACACCCGTGTACTTAGATTTATCTGCACGTTGAAGAGCCGCAGGAGTTCGAAATTTCTGGAATCCGCCACTATGGTGCGTCTCATAATAAGAAAGGTTTTGGCACGTAAAACCTGTCAATTTTAAACGTTACCAAAGTGCAAAACATGGGAATATCGTTTTACTTGGGAAACGGCTTAAACGCTCAGCCACACAATGGCGTGCCTTATAATTATATCCTGGTTTTTGGATGAAGGACCCCTCAATCGAATTAGACTTTATTTTTGTAACGATCGCAATGAATATATTTGATTAGGTTATACGGTCTTTAATAGTATTACACACTTAACAAATCTAACCTAGTAGTGGAATTGAAAAGCTCTGAATAAAGTTAAATATGTTGCTACGAAAGCTCTAACAGATAAGGAATGTACCAAGAATACACGTGTGGGCCCTGAAAACATATACTACAGGAAATGTAACTTACTATGAGCGCATGAAATATCCGAAGTCACCGTTTCGTATCTGTTTTGAGATTTCTACTGGTAAGAGAATTCTCACCGTCTATTAGAAATACGTGGCCACTAGCACATTCGATATATTGATCCGTTGCACAGGCAGACATAGTGCGCACCCGTTCTTTATTGTCTGCTTACAATATATGTTAATATAGTTCTGTACGTGAACCAACACGTGCGCCTTCTTTTAGACTGCTCCGAATAGGCTCAACAATTTATAAAAAAATATCTCTACACCACATGCAAATGCAATGAGTTGTGCAGCATCGGTTTTAGCTAAATTTGTGCAATGTCGGTCCCCCCCCCCCCCCCCCTCCCGCTTTTTTTTGCGGATCTCGATTGCAATCTCCGCTGTACGCCACACAAAGTCAGTGAAAATTTCAACCGCGTTTCAGCTGTCGACCGGAGTGAAAGAGGTAAGAAAATGTTCCTTGAACAATCGCATTGTTCGGGCACAGCGAAGACAAAATACCTCGAGCTGTACGTTGGCAAATTCTAACGCGAAATATCCTGTAACACGTATGCAGGTTTGCAAATGCACGATAAAAGTATCCATAAAATTACACCCAAAGAAATAGTACACTTTCAAACTTTTATGAAAACTGTCAAGTGCAGATAGCGAAAGCAATATTGGCGATAATACTCACCCATGTATGCTTATAGGGTCTCGAAGTCAATTCGAAAGGACGCCTATGATAAAAAGTGGCTAGTATAGGTGTTGCCGTTCCAGAGGATCAATTCAAAGGGTTACGAAAAGAAGAGCAATCTAAGTGTCCATCGGAACACTGCAGAACACTGCAGCAGCAGGTTACACATTGCAAGGAACCTGGCGCTTCGCGAAGCGGCAAAGCCGATTGAAGCAGCACTGCGCAGGTGAACAAAATACAAAAGATTTCTGCTGGGTGTTCTCGGCTGCGGCGCCTGCAGCCATCCGACATTACGAAGCGAGAATGTTTCCGTGCAGAAGCAGAAACGGTCTTATTTTCCAATTCTCGTTACCAAATATGCATCTACAACAAGCGATGTTCGCGGTTGTTGAATAAGAACTAAGCAGCCAATCAGATTTTCCTCAGAGCCAGCGAATTTGGTTACCAAGTCAGTCTTGCCAGGCTCTTAGCTCAGGACGTACGAGGACGCTTACGTAGGCATTCAGCATATGGCACTGAGCGAGCCACAAACTCCGTTTTTCGTTTGTTTACAAGGTACAGCTGAGATTTTGCTAGAGCAGGATATACTAGTGTTGACGTGGCACATTCTTGGACACATTAAATATTTGCGAGCTAGTCTTTCCGTAATAGGTACATATCTAAATTAAGGAGGAAGGAAAGTAAAGACTTTGTTTGTTGAACAAATCATACTGTTCGTGCCTGATTAAGAAGGCGAATGACAATCTTGCGGCTCAAGATAACTTAGCTGCAAAAACATGATCCTAAGTATGTTCAGCCACTTGTCGAGAAAGCAGTATTACTAAACCTGTTGCGGCCTTTTGTATCTTGTCTTTAGTGAAACACCTACCACAAAATATATTGAGGGTAGACTTACGTTGAATAAAAGCACTGTTTTTGCGGAACAGTGTTGAAATATGGTAGATTCCTGACTCGCCAAACTGTAGACCTCTGTTATCAACAGAAGCGCATCTGTGACAATGGAATCAAATGTATGCTTTTGAGCGCAACAGCCCAATTCTCTAACCTCGGGAGCACTAGCCCAAGCGTAGTAAATGTTGTCAAGGCCGACAAGGTTTTCGGGACATTTTGCATGTGCGTTACACGTCATTTTGTCGAGTTCTTTCCTCTGAGAAGAGGTTTATTGGCGGCTCCTAAGGCAAAAGCGCAGCGACCGGGAACGGCGAGACAGCCCGAAGCACTGTCCAAAAAAGGCGACAGTAATCAACAGCGCGAGCGGAGCCGAGCCGCGCGTTGGCGATGTGTCTGTGCCGCGAGGCGCGTCTTCTTCTTCACAATCTCCCCCCGGACAAAAAAGAGCCATCCTGGCGCCTTAAGAATCAGGAGGCAGAGGGTCGTGGTAGGGCTTGAGACGCGAGACGTGAACAATGTCACGTCCACGCCGGCGCAAGTCTTCAGGTGGTGACAGTGGCTCAATTAGAAAATTCACCGGAGATGTTTGCTCCAAGACTCGGTAAGGCCCTTCGAATTTTGGGACGAGTTTCGAGGAAAGCCCCGGAGTCTGGAAAGGCACAGACAACCACACAAGAACGCCTGGAGCGTAGGTGGTGTTCGGAAGCGTGTCGGTGCGGTTTTCTTTCTGGCGCTGCTGTTGCTCGGCCGTAAAGGAGCGCGCTAGCTGGCGGCATTCTTCTGCCTGTCGGGCGACGTCGGACACAGGTAGACACTCGGAGGCGTCAGAACGGTACGGAAGGAGCGTGTCGATGGTATGCGTAGGCTGGCGGCCATACAGGAGGAAGAAAGGTGAAAATCCCGTAGTGGCCTGGATCGCGGTGTTGTACGCGAACGTGATGAATGGAAGGATGCGGTCCCAGTTACCATGATCAGATGCCACGTACATCGACAGCATGTCACCAAGTGTGCGGTTAAATCGCTCTGTGAGTCCGTTAGTCTGGGGATGGTATGCCGTGCTTGTCCGATGAATAATACGGCACTCCGAGAGCAAACTTTTGACGACTTCGGAGAGGAAGGCGCGACCCCGATCGCTGAGGAGTTCTCGAGGTGCGCCATGTCGAAGCACGAAGCGATGTAGAACAAAAAAGGCTACATCCCGTGCCGTAGCACTTGGTAAAGCAGCAGTTTCGGCGTAGCGTGTCAAGTGATCAACAGCAACTATGATCCACCTATTGCCGTCTGGCGTCATAGGAAGCGGGCCGTATAGGTCGATGCCGACGCGATCGAAGGGTGTGGCAGGGCACGGGAGCGGCTGCAAGGCACCAGACGGGCGTAAAGGCGGCGATTTGCGGCGTTGACAGTCAAGACAGCATCGAACAAATTTTTGTACAAAATTGTACATGCCGCGCCAGTAGTAGCGGTGGCGAATTCGTTCGTACGTCTTGAAGACTCCGGCGTGGCCACACTGTGGATCGGTGTGGAAAGCGGCACATATTTGTGACCTTAAGCTGCGGGGAATCACCAGAAGCCACCGACGGCCTTCAGGCGAGTAATTGCGTCGGTGGAGCAGCTGGTCACGAATGGCAAAATGAACTGCTTGGCGTCGGAGGGTTCGGGATACAGGGATGGTCGATGATCCAGAAAGATAGTCGAAAAGAGAAGCGATCCACGGGTCACGACGTTGTGCGGTGGCAAAGGAGTCCATGTCGAGAGATGAGATGGAGTGTGCGGAAGTTGTTCCGCAGGCCGAGTCTGGAGGTAAAGGTGAACGAGACAGGGCGTCGGCGTCGGAGTGTGTTCGCCCACTGCGGTATACGACGCGAATATCGTACTCCTGGATGCGTAATGCCCAACGGGCTAGGCGGCCAGTGGGATCTTTCAAGTTGGCAAGCCAACAAAGCGCGTGGTGATCTGTGACCAAGTCGAATGGGCGCCCGTACAGGTATGGTCGGAACTTGCCAAGTGCCCATACTAAGGCCAAGCACTCTTTTTCGGTCACGCTGTAATTGGCCTCAGGCTTCGTCAGCGTGCGACTCGCATAGGCGACTACGTATTCGGGGTAGCCTGGCTTTCGTTGGGCGAGGACGGCGCCGAGACCGACCCCGCTGGCATCTGTGTGTACCTCAGTTGCAGCCGACGGGTCGAAATGGCGAAGAATAGGTGGGGAGGTGAGAAGACGACGCAGCGTAGCGAAGGCGGAGTCACATGCAGGGGACCAGGAGGAGAGGGTGGTGTCACCGCGCAGAAGCTGAGTCAATGGCGCCATGATCGATGCGAAATTCCGAACAAAGCGCCGGAAATATGAGCATAGGCCCACAAAGCTCCGAAGTTCTTTGATGGTCTGAGGCTTCGGAAACTCAGCGACTGCTCGAAGTTTTGCAGGATCGGGTAGAACGCCGTGCTTGGACACAACGTGGCCTAAAATGGTGAGCTCTCGCGCGGCGAAGCGGCACTTCTTGAGGTTGAGTTGGAGGCCAGCGTTCGTTAGACAGGTCAAAACAAGTTTGAGGCGGAGCAGGTGAGTCGGAAAATCAGGCGAGAAAACCACGACATCGTCGAGGTAACACAGACATATGGACCACTTGAGGCCACGCAGCGTGTTGTCCATGAGTCGTTCAAAGGTGGCAGGGGCGTTACAAAGCCCGAACGGCATTACGTTAAATTCATATAAGCCGTCAGGCGTAATGAATGCGGTTTTCTGGCGATCGGATGCAGCCATCGGTACCTGCCAGTACCCCGAACGCAAGTCAAGGGACGAAAAGAATTCTGCTCCCTGAAGACTGTCGAGGGCGTCGTCGATGCGCGGCAAAGGATAGACGTCTTTGCGCGTTACCTTATTTAGCCGACGGTAGTCGACGCAAAAACGAATAGACCCGTCCTTCTTGCGAACGAGAACGACAGGCGATGCCCAGGGACTGTGCGAAGGTTGAATAACGTCACGGCGCAGCATATCTTCGACTTGGGTGGTAATGACACGACGCTCTTCGGCCGAGACGCGGTAGGGTCGTTGACGTAACGGCTGATGTGAACCGGTGTCAATGTAGTGCTGCACTTCCGACGTGCGGCCCAAGTGAGGTTGTGAAACGTCGAATGAACTTCTAAAGTGGTGCAGGAGATCAAGAAGGTCGGCGCGTTCGGCAGGTGTGAGGGTATCGGCGATGGCACTCGAGAATGCATCCTTGGACGTCTCGTCAAGCGCGGAAAGCGAAGACGACGGGCCGGAGTCGACATCAAAAGAGTCTCCGGGGACTTCAACCAAAGACGAAGAGTCGAGGAGTTCCACGATGCCAAGGCATTCACCAACGAGCAATGTAATAGGCGCACAGAGGGGATTGCAAAAGTATATATTGCTACAGCCGCCAGCCATGCCAAGTGTTGCGAAGGGTAGTCGGAGAGATTTACGGCTCATGAAGACGTCGGAAGGTGTGAAGAGGACCGTTGCATCAGTGATGGCATCGCAAGAGACGGGTACGAGAGCGAAGGAGCCAGGTGGAATATCTGTGTCTTCGCGCACGGTAAGTTTAGAAGGGCGGTCACAATCTTCGTGCAAGGGTGCGTCACAAGGGGAAAATTCAACTTCGGCGCGTGCGCAGTCGATCACGGCTTTATGACGGGATAAGAAGTCCCATCCGAGGATGACGTCATGCGAGCAGGTGGGAAGAACAATGCACTCGACTATGTAAACAATGCCGTGAATAAGCACACGTACAGTACAGGCTGCGTGCGGAGTGACGTGCTGAGCGCTTGCCGTACGAAGCGACAGTCCAGAAAGCGGCGTGGTCACCTTGCGCAGCGAACGGCACAGTTTGGCGGCTATCACAGAAACGGCTGCGCCGGTATCCACAAGAGCGAATGCAGGAACACCTTCTACACTAATTTCGACCACGTTAGCAGGACAGGCGCGAGGACTTAGACAGTTCGAATGGGGCGCAGTTCTTGCCTCGTGAACTGCGACGTTCAGTTTTCCTGGTCAGGTGGTGCGGTTCGCCGACGCATTGGGGAGAGCGAGCGTCGGCGAGGGGATGGCGAGCGACGCGAAGGAAATTCTGGAAGGTCAGCACGAGCATACGGTTGAGGGGAAGGAGTGGCGTATTGGCGAAAGGGCTGGCTGCCGTACTGGAAGGGCCGAGAGGCGTCGCCGAACGCTTGAGGCCGACGTCGGCAATATCGGGCGACGTGTCCAGGAGTGCAGCAAGAATAGCAGATGGGACGATTATCCGGCGTCCTCCAAGGATTAGCTCTCGGTGCGGTCCAAGATGCAGCATGGGCTTCCGGTGGCACCGGTTGGGAATGGGTCGCGAAAGACGAAGGCGGAGGCCTGCGTACTGCCTGCGCGTACGTAAGAGGCGCGGCCACAGGCTGGACTGGCTGCGCATAGGTGGGAGGAGTCGCGACAGGCTGCACTGCCAGAGCAGAGTTGAGATTCGTGGCTGCAGGCGGCTGATGGTGTGCGGAAGGGACAACTTGAGCGACCTCTTCGGAGATGAGAGTGCGGAGCGTGTTTGGAAGACGGGAGGTGGGCTCCTGAGTGAAGGGGACTAAAGAAAGTTGGCGGGCAACTTCCTCACGCACGAAGTCCTTGACCCGTTGAAGTAACGAGCATGGGTCGTACATGCTGTCAAGGCTCGCCACCAAGTCGTCGCTGCCCAGAGCACGCCGAGTCGAAGCGCGTTGCTTCCGTAACTCATCATAACTTTGGCATAGGCTGACGACTTCGGACACAGTGCGCGGATTCCTGGCTAGAAGCATCTGGAAAGCGCCGTCATCGATGCCCTTCAGTATATGGTGAATTCGCTCAGCTTCGGGCATTGCCGCGTTGACTCGTTTACACAGGTCCATGATGTCTTCAATGTAGCTCGTGAATGTTTCTGCCGTCTGCTGTGCTCGGGTGCGCAAGCGTTGTTCAGCGCGCAGTTTGCGAACAGCGGGTCGGCCGAACACTTCTGTAAAGGTTGTCTTGAAGATGGACCATGTGGGTAAGTCACTTTCGTGGTTGTGAAACCAGAGTTGGGCAACACCAGCCAGATAAAAGATGACGTGGGTTAACTTCGCTGGATCATCCCACTTGTTGTGCGCGCTCACCCGTTCATATGACGCCAACCAGTCTTCTACGTCTTCGTCGTCTGCACCGCTGAAGATCTTGGGGTCGCGTTGTCGTGCAACGCCGGTGCAAGTGACGGACTGCGGCGTCGGCGCCGTTTGGGATGAGCTGTCGGTCATGGCGGGCGATAGGGTTCTTGATCGCAGCTCCAGGGTTACAAGCGACGGGGTTTGAGTCCCAGCACCTCCACCAATTGAGAAGAGGTTTATTGGCGGCTCCTAAGGCAAAAGCGCAGCGACCGGGAACGGCGAGACAGCCCGAAGCACTGTCCAAAAAAGGCGACAGTAATCAACAGCGCGAGCGGAGCCGAGCCGCGCGTTGGCGATGTGTCTGTGCCGCGAGGCGCGTCTTCTTCTTCACACCTCGTATAACCTGGCACTTTTCAGACGCTGAGTCAGACTACACCGCTTCTGGTATCAGCCTGAATCTCCCAGTATTTTGCACGTAACAGCTAACGGTACATTGAAATGTGCGATGCGGTACTGCTTTCATACGCAGCTCTGGCCAATTTGCTTTTAAAGTTTCATTGCTGGTTTGCAAATACTGTCATCGTTTCAGCACAAAGCACACGACATCGCATACCACGTAGTCGCTGTCGAGGCCGCAGTTCATGTTTTACTGCGAATCGCATTCATATACGGCGAATAACAATATTTCTCTATTTCAGCCGTTTTGAGCACATCTATCTATCTATCTATCTATCTATCTATCTATCTATCTATCTATCTATCTATCTATCTATCTATCTATATATATATATATATATATATATATATATATATATATATATATATATATATATATATATATATATATATATATATATATATATATATATATCTATATATCTATCTATCTATGTATATATCTATCTATATATCTATCTATATATCTATCGTCAAGTACAACTTCAGAACACACCGACATTTGGCCCCCAAAGGGGAATACACACAAGCTGCCGCCAATCGGCTTGGGCTGACGTCATGAGCCATACGGCTGGTGGCCCCGCCGACGGATAACATGGCTACCCTCGCTTCGTCTGAGTGGAGTACCGTTCGCCGTGTGCGTAAGTCAATCTTGGCTGCAATCACGCGGTTGTGAAATTATAGTGCGTTGGACTTGCATATTTCAGGTCGTGTAATGAGTCTACGGCGGATTCTATTGTTAGTGGACTTCAATTGTCAATGGAATAATTATATCAGCATAAACTAGAATAGACCGGTAAAAATATTTGCTTTAATAAAGACATGCTGCTCTTGGTAGCGGATATGTGTCACAGTGAGTATTTAATTTTCATTGGTTTCATGACAGCATTTTTGCAAAACGATGTTCGGCAACCTGTACAGCTATGAGGGTAATAAAGATGGTAGCGCTTGCAAGTGTCCTCTGCGGTCTAACCCAGTCGGTGTCTGCAGGCTGTGATGTTTCCAGCCACCGCCCGATGGTGCTGCGGCATATCACCTTTAAAAAAATGTCGATGGGCGTGAGGCAGCGATGCCACCCGAGATAACGAAGCATTTTCGTCCCATACGAATTGATCATTTCGTGTAATTTAACTGTGACACCTGTGGTAAACTCGGCGGCGGTGTTTACGCTGAGGAGTAACCGACGCCAAGCGTCCTCCATAACGCTGTGATGGGTTATTATTTCGAACGAAACTGTAAATTACAAGCCTGTGCACATTTATAGACCTATATTTGCTAATATGCTACACAGCTGCCCACAGCCCTTTAGAATATAGGGGCCGTATTCTGTAACGGTTTGCTATGGAACCGGTTCGGTCTCGCTGTTACGTCAAGATGATGCCACTCGGAGAAAGAGTGGAACGTCACGGTGCAAGAGAGACTAATGAATTTGCGGCGTTCTGTCACAAGGTCACGTCATCATTTTTGCGTGTACTTAGGGGACGACATAGTAACTGAAAGATGTTGCTAGTTGAGTAAAAAAAAACGTTGGTTTGTATACAAAACTTGCCCATTTAATTTCCAGTAATAACTGAGCTTCCGATACAGACAGCTAGCGGTTTAATTTCATCTGCGTTGCTTTATTTTTTGTCGCTGGCTGGTGCGCCATACATTACGCAATCAAAGCGGCTCTCTGTGTGTAGGCCGCGGCTCTAATAGGATTTCGTTTAGCCGTGGCTGAGCTTCTCAGGGCGGACGATTGCGATGAGAGTTCCGTGCACTCGTCCCTCAACTTCGAGAATCTTTCCGTGGTCAAGTAAATGTTCTTGACTGTGGCTTTCTCTTGTGGCGTGGAGAGAATCGTCACACCCCTTTTTCATCTCCCTCAACCTTAATGACCCTAGCGACGGCGGTGATGATGCGACTGACCGACGGTTGCGAGCAACCCAATAGATTCTACATTCCAGACACATTGCTGTAAATAACCCGCAGAAAAAAAAAGAAGAAACGTAGCGCGCACAACACTTGCGTCGCAGTGTCAACGTTACCAAATCTTGTACGCGCTTCTCTCGGATGAAGGCTAATAACAGGGTGTATAACGGTAAAGTGCGCCTGAGCCAGCCCAAATCACTGTAGACCCCTGATGTAATACCCCGCAAGGGGTCTTTAAGGTAATAAAGTAAAAAAAAAACGAAAATGAAACACTGCTGCAAGAGTTGCGACATCAGCCGCTTTAACGTGATACCTGCTTTAACAGAAACTGAACCGCATTCTCTCCGGTGCCTTTCTACGCGATTCTATAACAACGCGTACTTTCCGCATACGGAAGAATGTGCGAAGCTACAGATCCACCTGAGTGGTTGACGAAAGTGATTAACGAAAGCTGTTGCGCACATATGCCGCAGTTACAAACCAAGTCGGATGTGCGATGCTGAAAGTAACAGAAATGTTATCTAACCCACAGCAGCGAAGCGCAACTCCTCACCAAACTGTCGACTCCACTGAGCGCTCTTCGTGTCTTCTTGTCAGGACACGCATTTACCTTGCCAACGCAAGTATGAAACACCAGTTGTTAACCATACGTTCACCTTGAACCAGCTGGTCAACAATATTTTTGACCTAGTGCATCTCGCTTAATTTTCCGACAAACTCTCCTATATTTCAGATGGTGTGTATATGAACAATATAATGAAGAAATAAAGCAATAAATATGTTCTAGACTTGCCAGATCTTGCCAGTTAAAGGGTTAATAAAAACTTCGAAATAGCGCATGTATTCGACAGCGAATGACACGACGTGCATCTGCATACGTTTAGAAGCATATTATGTCATGTCCGCCAACATTTATGCTTTGATGTTGCTTTGTGTATTTAAATAGTTGATTCGGTAGGTGGCATTCTGCGTTAACCAGAGCGAGAATCTGTCTGCTGTAGCTCACTTTGATGGCAAAGTCCCCAGCGAGGCTGAAGGCTCGCATTTCAAGCTTATCATACGATTCGGAGTGCTTCAAGGCGTGTGACAGGTTAAAAATAAATTTTAGGATATAGCATATGTGTAAAGCGCAGGAGCATTGACATTCTCAAGTGATAAAGCCTTCCTTCCGGTAATTTCCTTAAGGAAATTTGAGAGTATCTCTAACAATTCTATACGAAATCATAATTTGTTAACTTATAGCAGTAGACTTACACCAGCGCTATCGAATGATTTTTTTTTATTCAGGAAGATAACTGCTGCTAGCTTACTGTTAGTCCACAATATGTTTATATTTTATTGAGTATCGCCATGGAAGTAAATGTAATAGTATCAAGCCAAGTTGACGAGACGAGAACATGTTACACTTTTTATCAAGAAATAAAAGTGCTTGCGAAAAGCTTTTTAGCCATACTGTATATATATACTCTCAACGGAGATGTACCTGTATTCGACGGATGGGAGCAAAAGTCATTTCCATATATTGGAACAGTCTGGAATTTTCTTATAGCATACTGAATTTTTCAAGCTAGCTTGGACACACGCAAACTTCCTGTACGCAAACTTAGCTCGGCCAATCATGGCAATACCCAACTGTCATTGCTAGTTAGCTTAAAGGTGTTGCTCTAAATGAACAACACTTTGCGAATGCACGGTGCTCCTACAACAACGTTTCTTTAAAGACAAACACATGAAAATATTCACGTAAGAAATAATTTTTTTGCGGCAACAGCTTTGTCTCTTTCGATAAAAAGATACGTTTTGCGTACGCAAAATTTTTAGCTGTATTCATATTTTGTGATGAAGTGACGCTTACTTTATTGAGTCGCGCTTCATGCGCGATGGTTCATACCATGCCTTAGGATGGTAGTTCTTCTACGAGGTCTAATTATACATTCCTAAATAGAAATTAGCAACTTCATTGCTCTCTGCAGCTTGTTTTAAAAGGACCGCACGCAGCAGTGAGTAGATAGCTGCTCCTGCTTTCCCATCCTGACAGATATATTCTGATGGCAAGCACATCCTACATAAAAATGTGCGTAAAGGCAATGTTACATTTTGTTTGGCGCTATAAAAAGCTCAATACAATGATATTTCGATAGAATTTTGCTATATTTCATTTAGGGTAGCTTGTAGTAACACAACCACTGGTACATACGGTGTTAAAGCTTGGGCAAGCTGCTGTGACATTCTTTTTCAACAGCGCAAAGGACAAGGACGAGACGAGTGCACATGTAACTCTTGTAAATTCAGCGCTGGGTATGTGCACTCGTCTGGTCCTTGTTCTTTGCGCTGTTGAAAAAGAATGTTACTGTTACATTGTTGCTATATAATTTGAAATATGACATCTTTATTAGCAATAATATTCTTTGCAAAATGAAATATGGACACCTTGGGGTTCGTCGAAAAGCCGGTTGTTATATATTGAAAGTGTTGCAAATATTTCAAAATTTAGCGTAAGATGTAAATCTAGACGAAATATGGAGGCCTGTAGAATCTGACGCCATTTGTAGTATATGTAATCGAGTGTTTATTGTTAAGCACTAAAATGTTTAACAAATCTGGCATGCCCATTAGGTCGTTGTCAAGCTCGTGCAGCTGGGTTCTCTTGGACGGATTCGCAGCTCCTGGAAATAAAATAAAGTCAATAAATACATTCCAATTTATTAATTACCGTATCTAACTAGGTGGACTCAAGATTTTGAATGATGTGTTGCAATTTTAAATGTTCATGTATATTTACGTAGCTTTAACTGTAACGTTCTCTCTAATAAGAGGGAACACCCATGTTCAAAACTATCAAAGAACCTGTTCTGTATGACCTCCTTTCTAGATACTCGTCATTTCTAATTGCGAACATTGTTTGCCCAAATCTGTAATTAATTCAAAACGTTTTTGTTCTAGCAGATGACTTATTTTTAGCCCCAAATTGATTAGGTATAAAACATTCTATTCCTGAGAGATTACGTAGCTTGTTCTGGAGATTTTCAAATAAACGACCACTACGCAGCTTCGTCAAAATGGATGATATACTGATTTCTTGTATTGCTAATTTGCATTGACACACAACAATAATTGTTTACAATGCAAGTTTGTGTAGCTCGTATGCCAGCGTTGCTTGCTTGAGTAATCAATTTCGATCTCATATGTGCTAGTCTTTGTTCTCGAGTAGTTATCAAAACACGTCTGCATTCAAGGGCATTTTCTTGTATTTCTCTACGCCCACGCAGGCTTAAATATGTATCGTCTTGTTGCTCTACATTAAGAAAGACTTGCCTGGCTTTACAATTTATATAGCGCCTGAGAAGTCTGACCTTTCTGCCGTCGATGTGCATTAGACACCTTGGTACACATTGTAGCATGTAAGGCAAATAGCAGGTATGCTGTTTCTAGGCACAATTTTAAACGAAAATATGGCAAGCTTGGACAAATATGTTTCATTTTATGCATTTATTTACTATATTTCGCACTTGCCCACTACTAAAATTTCATCATCTAATCAATCATTTAGCGAAGCGCTCAAATGGTGACTTCCTCAAATAAAAGAAAGTGTCCGACGATTACGATACTCCTTAAGGCTAAATTTGAGCGCAGCTTGATTCGTATTTTCAATTCGCAATATATTGAGGCAAAGAACCTGAGACCGAAATCACCACCCCAACTGGCAGTGGGTCAGTGCCGCCAGAGCCTTCGCAGAGGTAAGGGTAGTATGAAAAACATGAAGCATGGAAAAAAGTACGAGACAGCAATACGTCGCCAGCCAGCCTTGGCAAGCGAATTCTCCGTGACGCCACTCACTGTGCTCAATGTATTGGTCAGTCTAGACTCAACACGTCACCTCTTGCGTCGAGATCACGGAGCCAGAACCGAGATTTGCTGAGGCGTATGTTTGCCGGCAGATTTTATTCAATACGCCCACGGCCTGCAGCTGCTCGGCTGCCCTGCCTGTATCTGTGGTCACATTTCGTCTCTATCGCTAGTCACGGGTTGGGACCACACACTCGGCTTCAAACGCGTTGCTCCATGATCCCTCCTACCGGTTTCCTTCGCCCATGACGGGAACGCTGGGATGATGAGCGGTATCGGAGCTAAGTGTGGAAGACGACGAACGCGCCAGCAATGGCCTGAGCGTGCTCGCGTGATTACGACCAGGCGCGTTGAAGCTCAACCCAGCAACGCGCGCCTACAGGCTGTGCTCTAAAACACGCCATAAATGGCAACAAACATGATGACTAAGCTAAACAAAGCGACTAGATTTTTGCAAGAGAACTGTTAATATACCAAGACGCCTAGGGAAGTGTGAAGCTCAGAAATGGTTTTGATTAAAAATTAAGTAAATTTAGAATCAGCGCTGAACTAGTCATAATATTCATATTTTTAATTGTAGAAATTTGTAGCTAAAAATACCATATCCCGCAGGTGGTAGTCACACCCACGCCCTCGAATAGACGCGCGCGATGCTCTTACAAAATGCCACCCGCGCAAAGTGCAACCTGGGGCAAACTTTTTGGCATTTGCGTTCCGGCACTAAACACGGATTCGAGGATAGCAACCAAGGCCATTCACGTCTATGCATGACCGTTTCAGCACTACTATTGACTGCCATGAGATTGCGTGCCGTGAAGTTCTCCTACCGAAATTTTTCTCTTAGACTGCCCATGCTTACGATTAGTGGTGCGTTACAGAGCAGCTTAAACATCGTGAGCTCCTGACTGGGAGCTTACCATTATCATTGAAAGGGAAAGTATACAATCAGTGCATTTTACGGGTTCTGACATATGGCGAAGAGACTTGGAGACTGACAAAGAAGCTTGAGAACAAGTTAAGGACCGCTCAGAGAGCGATAGAACGAAGAATGCTAGGCAGAACTTTAAGAGAGAGAAATAGAACGTTTGGATCAGAGCGCAAATCGGTATAGACGATATTCTAATAGACATTAAGAGAAAAAAAATGGCGCTGGGCTGGTCATATAATGCGCAGATTAGATAACCGTTCGACCATTAGGGTGACAGAATGGGTACCAAGAGAAGGGAAGCGTAGTAGAGGACGGCAGAAGACTAGGTGGTGCTGCGAAATTAGGAAATTTGTGGGTGCTAGTTGGAATCGGTTAATCGGACAGGGGTAATTGGAGAACACAGCTTTCGTCCTGCAGTGGACATAAATAGGCTGATGATGATGAGGACGACGACGACGACGGTGATGATGATGATGATGATGATGATGATGATGATGATGGTACTACAGTGTTGAGTTTCAGCAAAGTACCTTGAGGAAATATTTATTTATGCCTTAAAATACTCCGGACATAAGCGAACATTTCACATTGTAATCTCAATCACTGTGTGTATAATCAGCACTTCCTTTCCCAGGCTCCTTTTAATGGTGAGCGAATCCTATGCGTCCTATGAAAACTGCTCTCTGTTTTCAAGGAAGGCACAATAGAATGCTCTACAAAATAGAATTGGAGCGTTGCTGATCTTCAATTGATTCTCTCAAGTTAAACACACATTAGGCTTTATACACTTATACATATATATGAAAATTGACGAGATCAATTCATTGTCTGCTTCTGCATTGGTTCCGTTGTGGGAGGACGACCTTCCGAATGCGGCTACTATTTATTCACTTCCGACAAGTGACAGCAGCGCAGAAATGGAGCGCGAGAAATTGAACGTTAAGGCATTTTGCATGCTGAATAAAATAAATATTTGTCTTGTGTGGTAGTGCGAATGGCGGCAGAACTTATGTCGTTGCGTTTTCATCAGTCCTCTTTTTTTGTATATACAAAGGTAATGCAAAACAATACAAATCACGTAGTAGTAATTACTGCTCTACCGGGTGATATGCAATCGTTTGCATTAAAACAGGTCATACCAAAACAGCAAACTGACGCATAATTGTGCAGATGCAGAAGAAAACAATCAACAAGCTATCAAATGTCAGACATTCATATTATTGTAACGGACAATTCAATAGACGTAAGCAATTTCCTGTATTTGTGACAAAACTAGTACCTGTCACGCAAACAGCTACAGTTGGATGTTGCGGGCAGGGCAAGAGTCCACAGTCCTGCTTACGAAGCAGCCTTTTTTTATTGCGAAGCAATCTTCTGATCTGCAGCGTGCTTTTCCTGTCATCTGTTTAACAGCCTGCAAGGGCCGATTCCGAAGCTAGTGCATTAAAAATGTGGGCCGAGCCTGAAAGTATTGCTCAAGGTGCCGGTGAGTGAGTGTGCAATCACATATAATTTACCGTCTTTGCTCTCCGGTTCACAGAAAAGCCCGGCGTACGTTTTTCCCCAAGTGAGGGCTGTAACTGTCACTGCCGTACTGCTCTAAATTAACTTCGCAATCCGCTGTCGCATGCGCTGAAGGCAAACGCATTGATAAAACACTTATTCCTTGTTTTGCTGTTGCTCTGTTTCGCGTTTATTCAGTGAAAACACTGGAGCGTATGAAATCCGGCACGCGCAATCTGACGATGGCAACTTTTTGAGTGGATATGATCAAATACTCCAGAAAAATGAACAAATACTTTTAATAGCGTAAGTCTTCGCGCATAACGCTAATTGTAAACTTTCTTTATCTGAGCCAAATTCACCAACCGAACCTCATCGAGATAAAGCTATATTGACAAAATATTGGCAAGCTTTCCCAAGGAAAAATATCATATCCAAATTAGTCAAATAACGCTAACAAAATGTGTGCTGTTAAAAATGAGCCAAATCTACTAGTCCAGTGGAAAAGCGCACCTGACTCTACATCAATCTGCAATCATTGTGTGTTTAGAAGAACCAGTCAGCCGGTCAGTGCACGAGCAAAAAAAAAAAAGACCAAGACGCTTAGAGACATCAAGCGACAGCGCTCATTTTCTTTGCAGTCTCCCTTTACAGCCAGCCGCCACCAACAACAACCGCACACGACGTCCCTCTACTAACCCGCTAAAGCTAAACTGCCGAGGATAACGAGGCCTCCTTTGACGAAGGTAGGTCCTCCTATCGAAACGTCGGCCAGCCTTTCTGAGGCACCTTATCCCTGTTTATAACCTTTATACTCCCTGCGGAACAGGATGGTGCGGAGCACGGGTAGCGCTAAGCTTGCATAGGCGTTCCAGTGATGCTTACTCCTGGGCGTCTCTTTTACGTGGGCGGATAAACAGGCTCAAGAATAAGCAGTTCATCGCAACATAACGAGCTGAGATGCTACCCCTCGGTCTGGTTAACCCCGTACCCAATGAAACTATCTTCAACATCAAACAAATATTGACGTATAACATTACATTCTAAACCTATCCCTTCGTCGGATAGATTGGTATCTTTCAGCGCTGCAGATTGCCTTGAAACCCCTCTCAAAAATGTACTGCCCTTGCGAGAAAAATACGTCCCCTCAAGGCAGCGCATTCACAATATTCCGGGCCGTTGTGGACAATCTTGCGCTTTTTCATTATTTCTGTGATATGAGGATAAGCATGCCATAAAGAACACCTAGGTAAAGGTAACAATTCTGGTTTGTGGTTTCTAGGCTGAAGGTTTCGCTGACCACATGTGAACATGTTGTAGTATGGAGGCTATTGATCGGCGTCCATGTGCCTTGCAGTGCGAACCAACTACTTAAGTCAGAGGACAGTGTTTCCTAAAAGTAACCACATTTTGAAAGGCACAGGTTAACAATGTGTATGCAAAACTTCCGGGGTATTGCACTTCTAATTTTAACCGAAGAAGTATATAGATGCCTTCTGTGCAGAAGGCAGTTGCAAACGGTGGGGCCAGTTATCGTGCCACCATGATTGATCGCGGAAATAATGGTGGCTCATTGACTTTTCTCATTATACTAATATAACCTAAATACCATTTTGATACCCTAACATATTTAGGCCAGAACAAAGCTGATTAGGGCCGTCACAGTTGGGGGATTGCCGGCTACGTTAGCGCCGGACGGTGGAGAAAGAACTACAGAAATCAGAAACGCGAACTTTTATTAGCGCGGCGCAAGCGATGAAACAATTATGTATAGTCGTAGCGTGGCAGAGCAGGGCGACAAAGGAGGAGAACACAGTTTAGAGGAATATGAATGTACCATAAGGATGTTCAACAATGAAACTATTATAAGTACACGTGCTTTGCTTCCGTATTCTAATGATTGGAGCGTTGGACTTGAACCTCAAAAGACCCTTCATTTTAAGGCGAAAGCATTATACGCCCCATTACGCGAAATTCTGTAGGCATGATGGTACCAAAAATGGCCGACGCCACTAAGCGTAAAAACACCTCACAAAAGCCTCGGATTGACGTCATATTTATCAGGGAGACCTTTCTAAACGAAATAAACTTGAACTAAAAAGTTCGTGAGTTTCGGTCTTTATGGTATTTGAACCCGGTCCTCCAGGGAACGAAACAAGCACGCTTCCCCGTCACCACGGCTGCTCCACGGCTTTCGTTGACGAAAGGTGTCCCTAGTGCGTGCGTCATTGCAGACGCGACGACGCTGCCAATGACGACGAGGTGGCACGATGTCATGAGTGTATATAACGATTGCATAAAAATTCGCCGCTTCGCGCGAAAGGCGGAGCACCAGTTGCGATAGCAAATTAGTAGATAGCTATGCGAAGTAAGGATAGCAGTTTTATCGGCCGTTTAAAATTGTAAAAATTTGCTTACTCACTATACTAACAAGCACGGTGTCACGCGCGCACCCATAAACATGAACACACTTCGCTCGATCACCATTAAAATTCGCTATGAAATCGCTGCAGTGAGGAATAGCGGCAGCAGCAGCGAGCGCATTGGCATCCCTTCATCTCTGACTTCAGCGTGTAGGAAACGGCGAAAGTACAGCGCATACGAAGCTACCAGCACTACGCGCACTTCGCACACATCGCAGCAAGCTTTGAACACGAGGCGCACTGGCGCGCACTTTGGCCGCGTCGCAGATCGCTTTCAAGGTACGGCGCCCGCACGGCCGCGCCGTATGCAGCAGCTGCCGGAAAAGAACACCCTCCCCCCCCCCCCCCCCCCCTCCGTCGCCTTGCCCTCTTGCCTCGCCTGCAATAGAAGAGAGCGCTCCTTCGCCCCGCTTCCTCACTCGCACACGCGAGATTCAGCCGCGTTCGCCGGCTCACCCTCGCGCGCTTTCACTAGGACATACAGCATACGGCGATCGGCTACGAGTTTATCGCCCTTGGACTTCAGACGTCAGACTCTGGAGGTTTGCAAGAGGCATAGCGCCACCTGCCGGTGCGAAAAGGCAGTAATTGAGTAGTGCGAAGCCCGACTACCTTGCTAAGTTGGCCATGCAGCTAGCGACTGCGAAACAATGATTTAACTAGATTTTGGTCCATATTGCGAGTGTTTTGCGTATTTGGCACCCAGGCAGAGAGCTATAAATTTCTCCGATAGTCGGACGCGCCACCGAACTGCCAAAAGCGCTTGCTGGCTCACTCGTCAGACTGATGGCGGAAGCGACGGCAACCGCGATAGCTACGCGCGCTACGAAGAAACGCCGGAATCGGTGCTTCTGTTGTGTTGTAAATTGCCATGAGCGTGAAGGACTGAATAACAACGTTCAGTTTTGCCGATTTCCATCGCGATCGTATGAAGGGGAAAGGCGAGAGCGCTGGAAACAAGCTGTTCAACCTGCTGGGTAATCGAATTACTTGCATTCCCCACAACACTGCGGTTTGCATGAGAAAGTGCGACAATTTTCTTCTGCTGTAATTGCGTTGTGTAACCCTGACGGAGGACCGTGGTAACCAAGCGAAAACTCAAGAATCTGCAGCCGCGACTTCGTCGGTAACAACAACAACAACAACAAAAAAAAAAAAAACGTTGCCAACCATACTGCGTATGTGTCATCAATATTTCCAACTTTTAACAGACGTCCGCCTCCACTTGACTCAACAAGTGGAACGGAGAGATTTGGCGGGTCAGTTTAACCAAACATTTTCGTTCGTTTATGCATTCAAAATCCTGTTCTAGAGCATCGTTGTATCGCGAGCACATTTCTAGTTTCGGTATTTTGTATGTCCTGCGCCGATACAGCAAGCACGTTTCGCAATGTGCTGAGCCTGCTCTACTGCGTTTTTCAATTGTGAGCAGTAAAGTTGCTGTAGGAGCACTGGATTAGTAACTGCGAACTAACGCACGTGTGTAAAGAGAAAAATGTCGCGTTTATTTACATTTATTTGTGCGCGCTTGTTGCTCGAAGCGTCTGCGAAAAGTTCAAATGTACTGAGCGATGCTGTGGCTCCTTCGAGAAAGAAAGATGCGGGGCGTAGGCACTGTAGGAAGCTTACTTTCGTCTTCTTCAAAAGCTGTTTGCTGCCTTAGAAAACGCTTTCAGTTTGCCCCCCTGAAAAAGGCTATGGAAAGATTTACTGTCTGTAAATAATTTCGAGAAAAAACATTACGATAAGTTGCATAAATATATAGAAGATACTTAAGTATTGTGTTAAGGACATTTTCAATATTAACCAATTTGAAACGCTTAGATTTTAATACTGATATGCCTGTAAACAAGCCTGGTGCTCTCTGTACTTGCGGATTGCAGCACGCCGAAATAACTCCTGGGACTTCTTTTATATTGTACACGTACTTCGCCCTGCTGAGCTTCCTCCCGTTCCGAAGCGTAGATGGGCGGAAGAAGCTTTCTAGGTCCTTGATTTTTAGGAAAGCGTGCCTCAACACAACCGAAAGCGGAGAGTTCATTGTGGTCTATGCACCTTTGCTTGCGGACAGTTTTTTTTGCACTACTCAGTTCGCGCCAAGTCTACGATGCAGGCGCTGGTGACGGGTTTTTCCGCAGCGTCGCCTGGGCAGAGTCTGAGGTCTATAATGGAGACACCGACGGCAAAAATGCGCCTGGAGTGTCTATATAACTGCTTTCACAATAATAAAACAGCATTGTTCTTCAATTTAACGGCGCTTGGTGGTAATTCAAGTTATGAGCTTCACGCGGGCACGCGAGTGCGTCGATACGCTTTGCGTGTTTTGACTTGGCCTTAACGAAGCGCAGTTATGTCGCAGGAGAGAGCCTGAGCGAACAAAGAACGCGCGGGAACAAAAATTTCACCACAGAGACATCTGAAGTGTCTGAAGAGCAGTCTGAAGTGTCTCTGTGGAATTCTATTGTTCCCACATATACTTTTTCGGAGCTTCACATTTTACTTTAGCGGTGCTATGCCTGCGGCACTGTCGCAAACAAAAATCACCACGAGCAAATTTGGCCCCAATACTTAGTTCATAGAATAATGTCCTAGTGTTTTACATGCGAATACACAGGATGTAAATTGCGCAGGAAATTCAAGTGGGTAGGCACGTTTTAAGTGAAGCATTATTTTCGTCATTCGAAGTATCTTCTGTTATGCAGGGGTTCAATTTGCTACTTGGCATCACTTTGTGCATCTTTAACGTAGTGGTGGTTAGACCAGACATGATAACCTTCATAGGAATAGTTAAGTATTAGATAACTACACGATGTAATTTTATAGTTCTATCGGCTCGGTAAATTGCAATAAAGATTCGCTTACTAAATAAATAAAGCATGGTAGCATGTACCCACAGGCACATATGAACAGGTCTCACTCGATGATCCCGAACACTCGCTGTCTCAGCGTTGGTGCGATGAAGAGTGCATGCAGAGGGAAGAGGGCGCTTCGAGAGGCCTCTCGCTGCACTGCAACCCTGAGCCTTCGGATTACGTGGCCTCCAAGAGTAGACGCATGGAAAAAAGCGCTAATGCAGCCACCAGCAAGGTCGGATCGCCCAACCTCCACCTTTGCAAGCCCTGCCGATTACTTCAGAAAGAAGGATCGCAGGCCGCGTGTGCGCTAAGCGCGCGCACAGCCTGTGCGACAATCGACGGGCTAGATTAGGATATCCGCGCTCTCCTCCCTCCTTCTTGCGCGCGTTTCATCACGTGGCATGTAACACTGTCGCACGGGAAGATGGAATCCCTTAAGGCACCACCTTTCTCGGATTTCCCACATGCGCTTTTTAGTTCAAACAGTGCATGATCTGGCCAGGCCGCGATATGATCGCATCGCGCTTGAACTTTACACGCAGCACCACGGCTACAGAATAAAACCCTCTGAAGTGTCTCTCTAATTGCTATCGCAATAAATAAATGTTGCACCGACGGTGGGTTCGAACCTCTCTCCCAGCACAGCAGCCCGATGTTCTAACCATTATTCGAAATTCGCATGCTTCCGCCGAGCTGGCGTATTGAATATGATGTTGCCATGCTAAGCCGAGGGCCATGGGCTCAAGTCGGTGAGCCTCAAATCATATTGTTGTTTGGTAAGTAATTCCTAGTCAGTATTCTTTTACGGTGAAGGTATTAAGGGCTACTTTACCTATTATCGTGTCCACGTGTAAGAAAAATCCCAAAGATTGTGCAACGCCGGGCCAACCCGAGGCGCAGGAGTAGTTCGCCATTAACAGCTTCGCCGCTGGTCATATCTCTTCACAGAGTGGAATTATAACGTTTATTCTTCGGAGTACACATGTAATTGTCTTTTAGGTCAATTTCAGATGGATTACACACAGGTACGTAAGAAATTATATATACAGAACTAAGAATAATAACTTACTCGCATATGATGTTACAATTCACGATTTTCTCGCTAAGGGTCCTTCAGCACCTGTCCAGATCCTAACAACAGGAATGTCGAAAACTCGTTTCAGGCGGTAGGAGTAGAATTTAGGCCGCTGGTGTCATTAGATGGTGGTCATAGAAATCGTCGTTTTGCTGTTGTTACAGAGACGCTGGCATCGCATAAATTAGGCTCGTCTTACACACTAGGCTACACTAGGCTACAAACTAGGTTTGCCCTTAATTAAAGGTGCGCCTTAAACAAACACGTTCGTTCACCTTCTAAGGCATTGTGCCACTCTAAACGAGGCTGGATAGCGAGGTTGCTGCGAAATCCCTCTCGAGGAATCGATTCGCACAATGAACGGAATGTGCATAATTTCATACTTTTTTTTGTGCGTGTATGCTGTGTAACTGACAGTACTTACAGCAGTAGCAGTCACATTCCCTGTCTATCAGATAGCACGTGGGATAAGGTCCACATGGCCGGCATTTCGTTGTGTTCCATGGCGCGCATAGTTTGTTGAAACCGACTGCAAATGAATGACCTTTTTTAGATACTACATTTATGTCAAAATAGTATGTTGTTGGCATAAAAATGTCAAGAAAATAAACCAACCAACAGTGTCCTTGTCATTTAAACACACAACAGTCTCACTTCTATAAATGTCGTAATAACATCATATTGAACACAATTCGGGGAGTTTTGTGACCGCATCATTGTATAGTAGTACACAACATATATTCCCTAGGTGATGCAGATTGCAAAGATTCAGATTAAATAATATTTATTTTATAAAATTTCGTATGTATACGGTTTGTGTTGCGCTCACGGTTATTTTTTATTGTGTTCTTTTTGAAAGACTCCAAGCCGCTGACATGCCCAAGAGGAAACGCTTATATCTTATTCGGAATCAAATTTATTCTCCGAAGATGTGGAAGCGTAAAAGACGACAGTCGCCAGCTTGACTTGGTCTGAGCGACAGGGTATATGGCATACGTTACGGGGGAAAGGAAATAAGCAAAATACGTAGCAGCGATTTGGAATGTAGATATGTAGGGATATTTATTTACTTATGTTTATTACATTTTTAATAAATATTAGAATGCGAACACGCACAATAATAATAACTAAAGACTGCAAGAAGCAGAGCATAAAACAAGACCGAATGCAAGCAGAAGAGTGAACCTAACACTCGTGGACAAAGAAACTACGTGACTTAAGCGTGACTCAGGACGTGACTCCGGGCCTGTGTGGCATTGGCTAACATTTTCGGGGCTTGATATAGCGCGTGTAAATATCCAAGAGTGCGGCCTGGTTGACAGCCATCGCCGTAGCACGAAGCGCAGGGGAACGCACGCTTAATGCGAATGTCGTGGGTTCCAATCGGAACGCAGGTAACTTACTTTTTTGGTCAATTTCATGCCGAATTTTGTAAACATTTTGTAAACAACTACTCTTCTTTATGAATTTGTTGGATTCATTCTCAGTTGGCTTTCGATGGTCGTGATTAACACAATCGGGACAGTAGCATACATAAAATATTACCAGGTATTGTAACTTCTGTAACAAATCCATATACTGCATACACGAACTTCTGTATTCGTCACAAGCAAATTGTAGTGGAATTATTCGCCATCTTTGTAAAGAGTGGACTAACGGTGCAAATGTTAATGCAGAATCTTACTTTGCTCTTGAAATCATAAATCCCGAGAGCTTCCAGATAGCTTAATTATTACCTTTTTTATACGGGCAAACGTAGGTGGCCAGGTCTTGAAATTGGTGGTATTTGTCTGAGGCCGTGAAGCAAGCGAAAGAGGAGGGCGCCTAAAAGAGAAGATAATCGCGCGCCGGAGCCACGGAGAGCCACAGCAAGTACGAAGAAGCGGGCTCAGCGCAGTGCAAAGTAATGCGACCTAGGGGAATATGGAGGTAAGGTGAGCGAAGTGTGTGTAGAAACGAGGCGAAGCGTTGTGGAGGAGGAAGGTAAACGGAGGAGCCCTGGGTTGACCTCCTCTGGTAGTTGCTGCAGGTTTCCTTTGCGATGCATGCGTACTGAGTTTGTCTCGTGGTAACATCATCCTCGCGCGTAGTGCCCTGTGTGTTCGAGCGAAAAGGGGGGGGGGGGGGGGGGGGGGCGTTGCGCTGACGATGCCGGCTCAATCTCGCGTGCTCAAGGGGAGGAAGCGCGTCGCATTCCTTCGCGCGCAAGGCACCGTTGCAGCGGCGAAGAGAGGGGGAGTGGGGCGTTGTACTCTGGCCGCGGGCGGTTGCACGACCTTTATATTGAAAGCGATCTGCTTTGGGGGCACAGTCTAGGTGGGTCGACGGCTAGTAGTTTTGCGTGCGCAGTGTTCTCACTGCTCAGGTTGCGTGTAAACATTAAACAGCATGAAGGTCACTTCGCTCGCTGCTTCGCTCGCCTCACGCCAGGGTTTTGAGAGCAGGTGTCCGCGGTCGTGGAGCACGAAGTGTTCATGTTTGCCTGTGCGCGTTGACGCCATGCTAGGTAATTTAGGTATGAAGCGAATGTTTACAATTGGGGCATTCTACACCGGCCGGTGCTATGCATGGCGCGGCCGCGAGAGTCCTGTCTTGAATACGATCTGCGATGCGGTCAGCACAGGTATGAAGGCGCGCCGAAGGCCAATAGCGTCGTGTGCGCTATAGCGCCCATACGACTTCGCATCACCCGTGTTCACGAAGTGAAACGTCACTAACTTTTTTTTTTCATTTTAAACATTTTACGCCGTACAGCGTTGTAAAGCAGGTATCAAATATTTATGGGAAAAATGTTAGAAATCAATCAATTGCCAACCAAAGAAAAAGCCTTGTGTAAATGAAGAACAAAACATGAGAATAATAATGAGGAATAGAATCTGTCACAGTTTAATTCAAGTCTTGAGCCCGAGACATTACACTGACTAAAAAATGGCCCGAAATACTAAATAAACATTTGAGAACAGCAAAACCTAATTATCATGCTGAACACTTCGGCAGAATTCTAAACACCATTACGAAACTATGTCAAAAAATAAACCAGCTCATAAATAAAAAGGCGTCCAGTCAACCGTGATCAGAATGGATTGCACTGATAAGGATGGTTACAAGCTCACGAACACGTTTAACCGATACTTTATCAATGTTGAAGTGCCTGCTTCTGACGGCTGTGAATTTATCAGCCCGCTGTTAGGTTTTGCATCATTTGTGACCATTCTTACGAAGAAAGTTAGGGCATTTAATTGAAAAACACGAATATTACATCAACCGGTCAGAATTACTATAAAAGTCTATCCTTTAAGAGTGTATCAGGAATAATAGTTGAAGCGTTGGCAAACATTTCAAACACCGTACTTGCAACTGCAGCTTTCCGTGAAAAGTTAATAGCTCGTGTGATACTTTTGTTTTATAAATAGATTTATCGCAACCAAATCACCCTTTACAGAGATATTCCTATTGTATTTGGACTGTCGCAAATACTCGAGCAGGCTAATTAGAGCACGTTGGAAAAATTCTTCGACAAGTATAAAATAATTGCCGCATCACCATGCGAATTTTTATAGCCTATTGCTGTCAATGAGCTCTTCTAGCAGTAAAAAAGAGAATCGTGAATATTGAGTATAGGAAATACATCTTTGCTTTATCCTTAGACATCCGGAAGGCCTTATGTTGTGTACAAAAAAATTCTTTTAAGCAAGAATAATTTTGGTGTACGTAGGCTCGTTTTATATATATTAAAAAGTTATTGAAGTAACCAAAGGAAAAAGGTGTGTCGCAAATGATGATGGCACAATATCTATCATCTCCTAAGGTATACCTTAAGTTTCCCCAATTGGGCCGCAGTTGTTTATCAGACCTTAATACTATTTGTTGATTTCAATATGCATACAGATGATACCAACATATATTGTTTACTCACAGTACTTTGCTGGATTTAGAAGAAAGTAATTTCTATCTTTTGAAACTCCCGCTTGGCTTGAAGTAAGAAACTTCCGCCTCAACCTAACGAAAAGCACTTATAGTGTTATAAGACCCATTAAAACTGTCATGCAATATACAAATATGTATTTTTGGAGCGACAGAGATGCAGCAGTTTTCCTGCCAAATGTGTCTTGGTGTATGTTTTAGTAAGACTTCAACTTAAGATGGGGGTGGGGGGAGGTCAATTCACCCAATTTCAGGCTGACTGTAGTATTAGTGTTGGTTGCCTATACAACATCACTGATGTGATACTGTCCGCAAAATTAAGGAACGTTTCTTATGCTTCTTTTTCTTACTCTAAATATTCATATATCATTTATTTGGAGCACAACGCGCTTCACCACCTATAAAAAAAAATTTACCCTCCAGAAAACAGTGCTGTGTACAATTGAAGGACGGCACGATTTAGCTCAGGACTTACCCACAAAGCGCATATTTAACAAATGCCCACTTCTTAAGGTCAATTAGGTATTCAGTTTTCGTTTACTACCGCAGACACACCGAAATAAATTACGTGTTGGAACTTCGAATCGTCCCACGACAAGATGCTCATTACGGAGATAGATAAAACTACTTCAGTTCATAAAACCTGCACTATTTCTGGTGGACAAAAATTAGGCTACGTGGCTCCCACAATCACAAATAACCTTAATTTCAACTGAAGTTCTAACCTTACTCTGCGAGATTTCGTTAAGAATATAAGGAAAAAAATATTGGACAACAACTTAGCACAGCTGCTCTGCAGCTACATAGCATTGTTTAGCTATGAACATACTATTCTGTTTTTGAAAGTAAAGGCCATATCTAATTCAATTCATTTTTATGCCACCCCATAGCTCATTTTCTGTACTGACACTGATGTAGATTACGTATTATTGTGATATTTTTCTTTTTGTTTTATGTTCCCCCTTTCTATGTTGTTACTTAAGCAATATTACGCGCAATTTATTTCGCATCCACACCTGGCGTATTGAGCATTGCTGTTTCAAAATATTTTTATACATCCTTGTCAACACTATTGAGGGGGAGCCGACGCCCCGTCAGCCCCATCAGCCTCTTCATTCGGTTCTCGCTTTCTTTCAACGGAGGAAAGAAGTTCGCTACACTTCACAATTAGGTAACGGTACATAATGCCTGACCTTGCTACTGCATAAATATGACAAGGACCTTTGAGCGGTGTTAGCTTTCGCAGTGCTCGCTCTTCGCCACAGTGAACAGATTAAGCTACGGGTTCTTACTTTTGTTTGGCTGGTAATTCAGCCATTGCATACAAGTAGTTGCAGAAATTACCCTTCAAGAGCGCTTCTCCCACGCATTGTTGAGTCCGAACTAGGGGATATTCTCTTTTTTTTAAGTGGAGGTTTACTTCGCTACTATGAAATGGTTTCGGTTGGGTCAGTCTGTCGCTGGTCGTGTTCGTTCTAAGTAGATTTGCATACAATGTAAAAGAATAAAGCGCGTCCGGTGCCAGGATTCGAAACTCGCGTACGGGATCAAATGCTCCAGCCGGACTACACACTTGAGCGGAAGCTTCTAGAAAGACAGACCTGGGTCAGTGAGGTGTCTCCGCACGTAAACTTCTCCCGTGCAAGACTAACCAGCTCTTTGCGATCATCGCTGGGTGTTGACGATTGTGATTCTCCCACTATAATATTGTCACGTAGTAGTGACGGTGAAGAAGGCATCAAAACTGTGATTGACGAAACTAGCGTTTTGCTGGGCGAACTTGTGCCCTCAAAAACAGGCTACTCTCAAAGAACAACGATAGCGGCGAACACAGTCAGCGATCACCGAAAATTTGCTCAGCGGATCAAGCGCGTCAGTTTTTATACATTAGTCATCGAAGGTTCCAGAGTAACCGCTGGACTCGCCTATCTTCCAGAAAGCTCTGCATCATTCGCGTTGCGCGATGAAATCAGATCATACAAAGTTCGGTGACAACAGATAGCGGATAGAACCATCGATAACTTTCGAGAAATATCTAGTACATGCAAGCGCGTCTAGTGCTTTGCGATAACATTTGTTAGGCGGTGAAACGCGGTCACCCGATGAGGATAAACAAGTACACGTGTCAAAATACACCCACAACAGGGAACACGACCAGAACGGTGGATCACTCAGGATCCGTGCCTACGTGTTTGTAATGGTGATGATTTTCTTATTATGTCTCACGCTCTCAACGAGGGTTGATCAAAAAGTGTGCGGTGGAACGGGATATTCACACAATATGGAATTAGCCGAGGAGCGGGAGGTACATATTGCGGCAATACCACCTAGCTACTTGGAATGATTGCTACGTGTGGATGGCATGTATTATTGACTTACTATGGCATGTAGCCACAACGGGGGACTAGCCAAGGTACGGCTGGTACATTCAATATAAGTTGGAAGCAAACAAACACAAGCCTGTAAAACCGTTTCATCCGCGAGGGAGAACGTAGCCTCGAAGGAGTGTGCCCCGATGCTCTCCCCTTCGCACTGCTTTGTGCACATCACCGTTCCTATCAGCTGCAGCTTGGAGCGGTAGCGGTATCATTGCGAATTAGTACGATTTTTACACGTTATGCGGTGATTGCTTTAATGTCAAATGCATCAACATCAACGGCCTACCACTGTGCAGCATTCCGCTCCACAACTACCTTTCGGAAGCGAATGTGAAGTGCAACTTTGCCCGCGGATACTCCGTTCGCTCCACCACTGTGGTTTCCGACAAGCGACGGCTTTGGATGGTCATCATCAACAGGAAGCCCTTCACGCCATCAGCTTTTCGACGTCTCAGGTTAGATTTTTTTACTAGTGATTGCACGCAGACGAATTCGACACCCACAATCAAAACGGTATGTGAAGGATAGGTGCGTATTCGAGTCGATCAACTAGAGAGAATACACCAAGTCAACTATTTCTTCGTCCACGCACGTTAAAGCTATTCTGCTAAAATGTGTTATAAAATAAATATGTTTGGCAACCAATATTCTGACAGATGTGCAACAGAGAGGTGCTATAAAAAGAAGATGTGCAGAAGAAGAAAATGAAGGTGTGTTCTCGATCCTTCGGTAACGAAAGTTATGCGTACCGTGTGCCGACCATCGCTTGTTGACTTGAGCTTTCTAGCGCTTCTAAATCTCGCCAGCAGGCTCTTTGAAGACGCCAAGCATCGCGCACTGTATTACTCGAGAAAATGAAGTTGCTGTTGCAGAGTGCAGTTAATCGTTTTTCAGCTTTCTGGAATCGGCGAGCCGCATTTGCACAGTCAATTCGGAAGCTATTTCAACGCGTTGCGTGTGTGGTTGATTTTGGCATATTCGGGGCCACTATCACTATGTCATTTTATTGAGCTCTCCAAGTTAAAGAGCCTTCCTGTCGACCTATTCAACAATTCCTTATCTTGAAAAGCTTGACAACCGTGTGTGCGGTACGCAATGCTTAAAAAATGGCACGACGAAAACCTCAGGAGCACGAAAACAAGCAAATTGTGTTTCTTTAGAGCTTCGATAGTTACTTGGATTACAATTACTCTGGTTCAGTGCACCGCATGGCTGATGAATACACATTTGATTGCTGTCACCTCAGTCACACCATTATAGATTTCAAGGTTAGGCGTGCAATAATAACACGTTGCACGCATGTTACATATCGACAATGTTCAGACTTGTCTCGCCTCTTATTTCAATCTCAGGCGGAGCTTCCGCAGTGCCTGCAGGCTCGTCACTGTTCAATGTTGCATCAATATTGAAGCTCAAAGCTTAGTACATACACAATAAGCAGTTTCCCAATTGCAAAAGCTTGTTGAGACCTCTCAGGTAAACGCGAAAACTTGTCCCTCTTAGCCTAAAGACGTTCGCTGTGTACCTTCCTATGTATACATGATCCCACATGCCAGGATGTCGCCGGGTGATAGACTGCATTGTGATAGCAATATGGCTGCGCGCTCGATAAAATGGTCTGTAAGATATGTAATAGTGTGTAGCGCAAGTATGCGGGAAGCCAAGTGCGCGCCAGTTTTCTTTCTCCCAAAGACGCACGAATGAAATGGAGAAATCTATTAGGATTCACTCCCGCTTAACGAAAGCTTCATTTGAAATAGATTCCAGCATTTGCCTTGGATGTGCATTTTCTTTTAATTTAGGAGAGTAGAGTATAGCATTAATAGAAGAAATGAAGCACGCTCACGACCGTTACCAATGATGTTATCAATGCGAAGTGAAATATACAGGTACCTACTGGTCCAAAAAGGAATAAGCGCACTCTGGGCTTATTGCGCAATAGGTACGAGCGCTCAACGCTTGTAAAGAGGTGTATCGGCCTGACATGAGGTGGTCCCCCATCTGATAGGTGCTCTGTGATTCAACACTGGAAATTGCCATCATTCGAGTTTCCATGATAACCATAAGGAGGATTTTGTTATGCCGGCATGGCTTCACAGGATTTGCATGCCGTGGCTCCTCACCCAGGACAAGTCACTCCCAAAGAAAGCCGAGTTTTGGGCGTGATATGTCTTTGACTAGGATAATAATCGGTGAGTAACCAGCGGAATGTGGTTTTGAGCCCGCGTCCTTCCACAGCCGACGTGGACGCTCAACCACGCAGCCACGGGCCACATTTGGGATGTTAGTTGACGCTGAAATGCAGGTAATTGTTGTAGAAGTAACGAATTTCAGAGCTCCGCGAACATCAAGTTATTCGAATGTGAATTAAATAAAATTGGCAAGTATGGTGTATATGAAAGTTAAATGCAGATGCATATTTTTACCACAGAAATATTTACTCCGGTATAATTAGGCACTGCGCCTGTGCAGACAGGTAGATTAAAGACAGCTTAGTGTATTATATACAAAAGATCACTTTTAAATCCAAGACCGCTAATTCATTCCTAAAGAAAGCTATAAAATATTTTTTCGACCGCATTTACAGCCTGGGGGCAAAGAAGCTCGCCAAAGATGATTGGCTGGCGTGTGATCAGCTCCCGAAAAGATGCGGATATTTCGTTAGGGAAAAGTTGGTGGGAAAGAAAAGAAAATAGCTGGGAAAGACTTGTATGCCACGGACACATGTGAAATGGTCCAATGCAAAAAAAAAAAAAAAATGTGTGGCGTTAACATAAAAAACTGCTACGAGGCTATAGACAGCCGAAAACATTAAATTACAAAATACAAGCAAACGTTACAAGTTGTGATGTAGGGTTTCGAATCAAAACCTAAAACAAGGTTTGTATTAGCTGATTTGTTTCTCCATTCTTCCCCAAATATCTGTCGTTATTTTTGGAAATTTCCGATACCTTGTCTATCAGAGAGAAATAGCAGCAATACTTTACTGTAGTTTGTTGCGAAGTACTTTCGTGCCAATACTTAGTGTTCAATATTGGACTCATATCTAGAGCTTCAAGTATGTGTTCCCGCCTAGCAAGTAAGTGTAGGTTCATAAATATTCAAGGATAAAAATCTCGATCTCCGCAAACCTGGTTGCACAACTTCCTCAAAGCAACTTGCAAATGGAGCATCGTTGGTCCCGCCCATGTAAAATGCATCACTTTCTAAATAAATTTCTTGGAGTTAGTTGGAACACCCGGCACGTGATCAAACACTAGCATTTTATAAAGAAAACTGATATTTGTTTGGACTCTTTTCTGCTTCCTTTCTCCGAATGAAAATATAGTTAGTGCCTGGTCACCGATTATTCGTGTTCATTCCATTGATGTCAGCAAGACGCCAGTCTGATTAATCAATAGGAAGCTAAATTGAAAGACTTGCGAACGAGGTGCCTCTCGTAATGTTTTGTCTCTGGTCTCAATTCAGCACATCACATGAAAGCAAGAAGTGTTTGTTCAGGGCGCACGACTTATTCGACAAAGCCTGCGCATATTAGGGCATGAAAAGTTACTGTTGTTGCTTTATAATGGAAAACACTGGCGCATATACAGTGCTACACGTTTAACACAGTTCTTGCATTTTCATGTGCTGGACCTTCCTAAAGGGCCCCGCACCTAATTTATGCGCCACGGAAACGCAAGTTCTGAGCCTAGAAATCTATGTGATGATTGTGTCAAGCTATAAAAAAACATGTGCGTCGCGAACGCGACTAAAAACTATTAAAACCTATGCGCTTTCATGTCCTATGAGCAACTCTCCTGCCAGCGAAATGACTTCACACGCACTATGTTCGCACATCGCCCATGTAGCACTGAAATAACCAGAAGCCGTGCGAATCATTCGGAGATACCTGCGAAACACAAAGCGCCGAGAAATAGCTCTGATAATGCAGCCCATGCTGAGACAAAAAAAAAGGGGGGGGGGATGCGAAGATCAGGCGGCAGCTGAGGGAACGGGGTTTTGATTAAGTGCGTAGCAGGCTCGAAATGCAGGTGAAGGCAGTAAAAATGTCTTTGACTTGCATTAACCGAGGCAACAAGAGAATGCGTCGGCTACTTAAGATGAAAGAAGGGTGTCAGGTGGCGGCGCCAGCACTCCCTGATTTAATTTTATCGCAACATACTAATCACATTTTGTAAAACACATTGCGGTATGACGCTTCCAGGAACGTGTAATGCGCCTACAATTGCTTACGTGGTCTGATGAGAGTCGCTTTGAATATTTCACTGTGAAAAGGAATTATGACTTTGAACATATGTGAACCGTAAAGCAGCCCACAGTGTCAAAGATTTGTGCACAGTATAAGCGACAGCGCACTCTATAAGCGATGTCTCTTACCGCAGCCACACTTGCACTCCCCGTTCCTTATATGAAGACATGACCGCGTTGTACTATTGCGGCAACGTGTCACGCACGAAGGGTGACCTGAAAAATGTGTTTAAAAAAACACTGCAATGAGTGACATTTTCCCATTTTGTGAAAATATTACGATTTCATTTTCAAGAAGACACTTATTTACCCGCTTTATGGCTTGCACACTTTTACTACAATTATCTACTCGTTTACTCCTTGATTATTGAAGCAATGGCCTTGCTTAATTGAACAGTGACAGTATAGATTGTTAAAGTTCAGAAAACAAATTGTAGTCTGGCCTTTACGGAACTATAAGAACCAATGTGAGATCCCTAATATATTGCAAAAAAAAGTGCTCCCAGAAACATTTTGGTAGTGCTTTCGGTTTCGCTACGCGCAAGATAAATAAATACTGCTAGCTCAAACACTGCTACATACTATTTTCTTGCGAACTTTAGATATCATGGGAGGCTGAAAAATATTGAGTTTGCTGCCTAAGCATAGCAGTCCGGGTAATCTTTTAATAGTGATATAGAAATTTGTCCCTGAATGAGGAATGCAAACGAGGGTAAATACGTCCGCAGTCTGATAAATGTTTACGAAAATTTTTCTCTAGATCACCTTGTTGCATTCGCTACACACTTGGTCATGTAACTGATAGCCAAGCAAGTCTTGTATATACAGAAAATATTATTGAAACAGTGGCGTGTCCTTACGTACAAGTTGCTTAGCAACCGCTATATAAAAAGAAATTATTGTTAAAACAGGTCTCAATAAAATTATTATTTAGAGTTAACGCACCAGCGTGTAATCACTTTATGCTATAATTGCCCTCAGGAAAAGGTTTAGAAGATGACTAATCCTTCTTGAACAAAGATTTGTCATATCCTACTACGCACGCTTATATCGCATTCCGTTTCTCTACCACGGGTGCGCTTTAAAACCACGGCGCTGCAGTTTTTGCTTTTCTTTTCTTCTTCTCCGCCCTTAAACTGGCTCTCTTAACTATACTACACGCAGAGACAAAGCAACAGCGCGCGCATGCGATCCCATAGATGAGATGAATATATATATATATATACATATAGAAAACTATCAGTCATAGCTCTCGTAGTATAGCCCTCTGGGCCGTTTCCTTCTTTTTTTTCGAAAGTAGTCCTATTAGGGTTATTATAATTACACGAAGGTATTTCGCCCTCATCAGCAGCAGTCCTTGGTATAATTATTCTGGCGGCTAGCTTCCCACGCTATGCGTGCCGCCATCGCACCTGGTTAAGCTTTTCCTAGACGCTAGAGGTACGCTTTGTCCGCGCAACCTTGAGCGATCGGAAAGCGCGTTTCCCCCTCTTGGCCGGCGGAGAAGGGATGCTTCGTTCCGGCCGCGAAGCTCTCCACATCTCTGTAAGGTGCCTTGGGGTGGTCCCGTGCTGAAGATTCCCTCTCGGTGAGCGCATATTTCCCCCTCATCTTTTAAGAGGTTCAATACATACAACCATTTGTCTCGCAAACCAGATTTTTTTTCATGGGAATTTTCCACGTCTCAGTAATTTCTCTCGTCGTATTCGAGTGCTGATTGCCGTGTTATAGTTTGTTTACGAAGCTTTCCCTCAAGTCTAAATATTTTAAGGCAGTTTGTCGTGTGCATATCATGGCCACGCACGCTTATATCGCCTTCCGTTTCTCTACAACGGTTGCGCTTTAAAACCACGACGCGGCAAGTTTGTTTCAGAGACTATCCTTTCCTTCCCACTTCTCCGCCCTTAAACTGGCTCTCTCAACTACTACACGCAGAGACAAAGCAACAGCGCGCGCATTAGATCCCATAGATGAGATGAATATTTACAATTATTATTAGGGTTATAATTATATACGAGTGCTGATTGCCGTGCTATCGTTTGCTAACGAAACTTTCCCTCAAGTCTAAATATTTTAAGGCAGTTTGTCGTGTGCGTATCATGGCCACGCACGCTTATATCGCCTTCCGTTTCTCTACCACGGTTGCGCTTTAAAACCACGACGCTGCAAGTTTGCTTCAGAGACTATCCTTTCCTTCCCACTTCTCCGCCCTTAAACTGGCTCTCTCAACTACTACACGCAGAGACAAAGCAACAGCGCGCGCATTAGATCCCATAGATGAGATGAATATTTACAATTATTATTAGGGTTATAATTATATTCGAGTGCTGATTGCCGTGCTATCGTTTGCTAACGAAGCTTTCCCTCAAGTCTAAATATTTTAAGGCAGTTTGTCGTGTGCGTATCATGGCCACGCACGCTTATATCGCCTTCCGTTTCTCTACCACGGGATGCGCTTTAAAACCACGGCGCTGTAATTTTGCTTCAGAGACTTTCCTTCCCTCCCTTCTTCTCCACCCTTAAACTGGCTCCCTTAACTACTACACACAGAACAAAGCAACAGCGCGCGCATTAGATCCCATAGATGAGATGAATATTTACAATTAGTATTAGGGTTATAATTATATTCGAGTGCTGATTGGTGTGCTATCGTTTGTTACCGAAGCTTTCCCTCAAGTCTAAATATTTTAAGGCAGTTGTCGTGTGCGTATCATGGCTACGCACGCTTATATCGCATTCCGTTTCTCTACCACGGGTGCGCTTTAAAACCACGGCGCTGCAGTTTTTGCTTTTCTTTTCTTCTTCTCCGCCCTTAAACTGGCTCTCTTAACTATACTACACGCAGAGACAAAGCAACAGCGCGCGCATGCGATCCCATAGATGAGATGAATATATATATATATATACATATAGAAAACTATCAGTCATAGCTCTCGTAGTATAGCCCTCTGGGCCGTTTCCTTCTTTTTTTTTTTTTTCGAAAGTAGTCCTATTAGGGTTATTATAATTACACGAAGGTATTTCGCCCTCATCAGCAGCAGTCCTTGGTATAATTATTCTGGCGGCTAGCTTCCCACGCTATGCGTGCCGCCATCGCACCTGGTTAAGCTTTTCCTAGACGCTAGAGGTACGCTTTGTCCGCGCAACCTTGAGCGATCGGAAAGCGCGTTTCCCCCTCTTGGCCGGCGGAGAAGGGATGCTTCGTTCCGGCCGCGAAGCTCTCCACATCTCTGTAAGGTGCCTTGGGGTGGTCCCGTGCTGAAGATGCCCTCTCGGTGAGCGCATATTTCCCCCTCATCTTTTAAGAGGTTCAATAGATACAACCATTTGTCTCGCAAACCAGATTTTTTTTCATGGGAATTTTCCACGTCTCAGTAATTTCTCTCGTCGTATTCGAGTGCTGATTGCCGTGTTATAGTTTGTTTACGAAGCTTTCCCTCAAGTCTAAATATCTTAAGGCAGTTTTCCTAGCCTCTAAAGCCGCTCGAGTTCGCTCTTCTCCTCGAGCGGCCATTTTTCCTAGAAAGTATGCCTTCCAACTACTATCGCGGACAACATGAGTCTCTTTCCACGTAAGTGCGAGGCTTGGAGCAGGAGCTGTCGCGCTTGAAAGTAGCCTGGGGCCTGACGAACCAACCGACTGAGCTATCTTTCCGGGCAACATCGAAGGGTCACGAGTTCAAATCACCTGTTATGTTCCTTTTTTTTTTTTTCGCCCCATTTCTTTTTTGTTTCTTTCTTTTAATGCCTTGTCCTTTATTTTATCACTGTACGGGAACCCTCCTTAAAAAAAAAAAAAAAAAAAAAAAAGAACGATATGTATCTTCAAATATGTATGGCCTCACACTCACATGTGCAGGTCATAACTACCAGGTTCTGTAGCCGAGTGCCATCCATGCGGTATAACCGAGCTCAGATTAGTCCACCTTGACTGACCAAATAGGGCACCACTGTAGGTTAAATGAGGCGTACAACTCCTGCGGGACCCGCCGTGGTTGCTCAGTGGTTATGGTGTTAGACTGCTGAGCACGAGGTCGCGGGATCGGACCCCGACCACGGCGGTCGCATTTCGATGGGGGCGAAATGCGAAAACACCCGTGTACTTAGAATTAGGTGCACGTTAAAGAACCCCAGGTGGTCGAAATTTTCGGAGTCCTCCACTACGGCGTGCATAATCAGAAAGTGGTTTTGTCACGTACGACCCCATAAATTAAATTTTAATTTAACTCCTACGGGGACGGTAGAGTATCCGTCTCCAGTGCAAGAGGACCGTGATTCAAATCACGGTGCTGCGCTATTCTCCACCGGAAAAAAAAAAAAAAAACCGTGTGTTGAGAAAATTGCACAAACAGGCCTGGAGTGCGGCCTGATCCCGGTGACCAGAACCGGTGACGCACTCTCTCACCAGAGCAGGATTGGCCACCCTGGTGCAGTACTTGGCCACAACCTCCTATATGAATACAACAATCGAACCCCGGCCCTCAGTCCCCAGCAGCCGCGAAGCAACTGACCACGGCGGCGGTCAGATCTGTGACGCTGCAGAGGGTGCTAAGAATACCTGGCTCCGGACAGGCCGCCATTGGAATCTGAACCTGGCAACGTTTAACGTTAGAACGCTATCTAGTGAGGCGAGTCTAGCAGTGTTATTGGAGGAATTAGAGGGTAGTAAATGGGATATAATAGGGCTCAGTGAGGTTAGGAGGACAAAAGAAGCATATACAGAGCTAAAAAGCGGGCATGTACTGTGTTACCGGGGCTTAGCGGAGAGACGAGAACTAGGAGTCGGATTCCTGATTAATAAGGAAATAGCTGGTAACATACAGGAATTCTATAGCATTAACGAGAGGGTGGCATGTCTTGTTGTGAAACTTAATAAGAGGTACAAAATGAAGATTGTACAGGTCTACGCTCCTACATCTAGTCATGATGACCAGGAAGTCGAAAGCTTTTATGAAGACGTAGAATCGGCGATGAGTAAAGTCAAAACAAAATACACTATACTGATGGGCGACTTCAATGCCAGGGTAGGCAAGAAGCAGGCTGGAGACAAGTCAGTGGGGGAATATGGCATAGGCTCTAGGAATAGCAGAGGAGAATTATTAGTAGAGTTTGCAGAACAGAATAATATGCGGATAATGAATACCTTTTTCCGCAAGCGGGTTAGCCGAAAGTGGACGTGGAGGAGCCCGAATGGTGAGACTAGAAATGAAATCGACTTCATACTCTGCGCGAACCCTGGCATCATTCAAGATGTAGACGTGCTCGGCAAGGTACGCTGCAGTGACCACAGGATGGTAAGAACTCGAATTAGCCTAGACTTGAGGAGGGAACGAAAGAAACTGGTACACAAGAAGCCAATCAATGAGTTAGCGGTAAGAGGGAAACTAGAGGAATTCCGGATCAAACTACAGAACAGGTATTCGGCTTTAACTCAGGAAGAGGACCTTAGTGTTGAAGCAATGAACGACAACCTCATGGGCATCATTAAGGACTGCGCAATAGAAGTCGGTGGTAACGCCGTTAGACAGGAAACCAGTAAGCTATCGCAGGAGACGAAAGATCTGATCAAGAAACGCCAATGTATGAAAGCCTCTAATCCTACAGCTAGAATAGAACTGGCAGAACTTTCTAAGTTAATCAACAAGCGTAAGACAGCGGACATCAGGAACTATAATATGGATAGAATTGAACAGGCTCTCAGGAACGGAGGAAGCCTAAAAACAGTGAAGAAGAAACTAGGAATAGGCAAGAACCAGATATGTGCGTTAAGAGACAAAGCCGGCAATATCGTTACTAATATGGATGAGATAGTTCAAGTGGCTGAGGAGTTCTATAGAGATTTATACAGTACCAGTGGCACCCACGACGATAGTGGAAGAGAGAATAGCCTAGAGGAATTCGAAATCTCACAGGTAACGCCAGAAGAAGTAAAGAAAGCCTTAGGAGCTATGCAAAGGGGGAAGGCAGCTGGGGAGGATCAGGTAACAGCAGATTTGTTGAAGGATGGTGGTCAGATTGTTCTAGAGAAACTGGCCACCCTGTATACGCAATGCCTCATAACCTCGAGCGTACCGGAATCTTGGAAGAACGCAAACATAATCCTAATCCATAAGAAAGGGGACGCCAAAGACTTGAAAAATTATAGACCGATCAGCTTACTGTCCGTTGCCTACAAAGTATTTACTAAGGTAATCGCAAATAGAATCAGGAACACCTTAGACTTCTGTCAACCAAAGGACCAGGCAGGATTCCGTAAAGGCTACTCAACAATAGACCATATTCACACTATCAATCAAGTGATAGAGAAATGTGCAGAATATAACCAACCCTTATATATAGCTTTCATTGATTACGAGAAAGCGTTTGATTCAGTCGAAACCTCAGCAGTCATGGAGGCATTACGGAATCAGGGTGTAGATGAGCCATATGTAAAAATACTGGAAGATATCTATAGCGGCTCCACAGCCACCGTAGTCCTCCACAAAGAAAGCAACAAAATCCCTATAAAGAAAGGCGTCAGACAGGGAGATACGATATCTCCAATGCTATTCACAGCATGTTTACAGGAGGTATTCAGAGGCCTGGAGTGGGAAGAATTGGGGATAAAAGTTGATGGAGAATACCTTAGCAACTTGCGATTCGCTGATGATATTGCCTTGCTTAGTAACTCAGGAGACCAATTGCAATGCATGCTCACTGACCTGGAGAGGCAAAGCGGAAGGGTGGGTCTGAAAATTAATCTGCAGAAAACTAAAGTACTGTTTAACAGTCTCGGAAGAGAACAGCAGTTTACGATAGGTAGCGAAACACTGGAAGTGGTAAGGGAATACATCTACTTAGGGCAGGTAGTGACCACGGATCCGGATCATGAGACTGAAATAACCAGAAGAATAAGAATGGGTTGGGGTGCGTTTGGCAGGCATTCTCAAATCATGAACAGTAGGTTGCCACTATCCCTCAAAAGGAAAGTGTACAACAGCTGTGTGTTACCAGTACTCACATATGGGGCAGAAACCTGGAGGCTTACGAAAAGGGTTCTGCTGAAATTGAGGACGACGCAACGAGCTATGGAAAGAAGAATGATGGGTGTAACGCTAAGGGATAAGAAAAGAGCAGATTGGGTGAGGCAACAAACGCGGGTAAACGACATCTTAGTTGAAATCAAGAAAAAGAAATGGGCATGGGCCGGACATGTAATGAGGAGGGAAGATAACCGATGGTCACTAAGAGCTACGGACTGGATTCCAAGGGAAGGGAAGCGTAGCAGGGGGCGGCAGAAAGTTAGGTGGGCAGATGACATTAAGACGTTTGCAGGGACAACATGGCCACAATTAGTACATGACCGGGGTAGTTGGAGAAGTATGGGAGAGGCCTTTGCCCTGCAGTGGGCGTAACTAGGCTGATGATGATGATGATGACTTAACAAAAAACGGAACCTGAAATTTTAAGCTCCTTTTACTAGAAGCCATTTGTTAAGAAAATTAACAAGGTATAAAGACATCGAGTAAATATTTTTATCGAGAAAAGTAACTACACTGTTCATGGCCATTGCATGAGCAAGTGACGCTGGATCTCGAAAAGAAGTAGAGTTTTGGTTGAGTAATCGAGCAGCTGGTAGGAATTCTGAAGAAAATAGGTATTCCACATTTTTGTATGGCCTGTAAACAGCAAAGGCCACGGCCACCATTTCATCAGATGTTAAAGATACAAGGTTTTAAAGGTAGCTGTATTGAATATAAAAGAGGGTGAAGTGGCAAACAGCCGTGGTCACTTCTTCTATGTTAGGCATATGAGGATAATCATAATAAGGACGTTGTATTTTGCTAGGAACACTGCGCCCTTATTGCGGGGAGTTTTCCTGGCACACCTCTAGGGCTCCGCGGATACGTGTCGCGAGATGATATCGGTCCATCTTGGTATATCGCTCAGGCCTGCCAGGCTACGCCACAAGCTGAGAAGATCGCACCAAAAATAGTGCAAGGCAAGATTATATATTTGTTCCGTGTTTGGCATAGTCCAACATCTTGTCAAGTCAAAGGAACCAGCGTGACTTCGTGAAAGGAGACCGGCGATGACAAATGCTTCTTCTTACCTGTTTTTTTTTTTTTGTATTGTACTCGTTCAATAAGTCGTGATGTTGTAGTTTAAATTATTTAGGACCACCTAGCCCAACCTTCTACCTTACTCAGTCTCATCAATTACTGTATTAAAAAATTATTTGCACACTTAAAAATTAATCACAAACCTAAACATAGCACGAACAGCACCATCGTGACAAATACGTGGTGACTGACCTCGTACAGGAGAAATACATCATAGCGATAATGTTGGCGCAATGAATCGATAAATTTTCATATATCTGGGTACTTTTATACAAGGTCATGGTGCGCACAGTCCAAGTAATTGTACATCTTTAAAGTGAGATTCGCTGGAATGACGAAAAAATACTTTCCATTCGGCCGCATTATCGAAAATATCAACGCCCAATGGGGTAATCTTCACCTCAAACAAAGAGAAGCGTTTCGAAAGGCCCCATAGTGCTCTGTGCGGCCCAAATCATTACCTAACCTAACCTCACTTTTCAACGCGAAACGTTTTTCTGTTGCGATTGCAAAATTACGGACATTGCAGATTCGTTTAAATCCTCGGAGCTGCCATGATCGCTGCCGTTCTGCGGTGAAAATATTACTGGTGCTCAGAAAAATATTTATCCTCAAACTTATCGTGCACAAAATTATTAATTCTCAATGCTCAAAGAGTACAATATTGCTTCAATGGTTCTCTAATTGTAAAGTACAGTGGCGTTGAGAGCGTAAATGAAATATTCCAGTACCTTGTCCAGATTTTGATATTGTTATCAGTATGTTTTTGTGAACACGTGTGTATCCGGCCTTTTATTTCAACCATAATGTTCCAATAATAATGAATGCGAGCTCTCTTCCTCCTTAGTGGAAGCTCAGAAGCTACTTACACTTCATTAATCATATTTTCTTTGAAACCGCGCTATCTGTCGCGAACCAAAAATGTTGTTTTCAAGGTAACTATCATCGTCAGCAGCAGCCTGGCTACGCCCAGTGCAGGGCAAAGGCCTCTCTCCGCACTTCTCCAACTACCCCGCTCATGTGGATTTTCTTTTCTGCTGACAAATTTTTATATGGGGTTTAACGTTCAAAAGCACTTTCTGATTTTGAGGCACGCCGTAGTGGAGGACTCCGGAAATTTCGACCACCTAGGGTTCTTTAACGTGCACATAAATCTAAGCACACGGGTATTTTTGCATTTCGCCCACAACGAAATGCGGCCGCCGTGGCCGGGATTCGATCCCGCGACCTTGTGCTCGGCAGCCCGACGCCATAGCCACTAAGCAACCACGGCGGGTCTCTTCTTATCCCTTAACGTTGCACCCATTATTCTTCTTTCCGCTGCTCATTGCGTCGTCCTCAATTTAAGTAGAACCCTTTTCGTAAGCCTCCAGGTTTCTGCCTGGAGTACTGGTAAGACACAGCTGTTATACACTTTTCTCTTGAGGGATAATGGCAACCTGCTCTTCATGATCTGAGAATACCTGGCAAAGGCAGCCCAGCTCATTCTTATTCTGATTATTTCAGTTTCATGATCTCGATCCGCGGTCACTACCTGTCCTGAGCAGATGTATTTCGTTACCACTTCCAGTGCCTCGCTACTTATCTTAAACTGCTGTTCTCTTCCGAGAGTCTTAAACATTACTTTAGTTTTCTGCAGATTAATTTTTAGACCCACCCTTCTGCTTTGCCTCTACAAGACAGTGAGCATGCATTGCAATTGGTCCCCTGAGTTACTAAGCAAGGAAATATCATCAGCGAATCGCAAGTTAGTAAGGTATTCTCCATTAACTCTTATCCCCAATTCTTCCCAATCCAGGTCTCTGAATTCCTCCTGTAAACACGCTGTGAATAGCATTGGAGAGATGGTATCTCCCTGCCTGACGCCCTGCTTTATTGGGGTTTTGTTGCTTTCCTTATGGAGGACTACGGTGGCTGTGTAGCCGCTATAAACATCTTTTAGTTTTTTACATGTGGCTCGCCTACACCCTGATTCCCTAATGCCTGCATGACTGCTGAGGTTTTGACTGAATCAAACGCTTTCTTGTAATCAATGAAAGCTATATATAAGGGTTGGGTATATTCCGCATATTTCTCTATCACTTAATTGAGAGTGCGAATATGGTCTATTGTTGAGTAGCCTTTACGAAATCCAGCCTGGCTCTTTGGTTGCGGCTTCAAAACGTATTTATAATATATCTCATTTCTATGCACAACTTAAAGCCATCGTTGAAGAAAATTTTAGTAAACATATCCTTACCTAGCAAAACTGTTTGATAATTTATAACACAGACCATTACGGTGAAAATTGCAGCACTTTAAATTATTTTTATACATATTCCTTCGCATTCAATATTTCTCAATTCTTTACAGCAAACTACACGAACTCTGGGCACGCTGCCGCACATACCGGTGTTGATCGGGGGTAGATTACGCAGCTCCTTATTCATCCTTGATTATACTGTCGCCATGGCTTTCTGCGTCTCCTCGCACGTTAGTGCGCTTACAGTATAGTGTGTTTTAACCTTGAAATAACATTCACCGTAAACCTAAATACAATTTAGCATGACGTTAACGCTGCTAACGACCGTGTATTATTATTTCCTCCATGTGATGGCACTAGATGAAAGATTGGCAACGGTCACTTCCAACAACTGTATTACCACCTTACGCTGTGCATATGAAAATGTGCTGTTATGGGACAACGGAGCTCTACGACACACACGACATTTCTTTGCCGTATACGTAACTGCTATAGCATTGTACTTGCTGCGCAATATTGACTGTATGTGGCAAGTCATCCCATTAAAAGAATAAGCAAATGTGTTCAATGTACATTATCTCAAATCTGATGCGCTGTGATCACAGGCTCTTAACAATGATCTATACCTTTATCGCGACAAACTAATGAACACGCAACTGCCGACAGCGGTCTTCGCATTACTGCGTGTACTGTGTAACAGCCTTGTTTAAATGTTATAGCACTCACGAAAGATTCCAATACATATGCTTACTATTACATAAGACAACTTTTATATGTATTCTACACTTTTCAAAACATGTCTAAATCTAGATTTCCAAACGGCCATTACTGAGTGTAGCGAATGCCATTTAATGATATCCTGAAACTGTTAATATTTAAGACTTTATCGCACCATTATATCAACACAATCTCTGATGAAACGCAATAGATTCTGCCACCTCACTAGAGAAACAAACAGATCTTCCATACAGTTTTAGTTTTATGACGACGACAAAAAACTGAATTACACTGCTGATGGCTTCAAGAACGATTTGATGAGCTGGGTTAGATTAGTGAGGTCAATTTCTTTGCAGATTAGAGGTATACTTACGACCTGTGTTGACAGCGGCTGCAGCGACAAAGAGGATAGACAATCCCAGCCATATTTCTTTCATGGCGACCTTCATAAAGACAATTATCAATTCTATAGCAAGTTCCTTAAGAAAAACATTTACACGTGGGCTTTTAAATTTGCAGAAAAAGAATAAATATTCAGCTACACAAGATAAACCCACATTTGCTGCTTCGTAATGACGTACGAATAAATTGGTTAGTATTCATAATTAAGTACTGATAAAATGCTTACACAGCCCAAATATTGTAGCACAAAATCAAATATTTCTCAAAAAAGCTTGATATGGCAAATACTTAAGCGCGTTACATTTGTTTTACATATTCGAGCATATATGTTTTACGGGACATGTACTATTTTATATTTGTCTTGGAAAACACAGCATGTACATGAGGTAATTTTAAGTTATTATTGAGCCAGCGCTGTCCCTTACCATTCAGAACCATCATTTCTATTGCTGGCTTTAGATTACAAGAATACAAGAGAATAGCCTGATCCACATAGCTTCAACGCTCGCACACTCCAAGCATATGAAACGCATTACCTGCCCACTTGCTTGCCTTACCTTGTGACGCAGCACTTTCCGGCGTTTTCTGCAATAGCCGATAGACGCCTACATCTCGGACTATTGTTTGTATTCTCTATCTGGTTCTGTCGTTTGGACATGCTGTTTTACCTGGCAGAGAAGCTTCTTTTTTCTTTCCTGTCTACGCTCTTGCTAGATTATATTGCGATCGATGATAGATAACATATTGTTAAGTCACAAAAGGGGAGTGTATGTTGATGCCACAAGAATCCTAATTTCAATTGTTTTGCAGATAAATGTAGTGTCCTCTTCTTTTTCGAGGAACATGTAGTCGATCATTACCGATAAATATAAAAGTTGGCCCAGAGGAACGGCATCGTATTCCATGAGGTCATGAACAGGTGGTATGAAAAATGGAAGGCGGCGTCACTACCTGCATGTTTTGTGTTTCTTTACCAGCCTGCCAAGCTTCCGCTCACTCTCAAAGGTAAATTTCTTCTGTTATCAAACTTTGTTATCAAAGCTACACCTATTTCTATCTTTAGCATCCCTTTAGGTTAGGACGGGAACGCGGACTGTAAATTCTATCTATCTATCTATCTATCTATCTATCTATCTATCTATCTATCTATCTATCTATCTATCTATCTATCTATCTATCTATCTATCTATCTATCTATCTATCTATCTATCTATCTATCTATCTATCTATCTATCTATCTATCTATCTATCTATCTATCTATCTATCTATCTATCAATCTATATAATCTATCTATCTAGAATGTGCGTGCATTCGCTCATTTCGCTGGAAATCACTATAAGCGCATAAATCAGATCCAATGCCGTGAAACGCTAGCTGAGAGATTTATTTTCTAACCAAACATGCAGATTTTCTTTGCGTTATATATAAAAGGTTACGCTAGAACGTGTGTGAAGCGCTCAAGAATTTTCTTGCATAAACACCTACATCGAAAATGACCGTATCTACAAACCTGAACATATACAAACGCAAGTCGGCTGTTTCGTTGGCTTTACAGTAAAATATTTCGTTTCTTTATTTTGACAGCGGCAGCTAGCCTGACGTGGCGAAAGCTTTCGGTCGCCATTAGCGTACACTTGCAAGACAAGAGGACAGAAATGACTGCGTGCTCACTGGGAAATTCAATCCAACACCGCCGCCCTTGGCACCTGCCTGATCGGTGCGAACAGTGGTGCAGCTAGGTGGAGTGAAGTCGAAGTCGAATATCGGAGTCAAGCAGGTTTCTGTAATGCCAGCAACGTGATGGGAATATGCTGAAATGAAAGAGAGAAAGCGCGGAAGTTTCTTTGCAATGCAGTGTTAATAGAGCTGGTTTGTCAGTAAGCCAACGAGCGGACAGTACTGCTAGCGGATTCACTAACAAGAGCATTAGACCCATGACTCTAGTTATACCGCACATTATCAATGAAAACGGGCTCGTACCGCAGCTTAACTAGTTAACCGTCGTTGTGGAAGGAGGCGGCAGAATCCCACAACTTCTTTCTAACCACTCCAATCTTAGGGGAAACTCTTCTGTGAACCGAGGTGCAAAGCCCTTTAGTTTGAAAGCGTTTTTGAGTATCGAAAAATTTGGAGTGACAATCTGTACCTTTTATGATAAATAAACGTCTTCGGCCTTCATTGGTCCTACCTATTTTGTGGCAACGATCTATTTTGGGACAGAATATTTTTTTTATTTTTCCCTAATAAGTTTTTAGATACAACCAAACACTGTGTCAGTATTATCAGTTGCCGGTTTATCTATGAAATGGAAAATATTGTTGCACTGGGTAAGATTATGAAGGTCATCGTTCTTTTAAACGAGTTGAATTGCACCTCTACATAGCGATGCTAATTAAGCACGACGGTTTTCTGGCAACGCATGCCAATCAGCAGTTTCAGAACCTAAAAATGTTTCAAGCACAGATACACCGTATTCGAAGATAATAAACCGTGAATTCAATGACTCTTGGAAAATTATAACCAGCGATTAATAAGAATATGTAAGAATAATTTCTAACAATATATATTATTAGTATATAGTAATATATATTAATAATACACAATACATTATAATAAATATATTTATTATACAATATATAATACAATTATAACAGCGAAATTAATGCTATTCTCGTTGTCTTGGTCACATTGATTGCTGGCTACATGGGATGTAATGGTCGAGTCGGAACTGTTTCTGTAGCGAGTAGTAGTAGCTGCCGCGGCAGAAAGAAATTCTAAGGATCGAGTGGGAGAAAGATCTTTTTAGTAGGGCCAGGGTTCAGTTCTATGTCCCCACTTAGGAAAAGGTAGTTATAGCAGTACAGTGTATGAAACTGATTGATTTAAAGTGCAGCCCTATTTTCATTGGTAATGAAAAGCCTGACATTTACACTAGTTACCAGTTCAACATTCATGGTATCGCTACGAAACATGTCGAATGCCTAGCTGTGATAGTTTCAACATATTTAACTTACAGTAAATATGGAAAATTGATAAGCGTCTAGGAAGGCTGCATGCCCAACTTGCTTAGAAAAATTTTCAAGAACGCTCCCCATAAAGTAAAGTTATTTTCTACAAATCTAGCTTGCACGCGCTTCTTCAGTAGAGTTCCACCAGTTGGGTTCCACATGCAAAAACCATGTCCATGAAATTTGAAGCTATCGAAAAATTGCGCCACTTGTTTATTTCATAACTCAAAGCAGCAACGCAAGCGTCACCGCCCTGAAGAGAGCGTTACTCTTGGAATCCCTGCAGGACCACCACTGGTTTCTTCCGGCTATCGCGGGCTGGCCAAAGAGGACGCAAAGAGACCGACTGGCGGATATACTTAAAACCGCTGGTGCAAGTACCTCATAGAAATTGTATTAGCGCAAGAATTTGCGAATTTCGCTGCCACACATTGTTTTCTGTTTGCAGTTTACTGCGCGCTTCGATTCTTTATAGTCTAGGTTGTTCGATGTCGTGTTATTTGCACCCCATACCATGTTAGTGACAACGCTGTAGAATTACCTATATCTGTTTGAAATTCAATAGTGACTAGACTACACGTCGCAGGTTTATGGTTGCAGGAGCATATCACTTTTTATTTCAGATTCCTGTTCTCTCACGTACTCTGTATTGTGTGACTGCTTCACGATAGAAACAAGTTTTTATCAAAGAATATCTTCTTGCATCAACGCCACTACAGCATCGGTGATGAGGTGGGGTACTCGTGCAGGGCCGGGGATCACCTTTAACCATAATAAGAAACGACGGGTACCCCTGTGACACTGGGCTTCGATCCGAGTAACTTACGCATGCTCAAGCATTTCGCCACCACTACAGTAAAGCCAAAGGCATTACAGGGTCCAGAACCCGACAGCGTCATTCCTGCAAGCGGCACCCTCTCGGGTGCCTTTGGGCGCCTGGTGTTCTTTCCTGCATGGTCGGTACGCAGCCAGTGCATTGTAGCTTTATGTAAAACTGGTAGAATCACTTCGCGTAATTGCAGTCAATCGTTACGTCACGTTCAGTAAAGGCCGATTCGATAACCTTTTGCTCGGTTGCTCTACAAGTGGAGTATAGATCTACGGTGCCTCATCCGTCACCATGTTATCATGTCCACCATAATATTCTTGTGAGGCAGCGCGTAATATATGCTGTAAAGGAAGTAAAACGTTTTCTTACATTGCGCCAAGATTGCTGATGCCCTAACAATTTACAGTTTCGAAAAGCCACTGCAGGAAAATTTTATCTCCTGCACTTGATTTTTGTTTTTGCGGCGTAAATAAGGGCGTTCTTGATTTTGCCATCAGTAAGGATGATGGCTATCGTTCACCCTCCCTCTTTAACACAGATGATGGAATGTGTGACTGAAGCTAATAAGTTTTTTTGCGATGTCCTATGACACTGCCTAACTTAACTGTGATTATTTGGGTTTTTCGTCAGCATAGATTGACTAAAGATACATTAAACTAGAACAATTACACTTCATAGGTACAGTATTAATAAAATAACAAACATACACGCTGGAGGCATCTCACCAAAAAAACTTTAATTTATTTTCTTAAGATAATGCATGTAGTCTTGCATTTCATCTATAAATGCCAACAAGGCCAAAAGCACAAAGATGCTCCTCACTGCTGGCAGTCCCAGCTATGCTCCTGCAAAGTGATTGATTAAGGTAACACATGTCATACGAGAGACACTAACAAAATGTTCACTATAAGTGCTAGTACTATAATAAATGTCTGAAATTGCATTAACTTGCAGTCACGTCAAAAGTGGTGATTAGCAGTAACACCACCATCCTTCTGCGGAAACAACATGGTATCTGAGGGTTACCTTGTTGCTGTACATGTGGGAACACTCTATAAGCACTCCTTATAAATTCATATGCCCAAAAATTGCATAAAGACCAAGTTTGAGCAGAAATTGTACAAGTGCGTGAGAACAAAAACAGGCTGTCAATGACGAACAATTCCTCATTCATTGGCTGGACTACCAACATATCAGCGCCTGGAAGCACTAGTTCTCGTCTTAGATGGGCACGGCCAAACAACATGATGACAATCCACTGCAGACTTAGGAAAATATTGAATCTGTAGAGTATAGGGCCGTCGTGCTCAGGGGCATGTCATACGTATACTATGTCTTTTATCAATTCCTGCAACAAGCGGGCTAAGGAAGGTTCGGATTCCAATATAGTGACGTTTCTGAAAAAGCAAGCAGATGGCAGGAATACCTTTGCGCAGTGCAGAAAAAGTATGAGCCTTTGACAAGGGTAGACAATTACCCGTTTATTCACACAATTCCAAGAAAAGGTTTGCCCGAAGTCAGCGCCTGAGCAACAATGCAGAAGCTTTTTCGTCGAAAAAAGATTTGTCGCTTGCCCCCCCCCCTCCCCCCCCCCTCCCCCATGCCGGGATATTTACCTCAACTAAAACGCAACGAATCACTGCAAATCTTACTGTATGTAACACTTATCTCGCTATTCCGGCGATAGTTCACATTCGGGGCGAAAAGTGCAGTTCTTCCATTGCATTTATTTACTAGAAATCGTGTCTGTGGCTAATGTCCCAGTGTACTCAAATAATCTACAACCGACACAATTTTCTGAATTTTCCTTTATGCGATTGCCCTTACCTATCATGCGGAATCGGTCAAAGATAGGCGGTTTCCACAGAATGTGTGATGCGGATTAAAAAATAGAAACTGCTTTAGCAGGAAGACCGCGTTACTAAGCACTGAAACCATTATTAACATCACCTGGAGTTCATTGAGAAATCAAGAAATTGCAGTTAGTGTTCCACAGTCGCAGTCGATGCAAGTGTAATGCATTCTTTCAAAGATTTGAGAACAATTACATGGGTGAACCCGTCAATGTGAGCTTCAAATAAATCAGGACAGGAACTTTGATGTTGTTTCTAAGGTTGAATTCATGTGTACCTTGAGAGATGCTTCTAGTGATGACGAAAATGCCAGGAAGCAAGAAAAACGTCTAGTGTTCATAGTTCTCTGGGACGTATACACAAAATTGATGCCGTCAAACCAGTTCTTTACAAATAGATATTTAGGGCCGGGACGCGTCCTTCATTCTGTCCTGTATTTTGTCATTTCTTTCTTTCTATTTCTTTGTCTGCACATATTCCATCTTTCGTTCTATTTGGAATGTTCCTAATACCACTCGCCCTGTCACCAAACTGGCATACCCTCCTCCGATAAGTATTTCAGCCCATGACCAATCCTTCCTTTCTTAATACTACAATAGCTTTAAAAAAATTTACGGTCCAATCTAGCTGAACATTGTTGTAAAGAAACGTAAAAGCTATAACTAACAACCATGTCAAACATAATTAGGCAATAGAAACGTTGTTCGTCTTGTAAAAACTACGTTAATAAAAAGATACGAAAAAAGATGAAGCAGCACAGTCATGGTTATCCCTATGTCATAAGCCTATATTGTACAACGTTGCAGGGCATAACGTAGCAGAACTTGGGAACACCAAGTTATATTTAAATATAACGTGAAGTTAACAGCGTCATCGTCGTTGTGTACACCTATGGCGAAGCACATCTAACATGCCATTCGCTAAATTTTTGTATTCGCAATCCTGCGCGCAATACATGAGCAGGTTAGCAAGTGAAACACCCGTACGAAGATTACTGATGAATAGAAATTTTGTGGACAGTTGACGCTATTGAGCAATCCATTTTATCTTGCTTCAAATAATGTCTTGTGAGAAGTACTTCACATGCACCTGCAGCTGTAAAGCTTTTTAGACCGTGCAGTTTTGCAATTTTTGTAAAGCAATCTGTGTAACATTTTTCTTGTGAGCATCTCGCTTTATTAAGAAGATGTTGCCAAATCTGCCGAGTAACGTTTCTCGATTTTCGCCGTAATTTTACTACAATATTGCGCTTATATGAGTCAGCGCATCGTACCATACGCCTAGTGATCATTTTATTACTTCATTATGTACTCCAAAACGTATCTATTCCTACAGTTCGTGCGAAACATACTCACCACATCTGCATATGCAAGCGCCGTCTTTAAAGTCACACGAGATCCTCTGCCACCATGAGCAGAAACCCCACTTCCAAGGCGTCGAACAGCCGTCGCTTTTCTTTACTAAATGAAACGAAGGCATGGTTCAAGATAAGCATCAAAAAACAAATATCGACCGAGTATGTTCAAGTTTCACCCTGACCAAATGGGCTACCATTACCCACAGCTTATACAGCGCGTATCCTAGAGGCGCCCAATAAGGAGCCCAATTTCTGTGCAGTTATTGTATGAGAACGTACAGAGGGAAACTAGAGAAATGGATTGGAGTAGAAGCGCTCGTAGGTACTATTTCGTGCTCATAGAATCACATATATAACAAAGTTGTATCATTGTTACTATTGCGTAGGAAACTCCAGCGTGGCTACACCGCCTGCTTGGCGACTTCTGTGCAGGTCATGGTCTGTTGCACTTGGACATAACTTGGAATATAACAAATAGATGTGAGTAACCCCTCTAAATTATTGTGCGGCGAAATTTTTCCAAGATGTTACCAAAATAATCATATAGTGGTAACCGTTTTCATAATTGCTCAACACTAAGAAGGCAAATAGGGCATGCGGCTTGGGCGATGGGACGTTGTCAGATTTAGTTAATACAATTTCAAATGAGCATTTTTTTAATTATTGTATCTAATTAGGGCGCAACTACTCTCAGTGTTGAATGTACAGCCAATATATTTAGCATTGTGTGCATATTGACCAGGTACACAAATACCACCTGATTAGACAAGCCATGAATGGTAGGAATGCTTTGGTGAAGTCACATCTTTGTGCCCCACATCGGCTTGGTGCTGAAATAACCTTGTTTTGCGTACCGATTTGGTTGTGAGGCATGTCGTGGTGGAAGACGGAAGTATAGAGTCCCACAATGCGAAATATAGTGCTTGTGAGCGTTCACCATGTGGACCTTGATTTAGTGGCGGGGAGTCGGTAGACCCCCTTCACGTGAACGGTGGGGACGAAGGTGGCATGGGTGGATGGGTCATGATCAGACGAGGCTAGGACATAATGGTACGCCTGGCACAGTCTCACCTCGGACGACCAACAGCAGGCAGAGGGCGGCAACAGTTCGCGGTTCGAATGCAGCAGACCGTGCTCTGCAGAGAAATCGCCACGCAGGTGGCTTGCCGGGCAAGAGTTGGTATTCGGGATCAGCACCCCACGAGTTCTTGCGGCATGGCGCTTCTGGCTTCCGTGTTCGTTCACGAGCTCCTTCTGGCTAGGATAGGATAGGATATCCTTCTTGCAGCATTTTTTTCTTGCTATTCATTCTTCGCTTGTTATTTAGCTGTTGGCCGAAGGTATTCTTTCGTCATTTCCGGTCGTATTTTTCTTTCACTTCCGTTCGCCAGATACGCCAGCATCATTGCATGTTTGTCTTCTTCGCCGCCTTCGCGTCATTTCGCCGACGCACCGCATAGTATTATAAAGACAGTGCACCATGATACCGTGCACAAAATAACAAAAGCGCCTCTTCCCTTTTTAAAGCATTTTTTTCAAAAAAGAATAATTGGGCCAAATGCGTGCGAGAAAGGAAACGAAATGTTTTCAGCAGAAAGCACCTGCTCACTTAACCGTACACTGAGACAGAAATGGTTGCACAATGACAATAAGCCAGTCAACAGAAGTAAGCAAACAAATGAGTCATTTAGCATTCAATCATCGCATCCTGGCGTCTTCCAGTTGATGAACGAGATAAATCTTCGTATGGCTTCAGGATATTATTATCAAACAGTTTTCTTATCTATATCCAGTGCAACAAATAATATTTGTCACTCTAAACCATGATATGCCATGGTTTAGAGGACGCAAATGTGTTCCGATACTGCCGAAAGGATAAACCTGATACAGCACTACTGGGAAAAAATGTTATACAATGTGGGCCTTCTTAGTAAATAACAAACAAAGGCTTCGAAGTCAAAATTAACGGCCACCAAAAAACAAGAAGGTAGTGTTTATAACTGCACTTCTGAATACAAATTGGAAAAGAACACCTTTATTTTGGAAATTTACGTCGTGGATAAAGCATGACTTCACGCATGCAGCTGCAGCCACCAGTGAGAAACTTCACTGATCTTAGTATAGTAGCTGCATGGATTTATAATACCAAAAATGATATGGCTACCTTCTAAAGAAAATGGAAAACTGGGCGAGTTGATGCTGAGTCTAGCTACCTTCTCTATCTGCCGAATGATGCGCATGTGTCATGTGTTTATGAGCCATGTGTTCTTTGAACCCCGCTAAATATACATTGTTTCTAAGCAATTTTTTTCTACTTTGCGGCATTACTAGCCTGTCGCAAGTTAAATTATTCTCGTATCGTGGCTACGGGTGTGTTTAACGTTCATTTCCTGTTTACCTAGTTGCGCCTTCCGACATTATCTACCGAGAAGCATGTCAATCTGCCTTTATTTAGGCGTTTCGCCTCGACACCACATCGCCACTTGCATGGCGCTCTTTGGCAATATCTGGCCCTTGCGCACTAAAGACAACAAATCATCCTGAGGTGTTTCACTTACATTTCAATTCAATGAGTGGTGCTTTCTTTGCGCTGCCGGCCTTGATATCAATCACTTCTAGTAAAGAATAGTGTAGCAATATATTCAACGCTTAAAAGGCCGGTCAAGGGGAAATGTCCCTGGCAATCTTTTGTAAGTACATTGTATGCGCTTTCTCTTTTTAGTGTTTCTGCGAACGCAACATCATTACAAAAAGCCCACGGCACATTTTTTTTTCCTCAGCCACGAGGGTAGTTTATTTTAAGAAGAGTGGCAAAATTTTCCAGGAGATATCACGGATACTAGAAATGTTTAATGCGTGATACATCTAAACACAGTTACTGTTGGAGGATGTTTCTAAGGCGGCGACTGACGCTGCCTTTACATTCTTGAATGTATCATATTACCACTATAATACTTGTCTAGAGGAGCGTCTATGAAAATGACGCTTTCTATGAAGGGCGCAGCTTCGTCCACATGCTTCAGCGCTTGATCGCTTTGTAACTATATTGTAAATACGTTTTCATTTTGCGCCTGCCTCCATCTATTGTTTTGGCGGATTTTCTGGGTAAATGACAATTTGGTTTACAAGACAGATGGACTGAGGGCCCGCGCTTGCGAGTTGAAAGTTGGGTTAGTTGTTCCTGCGTTAATGCATTATAAGAATTTCTACCGAACAAAAAACACTAAATGGTAAAGCCATTTGCTTCCTTCCTCAGTGTGTGCTTTTTCTTAATACCATTTCTGAACATGCTGCTTCAGATAAGTCTCCGCCTCCAAAAGGTATCACAAAACACGTATTCCCCATTGGCCTCACAATCCCTGACATGCACAAAAGGTCTGATATGGCTGTTTCGGCAATATTCCAATTGGCTCAGTCTCACTTGTTGGAAAAGTTTCCAGATTATCTTCAAGTTTTCACAGATTCTTCTGTACACAACGACGGTCAAGGCGCCTTTGCTGTCCCCTCCGTTCAGAAGAGTGGGCAGGCGTTGTGCCCCTTCCGGTGGCAGTTGCCAGCCTGCTCCTCGCTTTCCCTTTCCTGTTAACTGTGTATACGTGTATACGTGTTCAAAACAAATAATAATAATACTAATAATAATAACAATAATAACTTTTCTTACAATGGGAATTATTAGAGTGCATTTAACGGATTCTATAAGTGATATGGCCAATTGGAAACCACGTCACATTAAATATGCGGGTGATGTGGCCTTGATCTCGTGTCAAACGACCCTGATGATTGTCAGACGTTGAAGGCTGAATGCCCATATGAAGGACTTCACACGTTGATCTTGCTGTCGTGTTCGGAAGTCTGGCGAAGTGGTCGGTGGTACGTCATCATTCACTAATATTCTTGTTGGATGTCGAAGAATCTTTAAACACTATGATGTTAAACACGTCGTTCATGTGTCTTTTCACCACGTGCGCGACCTTACCTTTTCCACTGATGTTGGCGTCAACTGTTGCGCAAAGCGCCAGAACGTTCTTAATGTACATCGAGTGCGACTCGGCAGATGTCTGCACAGGTGAGGCACGTTATTTTTTGACGACATGCTGGCAGCTTGCACGTTGAGGAAGCAACTAGAGATATTTCGTCTTACATGCGCTCTAGCATGTTACTTCGTTTTGTTGTTATTAAAACGGGCCTTTGCAGTACCTTCAAATAAAGTATGACGTTCTGCAGTATCCGGGTCGTCTCCCACCGAAAATGTGCGCTTACGCACTCATAGAGTCGAATCCAGACATCGATGTCGTCGCCGTCAGTGCAGGAAAAGGTCCAAAGATCCTGGGGTCGAGCCAGGTTTATGGCTGGCATGGCGGGCACCGCTGAAACAATTTCATCGCCAGTAGAACTGCCTAGAATGACTACTTCGCGCCCACTGCGAAGTTCGCTCTTGCGTTAGATCCCCTGCCCTTCCATACCACCGATATCTCGTGCTCTTCACCAGTTCTGTCTACTACACACCTGAACAAGATGATCGCCCCAGACCTTGCACTCCATCAAGGTGACGACCTAATTCGCCTTTTAACCTAATATCGGAACGTCATTGACCTGTGTAGCAATCCTCGGGATCAAACGTGCGCTGTCAGGCACCGCATCTACGCTGCACCGACAGTAATATCCGATGCACCGACAGTAATAGCGGGCATCCCCTGCTGAGCATCACACCTTTCAAAAAGGGCCTCGACAAGATGCTGGTGAAATATATAATCGATCCACCTAGCAGCCATTGGGCTGCTCATGTGGTTCTGGTTGAAAAGAAAGGACGACTGCTGTACATTTCGGGAGAACTACTGGCCACTTAACAAGGCCAACAAAATATTTGCGGATTCATGGCATGGTGGCAACCGATGTCAGCAGATCTTTGCATGCTGGCTGATCTGAATAACGATAATTAGCGGTGATGTTGAAGGATAATGCGTAACGACTTCAATGTTTAATCCAATACGAGAGTTGTGAGTTGGTATTTAACGGTACTTTGCGTGCAGAACTGCTGTTTGTCTGCGTAGGCTACATAACCAAGAGGGAGACGTGTTTGCTTCAGGCATTGTGCGTCATAAATTGTTCCTAATCTCTGCGAATTGAACATTATCATTGCCTTACATGGCACAACGCATCGTGGTTGAAAAATTAAACTTTAATTGAATCATGAGGCTGTACGTAATTGAATTTAATAATAAAATTGTATGTGTTCATTGCGTACGTACATCACGGCGCCCGGAAAATCGGGAGAAGAAACAACAAAAGCTTCACTTTGAAAAAATATGTGAATCCGCTCCCACGCATACACATCGTCCTGGATTGCCTTCACGGCAACGAGTATTTTTCTTCAAGCGACCTTCAGCCAGGATACTATCAAATTGCCGTTGACCCTGTATGATACCCCTGATGGCCTTTATCAGTTTAAAGTCATGCCCTTCTGCTTATGCACGCCTGATCATCTTCGAAAGCCTGATGTACCCCCTCTTACACGAATTTTATTAGTCCATCTGCCTGTGTTGTGTCGCGGACGTCATTGTATCTTCATCGACATATGAAATGCATACCAGGCAACTTTCTTCTATTTTTCGCCAAACCGGCCGGCAACCTAATTTATTGACGCTCTTCTAGATAAACCGTACCGTTACATTATCCTAAAATTCCTCCCTTCACGATACCGCTGGTTTTTTAGGCTTTCATCTACTGCTTTTCCAATCATTAAAATACTTCTTCTTCATCTACTGCTTGGCGGCGACTCAACGTAACGTTTTCAGACTATCATTCCCGCTGCCGTCCATAAGCACACTAAGTACGACCGTGATGCCATTTGTAGAGCTGACTAGACATGTCATAGGAATCATTATGACTCTCATCATCGGGACATTACCTATACCTCGTGTGTCCTTGTTCTTATATGGGCACCGACTCGACGTCTCGGACTCTCAAAGCGTCACGGTACGCCGGACCTTACCGTGTCCTAAGAAACATAACAGACGTCCCTTACTGATTCAACAGCTCGAGTGTTCTTCTCCCACCGTTTTAACCTACAGGTGTTACGTACCCCGCTTTAAATTTACCGCTCACCCACAACATAGCAAGAGCAGCGACTATGCGTGAGCCCCCGCCGTCGTTGCTCAGTGACTGCTCAGTGTTGGGCTGCTTAGCACGAGATCCCGGGATCGAATCCCGGCCCCAGCGGCTACATTTAGATGGAGGGAAATGCGAAAACCCGCGTGTACTTAGATTTATGTGCACGTTAAAGAACCCCTGGCGGTCGAAATTTCCGGAGTCCTCCGCTACGGCGCGCCTCGTAATCAGGAAGTGGTTTCGGCAAGTTAAAACCCCTAATTTTATTTTTTACTGTGCGTGAGCAGCCGGGGGCTATGTTGGGGTATTATTTATCTAGAGGAGCGTTAATGAAGTAGTTGGTTTTGATCTCGCGCGCCCGGTTGACCGCATGGTTCAGCAATAGATTGCCTTGTAAATATAACATATGTAGGTTTTCCTTTCTTTGTCTGCCGCTACGTAACTATATATCCCACTATTTTGATTTTCGCATGCCTCATTGTTATAAAACATTCATACGTTACTTATCGATGAAGCTGAATAATATGAACGCCGCAAATGTGCATCATTCTTTAGCGGTAACGTAAGTTCGGCTAATGATAACGAAGCGAAAGTGGCTTGTGCTTCTATTGATGATATCAGCATCTCAGTGACTACTTCACCCGTAGCCTGCGCAAGCTTAAGTCCCCATACACTCGCACGTTGACTCCTATAATCAATATGGAAAGGAATAATTTATGGAATGAGACAGTTCCTGCAAATTGATCGTTGGATACGCGCCTTCATCGGGTTCAAATAAGAAAACGTTTCCTAAGGTTGGTTGAACAATGCACTTTCTTGTTGCATTTTTGTCATGAAAAGTCGTGTTTGGAAGTGCAGAGAGGTGTAAGGCTGACAAATGTGCACTTATCGCCGCAGTTATTACGTACTATGCTATACATCAGGCCATAATAGAAGCTAGTTGAGATGAGAAATGTAGTTTCAAGATATGGATTTTGAATTATTCCTGCATGATAATACATACAGTATGGTTTACGCAATCATCACTTACTTCCTGTTAGAGGTTTAATGCCTAAGCTTACATACAAAAGTCTAAATTCTGCGATGCGCCCATTAACAACATATCTCATCTATGAAAAAGCCGAAGGAAGCAGCGTCAGTCAATTTACGCAAAATAAAACAGCCAGTGGTCTTTTAGTCTTGCGAGCTTGCAGAGAATAAGTATTCATAGAAACGCACTATAGACAAAGACAAACGGAACACAGACGATAGGAGTGGCACTTTAGCGTGTTTTTATGAAAACTGTGAGGATGAACCCACTCGCCCAAACAAACGTATTATTGCAACAGTGCACTTTCACTCGAGAGAGTCTGGATTCCTCTCGCGGAATGTGCCTTCCATCATGAGGAAGAAAATATTATATTCGAAGGCAGAATATTTTGCTGCAGTCCAAGTGTGTTCTGACGTGATACTCGGCATAGGAATGATATAGGTGATTGAAATAGTGAAAATGGAAGGGAAAGTAAAAAAATATAGATTTTCGTTGCTGAGGTAAGTAATAATCAGCATAAAATTGCGTTAGAGTTATCCTCACTGCGTTTCAAGCTTGACCACAGTCTCCTACAAAATTGCTTGTCTTCCTAATCGAATGTCATGTCGGTACTATGACGTCAGTTATAGAAATCACACTGGTGGCATTGCTGCTTTCAACAAGCTGCAAGTGTGTTTTGTGCATGTTTATATCCACCACCGAACGAAAACAAGTGTTCTAAAACGTTTACGCAAAACAAACAGACCTAATTTATTTATCCTCTACATGCGGCGTGATCTTAAGTTACTTGAATGGTGACAGTGTGATGCAGTTTCAAGCTGGTTGCAAAAGATCGCCACACATTCGCAGAATAACGCGATGCTAGTATCGCAAGACATGGCTCTAGCATATGTCGCATATGGGGATTGCACCAGTTTCTAAGTGTCGCTTCTTACATCAGTAAAGTTTAGCGCGAAACAAAATGCTAAATGAAGCACCAGTTTCGCTGAAGATCTCACATGAAAGAACGTGAAGCATAAATCAATTTCACATGTGAAAATAGCACTGTTCTTTCTCTGGAATCGATTACAGCCGCTTTCACGAAAAGGAAAATGTATTCTTCCCAGACTTTCAAAAGAAGAAATGCAAATTACTTACTGCAAGAGCACTGGCAGTTTCCATCACGCCTCAAACATGTGACTATATCTGTGCCATTGCATTTTGTCAACTTCACTGGACAATCGGCAGCAGCTAAAACAGAAAAGAAACAACACAATGAAGCGGTTTCCAGTTATAGCAACCTTGCTAGGTACTCTATATTCAACTGCCAAGTAGTTATTGCTTGGCAGTTGCCAAGTAGTTATTGCTAGCGAACGAATTGAAATACGTGCGTAGCTTATCACATTAACGATTACAAAGAGCAAAGAAGAAACAAAATTCGTATATCTTTCATTTGTTTACATTTGTCACCTCAGGGACAATTATGGCGCATTTCTATTTTGGCGAAATAATGGAGCATTGCAGTGTTAGGTTTAAACTCGTGCTCTCCAGTACGATTGCTGTCCTTACACTGACTTGAGAAGTGTTGTAAATTTATTAAGGTGCATGTAGTTTTCCAATTATAAATTTTGCGGAACTCCTATTAACATAAACATATCTCAGTCCGCTATATGGAACTTCATTGAGCATTGTGCCAATGTTTATTGACCAAAGTAGTCCTAAACGTCAGCATTGTGGGCTATAAGCCGCAAAAAGATCCAAATGAAAGCACCGGCAAAATATACGCGCTCAACAGACATGTCTTTTTTTTGCGGCTTTGCGTCTAGTCGTTGAATAAAGGTTAAAACTTAGCGAAAAAGGAAACAACGACAAGACGAACACACAACGCCGCTTGAGCGCCCGTGCGGTGTTGTGTGTTCCTTCCGCTTGTCCTCGTTTTTTTCGCGCAGTTTTAACCTGCCTTGAAGTTTGAACTAAGTAGCACTCAGCAACGTCCTACTAAAGTCGTTGGACATTTATTTCTCCTCAGTTCGCTTTGATAACCTAGCTGTGCCTTTGTACACACGGGGAGGAAGTGAAGGAGTGGTGGAAGGGAAAGTAGACGAAGAGTTTGCTTTTCTCCTGGTGGCCTCGCGCCATCTAATGATTTATCGCTGAGCGTTCGAAATAGATACCTCAGGCCTTGTCACAATTCTGGGGAACCATTAGAGCGAACCAACTAGAAAAAAACGCAATCGTGAGCGCTTCCTTGTCCTTGTGTGTCTTTCTTCATCCCCGTCTGCTTGTGTAAAGCTTCAGGATGAATCAGTTCTAACTAGGCCTGCTGGCATTAGTGTTTCAGCCAAGAAAAAGAAGCTCAATAAAGCCTGTCAGCAAAAATTTACAGCTACAGCTGGTTCAGCAGGAGCAAGGTTGGTGTTACAATTTATTACAGCTTAGTCGAGTATTCAGTGGCAGTAACAATACGTAACCTTTCCGTTACTTTCTCCGAAACACAATCAAGTTAAGGCATTTATTCGCATGCTAATAACTATGCATAGATGAACGATGAAACGTCAGAAAAAGATGTCTCAACAGGGAGAAACATATGGAAAGTTTGGAGTGGCGGGTGCAAGCTGAAAGTACAGTGCATGGTGTATCATGAAAGACGTCCAATAGTAAAAGATTGAATGGGCACATTGAAATGCAAGAAACCGAGAGGGAGATGATATCAACTAACTTAAAGAGTACCGACTGTAGTGCCATGTTCCGGTATTATTTGTTAAATACGTGGTTTATTGGCAGCACGCATGAGCTATACGAGTGTTCTGATGGCGACGACCCGGTCCGAATTGCTGGTATTGATTTGACCTAAGTCAAATAGACCTAAGCTTGACCTAAGTCGATAATAGAAAGCTGCAGTTGATGGCGCAAAACGTCTCCTTCAATGCCTGTAGCTGCCACAGAAAGAAACTGCTTCAAGAGGGACTCCTTCAAAGCGGCTGCCCATTCGCCAATCAGCAAACATCTGACGTTGCAGTTGTGTTGAGCGATAGCCGCCCAACTCGTCAATGACAAGGAGCAGCTGCAGTCGCTGGTCCTCGGAAGCCAATGTGCACTGTACAGTCGCGCACTTCAAGGCATTCAAGGCATCGTACTGGTTGGTGGTGTGGTGGTGTGGTAGTCGCGTGCAGCTGGCCGTGGCCCGTAATGAACAGCACCCCATGAGACTAGCCCTAAACGGCTGCGTCTAGCCCACATTCTCCATCACGATTAGAACTATAGCTTGCGGGTTGTAATATATCTTGGTAATGGCGGTTCCCCCTTCGTACTACACAGTAGCAAAGTTGTCAGCGGGCGTGTCTCGAACTTCCGCAGTAACTCGGCGGGTACAGATAAGCGCAGGTGGCTGAACTGTGGTGCTGCGACGTGATTTTGTCAATGATGAAGGACCCTTCAACCAGTAGGAATCAGAGATGAGAGTTTTGTACATATAAAGGAAGCAAGTGCGCTTTGTACGCTCTGCAAGTTACGATTGGGCACGTTGAGGTTCGGAGCGCATGCGGAACATTGCGGTCATCATCGTAGAGAAGACGTTGCTGCTCACAAGACATTACGCAAGAACGGATGTATTACTCCATGCCGGCGCCATTCTCTTCATCATTGGCGGAACAGCACCGTCACATAACCTTTCTATTTTCACAAGGATAAGCCCAAAACGGCTTTCTCTTTTCGCTGCTGAAATTTCAGCAGGTGATTTTCATATACACCTGAATCTAAGTACAAGATTGCTTTACATTGCGCTAACATCAAAATACTGCCGCCACGGTCTGGCTCGAACCTAGAGCCTCAAGGTCACTAGCGCAGCACCATAGCCACTGGGCACCCACGGCGGTCTTTCGACGTATAAGAAACATTAGCAGCGCATTTGAAAAAAATGTAAACATTCGCAATTATCAAAAAATAACGCAATCACATTAACATCGGTAACTGATGCTGTGTCCCACAGGAACGTAAGAATAACGTTTGCTCCAACAGGACAATAATACTCCGGGTAAGCAATATATAATTCCATGCTTATGAAAAAAACATGACAACACGCACCGACACGACAATGCAGACAACACTTTTGTTATCATTTACTTCTTCACATGCGTTTCTTTGACCTGCGGCAAAGCACCAAGGCACGGCATGGAGTCCACGTACTTGCTTGGAATAGCCCAGTTAATTCATAATGGAGTTTTATGTGCCAAAACATCGATCTGATTATTAGGCACGCCGTACTAGGGGACTCCAAAAATCTGAACCACCTGGCGGGAAACGCCCAGTAATGCTCTCTTCCATCCAAGCGCATCCATACGCACACGGGTACATTACACCCTATCGCATATCGGTTTAGTCGCTTTAAAAAAAAACCCTCCTAGCATCATCGGGATGCTGTGTAAGAAGTTTAGAAGTGTAAAGCACAAACCAAAATAAACGAAGTCACGATGGGTGTTACCAGTTGAAATAACTTTGGGGTCAAGGAGAATATGTCGGCCTCCACCAGAAAGGACCAGCAACAAAACAGAAAAGAGGCGCAATTGAGTTACAGAGCGTCGGAAAAGTCATTGAGCAGTCGGGTTCATAGCACGAGAGATATGGTTTCAGTTTGGCACCGTCAAGAGCTTCAGAATGAGGAAAATGACAGGACCACCTTAACGTTCATTCCGGGAGGACCTCCTAGGTAACTTTGGTGACGCGCTTTACAACCATATGAGGACCGAACAGCGTTTCCGAACGGCCGCGCGGTCGGATGGGTCTCCACGCCCACACTGCATCGCAAGGATCGAACATGTGCGCTCGGTGGCAAAGATTGTAACGGGGGGCGTACGTAGGTTTGGCGACAACGAATGCGATACAACGCGAGTTGGCAGACCTCCTCAGTGCGCTGAGTGAACGTCACTGCATCGGTATAAAACATTCTGAGGCTGTCCAGAAACAGTGATAGTAGTTGTTCTAGGCATGATATGTATCTTACACCCCATGGTTTTATACAGTAAACTATATGAGAATGACAAAAACTACAGTGGTTCAAGCACAGAAATGGGAAAGCATTAACGTGTTCTGATTAGAGTATTACATTGACACGCCACCTTTATGCGAAGGCTGTGAATTTGTTCATCCCATTGAAGGTGTTATTAGAAAAACACTCACCAATATTTAGAAGAAATAACCTGCTCCATTTGACACGTTGTGCAGATAGAGCTTGGCTGATGCAGTACCAATGTTATCTCTTCTAGATATAAAAACAGTGTAATTCGTTTTTACAGAATGTTATGCTGATTTGATTTCAATAAACCATTATCTTACCTTTGTAGACTCAGACAGTATGTTGACTTGCTGTGGTGACACACTATCTCCTGTTAATATTATGCCCATATTGTCCGTATACTATAATGTTTTAGAATATACAAGAATTTTGGGGAGGTAACTTATGTACAGTGCAAAAAGTAGAGGCACCCTTCAGGTAGCCCACACGCTATGGTGTTGTATGCGCATTCCTTATTGGTAACTACTTTTTGTTTGTGCTAGGACCAGTAGCTCCAGAACTGAACGGTCGCTGAAAGCAGCCGGAAATGCCTGCCGAGTTATATGGGGTGCGTTCGGTCCTTGGTATCGATAACACGGAAGGTTCGGGTTGTTGCCAGGCGAAGGCGACGGGTTCAGTCATGGTGATATTTTAGGCGCCGGTGGTATGGTACGCGTGTGCGCCGGAAATCCAGAGCATGGTTGCGGGCTAATGGCTGGGTACACCTACAGGTGGTGGGTCCAGCCTTAATACAAGCTACAGCTGATGTGAACAGGAACACGAACATTTTCCTATTCGCAGTGTCGAGCCCAAAGCATTCTACCTTGCCATTTACTTTTACTCATGGGCGTGGTCGGATATAAGGTGGTTAAAAAGAGCTATGCAATTAGAGCACAACAAAAAATGAAGCTCTTACTTTCAGCCATGGTATCTATGTTTGCTCATCTGCGAGTAAAAACCGACGCCTTAGCCGGTAGGCTACCGCGATGGGCAGGGAACTCTTTATTGACTATTATTCGTATGTTAACATGTCATGAAGTTCGCTCGTTATTTAGTGCACAATTTCTAATGATACATCTTGCTTTAAAGGTAAATCCGGCTATTTGTTGATGAGTACGCCTTTACTCCGATATAGTTGTAAATAATGATGAAGCTTGGGTCGGCTACCTGGTGGGTAGGACAATGCGATTGTTCAATAGCAGTCGATACATTCAAATTATAATAAATGAGGGAATGTGACTTTTGCAAAGGAATTTTGGAAGTCCCAAAGATTGCGTGCTGTCAGTTTACTGCTGTGAGCCTTAATAAACCGAGAGCGTGTGAATAAAGGTTGTTGATAAGCGTTTAAATACAATGGCTGCTCATCGCTTTGGTAATCAACATGTTTTTTTTTTCTGAAGCAGGTCTGAGTAAAACAATTTAAATGGTGGACGTCCTGGGTAGGGGGCTAGGGGCTTACTAATATTATCGACTCAATTGAAGTGATGAATTAATTTTTTTTTCATTTCTGCAGCAACATGAAATATCAAGTTGACAGTGAGTACGTTTCGTAAAAAAGAGATTAGGTTTGGTATACATTGGCCCATGCATGTAGCACCACTCATCATTAGTCTTCCTCACAACTGCGCAGCTCGTATAGAATCAACAGCAGCTTTTCGGATTTTGGTGCACCATAACAATGGTATTCTTGATTCAGGTTGGGCGCTTGAAAATAGGCGCTGACATTGCTATGTTCACTGAAGGAGACGAGTCTAATACGGCGGCACCGTATGTCGTTTTAAAATAACGCAAACATAATGACCCTAACAAAATATCAACTAGAACGAATTCCAATATATGTCTCAAAGAATTGGGCGACTAATTTAATGGCTGCAAATAATTGACCTTGAGTGCATGCACCCAAGAAGTGATATATCGTCGGATTAATTACCACCATCCTTGAGCAAAATCATCTGGAGCTGTATTCACACCCATTGTTTTCTCTCCTTCGAGACTTCTATATCTATATTGCTTAATATATGCGCGAAAGAAACCAATTTTTACTGAAATAGTAAGTTACCTAACCGAATACGAAATTAATATGAGAGTCTATACTGATCGTATTTGAATGTCGAGATATTTGGACATCCCTTGTCGTAGGCGGTTCAGATTTAATTTAGAGAATCTCTCAATAAAATCAGTTTTCATCACCCAAGGCAACCAAATACTGTAGACTCCAGCTCTATTTTCCATTCAATAGCAGTACGATGTCACTAAGAATTCTTTTGCATTATGTAGAATAAGAGACCGTAGAGAGCCCGAATCCGCCCAGTAAAATGCGCTCACGCTGTAATATTTCAGCTTCTTCGCAGAATCATAATTTCTTTAGGCAAATTTATTTCTTCTTTCTTCTATCGTTTGTTTGTGTTAAATTACACGATGAGAATTGTTTTTTTTCTTTGCCATTATGCTGCTGTTTGATCTACGCTGCATTATATTTTCTTTCTATTTATGCCAACTGATTATGCATTCCACCTTCAGCTAGAGCAGTAAAGAAAATATCAAAAATTATATTGGTCCCCTTGGCGTTGATCCCTATATTATGCATTTTGTCGTATTCACGTGCATATCTTTGCTTCTTGAGAGGCTTGGTACATGTTAGCTGAATAGCGCAGCATAGATGAGTGATCAAGTCATATAGTCATAGGCACGCCTAAAAACTCGCTTTACAATGGATATGTTTATTGACTTTCTACTATCCCTATGAACTGTAGCGCTATTTGGTCACGGTTATTTTAGTTTCGTTGAAATAACTTAGGCAGCCTGACTAAAAAGGCAGGAGCACTAACAGTGTAGGCATTCCTGCTATGGTGTCCCACAAGTCACATATTGAAATGTATACGGTCTGATAAACGATTCTACGCACACTAGCTAGTAACTAAGATGTGCACTAGGCAGGTTCATAACAACGGTAACTCTAATTTATTATGACAAACCGATTGCTACGAAAGCTGGCCAAAAGTAAAGCTACTTATTTAAGAGGAAATTTACCTACAGGCATCTAGTTTTCGCTACGATCATATTGTGATGATGTCGTGCTTTCGGAGGGAACTGATGTGCTCCTCAATTTTTGCTATGTCCCACTTTGATGCCTGTGGACTGCCTACTGAGATAGCACCTATAGTGCTAAGTTGAAGGCGGAAGGATCTTTTCTCTTCCTAAAATATGAGGAAAGTACTTACATGCTGTCGAGAGAAGCTGCACCATGAAAAATACAATACTCAGCAGAATGCCCGTCTTTATAATATAGGCAGCAGGTGAGCTGGAAATTCCTTGCTGAGCCTGCAAGAAGATGGTAATAAGATGCAAGTTGTAAATCAAAATGGAACTCGACTTGAATGACATTTTAGTAAGAACTCCTTTCTTTGAAAATAAGTGCCAAATAGACTTCTAAAGGAAGCATTCTTAGATTTTATGAGTCAAAGTCGCCATCTCAGTATCATGTTTGCGGCAGTCGGGGACTTCGAAAAAATGTCTATCACATGAAGTTCTTTAACAAGCATATAATACGCACAGTTCATGAAGTTCTAGCATTCTGCGCACACTCATGAATAAGCCACTATAGAAATCATATTATAGGAAGTGATAAGTCATGTCGACAACACGTGTGAGATCTTACCCAGCATTCTTTGATAAATAAAGCTATTGTGGCGAGCACGCTCTACATGTCGATCAAGCATGGTGCTCATCTGCTGAAATAATTATCTTAGAGCGCAGCTTTTAGACGCCGATGGCTTAACTGAGCGAACGAGCACAGCGAAAGATTGAAGAGCGAACGCGGAGCGCAGCGTGCGATGAAATACAGTGAGAGCGAAGAGAGCGCAAGGAGGAGGATGCAGCGGAAACATGAGGAAGAAAGCGGAGGAAGCCAACTTGAAGTACCGCCAGATGGGGTTGACCTCCGCGCATCCGCAGCAGCTGCGGCACCGGACGCGTGGGAAAATAATAAAAAAAAAAACAGAAAGCTCGCCTTCGCGCATAGCGTTTGCCGCAAGCGTTTTATCGGTAAAGATTATGGTGTTGGAGTTGCAGAGAAGCGGCAACCGTATGGCCGGCCTGTATTTAACGCCACGGGTCGTGGCTGTCGGTGCGATTATGGGTGCGATGCCTCAATACATCGCAAAATGAAAACACGTATTCAGCTGCGCTAAAGTTTGCATTACGGAGTAACGTAACCGTCGATGATTTTTTTATTCAAGCATTAGAAAGGATTAGAGAAACGTGGTTGTCAAAAAAAAGCTAAATGCATCTTCACACATGACCCCATCACAAACCTGACCTCACCCATTTTTATTTCTAAATACAATAGGCGAAAGTGTGTTTCAGCGCTTGAAAATAAGCACTATGGAGAAGTAGCATAGATGGCAATGGGCTGAAAAATTCTCATGCTGGATCGCCAGGCTAAACACCCCGGTGGAGACAACCCAACAGAACCACCACATAGATGGCAAGTTCAACGTTTTTAGAGAGAGCTGTTTAGAGAAACCTTCGCAAGTGCTACGTTCACGGGGTAAACATTGTATTTGAGTATTTGCTAAATGTGGTACAGGTTGAACAACAAATTGTAGCACATACCGCATACTGTATTTATATATTTCTATTTTTTTAAGTTAGGTCGATGTAAAATAGGATTTATATGTACATATATGTACATATAAGTACGTACATATATGTATGTACTTATACATATATATATGTATAAGACAGACAGACAGACAGACACACAGACAGACAGACAGACACAGATAGATTCACCTTTAAGAGGAAGTTTTAGCTCTGGTGCTCGTATCTAAATAGATGTAAAAGGAGAATTCGTTTTACTCGGCAACCACAGCACCAAATTTGACGAGGTTTGTTGCATTTAAAAGAAAAACTTACAACCGAGGACAAAATTGATTTGTTACTCATGAATATAAAAAAGTTTAGTAATATGGAAATAGAGCTTTTGCACAACCCTTGTACCCAACGTAAAAAGTTTACGTAAGATGTAAAATGACACATATAAGTTGTCCGCTTTAAATGGTCTAATGGATGTCGTTTACAGAACCGCGATATCTGTTCTTGATGCAGAGCTATGAATTTGTAAACTTTGTGCTTCGATTTTTTTCATATGGTGGAATATTTGAAAATCTTTTTAACGAAATTGGAGCCCTAAATCGAAATTCAGCTTACAGCAGTCACTAGAATTTAACATTCTCTCTCAAATATAACAAATTTCATTAAAATCGGTCCAGGGGTTATCTCAGAAAAACGTTTTTCCGTTTTACATGTTTTACATTGAGTTGGGCCCAAGCTAACGCGTCCTCTTAAGAGTGGAACGCGACTGCATTCAAATATCCCTGACTGGTGCTCACGCTTCCCAGCAGCAGCTTATGTAACAGTAATGTATGCCGGGAGGCGCTGACGGCCAAGGCTATGCACGAAGGCGAGCTTTCTGTCAGATACGTATTCTCTCGAGTGGGCCGATCCTGGAGGTCGTGCATAGCCGCGTCAATCAAAAACACAATTTCAGGTTTCTGTTATTGTTTCGTAATTTTGATATTTGCATCTCAGAACATTTAACATCAAAGACATTCGGTGCCTGCGTTTTGTGTCATGACATTTTTTGTGGGCTGTAAATCGCAAAACTACAAGGAATATCCTTGTCAAAAATGTTAGGCAAGGTATAACCAACTTTAGTGATTGAATGGTGTGGCAATGGAACCCCCATGTATCACATGTCACATAGAAAGGCTCGGCATGTACATACACCTGAATATGTGCTGATGTTTTCGCTCGCGGACAACTCTGCCGACGCCGGCACCTGATATTCAGCGACATGGGGCCCCTAATGCTATCGCGTTAGAAAATAAAGCTTCTTCCTGCGGCAGGTGAAAGCCCTACGGTAATTGCAAGGCTCCTTTAAGTGAAGCACACATGGGCTCATAGTAGCAGGGCGATAGTAGTCTTAGCACATTAGTCAATTTAGTTTCAATGACGGTTCCGACTTGGAACCTATGTCATGAAAAAAACTGTATAATTACAGATCTCTTTTTTAAGCCAGAAACGCATAAGCCAGGTTATAGGTGCCCCGAGCCACGCTAAACTCGTAGTGTTAGAGTGTGTAGTGCCATGTTTAGCTTTGTATATTCTCGCACTTTTAAATTGTTCATACTTCCCAGGATCTTTATCCAAAATAGGAAATTAATAAATAAAAGAAGGGTTCAGTTATATACAGGCTACTGCAGTTTCCTCTTGAAAGCCAAGTTAATCGTAATAGTCTCACCTGTATATGTTGTTGTGCTGAAGTCATTCTACTTACGATATTCCTGCTATCCACAACCTAAATATTCAGGCGCTGTCTTATTTGATAAAGGTCAGCCTACTAGAAAAGTCAGCCCTATGCAGAACTGGCTGCAGGCCTCCACTAAGTCTCAACCTATGCTGTTCTATATAGTGTTGTGTAGGTAAAAAGTGCAGCACGTGGAAAAAAAATTAACTAGGTTGCCTATGTAGCGAAAATGGAAATGCTCATCACTTATCATTGTTCCGCTCAGCCAGCTTTTCGGGCCAACATGAATGAACAGAAGGTATTGTTACGGAAAAAATGTCGAGCCATGCTTACAAGCCTCGCTACGTCAAAGCAGACCACCAAGAAATTTGCTTTCGGTTCACAGTAAGTATCTAAAAACAAATCTCACTCGCTTATTGTTCGTCATCACCTCGTTTCTCTTTCTCCTAGTTCAAGAACACTACGCCACCACGGCGGGGGCGGCGGAGAAAGCAGTGAACATCGCTTTTATAGAGTGCGTTTCGCTTAGATGTTACCCCTTAGCGCACAATAGAACGAAACAAAAAGTCTGGCTGATACCTACGGTGCTCATATTTTACATGGTGACCAAAGCCTTTTCTGTGACATAGACAGGGTGCTGGCCAATGTTCTGAGAATTCGCTTGGCCACAAAGAACAATCTGCGCTGCTATACTTTCCCGGTGACAAATCGTATAGCGCAGAAGCACACGCACAAATGTTTAAAGAATGGGACGACAGACAGTTTGTGGTTTGCCATGATGTCGAACAAGCACAAACAGTGACATTTCTGTACTTTTCAGGTCAATAGTTCAGTTAGTATGGTTGCGGCACGCATTCCTTTTGTTTTTTAATCCGAAATATGAAAACTGTGCGCGCACATATGGCGCGGCTTTGCGACGTTTGAATTTCGGGCCACTTCCCGCGCATCCCATTAGCTCCGGCCGATGCATTGCGTTACTGCGATAAAGAAAGTAGTTCATCAAATAAGCGAAGCAAAAAACTTTCATATACTTGCAAATCACAGCGATTGTTCGGCAATGACATTATATTACAAAATTTGTTATTAAATGTTACTATTCATTAAGATATAAGCACGTATTTTTATGCGTGTACTTGTATGATTGCGCGTTTGAGCTGTTGACGCTTCGGTGCATTCCGGGTGTTCGTGCAAGCCGTTTGCATACAGTTTCGTTAAGAGCTTCCTGCATTTTCTGCGTTCTTTGTGTGCTTTGCTGCGACTTCTTTGGAATATTACTGCGTGTTGTTCGCTTTTTGTGGGCTTGTTGCCTCGAAGGTCGCTATGATCGTGATTGTGATCGCTATGAGCGATTCTATGTGATGGGTGAGATAAAATAGAGGTGGTGCCACAGAATGCTGCGAAGTCATCGAGTTATGCGCCTTGCCAACCGCGTGTGTTTTGTTTTCCACCAGTTCACGCACATTCAACTTTCTTTTTTCAATTTCTCCGTTCGATGCCATAGAGTGCTTCGCGCAAACGGCTTCGTGTAGGCGCTCTTTGCATTCACGGAAACGGAAGATTTCCCGGCACTCTAGGTGCTACCTTACTGGGATAGAACATTCAAAATAATGGAATAGCTTCAAATTGCAGGTTTTCGCAATTCAGTAATTGATTGATTGAAAAAAGCTTTAAAATCAGTAAAGTACCGAGATGCCTGGGCATATCTGCCGTGTCGTCCCACTGCGTTTCCCGGTGGCATGTATACGTTATCAGCAACATAAGCGTCAATAATTTGCAAAGGTTCTTGTGACCATAGAAGTGGCTAGTTATGCCAAACAGCTATTTTCGCTTTGAAAGCTAGCACTATAGAGAGAACGGATTGAAAGGGGAGCGCATCGTTGTGAACTAAATGACGCTTTGCCACAAGCTTGGAATAATGCTTTGTCGGTGCAGTAGTTGTGTTAAATACTTTCTTTCAGAGTAAGCAAAACTTCAGTAGCATTAGTAAGACGGGGAGAAAAAAAAATGCAACACTGTAGTTTTGCATGGAGGAACTGCCTTTAAGATGTGGCCATAACAGTTAATTAAGTGAGCAGAATTAATTTTTAAAACAAGAGGAGAAATGAGAAATAAATTATTTCACTAGCTCACACTGCCATTGGCGAGAGCAGCCACATTTTAGTGTTTTTAATTAGTCATTTATATCCGTACATTCATATCAGCCTAAATGTCCATGTAGCTCTTTTCATTGTTGCTTTTTGTGCATCGTGCCTTCGCGTTTTAATACTGACATCTTTTTACTGATTCAAAACCAGCTGCGAGACACTCCAGCTGGAATATGAATGGTGAATTCTTTGGCCATTCATTCTGTAGCGTCATCATGATCAAATTTAGTGATGTCGTGGAAATGCATTGGAGGGAGGAGGAAAAAAAAACCATTGCTGATGCCACTGCAAGCCTTTCCTCCAGTGATCAATTGTTGCAACTGCACTGGGACTGGAAGTGAGTTTCAGTGTCACTTGTGAAAATATACGTAGAATGTGTCTTTTTCAGTGTATATTCCTGATATAATAGGGGCGTCTAGAAACTTAGTGTGCACATTAGTGGTCTACATGAGTGCACGTATTTCTAGTTTTACCAGAATAAACTAATGTGACCTATGTCATACAGCAGTGCACTGCTAGGGGTATCAAACCAAAACAGCTGCACTCATTGAGCAAGTTGGTTGAAGAACTAGCAGTGATTGGTGCTTTCTGCATTTTAACGGCCAAATTCCAAGAAGATTGATGCCGACCTGGACGCTGCGCAGTGCTAGTCACCACATGCTGCAGCCATGAATCTCCTTGGCATTGTGTCTCTTTAGGATGCAGAAATTGCATCACTGCTCATAGAACAATTGGAAATTGGGAGGTTGAGGGAAAGTGGCAGGGCCCCTCTCTGGAGAAGCCAGTGCATGCCCTCTGCTATAGTGACGATCCTACCGTAAGGAGAACAGGTGATACATGTTATCCTATTATGGCTGCCAAGTGCACTGCTTATTTTGTGTTAAATAGAGACTAATGACACCCTAAACCAATTTAAAAGAAAAAGTCATCGTTTGGAATATCTACTTCGTTTATTTCTTTGGTATTTGGTTGATTGTTAGAGAAAATAAAGCGTAAAGGTCAATTTTATGAGGATCGTCCCAGAATCTTCATGCTGACGCCTCATTGTCACATCGTGGATTTCAAGTATCTTTACAAACTTGGGTCGATTTGGTTCAGTAAAAGTTCCTGATGCTTCTTAATTTGTGTTTTTGGCTTTTTTAGAATACAATAAAAAACTCCTTTATTTGTAAAAAATTGCTCACGGCAATTGCGATTATCTTGGCTTTCACGATGAAGCTGCAGTAGCCTGTATATACCTGATCCTTTCTTCTATTTCTTAAATTTTACATTTTCGCTAAACAGCCTGAGAAGTATGAACAATTTCACAAGTGCGATAAAATATAATGCGAGACGTGGCGCTATTCTCTAAGACTACAAGTTTCGCCTGGCTAGCGGCACCTATATCCTGGCCTATGCATTTCTGGCTTAAACTAGGTTGCCTATGAAACGAAAATGGAAATGCTCATCGCTTATCATTGTTCCGCTCAGTCATATTTTCGGGCCAACATGAATGAACAGAAGGTATTGTTACGGAAAAATGTCGAGCCGTGCTTACAAGCCTCGGATCCTACATTTTTCTTTACTCTTGTGCAGCTTATGCAAAGGCAATGTGTGAATTATTTAGCAGCTGTGCGCTTTGGCATCATCGTAAAAAATGTTCGCATATTCATTTAATGTAATTTATTGCTCTAGAAATACCGAAACCTGCTAAAACGGATGGTCGTCAAGGAAGAAAGAAGTTAGGAATGTGGAAGCCATCACAAGAATTTGTAGTCCCGCTTCTCATGCTGGTTGTAATAGCCAGCTGAAAAAGATAGAAAATGGGAGGCATATGGTAAGTATTCAGTCAATGACATCATTCATTTCAATATAGTAAAAACAAATTTTGGCCTCCCAAATTGGTGCCCTGAACCAATAGAGTAGTTTAATACCAATTTCTACTCTTAGTGTAGGCAAAAAGCTGTTTGAAAAAACGTATTGTACTACAATTATTTGCAGTTTTGTAAACAATACATAGTCTGCCTGCAGCAGCATGGCTTTGTTAATGGTAGATCTACATCAACCGCAGTATTTCAACTACCGCTGTTCTTCATTTCTGCCGTTGCAAGCAAAAATTTATGTGCAATTTTTCTTTTTAAAGGAAGGAGTTCGATACAACACCGTCACCCTTTATTGATAGAAAAAAAAATTATGGTATTGTTGGAAACCCTCTTCAACTCATCTCAATCTATTTCTACGCACGAAGGCAAAAAAAGTAAATAGTAAATATCACATCTCGTTCACTGGTGTCATATGCGATGTACTAAAAGGCTCAGTTTAAGGCCCTGCTCTGTTTTCACTATAAATAAACGATTTGCTGCACATGCTTCTGTTGTCAAAAGTCTTAATGTATGCGGACGATAGAGCCTTGTTTGCTCGATTAACTCTCATCATTGGAAAACAGTATATCTGGCGAAAAAATGGCTTTTACGAAATATACAGGCCTGCAATCGCTTCAATAAGCTTTGTTTGGCGGGAGAACAAGCCCTAAATGCTTATAAAATACATACATGATATTTCACTACAACAGAAAAATGCTACATTTAAGTGTTTTCATCCAAATCTCGCTAAAGAAACTGTGGACCGTATTCACACACATACATATAGAAGGTTTCCCAGCTATCATGCACCAATATTTAAATATGTGCAAGTGCCACGTAGCCGAACAGAGCCCAAGTATAATGTTCGCTGTCGCTTAGAGATACTCCAACGACGTTCTTGCGTTCCTCCTGATTACATAATTTTTTACAATTATTTATTCAACATCGCAAATATTACAGTTACATAAGAGCGTGAATGAGAAAGTTGTAGAACAACATGAAAAACACAGAATGCAGCTGTATTTTGCTGAATACGTGCTGCACAAAATTGTTTTTCCGAGCGTGAAAGAAGGCCGCGAATACTCGCAAAGTGCATCGGGTGCCTAGTCACGCAGTAATTCCGCGTGTATTCGCGGGATTCTTTCACGCGTCTTCCACGTTTGGCTACAATGAACCAAAGGATGAAGTTGGTATTGGGCCATAATTTTAATTCCACTACACTGTCATCATAATTATAGGCCTATTTCTTTATATGCCTAAGCAATCTACAATTACCCTTTGCTTGCGCTGATACCAACCTGCACGTGCCAATGATTTCATCACCCCTCCTAATTTTCTGCCGTCCTTGACTGCGCTTCCCTTCCCTTCCTTTGCAGCTATTCTGCAAATATAATGGTTCACTGCTTATCTACCCCAAGCAATAAATGGACTGCCCTCCTTTATTTCTTTGTCTTACTGTCAACTAGAATATGAGCTATCCCTGTTTGTTCTCTAATACACACCGCTCTCTTCCTGTTTCCTTAAGTTACGCCTAACCATAGAGTTTCTCACTACATTACCTAGAGGGAAATCTGGCGCTGCTGCGCTGTGGTATGCATGGGAATGCCGGTATATTGTGGATTCTGATTGGCATCGTTCTCGTAGAGACAGGACACCTTGAAGACGCGCTTGGCAAGTGCAGTTCCGTCTGTCACAATGATTCATTTTCTACTAGAACAGCACGTGAAAAGCTGTTTTAGCTTTATGATTACTCGAAAACATGTTTTGTTTAACTATGAGAACTTGTTATTGTGTGTACGACTACACGTTACGTAAAAAGTATCAGCGGGCCGCTAAAGTTGGAGGACAGACGACAAGGTTCGCGCTCGCTTTGAAACAGTTGGTCGTCTGTTCTTGCTTTTCTTCGCTTGGTCATGCATCGTGGGTGAGTAAAGATGTAATATGCGTGAATGGAAACATTTTATGAAGATTTTTCTTTGAGCACGCGTTATTTGCGTAGCCATATGCACGTTTTAGACGAAGCTTCTTACAACACCAGCCAACACGAGCCTCGCAGATACATATACCGTCATTCCAATGACGGCACGGTGCCCCCTTAAGTAACTCCCATAGACGGTGGCGCCAGATTACCCTCCAGGTGTTACAGTGAGAAACTCTATGCGCCTAACACTCTTGGTTTCATGAATTTGTGCGGCCCTTAGCCTCTTCTCGGGCTCTTTGTTATCCTCCATGTTTCTACCTCATATGTTAGCACAGGGAGAGTGCCATGATTGCGCACTTCTCTTTTCGATCAGAGTGGTAAGCTCCCAGTCAGGATTTGGTTGTGTCTGCCATGTGCATTCCAGGCTTTATTTATTCTTTTGTATTTTGCTTTCTCATGGTGAGGTTCATTGGGGGTAATTGACCTAGAGAAACGTGCTCCTTTGCATACTCGAGAGGACTAACAGGCGTCCATGAATGGTTCTTTTCTTGCCAAGCTGTTGAACATTACCTTTGACTTCTGCATAATAATATTCAACCCCACTTTTTCACTTTCTCGGTTAAGGCCCTCAACAACAAGGCAACAACAACAACAATCAGTGAGGGATATTTGCAATTATCAGAGGGGAAAGGCTGAGGAAGCAATAAAAATGGCCACAGCATGAAACTAGTAAGAAAAAAACTTGCCTTAGGACAAGGCAAGACGTACGCAGTGAAACATAAGCGGGGTGATGTCGTCAGAAATTCTGATATAGTAAAAGCAGCAGAAGAATCCTGTTTTGACCTGTACCGTACCCAGAGCAGCCACGTCGCTTTCATTGGAAATAGGGATGAACAGGATGCAGAAGCTACTTATATACCTAGTGATGAAGTTAGAATGGCTTTGCTAAACATTTCCCGGAGAAAAGCGCCAGAAGAAGGCGCAATACCAGTCGGTCTAATGAAAGATGGCGAAGATATGCTTGAAAGGCTTGCGGCCCTTTATACGCGATGCCTCACGCCTTCAAGTGTACCGCAGAGCTAGAAAATGCCAACATTATACTAATCCATAAGAAGGGAGATGGTAAATAATTAAATAATTATAGGCCCATAAGCTTGTTTTCAGTATTGCATCATTCAGCAGTAGTTGTAGTGTGGCAGCAGTTACATCTCTGACTGTGCCGTTGTTGCCTTCAAAGGTGGTTCTATCTGCGTACCGGATCAACATTTCAGTGCCTGCTGGTGCGCCTGCAGCGTATCAAGCTGTATCACCGTGGGCTTTCACCGATAGGATTCTGAATTGACTGCTGACGACGCAGTGCTGTCCTGAGATCTGCGCATCTGTTTCACCGCAAGCCTAGCTATATAAGCTTCCCTGAAACTACTTGACTTCATTTCGCAGCAGCAGCAATGAGGCAGGGGTTACATCTGTGACTGTGCCATTGTTTCCTACACAGGTTTGTCACCACCTGCTATGGCTATACACTCTGTTATAGATTAGTTTTGCGGATGATGCTGCTTTCAGTGCTACCATTTCGTCTTATCATGCCTACTGTTGCTGAATTGCCTCAACGTGTAGGACATTTGGACAATCTTCCTACGGAAAGACTGGATAGCATGCTTGAGAAGGTACTGAATACTGTCGTTTCCAAGCTTGAATATCACCCTTCCCTGATCATTAATGTCCTAAAAAAAATTATGGGGTCTAACGTGCCAAAACCACTTTCCGATTATGACGCACAGCGTAGTGGAGAACTCAGGCAATTTCGACCACCCGCAGTTCTTTAACATGCAACTAAATCTAAGCATGCGGGTGTTTTTGCATTTCGCGCCCATTGAAATGCGGCCGTGCCGGCCATGATTCGATCCCGCGACCTCGTGCTCAGCAGCCCAACACCATAGCCACTGAGCAACCACGGCGGGTATTAATATTCTGAAGAACGCGATCAAGGGCTTCAAGCACAGCCTTGTTTACTTGAACGAGACAGTTGAGTCTCTAGGATTTGAAAAGGAGCGATTGCGGCAAACAACGAATCTCTGATTGCATGGCACGAGGTCTTGGAAGAGCATATCTATGACATGGAACAATATTCAAGAAAAAACATCGTAGAAATCAAGAGAGTTCCTTTCACTCAAGATGAAAACTGCACGGCTACTCTTCAAACTATTGCCTCTGAAATTGACTGTCCGGTTTTGGCTACTGATTTACACATCATTTACTGTGTTTCGTCTGCTTCTTAAAAAAAAATTGCTAATCTGATTTAGCTCACGAACGCTTAAGGACATGTTTATTGCGAAAGCTCGTAAAGCCTCTTTACATGCAAATGACTTCAGTTTCACTATTTCATGTGTCATGCCTGTTTTCGTCAACGAACACTTCACTTCTCAGAATAAGCGACTGTTCAGCAAGGCTTTGCAACTTAAGAAAGGAAAGAACTGGCTCTTTCTGGCGGCTGATTGCGTCTTAAAGCCGAGGCTGTCAACAAACAGCAGGGTATTTTGAATGAAAATTGAGTGTGATCTAAGGGCATTTGACTAATCAGCTAGTTCTTTCTTCTTCTCTCGATTATTATGTCGTACATTTACATTAGTGACATTAAATTCATTTTTACAATAACTATTATTCAGTGATTCACTTGATTGCACGTAGTGTGTGCAAGCGTTTTGAAGAATTTCAAGTGCTGTTGTCGTGTATTCGACGGAATCTCTACTGCTTTCCATATAAAATACGGAGTATTCGAATCCTACTTTATCACAGCATAGTCGCGCGGCCATGTTTATTCTTTCTGTGATTAGATGTAAACGATGGCTAGATCTTCATCTAAACACCTGTGACTGCGAGCCAGCGTGGATTGAAGTTCATTACTCTGTCCTAGGCAAAGATCATAAAAATGCTGTCTTTAGTTCCATTTATCGATCACCGCATTCTCCGATTCCGACTTTTTGTGACACACTCGACGCCGTTCTTCACATTATCTCAAAAGACAACAGGTCCGTGTCCTAATGGGCGATATAAACATCAACCTACTTGATGCTTCTTCCTCATAACTTGTTCAATACGTTAGCTGTTGTCACGGTTACGGCTTTGAAGCTCTTTCTCTTCCTACTGGTTGCTCTGTTGATGGCTCAGGAACACTAATTGATCATGCACAGTTCAAGCTCCTCTTCCCTGCTTCCGCATTCATTTTGTTCGGATTCGACTGGTGTCGAACTAGAAACAATGCGGTAGAGTTCTTGTGGCGTCAAACACTTGCGCAACTACCGACCAAAACAACGTCGCAAGTGAAAGCGGGTAAAGTCCTGAATCTCAGCAATGTCTCCGCTCATGACAAACATCTGTATGTTCTTGAAATCAGTCCAAAGTATTGCTTCCACCCTCCACTCAAGCATGTGAGCAAGTTGGTAACAGCAAGGTCTACCTCCAGGCTTGTGGTGGATGCTGAAAGTATGAGGTGTATTTCTGAGTACGTGGTACGCTATTGGTAAGACAGAAAGCAGAGGGCGGGGTGTGGGAAAGATTTGATCGATTTGTAAATTCATGTTTCGTAACCATTTACATGTCCCTATAGCAGGCAAAGAAGGTTTTTTTTGTGGTCTTTGATGAAGATATCTTCTAGAAAAAGGCGTCGGGGGCCCTCAGCAAGAACTTTGTGTCTGCTAAACAAAAAAGTTCAAAGCGGAAGGAAAAGGCCGGTTCACAGCTCTTTGACTTGAATGTTCAACATTTAGCTTCCGTTGTTAAATCCTCAAACACTTCTGAACTGGACATATATTTTATTCAATATCAATGAGCCTGAATGCCTTTCAGGGCAATCGTTCCCGAGAGAGGCACTTGGTGAAACGTAATCTCTAGGTATCTCCAAAAAAACTTGGAGCGTCTAACTACTGTTGATCCTTATCGTGTAAGCAATTCCGAAACGGTCATTAACTTTCTAGAAACAGATAATCCTCCTAGATGCAGTGCATCTAACGTCGATATCGAATATTTGTGTTACTCCATACCTCCTGATCGATTATTGGCTGGCATGAAAGAATGTATAACGGTCGACGGTTACTCGGTTAATAATTCCCGATAATATTGACTTTATTATACTTTCAGTGCCCGTTGATATTGAGGCAGTTTGGATTAAGATAATTTTTAAGATTCGTTCCGTCCACATAGACGGTATATATAGGCCACCAAATTAACTAGTCCTGGTTCTTTCTTGTCTCCGGCACTTTATGGAGTGCAACATGCAACAAGGAGATAATATTACACTTTTAGGTGATTCAACCTACCTGGAATAAACTGGAATACTTACTCTCCTGGAGATACAGAAATTTCGAATTGCAATGAGCTTCTAGGTCTTGTTTTTTGTTTTGGTATTAAACAAAGTGGTGACCGACTGTACTAGAATCAGTGCTCGTTCTTCGTCTATCTTTGACCTTGTTTTCGTGTCTAATCACCGGTTGCCTTTACTAATAGACTGCGAGACCAGTGATGACCATGAACCATACACCATAGTGACCATAAATTTGTAGTGCTGTCTTTGAGCTTTTCCGCCAACACTATCAACCATCCCTGCAAAAATGTCGTGTTAAACTTTGCTAGAGCGGATGATGTTGGGGTTCTAGAATTGCTAGAGGAGTCTGAGATTCTCTGAACTTTATATGCGTAATCAGAGTCCTGATTGTCTCTGGGAGTACTTTGCTAATTTGGTCATGTCTTCTGTAAAGCTGTATATACCTAAGCGTATAAAGAAAACTAGTAATAGAAGCCCTTGGATAACTAGAGAATTGATACACTTAAAGAGACAATTCAAACGAAAGCGTAAGAATTATAAAAATTTTCCTAGCGCTCAGACTCGTTCCACCATTCAACGTCTTGGAAGGAACCTTAAGACACCTAGTTCTTTGGCTTAAATTTTTAAGACACAAAGCATCTTTGGCATCACAATCCCAAAATTTCTAAAGAAGCACCGGGTATATTTTGGAGACCTTTTAATCCATCATCGAATGCTCGCTCAGCGACACAATTTAAGGAGCATCCTTCTTCTGAGCGTTTCAATGATTATTTTGCATCTGTGTTCATAGAAGATTACGGTATTATGTCGAGTATTGAAACTCCGTCTGACAGGCCGCCTATTGCTGACGTTGAAATTTCTGAAGAAGGTGTACTCAACCTGATGCATCATTTGAAGATAAAGAAAAAGCCTGGACCCGATGGCATCCCTAACGAGTTTCTTTGTCGATACGCCGAAAGGAATTCTAAATATCTTGCATTAATTTTTCGGTCTTCACTTCGTAATGATTTTTTACCGAAGGTATGGAAGCAAGCTAAAGCGATTCCTATCCTAAGAAGTGGCAGTGCTGACAATTTAGCAAATTATCGCCCTTCATCAATTACTAGCACCTGTTCAAAGACGGTTGAACATATTATCTAGAAACATCTGCTAAATTATATTAATGAATATAACTTGTTATCTATCCACCAACATGGCTTTCGTCAAGGCCTATCCACAACATCTCAGCTCACCGAATTAGCCCATGATCGTTCATAAAATAATAACTCTCGGGTACAGACGGATATGACCTTCATGGTCTTTGCGAAGGCATTTGCTAAAGTGTCTCACCATAAACCACTAGGAAAAATTGATATTATGTTCAAAAATGCTGCTATTACACAACGGTTCTAATCCTATTTTCTTTGTCGCGAACAATATGTCGAAATCAGTGGTACAAGGTCTCAGAAATCATGCGTTAAATCGGGAGTTCCCCAAGGCAGTGTTTTGGGCCCCCTTTTACTTCTCTTATTTATAAATGTCCTCCGGAATGAAATAGACGTTTCCATCAGGCTCTTTGCAGACGACTGCATTATATAAAATAAAAGTGATACAGTGGGAGACCAGAATAAATTACACGCAAATTTAAAGAAGATAAAGCAATGGTGTGATAAATGGCAAATGGTGCTAAACCCCTTATAAACTGTAGTTATGACAGTCTCTATAAAGTTAAATTACTTGACTACTCTTATCATATTATTAATCGTTAACTTATAAGAGTTGAGCAGCATAAGTATGTTGGCATGATTTTCACAATTAATCTTCGCTGGAACTTTGCGCACACATATAGATTATGTGTGCGCAAAGGCTAACAAGTCGCTGTGGTGTCTGAGACGTAATTTACCATTCGCAGGTCAAGAAACAAAACGTCTAGCTTACAGAACATTAATTAGACTTATAGTTGAGCATACTAAGGTTGTCTGGGACCCTTACACTGCTATAAATATATCAGAAAACGAAAAAATACAGCGTCTGGCAGTCAGATTCATATTTAAAAAATATTGGTGGGCGAATTCCCCTTCTCAACTTTGTGTACAGGCAGACCTACCGACATTAAAGGCTAGAACTAAATATGAAATACCTAAATGTCTTTACGTAATAATTCATCATCGTGGTAATATTAGGTACACAGACTTTTGGGAAATTCTTCCCGGTGAAACCACTAGACATCGTCATTCAATGTTTATTGGTCCACCTGTTATTCATACGGACTGCTTCAATCATACCTTTTTTTCAACAACTATCAAAGAATGGAACTTCCTGTCGGAAAAAGCCGCTCCATGCTCATCAATTGATTTCTTCGCAAAACACATGGGAGATATCCTTCTTTGTAAGCAATATACTTTACTTTGTATCTATGTTATCTTCAGCGGTTTGTGCTGCTACCGCTTGGTGTTATTAATTTTAGAATTTATTGTCCCTTTTTGTGTTTCAGTGTTCAATTTTCCGTCTAAAAATATTTGATTTGTAAATGTTCGTATTCCACTCCTGCTATAGCCCTGTGTAAGGGCTTGCAGTACCTGTAAATTAATAAATAAGTAATGACGAACCTTCCTCTAGCCTAAAAAGTGGAACCTTGGTTGCAAGCTTTCTGAAGTTGCTGAGCGTTTGCCTAAATTCTACGTATGTATATTGGGAGCAGGGATACCTTTATCTTCATCGTCCAGGAATTCGCATACCATGGCCAGTTGCTCCAATCTTAAGTGAAATTTGCAGGCAAGCTCGATAGAGGGCTACAACGTCATCTTTCTCAACTACTAACTTGGGTGTTCATATATGTGGACGATTTTCTGGTGGTAACTTATTCCACTAATCGAACCTGGGATGCTGTAAACACTTTAGAGGCTTTGAAGGAAAACTGCAAAAAATAAAAAGTTTCTTTGGAATTGCCCAATGATAACAAATTACAATTTCTCGGTTTAAGACTAGTCTTTCAACCGCTTTATGTCTGCTGGTACAACCGACCTAGCTCTATTAAACCTATCCTTAACTACCACTCTTACCATTCGCAAATTGTAAAGAGAGGAATAATAAAAACCGGCATAGGTTCTCCATTGAAAAAATGATATCAACATATAATGAAATCTAGCTTTCGCAACCAGATCGACAAGCTAGAACAAGCAGGCTATGCTGAGAATGCCAATAAATCAGCTTGTGCGAAGTCTTTTAAAGAACTAAAAACTAAAGAAGACAGTCGGAGAACCCGGAAAGATTGTTGTAACAAGAATAAAGTAGCCCTCATTCGCCACCTACACAGAAAATCGCATGAATTAAAACGTATATACACTTGGTATAAGGTTGAGCTTCTTCTTGCCGCAAAAAGCAAACTTCAGACAATTTGTTCGCGTATGCACAGGAAGCCATCGTAATGCAAGACCGAAACATTTGTAGATTGTGCAATGGGCCGTTTAGGTGCGGCAAGTTTTACGTAGGCCAATCTGCGCACTGCATCATGTGCGACTAAGAGAACACCTGGCCCCATACAACTCATCCGGAGTGACACATGTAGCCGCCCACTGTAGGAAATGAGGTTGTTATCTTCTATTGAAAGATACTCAGATAATCTTCAAGAGTAACAGCTGGCTAACCCGTGAAATGGCAGAGGCCTACCACATAATGTAACGGGGAGATACCTGCATCAGTCACCTTCGGTCTTGCTACGTGATGAGGAATTTAACTTTCTTCATAATTAAACTTGTTTTTATTTATAATGTTGCTTTCAAAGCTTTAACCGTGATCCACATGACACGCATGCGCAACCCTCCTACTTCGTTTTCTCGGTGCATATATTTGTTTCCTTTCAATAAAACATTTACGTTAAGAGTAAGCGTTTTGTCCTGTCTTTTTCTTCGTTCTCGTCTTGGTGCGTTTTTACAGTTTTAAGATGAAAGAAAACGTACCAGCCCAGTTGGTCCGTTGATTCTTTAGAGTCATATTATGGATCATTTCCTAGTATCTCTCTGCTTTCACAACAGTCTTCGCATAAATAACAGAAGTATTGTTAAACATATGTTTTGTCGTCGTACATCTGTAAAGTTAATATCTAGCTCTGATTGGTCTTGTGTTACCTCAATGGACACCGTTGAGTCAGATCATAGAAGCTTTGTCTCAATAGCAATCAACTGTGTCACTTCATCTAAGACATCTGTTCAGTGCCATGAAAGTTATTCCTTTCCTAGGAAGCCCTTGCTAACATGATGAGCACTTAATAGCTGACGTAAAAAGGATAACCAATATCAGAAACTAAAATACTATTATTCATTCTACGTTTATAAGATCGCTACAAACAGTGTTGTAACGCTTTGAATGCAGTGATAAAGCACTGAGAATGATGATGATAATGGTAATGCACTGATGATGCGAAATAAAGCTATTACCAAAATGAAATTACTCGTGTGGTTCAGATCTAAAAGAGCAGTGGCGTTTCACAAATTATTTTCTCAATAAACCCATCAATCTGAGTATAACTAAATTTTGTCACGAAGCATCCATTATCTCTACCACAGTCGAGATTTCTAACGCCTTCAGTGAATACTTCTCCTCCGCCATTCCTGCTCCATCTGTTCCCCCAGACAAGCTTGGTGATTGCGGTCATTCTTTTTTTTTCTTTTCCCGCAACTAGTGAAGAAATAAAGAGTATATTAAGCTACCTAAATGATCTAGTGCTTGTGTAGAGAGTATTCAATGTAATCACATAACATTGGCTGCTGTCGTTGTTGTGAATATACTTGGCTTCATAAATAATTAAATTTTCAAATGGGTATATTTTCCAGTGCATTAAAATTAAATAAGGTAATCACGGTACATAAAAATACTAACAAATCACTGATTTCCAAATAGAGATCAATTTTTATTCTTCCAATTTTGAGAAAAGTTAATGAAAAACTAATTCACATTCGTCTGTGTAGATATCTTGAAAAACGGAGCTTGTTTCTTCCTAAACAATTTGGATTCCGTCACGGGCATGGAACTAACCTTACTCTTATTTAGCTGATCAAGATATCGGTGGCGATCTTTTGGAGGCGATGAGAAAAGCCTTGACGAAAGTCTACACAGTTATCCCCGCCTACCTTCGGTAAAACACCTTCGCTATATATATATAGTATAAAACAAGTGATTCAGGACAGTACTGAGCAATACTGAGCAGCAATAATTTACCAGAACGCTGTGATAGAACTAGTATAGGAGATGTCACCCAAGTTATGCTCTGGGGAGTGATTTCTCAAAACATTCCACTAAAGCTTCCACTGTTAGTTTACAAATAAGGACTCACCGCAGTTGCATTTGCAGGGTCGGTTCCCAACACACACAGCCAACTGGAAGCCGTTATATACTGGGCAATATGAGCCCCAAGGATCTGAGCAATGCTTGTTATTAGGAACTGCAAAAGTAATCGACATGAACGAAGTCTGTTAAAGTTGAGCACGTTCTCCAAAATAAGGCATCGTGTCTGCTTCAAATAAAATTAAGTTAATGCGGCCTTTGAACCAGTAAATATTAGAACACACACTGCAGGAATTGCCCTACCATTGCTCAATGCAACATTCATAATGAAGTATGGAGCGTCTAAAGCGACCCGAAATATACTGCCGCCGAAATGCCACGGTCTTCATGCTGCTTGCCCAGCAGCGAAATAAAGAAAGAGAAAAACGAAAAGAAGCAAGAGTATGTATAAATTTCCTGCTAGTGCCATCTTCCGAGTATGCGCCAAGAAACACGTGCACACTGGGTACGCCACGCGTACCCGCTAACAGCATGCTTTCTCGGCTGGCATCAAGCGTGCCTGCTCTTTTTTTTTCGTGATCATCACAGTGGTTTGGGGTCCGGCTTGTTGTAAGAGGCTTCTGATGACTCGCGTTCCTATTGGTCCTTGGCCAGCGACTCCGGCGGCAGCGGTGAGAAAAAAGGTGAAGCCGATAGCCGTGGAGTGAACCTTTCTAGTGGATCTCGTGGACGCCGAATTGGATTCCGGGCCACTCTTTACGCGGTATGCCCCGGTGTGAATGTTCACCTATTTCCTCTAATTTGGCAGACGAAATCCCATACAATATTTTAAACAAGGTTTTACGAATGTTAGAAAATTTCGAGTAGAAAATGAACTTTTGCGATATTCAATGTTGTTCGAATCGAAATGGTACCTATTCGTAAATTGCAATAGTTGCCGATTACTCTGCATATACTTTTTTGATAGTGTGTTCTATTCCCCTAGTCTAAAATAAAATAGAAAGAAATGCCTGATAAACTTCATCCCGAGTGTCCTATTTAGACAAAAGGCTAGAAGTTATGCCATGGAGCAAGCCTACATCGCACGGAGTGAGAAATATTTTCTTCTAAGTTGCAATTATAGCAATCTCGAAAGAAAGTGGGTGTGCAAAGAATCTGAATATTTTTTTCGAATATACAACTTGCGAAAAAGCGCTTCATAGCTTGCATCATTATCATACAAACACCATACTATAGCGAAGGTGGGAATATGAACCTTGTACTGTAAAAATCTAGTATACAAACATTGTTTATTTGAAATTTATGGTATATTCACTTCTATACACTTCTGGTGTTCTTTGATTCGTGATCTATGTGGTCACAAAATATTCGCACACAAAATTTAATTTCAACTATTCCCAATATATCAGCCATTTACGCTTAACACATTTTTTGTATTGGTGTCCTAATAGCGTCATCACCAACACAACCACTCCTTCCGCATAAAAAAAAAACGTGAATTGGATAGGGATCGCCCTAGTTATTAAAACTACTTCTTAACATTCTCCAGCGCCTTCTCCGTCTTTCATCTATTGTGGCTACTGTTTATGATACCTATTCTTGATTTCTGGCCAGCATTACATAATATTGCATCACGTTTAAACACATATATATACAGATGGCGTGATAAAATATGTGCCATATATATATATATATATATATATATATATATATACCGCAATAGGTTCTTGCTGTCGTGCTGTAATTATGTTTATCTCTATGCGTTAGAAAGCAAGGCCAGAAGTCCGAAAATAATCTGTTGCTTGTAAGTTTAAATCAAGCATATTGTCTTTAGCACTAGTTTCTCTACAATGTGGACACCTGCTTGCTACATAGGTCATACATTTTCATGTCATTTAGATAGCTGATCGTTTCTTATTGTTTGCTCGTGGATTATCACTATAATATAGAAAATAGTATGGCTTGGAACGTGGGAACTCGCATGCAATATTATGAGGCAACATGCTGACTGGTTATGATGGTGATTGAATGTTGCCTATTTTTCAAAAGGCATTCAGTGCAAGCAATGAGCATGACCACTTCCTGCATCTGTTCACATCAATAGCAGCTGCGCTCCTGTGCCATGCCGGGTTTATTAGCTGGACTCTAAAGAAATATTAGGCAGCAGAAATTGAAACAAAAGGCGGTATGGGGGCAAGGTGGTGACAGCACTCCAGGTGTGAATGCATCTTTGTTGTAAACACTTGAGTGAACAGAAAATGTTTTCTATTAAGATGGAATTTAAGATAAAGTTATAAGCACCCTAAATGTGTTATGGGTGAGAACTTTACTAAACGTTGTGCCAGTTACTTTCATCTTGCAAAGACCTTTTGCAGGAGCACTGCGCTACTGTCGGTGCTGCTAACAAAGCATTGTTAAGTGTGGACTCACTCAGTGAATGGAATTCATTAAAGATGGAGCAAAACAGCCGACTTTACAGAGTTATACTAAAATTTTTTGGGAACCCATCTGAGACAGAACCTTGGGAATCATCGTAGTGGTTATATTTTTGGTGTGCTTGGGCCAGTTTCGCTTTTGAGGAAACTTAAAAATTGGTCATGTATTGCAGTGCTTCGTTGCAAAAGATGTGTGAGTGCGTAAACAATATGGTGCTGCCTCAGTACGCCAGGATACAAAAAAAAGTATCCACGTATTTTAGATTGGTGTCCTGAAGGGTCCTGCTACTTTGGCTTTTTGAACTCTGTAGGGAACCTCCGACGCCCGGCTTTCTTACCATTTGGATAACACTACCTGTAATCTTGAAATTTTGCTCTTCCTGGAAAACATTTTGCACAACATCAAATCGTGCACGTGCTGATGTATTGTACTAAAAATATGGCTTGAACAAGAGGTTGTGTTGTTTGCATAAATTATACTGTCAAATCATTTAAGGTGGAGTTCAGTGACTTCATTATTTGAGAATTTTAAAAGGAGCTTAGCAATAAAGCTAATCGATAAATGTTATAGTTCACTTTCATAATTTAAGAAAATATATCTACAGAACTCATGTTGACAAACTGGTTAGCAACCATGTAGAAAAATATTTATCCACGCTCGGACAAAATTGCCTTGCGGAGGTTAACAGCTGGGTATATCGCATGTAGGGAAAGAAGTCTGCCATCTTGGCCACCGAAAAAAAAATCAATAGAAGTGTGAAGTGTACTGTCTAGAACAACGCATCAAACTTGAGGTAAAACAAATTTCTTACTGCATTTGCACTCGCACCATCCAGCTTTCGTTAAGCATGTGCTTTTCTGTCCAGAACAGCACCGTGGTACTACGCAAGGGACATCCTCTAGAAAGGAAAGCAAATATATCAGGAATATTTTTGTTAGCAGCACTTGAAGCTTATTTAAAGAAATGTGCACATAAATTGGATATTCATTGAATTTGCATACAATGTGATTAGACTAATTTACCGCGTTACAAGTTTGCAAAGAGCAGCGTCGAGAATTAATCTATAGAGTCTCTGGTGAAGTGTCCTTCGCTTATGCACGTTGGCGGTATCATGAGGGCCTACCTTCTTGGTATTATGTACAATACTCAAAGAAGAACGAATGTTTTCACACCTAGAGATCCGGTGTTCCTATTATTGTGAGCAGTAAGGAGTAGAGAAAGTGAACTTCAACGTCCAAAAGGCCACTTTGTACTAAGGCGTTTAAAATGAAGGAAGTAGTTTTCTGCATAATACCGTTGCGTCTATAAATGAAAATGTCAATAAACGCCCAAACAAGAATAGGCACTGGCCGTGGCAAAAGTCACTCAGATGTAGATTTATCTAACTTGGTCCAAATAGTGAAATATAACTTTTGAGAATGTTATCCTTGCGTTTTAAAAGCACATCTTAGTCAACGTGACAACGCCCAAGCATTCAACAGCAGTTAAAATTAATAAACAGCAGCTAAAATTAGTTTACTTGGTCATTATTGAGCTAGCACATGCCTCATTTCAACAAGCTTTGTGTTCTATCGATGCTAATAATTATGAATCGCTCCTAACTGTTTTCGTAAAAGCCCCAAAGATACCGACAAATTTGACCCAGTTTCTCTACGCGGTGCAAAACATTTCCGTTAGAGCACCGGCGAAAGCGTCAAGTTCTACGCTTTGTGGCAGATCGGCAAGCCTGCCAAAATCAGACTTCGGCAAGAGGTATCGTCCAAACTAGTATGATGTGTGGCCTGATCAAGAACCCAACATTTTCGATTTGGTTGTCTCTGAAGCATACGTGGTATTTGACAGCCGTAGTGAAGGAGCAGAAGTTTCTGCTGGGTTGTATAATTTTATTATCCCGCGCATACGTTCTTTCAATGATGTTTCTAACATCGGTGAATGCCAAAGAGTGCATGCTATTTCATGATTGTCACTAATATCAAGCCCACCAGTATTTCCACCGGCGCATTTCATTTATCCATTAGCGCCTTGAAGGCGCTTGCAGAACTTATTAAGAGCAACCTTCAACATAATATGACATTTTAACTCATATGAGAGCAGGTAGTGCATTTTAGTCCTACTTGTGGCAGAAGCTTTACAAGCAGTCTAATTTCCCACTTTGGAACGCACCATTGTAAATTCCGATATATGCATTAGGTCTGCAGAAATGTTACTATGTTTTGCGACTCTTCTCTAACGAGGTTTTATTCTTAGATTCATTTGCTTATGCTGCATGCTAACACTTGAAACTCTAACCATCGTGAGAAGTGGCAAAGCATGGTTTCCGTCAAAGCATTGTGCTTGCCGCGCTTTAAGCCCCAGTGGGTTGTCTCCAGACAACAATTTCGTTTGTATATAGAGCACAAGTTAGGTGCATTTTGTTTAGTACGCATTTTATCTGCGAACATCCACGTCATTCATCCGGAGCGTATAAAAAAAGAAGGTGCATAGAGTTCGAAGAAGTTCTGCGGTAGTCAGATGTTCGAGTTTGCTGAATTGCAGTCGACTGTTTCATAGAAGTTTATGGCGGACCATGGAGACAAGGTCCTATTCCAGTCTATCCGAGATTCGGTTCCTTTTATGTCTACATGTCCCCGTACACTATCAGCCTGGATTATTTAGCTTTGCTGAATATTTTCCTGTTACCACCGCTGAATGAAATATCTCCTTTACAGTGCCCAGACCCTGATGTATATTTTGCATGTCTAAAAATACAAACTTTCTCCTTACGATTACTTTCAATACTACATACTCCTGTTATATCTCATGCACGTAGCCATAGCTCAAGAAACACGTACCTAATTTCATATCATTCTTGGTTACTACAGCAAACTTTTTCTCAGCAAATTGTGTTGCCACGAAACACACTTCATTCATTTATGCTGTTCAAGAGACGACTAATACAATTAGGCTCGCCGCCATATACCAAGGGCGGAACCTTTCACTTTGACCAGTTGCACATTAAATGAAAAAATGTATTGTAGACCTAACAAATGAAGATCTTAGTAAGAAAAGATAAATAATTGTCTTACGACAGTAGCAAGAGCACGTGTCCTTCGTTGGACACACCAGTTTCTGTCCACGGATGCATTTGGGCATCTTGCAATCTTGATCGTCTGGAAATAAAAATAACTATTTAGCTGTTCACATCACGATGTCGTTTGAGCAGCCATTAAGAGATTTGTCCTAAATATGGTCCGAAAAATTGGACGGTTTCCTGCCACTTTAAAAAGCTAGTTGGTCAGTGTTGTATGTCCTGTTGCGACAGAAATTGCAGGGGGCCACATATTTCGAAACCCCGTGATAAATAGGTGGAAGGCAGCCCCCACAAAAGAAGTCATGCCTCCAGTCTGTATTGCGTTAGAAAAGGCTGCGTAATGCTCTAGGAAGGAGCTCTATTTTTATGGGTATGTGTAACAAATAAACAAGGTATATATGTATTTTTTTAAAAATTGCGGAAAATGCGCAAGGCTAATGAGAAAAAGAAGTCAGAGAAAGTGCTGCTTGATCCAGGTGGAAGCCGAGCCCTATTCGTCCACGTCATACGTGCGGTCCTTTACCTAAAGTACTACCACGATGATCATTCTGCCATCCAATTCCTCAGATATGTTTGTGTTTGCACAATATTAGCCTTGGGAGCGTCAGCCAGTGCCACTTAGCAGCCATGGCGGTTGTTGTGCATTAATATGGTCACCGCAAAATTGCCTGCCACCTTAAGCCACTAAATCCTGATATGTGCGTCCTGGCATCAGGTGTGCAAATGTTCGAGCATCCTCTAGCCATAGGAGAGAATAAGAAGAGGAACAAAATGGCTAATTTTTGTGTTAATAGGAACTCTATGACTATAAACTCAGACAAAATGCCTAAAAAAGCTTTTATGCTAATGCATTCCATGGTTCTTTGACTGTTTGCTTGGTAATGTTTTAATAGAGAATTCCGCGCCTCCATTCCCCTTATTGTCCGCAATTTTGTTTCTATGGTGCCGCTGAATTTGCTGTATTTGAGCTTCTGAAGCTCTTTCTTATCTATTTAGATAAATGTTTGCCAAATGAGAGTGGGAACCGTTAGGCGCTTTCGCTGTATGCGCGATAATTCAGAGAAAACACTTTATTTAGGAAAGGCCGAGAGGTCATGTGTTATCGTGGCAAATAAGCAGAGAATAAGCCTATTTTCGCTTGAAGAGAAAACTCGTTATTTAGACTGATGATTGAAATGTTGCGTAAACTAATATAAACATTTCTAAGCTTGCATAGCCTAAACACATGTGGTTAGCCCAAAGTAGTAACCACATGTTTCATATACGTAGCACTTTAGGTGATAGTATTATTTGCTACAGCCCAGCCGTCAATCCTGCCGTCTCATTGCATTACATCAGCTATTAAATGCGCACATATCAACCTATTCATATGCGGCATTGGATATACCGGAATGCTCATGCCCTGTAATGCCTGGATGCACTAGGCAACGCAGAACCTCGCACAATATATTCCGCTTGGCTGAGTAGTAACCCTTGGCCTTGTTGATGTACGAAAGAAATGAAGTTCTTTGTTGCATGGGAACAGGTAGCACAAAACTGACCTGTGCTCAGTATTCCAACAAAACACGACCGCGATTTTGCTCTCACTTTATAAGATTTCGTGTCACTGTGTATTACACGCTATCATTTCTGCAGAATTGAACCAGCCTAATGAAGTTTGCTGTGTTTTACATTTCCTTAGCACTAGCAGTTGTAAGATAATTGTGGCCGTTAAAAGCGTATTTTGACTATATTTCGGACATGCCCAGTGTACGGGCCTAGTAGCTACGCCGTAACGCATCTAAGCACCCAGACGTTGAATAAAATTCGTGGCACGACGGCTGCATATTGATGGGGGCGAAATGCAATAACGTCAGTGTACGGCTTTGGTTTCACGTTATCCCCAACTTCCAGAAGTATTTCCAGAGTTCTCTTAATCATTGCAAGTTTTTGAGGCGTAGAATGGGAGAATTTAGTTTATCATCTTATCGTCAAAAGAACAATTCCTTGTACCCTGCACCAAAAAAATATGAATTTTGAATTGATAATTGTCTTTGTTTGAAGTCTGAAGCGGAATGTGAACTATGAAACAAAGTCAACTCTAATGCGTCCATAATACTTAAAAGCACCTATCCAGCAACTATAAAATATAGCATTGTCAGCAACAATGAAATAAGTGATTCTCGTACATTACGAGATATTGGTACTGCGAACATGCGCAAAACCACTGCAACTCGTATCACTAAAACACTATGCACATAATGTTCACATTTACAGCAGCTGTCGAATCACAGACGTTTCAATATGCCTGTGATGGAATTTCAGCTTCGTTATTGTCATGAGGGCTTTTCTATGTACGCCAACACGGCGTATTCAATGGTGCTTCTAGTGCGCAGTATACAATTTCTGTGCACAGGAATATTCTGTCAGAAAGCGATCTGCTTAGTTTCACGTCATGAAAAGTTATTGCAGACAAGGAGCCTCCTTAGATCTCCAAAACAATATCTCACTCTCAGGTGAATTCATCACAACGAAATTAACACTACTTTCAATAACCAGTACCAAATGCTCTCGTTTAGTTTTTGTGCAATAAAAATACAATAAATATTGCAAAACTTAAATGCTATAGATGAACAACGGTTTCATCTTTTACATTAGATCCAAAAACAGGGTTAATAAAACAGCTCACATATCTGTAAAGAAAACATTCTTACACCACAGTTGGTTGCCTTTTCTGACGATTCTACCTGTAAATGAGAGAAAACAGCCACAATTATTAAACTTCCAAATGCTGCAGGCAGCACTACAGGGAAAACACGTGGAGTGCAGGAGATGGAAATTGGGGAGGAGAAGAAAAATGAAGAACAAGGTGAAAGCAGAAGCCAGCGTTTTGACAAGTGGACTTGCCTTATTCAAGGCGCATGCGCAATAGCAGGACAGTGTGTTAGAAGTTTACTGTGATTGAAAGCCCTGAATTTGTTATAATACAGAAGAAAAGGACATAGAACGTTGAGGCTAATTAGGTTGCTTATATCAAGCCGTATCGCAGACACGGCAAAGAACGACAGAGCATTTACGTACCACTTTGGAGCAATCAGTCATATGAGCTGCTGCAAGATGTTAATGTCATTTCGGATAAAGTTACGTTACAGGGGTATTTTTTGCAGATTGCATTTTCAGTGATATTTAGAACAAAACACACTTTTTGGAGACGGATATTCAGCAATAAAGTATGTAATATATAGTTCTATTTATTCTGAGCACAAGTCATTATACAGCATAGGGCGTCACTCAAATAAAACATTCGATTTCACCAGTGCTGTAATTACCATCGGGCTGAATTATCCCAGTACTGATAATAACTGAAAGGATACTTTAGCTGAGCACATAAACAGTACCTAAGGTATCCACTAGCAGCTTTATAATACTATCTCGTCATTTGGAAAAAACTACGGTTGCCGCGACTAGCGCACTGCGTCAAGAACATGCTGGGCCAGGAGGCCTGAGCCTACCAGGAGATGCGGAACGAAGCCTTAGTTCCTTTGGAAAGTTAAAAAATGTTATTTCTGTCTCTCTCTCTCACGTGAATGTTCGAAGCAGAGGGCAACAAAGGTATAAATGGCAGTAGAGGGATAACGAAGGAGGAAATATTAGTAACTGTGTGGCCTCTATGGTTGGATAAAGTCTAAGTCTACAGTCTAAATGGCTTCTATAGTTGGGCATAACGGGAAAAGCCTATTCTGGTTAGTGTTTTACATTTCTTTATTTCATATTAAAACGAGAATGCACTTACCCGCCGTTGTACATATAAGGGCCACGTGTATAAGGAATCCGAAGACAAGGTAGCACGGCGTCATGTCTGGCTGAGTACATAGTTAAACGCGCAAATAGTTAAACAAACCACAGTTACATCCATAACCTTCGCTACGAAATGCCTATTGCTTGTGCAATTTTTGAAAGTTTTTGTGAATTTTAGAGAACTAAGTAAGACAATAAATATACATATGCCATTTGTCAATGCTCAGTGCAAGGTGGTAAGCCTGGCTCTTGAATTATATTTAACGGGTGGAGTTTTGGATTTATGACATAAATTAAGGAGTCTTGGGATTTCGCGCATAGTGTAATAAGGATTGTTCAGCAGTTTGCGGCAATTTAGCCCGCAACTTCGTGCTGACCAGCTAGGTAGCACATAAAAAAATGTGCTAGTGTTTTTTTTAGAAATTATTCAACATTACCGGAGCAACATTCCACTTTGCCACATTGTCGGCTGTTAAATAAAGTGCGCTGACGTTGCATAAAACATTCCAATTTATGTTTGCTATTCCGGAGCTAAGAGCCATTTCTTCAGTGCAATATTTCGTGAAACATAATTATGTAATTATTGTCGTGTCATCACGCTTGTATACGAGTTACACAACGCAACAGCACAATTACTATGGATAGTGTAAAGGTTGCCCACCATGCACTCCTTCCAAACACATCCCCTCAGCATCGTCTTTTTTTTAGTATAAGGGACCTAAAATTTAACACGCGGTACTACTGGTGGCCATTTCCTTTTATATAGCGAAGATGAGGAAGGTGCAACATCTCTCACACATGCATCTGAGAAATATGTATTGGAATTGTTGTACTACTACGCTATATTGTACTAATAGGAACATGATAATTAAAAACTTGCGTAGCTTCACGCACAACAGCTGCATCCGCAATTATTTTCCACATCCAAAACTCCGAAGAGCAATGTTTGCAGCCTTCAGAAAAGAAAAGTAGCTCGCGTTATGAATTTCTACAGTTGGTTGCCAGGTACTAAAATGTCGGCACTAATAATCATTATCCTGAAGTCTCACACCAAATACCACTACACCAGATGCGAAAAAATTTGATATCCTTGAATGCACTGCTTTATGCTATAATAAATTGTAATGGTTACTAGTCTGAAGGACATCGATGCTAGCTGGCATTGCAATGAATATATCTTCAGATTAGTGTGGATGTGCCTAAATTTTTCTGAAATCATTTTACCTAAGCCACTTGCAGAAGGACTTACTTGTAGATGCCTAAACACCGAACTGCGTGCCGGCTGTGATACGCCCTAATATACCACAGTTCTTCGTCCCATCCTAACTCTTTTAATTTGCATTGTCCATTGTGTTATTGCAACTCACTCATATGTGCACGTCTTAACCATGAGATGTCATACCTTCGCTCTAGGGAGGATGGGGCTTATTTGTTTCCTATAAGCAGAGTGACCGACTTCAATGCCTTGTTAGCTTTTGCAGGAACAAAAACAGACATCAGTCATGATTATTTTTAGCGTAAATACAAGTGGCAAGCAGCTGTGGCTTCTGAATAAATAGAAAAATGCAACAAGGTTTCATAGTTCATAAAAGATGGGCAGTAATCTGAACCATAGGTTTACCTGCGGGCATATATTGTGCGCGAATACGAGGCAGGTGATAATGTGATTGAAATTTAACAAGATTCGAGACCAGGCTAGTTCGTGTTTCACGGTAATTTGAATTGCAGCGCACGCTGTGTCAAGAACAACAGACGACTAAATCATGCGACGAAACAGTGATTGCCTTCGTTAGTTGCTGTCCTTGTCCCGTTGTGTGTTGCAACTCATAGTTCCACAAGTATAAAAGTAAAAAAAAATTATACATGGGGATTTGATACCCGCATTGTGTGTATAAAGTGGTACTGCGCACGTAGTCGTCGTAAATGGAGCGTTGGTAAGTTCACAAGTGCCCTATGGCTTTAATTACCACTCCACGCCCCACGCACCATATTCCGCAAATTCATCCCCCATCCAGTAACTTCTGAGCTTCTTGTCGTCTTGCAATAACCGTCAAGGCATTGTTGAGAGTCAATACTTTTCTCGAAAGTCGATGCCATGCTGCATCTATCATTTTCGTCATCGACAGATAGCCATCGTTTGGTCCACGTGGTTGTACCTACATGCTTTTATCTTGTAGCCATCCTCCGTTCGCCTTGGTGTTGTCGCTTTATAGGCCTACAAAAGATTGGAGTTTCTGCAGATTATATAGGTATTTAGGTGCGTCACTGAATTCCACAGGGATGTAGCTTCGAATGACTTATATAGAGTGCATGTTTGGGGACAATTCAGTGGGACCTAGTTGACAGGAAGTTTCTGGTTCACGATGAACATTTCTCGATAAGCGAATCCCGCATTAAACTAGTTCTGATAGAAAACCATGAATATTTATTGCACTGTATGTAGACCCATGAAAGCCTCTAACCCTACAGCTAGAATAGAACTGGCAGAACTTTCGAAGTTAATCAACAAGCGTAAGACAGCTGACATAAGGAAGTATAATATGGATAGAATTGAACATGCTCTCAGGAACGGCGGAAGCCTAAAAACAGTGAAGAAGAAACTAGGAATTGGCAAGAATCAGATGTATGCGTTAAGAGACAAAGCCGGCAATATCATTACTAATATGGATGAGATAGTTCAAGTGGCTGAGGAGTTCTATAGAGATTTATACAGTACCAGTGGCACCCACGACGATAATGGAAGAGAAAATAGTCTAGAGGAATTCGAAGTACCAAAGGTAACGCCGGAAGAAGTAAAGAAAGCCTTGGGAGAAATGCAAAGGGGGAAGGCAGCTGGGGAGGATCAGGTAACAGCAGATTTGTTGAAGGATGGTGGGCAGATTGTTCTAGAGAAACTGGCCACCCTGTATACGCAATGCCTCATGACGTCGAGCGTACCGGAATCTTGGAAGAACGCTAACATAATCCTAATCCATAAGAAAGGGGACGCCAAAGACTTGAAAAATTATAGACCGATCAGCTTACTGTCCGTTGCCTACAAAATATTTACTAAGGTAATCGCAAATAGAATCAGGAACACCTTAGACTTCTGTCAAGCAAAGGACCAGGCAGGATTCCGTAAATTCTACTCAACAATAGACCATATTCACACTATCAATCAGGTGACAGAGAAATGTGCGGAATATAAACAACCCTAATACATAGCTATCATTGATTACGAGAAAGCGTTTGATTCAGTCGAAACCTCAGCAGTCATGGAGGCATTACAGAATCAGGGTGTACACAAGCCGCATGTAAAAATACTCCAAGATATCTTAGCGTCTCCACAGCCACCGTACTCCTACGTAAAGAAAGCAAGAAAATCCCAATAAAGAAAGGCGTCAGGCAGGGAGATACGATCTCTCCAATGCTATTCACAGCGTGTTTACAGGAGGTATTCAGAGACCTGGATTGGGAAGAATTGGGGATAAAAATTAATGGAGAATACCTTAGTAACCTGCGATTCGCTGATGATATTGCCTTGCTTAGTAACTCAGGGGACCAATTGCAATGCATGCTCACTGACCTGGAGAGGCAAAGCAGAAGAGTGGGTCTAAAAATTAATCTGCAGAAAACTAAAGTAATGTTTAACAGTCTCGGAAGAGAACAGCAATTTACAATAGGCAGCGAGGCACTGGAAGTCGTAAGGGAATACATCTACTTAGGGCAGGTAGTGACGGCGGATCCGGATCATGAGACGGAAATAATCAGAAGAATAAGAATGGGCTGGGGTGCGTTTGGCAGGCATTCTCAGATCATGAACAGCAGGTTGCCATTATCCCTCAAGAGAAAAGTGTATAATAGCTGTGTCTTACCAGTACTCACCTACGGGGCAGAAACCTGGAGGCTTACGAAAAGGGTTCTACTCAAATTGAGGACGACGCAACGAGCTATGGAAAGAAGAATGATAGGTGTAACGTTAAGGGATAAGAAAAGAGCAGATTGGGTGAGGGAACAAACGCGAGTTAATGACATCTTAGTTGAAATCAAGAAAAAGAAATGGGCATGGGCAGGACATGTAATGAGGAGGGAAGATAACCGATGGTCATTAAGGGTTACGGACTGGATCCCAAGGGAAGGGAAGCGTAGCAGGGGGCGGCAGAAAGTTAGGTGGGCGGATGAGATTAAGAAGTTTGCAGGGACGGCATGGCCGCAATTAGTACATGACCGGGGTTGTTGGAGAAGTATGGGAGAGGCCTTTGCCCTGCAGTGGGCGTAACCAGGCTGATGATGATGATGATGATGATGATGATGTAGACCCATGCAGTGTATGGCTCTGGAACAACCTCCTAACCCTAGTTGATCAAGCATTTCCGCCTGTTCGCCAAAAGGTTCCCATCACCGTGCTGTTTTCATAAGCGTCCAATACATGTTGACCGGCGCCACAGCCTCTGCAATATCCTCGACCAGTACTTCTTTTCATTCCTTTTTTTTACCTACGACTGCGCCGGCGCTTTCCATCACTAGTCCTTCGGCCGCTGTTTTGTCGCTGCCAAAAGACATGCAATAACCTTAACACCATAACGATTTACTTCGCTAGTTGTATTCCCGAACATATTGTCCACTGTTGTTACCGACGCTCTCTAATTGTTTTTTACACAGTTTGCATGCGTTTTTTGCAGCCATGACAGGTACGCTGCATCAAAGCCTATTCCTGTTGAAAGACCGCTTTACGATAACCATCTACGCCACGGTGTGTTCTGTAACCCATGCATCACCACTCTTATTCAGACGGGGGACCTTGATCGCTCGAGTTCCAACCGCTTGACCTGTATGCGACTCAAACTGTGCAAGTCCGTCACCTTTTTTCGTAAAAAGTAAAGGAGTTAGTGTTGAAATAACCATGGCGCTAGCCCTTGCTATCGAGGGAATCTCGTTACCATATATTGGGAAAAACGACTAATACTGTTCTGCACTATCAGCTTGCAGTGCAATGCGCCGGCACATAGGAGTCCCCAAGCATTTTTATCCTGAATAAGGTGTGTGTCATCGATTTTTATTTAATTTAGCATTATTAGGGTACTTCACTCACTTTCCAGGGGCAATCTGTCTGCCTGGCTGGCTGTCTCTTTATTTATCGTTGTCTTTAATCATTCTCCCACTGACTTGGGGCACCGGGTTGTCTGTGGCATAATGGTTTGAACATTGGGCAGCTGTGGTGAGGCAACCATGCTCGCAACCAGTCATCGAGCCTACTTAGGTCACGGGTACGTGATACTAGCAATGTGACGGTAACAACTTACCTTGTTTATGTGCCGCCCTTCAATGGATTTGCTTAAACTCAACTTGAAACTATGTATATGCGTAACTAATCATGTGCCGTGCTTCAATAGACATCTTTAATATCCATTTGCGTCACTGGTAAGTCGCTCTAATGAACCTTTTTACCAACAACTTGCATCACTTGGCATGTGCCACTATTGATGTGACACATGAAGTGTGATACAAAATATGCACCGCCCTTCAATAAACGTCTCATATGACTTCTTGGGTCAGTAGCTATGAGTAACTGGGTATGCACCGAACAGATTGCGCCATACTTCAATTAACCTCTTTGACGCCAACTTTATTCGCTGGATATGTGCGGCTTTTCATTGGGTAAGAAATAATATATATTTCTTCGGTGCTGGCAGGAGTCGAACCCGTGTCGTATATACGCCGACACTCTTGTTTGCATATATATTCACACATAAACCGCGCACGTACTTTGCGGCGGCAGCGCTAGATGACGCAGCGCGTCCAGAGGAAAGCGCGAGAAAACAGCCACGCTGCATACGTTCCTCCTACATACCGCACTTCACCGGTTAGCAAAGAGTGCGTCCATGCGTTTCGTCAATGCTAACTGCATTTATTTGGTTGCCCTCATGTTCCCACGACGCTTATCCTCGGATGGAGCATCCTCTATGTGAATGGCGGCGCCATAGATTCGCTCGACCGGAAGTAGCACTTTCTCTGGTGTGCAGATCTATTTTAATAGAAACTCAGCCTCACAATCACAAGCTCTTTGTTGCTGCCGACATTGGCATATCTGCTGTAACATTAACACTTAGGATCCTCTCTCTTCCAGACGGAAAAGAATGAACACTGCCATTAACTGCAGCGGATGTAATCGTTCCCGCACCATACATCTCCCGTTTGCATCCTTACCGTTGATTATAGTGCTTAAATGATGCTCGTCTCGAGATCGCTCACGTTGCTGATCAGTTTACGTACTTTCTGGAAAATTTTGCAGGCATGACAGACCTGTCGACATTCTTGGTCCCTTGGCTTCTTCAAGGAACCTTCAAAGGACCTGCTCTTTTAAACTGAGTGACAAAAACATAGTCACTCCTAATCGTACAACTTGCGGCTGTTTTAATTCTGCTAAAGCGGAGCTCTCGCCGACCCATAGCAGCGAATTTCTTTGATTTCTTTAGACATTCAGCTTTATTTTTTATTGCACCCAGCTTCCTTTCGGTCACACGATGCCTGTCAGCACAATCTATACACAGGTTCTCACGCCCACTTACGTCAGCAACAGCGTGGTGTACCTTGTATCTTTGCGGCTCATTGTCAACGAAAACGTCGTTTATAGGGTTTACTGTGGCGTCATTCAGCCGTGTCACAGCTGTTGGTCGTCTTCACCTTAATTCTGTATGAATGGGAGGTTTTTTCTTAGAGAAAAAATGCCGTCTGCCCGACTGTAGCACGAAGCTATGAAGGAATTCTAAGAAACAACCTTTGTGCATTGAAGATAAATTTGTCCTCGTCTTGGGACCGAAACCATGACTAACGTTTCTCCGGGCCATTCATTCTAACCACTGCGCTATCCAATAGGATAGCCAATCGCAGAGCCAAAGCAATTCAGAAGGAACTTTGATGCACAATGACATAGAATATGACAACTCATTTCTGCAGAACTTGTACGTCAATGCGACGCCCTGTTGGATCCATTATGTCAATTCGCCCCTTTTTCCCGTTTTTCTTCAACTAAGTCTATCGTTCAGCCATTAAGCTCACTGAAAAGAAAATCTTGCTTCTGTTGGAAAAACAGTAGGCATTGTAGTTCACACTGGAGCGTTTGCAGCTCATTCAAGTAAATGTGTAAATGATGTATTGATGGAACAACTAAATTGCCACCAGTCAGCCCCGTTAGGCACTTCATTCGTTATCATTCTCTTGTCTCTGTCATTCATACACAGTTTGCCGCTTTTGTAACAGCAATAAAACAATAAGCAGACGAGAAGTTTTTTCCTGTATTCTACTCTTTCCGAAGCAGCATAAATAAAGATGAATATTTCTCTAACTAACTCTACAACAAAGACAGCATGAAAGCTTCTCGACAATAACGCTTTAACGTTTCGAACATAGGTTAAAAGGTAGTGCTCAAATATGTCTTTGCAACGGTATAACAACTTACGTCAGCTATATAACAGTTCCAGCTACAACTTATCATTTTTATAATAAGACAAATAGCACATAAATGGGCCGATCCGTCTACCAACATTGAACATTATCACCCAACTCAATCTGTGCTAATTAATTTGCTGTTTTCTTTCACCAAGCCTCCTATTGTATATTGTCGTGATGGACACTCGCAGAGAGCGTGTACGAGAATTGTAGTTACTATAGAATGGGAAGTCTTTTAAATATCCTCGTGCACTGCATACAACGCCAGCAAAAACAACTAGTAGCACAAAGAACAATACTCTTTATACAAAGACAATGCTGAAGTATACCACTGCTATAAATTCCAAAATATACGCAGCCTGTCATATTTATTCTAAGAAGGACAGGGATGTTCGTTCGTCCGCTGTCCATGGACTATGTATTGTTTCCTCTTTTTCCTTGTATAGCTGGAGTAGAAATGTACATATTAGGAAAGAGTTATTCAGATCCTATGCACTTGAATATATATGAGACACGAAGCTATAGAAAAGCGACTAATAATCGAATATGCAGTTAAATATGAGGAAATCTAGGCTTTAGGCAATACTCTGATCGTACGGCTAGTTTTTAGCAGCAGGTGGGCATAGAATGGCGATCGAGGCAGGTAATAGTACTGCGCGAGCTTCAGGGTGGACTATAATTAGCCACATATCCTAAACAAACTAGACATCTAAATAGTGAACACAACTTCATCATTTTGCCTGATTTCCTGCGTTGCACAGTCTTGCCACAAAACATTTGAATCCTACTTCCACCTTAATAGAAAAAATCGCTTGAAGCAGGCATTGCCGCTAATAGCGCTAGCATGACATGATTATAAAAACTTTAGTATTGCACTTTGATCTTTAATATGTTTAAGAACATGGAGTTCTGCCTACGGTGAAAACGGGTTCCTGGTATCCAACCGCGATGCGACAATTCAAAGAATGTACAGAAATGTTCGTGCTGCTTTTTTCCGAGATTAGCTCGCGGCAAGTTTCCCATAAAAAGTCAAATAAGTTAAAATGAGTTTACTCAGATGGGCAGAGCGCTACATGTGGCTCATTCGAATAGTGACAGATATAGAAGTGACGGCAATCTTATAGTCACATTACATGGCCCTCTAATTTCTGGCAAGCTGTATCAGAACACACAAAACGCAGACATGAGTATTGCTTTGTGCAATAAAGTTGACATCACCAGGATAGTGTCGTAAACGTACGAATTAAATTTAAATTGGTTCTTTTTTGGAAAAGACGTAGCTCGGAATATTCTCCTTTTTTACGCAGCCTGGGGAGTCAATGTTTCCTAAACATAGCTATGGCCTTCAAGAAAGAAGCCAAGACCTCAGATTTCGAAATGTTCATTCCTGTTCTCGTAAAGATAGGCCAGCCTTAACCAGCTGGGTTTTTCAAACTGAACTCATAACAATTGAGACACTACATGCAACAAGCAGTTGTTTCTGCAATGACAATGAAAATGTTCTCTAAGGCACAACTCCTACTTGGCGCCGCTATCTTTCACCTGCAGTTTTTTTACGTGCTTAGCTAACCAGGTGGGTCAAAGATGACAAAGGGAAGTGGAATCAGCAAGCTCAAACACAGAACTTGCTCAAGCTCAATAGAGTTGGAGTGTGCAATTTTTCAGTTATCCTTTAGCAAAAACGGGAAATAAGTAGATGGTATGGTCTTATAAGGACACCTCTTCTATAGAGAGAATTGGCAGTGAAAAAGAAAAACAGATTATGAAGGCTTCTATATTGGTCGGAATGATTTCGCATAGATATGATAATGATTATCAACGTATTTGGTGAAGGTAGTCGTAGTAGACGGAATAATGAAAAATTTCACTTATAGATTGGAAAACGGATTTTATTTAAATGCCTGCATTATAAATCACCCTAGTAATTTTTGTGTTTGATGGTCTATGAGTACCGAGCGGGAGAACTTCTTGGATTCTCCTTATTGCTGATATTCATGCTTATACGGTAGAATTCACTTGTTTGAATTCCATATTTCTCCCGTACAAGCAACTTTACATTGATCACAACAAACCTTGTAGATGATTTCCGGAAACTTGCTCATGAGGTAAGGCGGTGGCAAACAGCCCATGCTTTCTTAGATATGCGCTTAAGAACTCTGAATCTTGCGAATGGTAGACATGCTTTTGCTGAGCAAGTTCTTGGTATCACCTACAAGGTTATTTGTGAATTGGGATCATGCGATCATGTGTCTTCTCATGTAATTCTTTTGAATCCTTGACAGTTCAAACTACTGAATTATGCATCCTGTACTTATTTCACATTTTCTAAATATAAGACCTGACGATGCTAAACAGCAGTGAAAGTGCTGTAGTCAGACCATTTAATACTTAATTTCGCTGCAGAGATAAGTTTGCTTCCCAACCGCAGCATCCCGTGCTAGCAATATTGGGCGGCAAATGTCTGTCATGTGAGATAAATTTACTAAAGAGTTTCAACATGCCCTAAATGTATTACGGCTGTTTATCTATATGCTGGCAACATCTTACAGTAAATGCTGCTTGGGGAAATATAATTACGAGTGCCATGTTATACGTTACTGCTTGTGCGCATTCGTCAGTAACAGTAATCGTTAGGGTACTCTAGTTTCATCTACCCGGGAATATGCATCCTCCACCAGATTGGACTATGAAGCAGGCTGTCAATGTGGCGTGCTCTTCTAGCTAAACTATAGAAGCAGTTCTCCGTGTCGGCGCCACGTGTCATTGTTGCTACGATTGGCAAACCAAGGTGCCTGTTGGCAGCACGCGTAGAGAAAAAAGTATCCGACCCTTTAATGAACAGTAAACATGTTGAATAACAAAATAATGTTTACTATTTTCCAACTAACTTAACGCGTTTTGCCGTCCACGCTGGTGTTTCTAGAATTCTAAGGTTGGCATGTCTGCAGAAGGTTTGACTGAAGGATGTCTTTTTAGATTAAAGAGTGCATTTGTGGGCACGACACTTCCTCGGCAACTTTCTGCTGCATAGGATGTCAAGAGATTTCGTATGCATCGGTCACTGGCTCACAAAGTACTCCTCTTGGAGGTGCAATTCAACGTTAATGCTAGGAACATTTGTTGTTCTAACAAATATAATCCAACCCTCCGGTCCCCTTATTCTCATCACTTGATGCTCTCTGTTTTAACAGTGTGATTGACACTATGAACCTCAATGGGGTGTGTAATTATTGTCTATATGGGGGGAGGGTACCTTACTTTAGCAGGTCTTTAGGATGACTTGAATCGGTATTGTAGAATGCTGCTTGTATCTTTTGTTCGCTGTTACTAAACTTCACTTTCGATTGTTACAAGAATGATGTTTGCTAGCACTCCTGCCAACCTGTGTAAAGCGAAGGCATCTCTCTTGAACAAAAACCAGTGAATGGTCAGCGAGTACTAAGGTCCATTGAGACCGTTAAACTTTAAGTTCACACCTATCGATGGTACTGCTGAATGAACACTACCCAGTAGAACTGTCCCTAAGGTATTTCTCCCATTAAAGTAAAATTAAAGCTTTCTGCAGCTTGTAAACTAAGACTTGTTTGAAAAATGGCCTATCTTCTTCTTCAAGTAAAACAGAGGTTCAACAGGAAGACAGAAAGCTGAAGTTGTCAATAGTGGCATGAACTTAAAATGTGCTCAATTTTTCGCTATATTGCTCCTGCTTATCACATTTCCCGTCCCACTCTCATTCTTCTTTTTTCAAAGGCTGTTCATTGCTATTTTGTGGCCGTACGCAGCGTAATTTTGATGCCCTTGTTTATTTAATATTTAGTCGATGTTTTTATCGGCTTACATCAAAATGTGCATTCATAATCTGCCTTCATTTCCCATTTATGCCGATCTTAAGCAAACATAACTTGATAAAAATTTGTTTGGAATTCATGCGTCATTGCTTGTATTCAAAATGTAGAAACAGTTTATCTTAATTCCAAATTGGATTTCTGGGAAAGCTAAGTCTGCTGGATAATTGCTTGCTCACATGTGTAGATCTTTAACTGTTTTGGTCACCTCTACTCTTTTAAGGACTGAGCGCAGAGTCCATCCCAATCATAGGTAAACATACCCATCCTACATTTTTTAACACTTCGGCTTCTCCTACTACATGCCTCAGCTTCTTCTCCCCTAGTAAGGGTAGGGGTGAGCGAGCTATGCATACACAAAAACGCTGCCGAGAAAAACAGTTGCTGTCCTGATGAAAAGTACGTTTGCTGAAACGGCGGCTACATAACCGTCCCTTGTCCCATCAATGTTAAACAATAGTATTACTTTTTTAACTCATAAGTTATCGCGTTGTTATTTATTGTGATTATGCTTTTTTGCTGGTTTATCTATAATGTAAAATCACGAACACTGTTTGGTTACCCTACCAGCAGCAAGTTATTTTTGCAACACATGCAGGATGAAGAACAACTTTCACCAGGAAAGAGTGCAAGGCGAGTGGTTGAGGAAACTGAAATTGTTTCTCTGATCTAAAGAAGTTGATTCAATTTTTGCACCTATTTGTATATATTATATGCTATTCATTCATAAAACAAAGTGGAAAGTATTTTACCTTGTCCGTTATGCCAATGAGTTGGCCAGACAATTTTCTCAATACCGACATGCTGCTTCCGCTATGAGCTTCCTTCGTGGCATTCGCATTAATGGATAGGTACTATAAGGACGCCCCGGGCGCGCGAGCGTAGACCGAATTGCATCGTTGAGACATCAGCGGGTGAAGCCACGCTATTATCTGCGTTCAAGACTGTCGAAAACCGTGGCTCACACATGCTCTTTGCGAACGCAGATAGTAGAGAGGTTTAGCTTGTCCTGTATTTAGGTAAACGCAGGAGGACAGGGCGTTGGAGCGCTGTGGCGAAGGCGTGGGTGGGAGCGGTCTCCATGGTGCAGCCACCTGGTGACGCACAGCTCAAACAGACAAAAACAGCCAATAATGCCTTAACGAAGTGTATGGTACTTCGCTGCTGGTGTAAATTTTAGGCACTGGCGTAATCCAGTTGTTGCCAAAAATTTACACCCGCAGCAAAGTAAAGTACACATGGTTACTGCAATATTAGCTGTTTTAGGCTGTTAGAGCTTTGCGCCACTAGGTGGCGGCACCATTCAGGCCGCTCCCGTTTACGCCTCCGCCCTAACGCCCTGACGGCCCAATACCGGACACGCTAAACCTCTCTCTTAGCGCGGCTGATACCGGAAGATAGAGCAACGATAACATTCAGTTGGCGCTGGCGCGTCCTGGGAAGTTTTGTCCCCGACAGTACATTCACCAGACAATGAATATGCTCTGGGAAGCGCAATACGAGAGGCACTTGTGTTTAAATATTGGGCCGTATATCACAAATTCAGCATACAGCATCTTCCGTTTTCGGTATACAGGAAGCCTCTGTATTTCAGCGGTTGAACCATACAGCACGAGTTCAGCATGCAAAGTCTCCCGCTTTCTCTACACAAGAAGCCCCTGTATTTTAATGCTTGATTCGTATAGTACAGATTCAACATACAGAGTCTTCCGTTTTGTAAATGCGAAATCGCTCGTATTTTTTATTAGACTCTTTATTTACGGCTGTCCGTTCTACGGAATTCACCGTTCTTGAATTACGGAGACGTTTGGTCACAAATTACCAGCAGATTTAGTTCTAAAACTAGGGCAATTTTTACGTTGCAGTTATGGGGATAAATACGTTGTGAACGGACACATGATTGGTTTAGAAAAACAAATTTCTAATCGTAGTATAACTACGCGGTATAGAGACATTACAAAAGCATTGCGAAAGAATATAGAAAGGTACAAAAATACAGCACGATAGGGCTAAACGGTTGCGACGGCAAAATTTTTGGAGGCAAAGTGGTATGAGTTGCCTGAAATATGTTCTCAAACATTTTCGCGAAACGCGTAAATACTCGTAGAGAGGCAAAACTTGACGCAGTGCGCACGTTGAAACCTCGTGTGGTCTGCATTCTACGGCACCCTCCCCTGGCACCAGAAAACGACATATTAGCTGATCAAAAAGGCTAAACAATCGACATGGCAAAGTGTGCGAGGCCCAGCATAAAGCACAGATGAAAAGTTGCCTAGGATATTTTCGGTGACAGTCTGCCGCAACACGTAAAACTTCTACACGTAAAACACGAGATCTCAACGTGGCAACGCGCACGTTGACGTCTCGCGCGGTCGGCCTTCTACGGTTGCCTCCACAGTCGCCAGATGATTGATGATGATGATAATTTTAGCACTTCCTTATGAAACGGGGCGGTGAGAAATAGTCACTTAGCCTATTGCGGTTATGAGATATTGCGTACGTACTTTTTATTCTTGCATTTTTGTATACATCGCCCTAATAAATTTTCACTTCCTCAAAACTTCTCTATCTACCTTCTACAGCTGCTTGTGCTTGTATTGTATCCACTCGTATCAATGTCTTCCTTGCTTCTTGCACCAATTCTCTAAACGTCTCTTGTTTATAATAACTTCTGATCAGTTGATGCTTCCGTAGACCTAAAATCCAAACGGTTATGGAAGATATACGTTACCTACGGGTTTCACTTGGCAAGTGCCTTTGTATTCCATTACATTTTTCTGAGTGGTGTGCGGATTTTTTTCTCCTAGGAGCTGCATGCCCCGCCTTGTTGTGAATATTTCCTCCCGTATGCTTTTGACACTAGGCAATCAGATTGAGCGTCAAAATAGCAAGGCACTGCCTTTTTTACTATTGAACAGACATTTCGTTCTAATTTCTTTCTTCCCATTTTTGTAAATCTGCATGGTCTTGTTGTTTCCCTTATTTTAATCCAATTCACTCTCTTTGTTTCTCTAACTTTCTTTATTACACTTGATCATCTACTGAGACTCTCAATTAACATGTATTTGGGTGCCAAGTTTCTTGACTTCTGATATTTGTCTGATACCCGGGAGCCCTCTAATACTTGTAGCCTTAGGATATCAGAGCTATCAGCTAACAGTGCCACCTCGGGCACTGTTATTCGGTTCTAGTGTTGCAAATTGTTGCTTCAGCACATTTGAAGCGAAGCCTAGTTAAGCTCCTTCCTTAGGTGTGGTGCTCCTGCTTGATTCTAGCGATATATTTACTAATAAATGTGAAGCACTTGTGTCACTCGATTCGTGTTAGCTACCATGTCCACTAGTATACAAGTTGAGGCACGTGAGTTCATGATCGTGTCTTCGGCAGACGTATGTATGTATGTATGTATGTATGTATGTATGTATGTATGTATGTATGTATGTATGTATGTATGTATGTATGTATGTATGTATGCATGCATGCATACATGCATACATGTTTGTATGTATGTATGTATGTATGTATGCATGTATGTATGTATGTATAAGTAAGTTCAGTATCATAAGAAGCCAACAGACAATGACAGCAAGTGAAGCCTAAGGCTCATAATTTGTTGTTTTTAATTGAAACTTACAAAATGATAAATGAATTAAAATGTTGTGAGATACGGCGTGTTGCAGTTGTGCGTTACAATAGAGTCTCCGTCATGGTAGAGTAGTGTCTTAGGTTTTTGCTACCTTCATACACTGGAAACTTCGGCTTACTGAATATCTGGACAATTTAACTGAGGGGCGCGGCAGGGAGTATCTCCTTGGCTGTTTGATATCTTCTGGACAATTACTTTGAATGTTTCTTTTTCGTATAGTGTTACAAATATTGCATCATTTAAATTTTGTTTCAACATGAAGTGCAGTAACATAGTCGCGTCGCCGTAAATTGCTGTGCGTTTGATGGACTGCTGCACGAAGGGTTTGTGCTTCCATCCAAAACTCAAAATCATGGCTTCGAAACATAGGATCGCCGTCACTAAGCAAGGTATGGCGTCAACAAAATTAGGGAACAACTTGTTCTCTAAAAGAAATTAGGTAAGCTATACTGAAACATATCCCCTGAACAAAGAAATATGAAGCTATCGGCGAAAAAAGTGTATAATAAAGTAAACTCTTGTATTAAAATATATACTTAAGAGACATCCGCAAGTATTACAAACAAAAAAGAAAGATATTTTCACAACCAGACAGTTTTACTTCTTGGTAATATAGTATTCGGCTGTAAATAAGGCCATTTTCAGACGTACCTATCCGTACAAAAAGGGACAACTGCGCAAAACAATTTCCTGCGGTCTCGATTTATTGAACTTTCTCGTTGCATTTTCTGCGATAAATCAACGGCCCCCTCCAATAGGCTGACAGCAGGGCCGGCCTTGAACTGGAGCTACGGCAGTTGTGGCCCCATTTTGGCAACAAGGTGAATTTGGATATGGTCTGGGTGCTTGGTTTACTTGGTTACAGCAGGGCCGGCTCGGGGAATGGCTAGGCGGCGGATTAACTGTTAAACATGAAAAAATGCACATGGGTGAGAGTTTGATGAGACATGCAGAAGTTCTTATGTGTCTAACCTAACTAAGGGAAGGTGTTTCCCTTGTAGTGAATACAATAGAACACTATTTGTCTTGACATAGCATTGTGCGCAGATCGGCATTCATAGAATCGCCAACATCTCGAAGATGAGCAAAGGTCCTCCCGTTTCTGCATATTTGGCTGCGCACATTGATTATTTCAATTTTCTGGCAGGGTGTGCAACCTTGCAGCGTGCTCAAAACAAAGGAACTCCCTGATGCTGAATTCCATCTGAGGTAAATGTTTGCTACTGAAGTTTGATACATTACTTGAAAGGTGTGATCGAGTCTCGAGTACATTTGCACGGCACTTGATTCGCTCTACGGGTGATGTCCTAGATCAGGGGTTTCCTACCTGTCTGGCCTTGGTTAACCTTGCTTTGTGGAGGGCCGCGGCCCTCCCGCTCTGAACCCCCCCCCCCCCCCTGCCACTTCTGCGGTATTTATGGCATATATTTCCACTTGTAAATGACGGTGCTAGACGGAGCAGTGCCACAGAAACCACTGTTTTGACCATATGACCAACCTGGGTCGTTGTTCACAAAGGCAAATCCATCTGTCGAAAAATTGATTTCAGCGACATTGGTTGCTCTACAATTGTTATTCACTAAATGCTTCGACCATTCCCTGAACCTCGCTCTTGTTTACGACGTTCAGACTGGACAAGCTGGTAAAACACAACCACATACCCTATCGTGTTGTTATATCAACAAAACTTATACTTCTGTCTCTGCTCCTTGAATCCATTTACATTTTGCGCATACATACTGTAGTACTGCGCACACTCTCTTTCTTTCTCTTTGCGTATATAGGCAGTCGAAAATTGTGGAGATATCGCTAAAAACATAATGACGTACCTAAGGGGGCAAGAGCTGAATGTCGTTGACAGACATTGTTGAGATAAAGCGCCCAACCCTACCAGAGGCATTAATAATTGCAGTTTGCGCATAAGGGCGGGGAAGAGGGGGTACTTCTGGTTTCAACAATAAGAATTTGTTACAGCAAACACATCTGCATGTAATCTTGAACTACTTTAACGATAGACAGTGCATTGTTCGTATTTTCACAACCTTGCTGAAGTTTTCTAGCTATGGACATGAGTTCCACATGGGTTTTCAAGTTCAGCGTTCCTGCTTTATTGATCTAACTATTTGCTCCAGCAAGCCGTTATGAAAAAGCTACGAGTATCTTATAGTAAGTATGTGATGCACCTTAATAACGCATGTACAAGGGCCGAACAAGCAGGTAACAAAAGCTAAGATGAATTTTTTTTAGTTACATATTATGGTCTATAGTGCACCAAGCAAATAGGATAAAACAACTTATATAATTTCGAACCAAACTAATTACAGAATATTGTCACGTGGTAGTGACATTGAAGAACACAGTAGCAATACTTTGAACGACAAAACTAACATTTATTGGGTGAACCTGGGCCCACAAAACAGGCTACACTTATAGCACAACGATGGCGGCGAACATGGTCGGCGATCGTCGAAATATAATCAGCAGGTCAACCGCGTCGGCTTTTATAGATCAACCTTAGAATGTTCCAGAGTAACCGCTGGGGCCCGCGTGTCTTCCACAAAGTTCTACACTATTCGCGTCGCACATACATACAATCAGATTACAGAAGTTTCGGCGAAAGACAGCGAATGGAACCATCGATAACATTCCAGAAATTTCTTTTACATGCAGGCGCGTCCTGCGCTGTGCGATAACATTTGTTAGGCGGTGAGAAGTGGTCACCCGATAAAGATAGGATCGCAGTCACTATTGTTACGTTTCGCCTACGACGCGCGGGTATAGCCGGCGCGGATGCAACGGACGCCGGGGCTTCGTTCCAAGCAGCGGACATTTTGGCCCGTTCAGCGCCGCAGATACGCCTCCCCGCCAAGCGCGTCCAGGCGTGTTTCAGTGCCACGTGTCTTCGTGTGTGCGTGTGTGTGTGTGTGCCACGCTTGTCAAAGCGCAGCAGCCGGGGAGAGGAGCTCCCCAAGTGTGAAGCGAGGAGGTCTGTCCGGCGCCCGGCCGGCGGTTGAGTCACTACACTCGTCTCAACATGCATCTCAGCTCGTCCGTCCCCCGCCGTCACGTGGTCACATCCCGTGACCTTCCTTCTTGCCCTCAACTGCGAAAGTATAAGAGCAGCTGCCCCCGGACGCCAAGAGGGAGGCTCCGATTTCTTCTGTCGAGTTACGTGCTCTCCCGTCTCTCACTTCGGTCGACCTGACCGCCCGCTCTTTTGCGATGTTAGAATAAACCAGTTGTTCTGTTACCAGTCGACTCATGCTTTGCCGGGACCTTCGGATGCTTCCAGTGCCCCAGGCCGCCAGGCCAACGCTACCCTTGGGGCTTGCGACCCGTTTGCAATAACGGGCATCAGCGCTGAGTTTGCAACAACTCGTGCCAGCACTGAGATTCCAACAGCTGGTTGCCAGCGGTGAGATCGCGACAACGGAGGCCAGCAGCGAAGAGATGCAGTTGACTGTATGCTGAGCAGCACAACGACCATCCGGGAGCAGTGCAACGAGCCCTGTGTGATGACTGGTTGCCTGCAGCGGAACGACTGCGCTGAATTCTTGGCTGCGAGGTTTGGTGAGTGCGGGACTTTCTTCTACTGAGTTTTGCCAGGCTTTTGTTAGTGTCAGAAACAGAGCTGGTAATTGTGGTTGTCGTTGCTGCCGGGTTAGTTTGCGGCAAGACAATAGTAGGCAGTAGAGAAAGCAGCGTTCAGAGCAGCCATGGATTTGAAGTCGTTGCGCAAACCGAAATTGCTGGAGCTTGCAAGAGAGTTGGGTCTGGATGTCTCAGACAAACTCAGAAAACCAGAACTGCTGAGGGCTATTCTTGAGTTAGAAGCTGAGGATGACGAGCTGTCGGAATGCCTTGAGACCATTGAGGAGCGGGCAAAAAGACAGGAGCGCGAACTTAAAGAACAGAAAGAGAGACAGGAGCGTGAACTTAAAGAACAGAAAGAGAAAGATGAGCGTGAACGAAAAGAACAGAAAGAAAAAGAAGAGCGTGAACGTAAAGAACAGATAGAACGAGAGCAACAAGAGAAAGAAAGAGAGCGCGACCGTCAACACGCTTTGGAAATGAAGCGGCTCGAGTTAGAGATGGAACGCGCTCGTAATGGAAGTCAGGCACACGGTGCAGGAGAACGAGTATTGTTCAAAATGACTGACCTGATGCGGCCGTTTAAGCTTGGAGAGGACATTGGTTTGTTCCTGGTTAACTTTGAGCGAACGTGCGAGAAGCAGGGGTTCTCTCGGGAAACGTGGCCACAGCGCTTGCTCACTTTGTTACCCGGCGAGGCGGCCGACGTAGTCGCTCGCTTGGAGAGAGAGGAGGCAGAGGATTTCGAGAAAGTGAAATCGAGTCTGCTAAAAAAGTACAGGCTGTCAGCGGAGGCGTTCCGTCGGAAGTTCCGGGAAAATGAGAAAGGCAGAAGTGAGTCGTATACAGAGTTTGCCTACAGGCTAATGTCAAACATGCAGGAGTGGCTCAAAGAAGAGAAAGCGTTTGGTGACCACGAGAAAGTTCTGCAGTGTTTCGGGCTAGAACAGTTTTATAGTCGGTTACCTGAGAACGTGCGGTACTGGGTCTTGGATAGGCCAGACGTTAGTACGGTGGCTAGAGCCGCCGAGCTAGCCGAGGAGTTTGTGACGCGTCGGGCTCGCGGAGCTAAGGATGGTCAAAAGGGTGAATTTGGCTCCAAGTTTGAGAGGCCGAAGTTCACACCCATGAGAGCAAAGGGGGACACACGTAGTTCGGATGCGAGTGAAAGCAGTCCGACCGAACGTAAGGAGACGGCGGCAGCCGAAGCCGAACGCAGAAAACGGTTCGAGACGAGGCAAGCGCGCGTTTGTTATACGTGCCAGAAGCCGGGTCACTTTTCGGCGCAGTGTCCAGAAACAAAAACAAAAGTCGTGTTTTTGTCCTTATGCAGCACTGACGAGAACATGAAGCTTCTCGAGCCTTACATGCGAGACCTCCTCGTGAACGGGAAAGAGTGCCGAGTGCTTCGCGATTCCGCAGCTACGATGGATGTAGTTCACCCCTCTTACGTAGAACCCGATATGTTCACGGGCGAGTGCGCATGGATCAAGCAAGCCGTGGAAGCTCATAGCGTGTGTCTGCCCGTAGCAAAAGTGCTTATTGAAGGACCTTTCGGAGCGCTTGAGACGGAGGCCGCAGTGTCATCTATGCTGCCCCCCCAGTACCCGTACCTATTTTCGAACAGGTCCGATCACCTCCTGCGCGAGAAGGGGCTTTTGTTTGGTGAGGCTAGCGTTCAGGCCTTAACCAGATCGAAGGTTCGGGAGCTCGCTGCAAAGGCGGTAGTTGCAGGACCGACGTTGTCAAACAATGAGAAAGGGTCAGAGGTGCAGCAAGCTGATATTCAGAGCACGCCCGAACTGAATAAAATTGCGCCTGTAGCGTTAAAGGCAGCAGATACTGGAGAGGAAATTCCCGACACGGGAAAGTTAGAAGAGCTATCTGCAGATTTGCTCATCGCGCCTACGTCAGATGGACTTAACAGGTTGCTAAAAGTCAGCCGGTCGGCTTTGATAGCCGAGCAAAAGAAGGATGGCAGCCTAGAAAACATACGCTGCATTGTCAAGGAAGGTATCGCCAAGAAAAATGCTCGCTTTGTGGAAAGAGGTGGGGTCCTGTACCGGAAGTATCTAGACCGCAGAGGAGTGGAGTTCGATCAGCTGATCGTGCCTCAGTGCTACCGTCAGGATCTGTTGCGCTTGTCGCATGGGGGTTCGTGGTCCGGACACCTAGGAGTTAAGAAAACTAAGGACCGTCTCTTGCAGGAGTACTATTGGCCAGGGTGTTTTCGGGACGCAGACCACTTTGTGAAGACATGCGACACCTGTCAGCGGGTGGGCAAACCAGGGGACAAATCGAGGGCGCCGTTGAAGTTGGTACCTATCATTACGGAGACTTTCAGACGGCTCGTTATTGATACAGTGGGACCTCTGCCGGTAACAGCCACGGGGTACCGACACATTTTGACTGTGATCTGCCCAGCGACAAAGTTCCCTGAAGCAGTGCCGCTTAAAGAACTAAGCTCAGTTGAGATAGTCAATGCACTACTGTCCATATTTGCGCGAGTTGGTTTTCCTGCGGAAATCCAATCAGATCAGGGCACAGTGTTTACTAGCGCTTTGACGACAGCCTTTCTCGAAAGGTGCGGGGTAAAGCTGTTACACAGCTCAGTGTACCACCCACAATCGCATTCCGTTGAGAAGCTCCACTCCGTCATGAAGCGCGTGTTGAGAGCATTGTGTTTTAAACAACAAACTGACTGGGGGCTGTGTCTGCCTGGGGTGATGTTTGCGTTTAGGACCGCGCCGCATGCGGCTACGGGGTTTTCGCCAGCTGAGCTAGTGTACGGTCGCTCGCTGCGATCTCCGCTTCGCATGCTTCGAGACGGATCACTGCCCTCTCCAATGGCTGCAGACTATCTCTTCCACAAATGGCCGCCTCCTGCGCTGGAGCCTCGCTTTGCAACAATATTCCTTTGAGGTGCGTTACAAAAAGGGGAGTCTCAACGGTAACGCCGATGGCTTAAGTCGAAGCCCCTAACGTGGGAATCAGCCTCAAAATTGTTTGTTACTGATGTTTTTCTTCCTGAGGCAGGATTTTTAACATATTGCTTTTGTGTAGTGTTTCAAAGTGATGATGTGCTTTCTAGTGCAATTTTCCGATTTGTGGACGCGTTCTGAGTGCTGCTAAACTACTGTAAGGAACTAGGCAGTAGTATAATAGGGGAAAGAGCCTGGCAGGGCTTAGTGAGGGTTGTGCCGTGCTTGCTGACTGAGCGGTTGAGTTTCGGCGTAGTTCTAACGCTTGCCGGAAACGAGAACAAAAATGTCAACTCTCCCGAAGTCACTTTGCAGTGTCCTGTGTGAACC